>NC_057393.1:5349287-6093949 GCF_019320065.1 Cervus canadensis
GCGATCCCATGGACTCTACAGTCCATGGAATTCTCCAGGCCAGAATACTGGAGTGGGTAGCCTTTCCCTTCTCCAACTAAGACAAATACGTAAACAAATAAATATTTTTTTTAAAAGTAGACAGCAAGAGACCCATGCACTCTTCACTCAGGTTCATCGATTATTACCGTCTGTGCATGGTTGATTCATTTCTCCCCAACTTCGTACCCCCTCCCACATTATTATTACTGTTGTTGTTATTTTTAGACAGATTTTATTTCTAAGGGCAGCTTTAGGTTCACAGCAAAACTGAATGAAATCTACAGGGAGTTCCCCACTCCACTGGCTCCCCCAGGACCACATTATAATTGTCGGACTTACAGTAATTCATCATCGTCACCCAAAGTGCAGAGCACGTTCTACGGCTCTGGACAAACACGCAGAGGCACGTGGCCCCCACGACAGAACCACACTGAACAGGGTCACTGCCCTGAAGTTCCTCCATGCTTGGCCAGCTCACCCCCTCCTCCTGCTGAGCCCCTGGGAGCCCCTGATCTTTCCCGCTCCATCCTGGCTTTTCCAGGATGGCATACCGTTGACTCCTAGAGGATGTAACCTTTTCATATTGGCCCCTATTATTCCTAGAATGTTTTCTAAGTTAATTTTCCCCAGGTTTAAAACCCTTAACATTTAAGGCACTTTACAGCAAGGGCTTGAAACACATTCTCTTGTCAAACTCTTTTTCTAACTCGTCTGAGCAACATTAAGTGCCTGCCTGAGAGGGTTCAGGGGTCATCACGGCCTCAGAGCTCACCCTGCTCCAAAGCGCCCACTAACGCTCAGGAAGCACCTCCTTCCTGATGGTCTGGATGCTTGGGGTGGGTCGCTCCGGGGAAGAGGGGATATTAGCACACGTCTCACGGGCTTTTTTATAAATATATATATGTACATATATATTTATTTTCTACATTTAAAAACTGTTAACCTCTGATGTTTATTTATTTGGGCTTCCCCTGATGACTCAGTTGTAAAGAATCGACCTGCTAATGCAGGTAATGTGCATTCAATCCCTGAGTCGGGAAGATCCCCTGGAGAAGGGAATGGCAACCCACTCCAGTATTCTTGCCTGCAGAATCCCATGAACAGAGGAGCCTGGTGGGCTACAGTCCATGGGGTTGCAAAGAGTCGGTATGACTTAGGGACTAAACAACAACAGTAATTTATTTTTTATTTATTTATTTTTGGCCATACCGTGAGGCATGTGGGATCTTCATCCACCAGTCGGGGGTTGAACCCTCGCCCCCTGCGTTGGAAGGCCAGAGTCTTAACCACTGGACTGCCAGGAAAATCCTTCACAAGGTGTTTCTGAGGGCTCCGTGTCTGTGATGCGGCAGCTGTCTCGTGAATGGCATCGAGTACTGTTCTGACTAACATACACACACACGTCTCTCCATGGACAGGGTGACCAGGACAGGCAGCCTCTTCAGCTACTTCTCACCAAGCTCACCTGGTTCTCCCCACACTGTCTACAACCATCTCTCCATCCCTCACAGCACAGTCCCCAAACCACAACCCCTGCTTAATTTTGTACAGTTTTTGATTTCTTATCTTAATAAAGGCTTCTGAAAAAAACTTGTGGTGAAGATCACGTAACACAGAATTTACTGCCTCACCCATTCCTAAGTGTACGTGTAGTTCAGGGGCACTAGATACATTCACAGGGTTGTATGACCATCACGGCCATCTACCCGCAGAACTCTTCATGAAACGGGGACTGTCCCTGTCAGACAGCAACTCCACTCCCTCCAGCGCCCGGCCACTGGCAGCCACCCTTCTGCTCTGCCTCTATGAACGGGATTGCTCCAGGGACCTCATACAAGTGGAATCATACAGTGTTGGTCATTTCGCGTCTGGCTTAACTTCACTCAGCATCACATCCTCAGGTCCATCCACGTTGCAGCATGTGTCGGAATGTCCTTCCTATTAGAGGCTGGACAATATTCACTTGTATGGATAATGACGCATTGTATTTATTGTATTTATCCATCATCCATGGATGGACGCGTGGGTTGCTTCCCCCTTTGGGCCACCTGGAATAGTGATGCTATAAACACAGTTGAACAAATATCCTTTCAAGTCCCTGCTTTCAGTTCTTTGGGTCTATACCCAGAAATTCCATTTGTCATGCCAATTGTCATGTGGCAATTCTATTTTTAACTTTTTGAGCAACTGCCAAACTGTTTTCCACTGCAGTTGTACCATCTTACATGCCAGCCAACAGCGCAAGGTTCCAATTTCTATACATCTTTGCCAACACTTGAGGGCTTTTTTGTTGTTGTTTGTTTGTTTGCTTGTTTTGGATAGCAGCCAGTCTAATGGGTGTGAGGTGGTATAAATAAAGTTTTATTAGGACACAGCCACATCTATTCATCGAGAAATTGTCCATGGCTGTCTTCCCATGACAAACCCAGGTCTCTCACATTGCAGGCAGATTCTTTACCATCTGAGCCACCAGGGCAGCCCAATATACATTTTACCTCAGTTTAAAAAAAAAAAAAAAAAAAACACTGGGAGAAGGAAAGAGAACAGGAAACTGCAGCATCAGGAATCATGACTTCTCCATCCACAACCCCAACATCCATATGACTCAGGGCCATGATTTAAAACCAAAACCAACCAGCACAAATAAACAAAGGGATGAACAAAAACACTTGGGAATAAAAACTCCTGATCTTTACTGCAGGTGGGAAGAACCAGGTGGGGCATTTAGAAAAAGCATGAATATAAAGAAATAGAAAAGACCACAATGATCTGATGATGACCACAATCATCCGTCAGAGCCGTTTAAGACCTAGCAAGTCCTTTCTCACTTAACCCGACATGTGAAGTGGTCACTTAACAGGATAACCACTCAGATCCACTGAGAGTCCCTCGAAGCTTTGCTACCTATGGCAGTTGGCCAAGTATCTTTTATAAAACCCAGTATGACTGAATCCATGTAGGAAGCCCAGGAAAACAGGAGGCGGTCAGAGGCTGTGAGCCAACTGCAGGGTTCAGGGCAAAAATTCTCAAGAGAAACTAAGATAGTTACCCAAACAGGGTGATTCTGTCCAGCTATTTCATGCTCAGAATGCACTAGCTATGCCTAGAATTTATTCTGATTCATTTTTAAGATTTGCTAATGGACACTGTCGTCATTTAGCAAAGGAGTGTAATTTGTTTTAGGCTCATTTGCCAAAGGCTGAAAACTGGGACGAGGTTTTCTGTCCATTCAAGGGGCTGGGTGCTCACACGGGTGCCCAGAAGCGCCATCTGGCAGCTGGCGATCTTTCTGCGTTTCCACATCCTCACTGCTGTCCAGCTCCTTCTACTCACGGCTTGTCTAGTTTCCCTCTCACTGGGCGGGGGGCCTCTGTACGTGGGGTACCCCTGGGAGTGCTCTGTGCTGAGTCGCGTCCCATCACTCAGGCTGTGCAACCTTGGGCAAGTGAATGAACATATCTGAAACTGTTTTCTTCATGGAGGTCTGTGGATGCGGGACTTGGAGGGCTCAGTGTTTGCAGATGGCCCAGGTCCTACTGGGTGCGTGCAGGCTCCGTCGCACAGCCATGTCCGACTCTTCGCAGCCCCATGAACTGTAACCTGCCGGACTCCTCTGTCCAGGGGATCTTCCAGGCAGGTATACTGGAGTGCTTGCCATTTCCTTCTCCGGGGATCTTTCCAACCCATGGGTTGAACCCCAGTCTCCTGCGCTGGCAGGCGGATTCCTCACCGCCGCACCGCCTGGGAAGCCTCTGGGTCCTACTACCTGCTCCATAGTTGGCAGGTGTTATCCAGAGTGTGATAAAGATACAGAAGATGGGGCTTCCCTGCTGGTGCAGTGATTTAAGAAGCTGCCTGCCAATGCAGGAGACATGGGTCCTATCCCTGGTCTGGGAACTGAGTTCACACAGGCTGCGGAATAACTAAGCCCTTGTACCACAACTACTGAAGCCTGCCCGCCTCTAGACTTCACTCCACACCAGGAGAGGCCATCGCAACGAGAAGCCCGTGTATGGCAAGTAGAGTGTGGCCCCTGCTTGTCGCAACTAGAGAATGCCCACGTGCAGTGACAGAGAACCAGCGCAGCCAAAATTAATTAGTGAATATAAACAGACACGAAAGGTGATGGCCTCTGCCCTCTTCTCTGCTATTTATTTTCAAGGAGATTCTGAAGGATCTCCTTAGCATGCATTGAGCAAAGGAGAGTTCAGAAGACCAGTGTTCATGAAAGCTCAGCTGGTGTTGAAGCTCTGAGAAAAGCAGAATTCCTGTAATTTCACTCTTTGATTTTACTGGGGCTCAGAATCCCCACCACCCAAACGCTGAGTGGAGGGAAATTTCTAACTTCCCAAGATGGGAATAGTGGCCTGGTGAGGTTTACCCTCTGGTTTTGAGGCTAACAGTGCCACAGGGGGGTGCACCAGCCCAGGGCCGCAGCTCACCACTGCTCCCATCCAGGCGGGCATCACATGAAGGTCACGTGCCCTGGGGAGGGCTGCCCTCTTCGAAGGTTATGTGCTGGTGTGGAACAAATTACCGTGGACGCAGTGGCTTCAACAGCCATTATCTCACAGTGCCAGGGGTCAGAACTCCCTGTGGGCTAAGTCGGGTCTTCTGTTTGAGGTCTCAGCAGGTCTTGGTCCAGGAGTTGGCCAAGGTGGGTTTTGATATGGAGGTTTTGGACTTCCAGGCTCATCCGGGCAGAAGCCAATTCTTGGCAGTTGTAGGTCTGAGGTCCCCCTTTCCTGCTGCCAGTCGGGGTCCCCTCTCTGATCTTATGGGCCACCCGCATTCATTCTCATCAAATCCATCATCAAGTCCTTCTGATGCTTCACACCCTCCCTTCCTTCTGCCATGCTGCTGCTGCTAAGGCGCTTCAGTCATGTCCAACTCTATGCGACTCCATAGACGGCAGCCCACCAGGCTCCCCGGTCCCTGGGATTCTCCAGGCAAGAACACTAGAGTGGGTTGCCATTTCCTTCTCCAATCCTTCTGCCATGAGCCAGAGAAAATCCTCTCCTTTTACCAGGCTCTGGGGATGATATAAGGCCTGCCTGGATAATCTCCCAATTTTAAGATCAATTAATTATTATATTTGCAAAAAAGCCCTCCCTTTCCAGGTGATACAACACAATCACGCAACGATTATGTATCAGTTCATATGCCCATCCACACTCCAGCAGAGGAGCTTCTCCAAGGACCCTCACTGATAACCACAAACCTCTGCCCCAAACTAATTTTTCTGGATCCCACTTCCACTTTTATTCTTCTGTAAGCCCCAGAGAGACAGAAAGAGAGGGGTAGGGGGAGGAAGTCATCTTAAAACTCTTTCCTTTGTTGGCACTCCTGCTGTTCTGAGTATTTGTGACAAGAAGAAAGACTCAGCTTAGTGAAGACCCAGCTTAGGGCAGTTGGAAGCTTGAAAGTGCGAAAACCAACCTGAACCAGATCTTGCAAGAATGAAGTGGCTTTTTCAGGATTCCCTTCTCTGCAATCCACCGAGTGACATTTTCTATTAACAGGCGCGACCTTATTCTAGGCCCAGGATGTCGGCTGATTCCAAGCTCATTTGTTCACTGGATTCAGTGTAGCAGCCCAGAACACAAGAGTTCAAGAACTGAATGATGATTTTCCTCCCCAAACAGTCCATAAAATCACCTAAACAGCCGTTCATATGAACATAATTCCTCTGGTTTATCCTAAAGAGGTGAGGCTTTCTCTCAGGTGGAAATAGCATGGCCCTGCGCATCAAGTATGGGACTGGAATTTCCCACACCCGTGTCACAACTCTAAGCAAGGAAATATGAAATCGCTCAATATCCAATCTCAGAGGTCAGCAAGCTACAGCTCAGGGGCCAAGTCCACCCCTCTGCCTGTGTATGTAAATAAAGTTATACTGGCTGAGAGCCAGGCCCATTCAATTACAAGTTGCAAACAAGGAAGACAGCGCTCACAAAGCTGAAAATATGGCCTGTTATGTAAACAAATGATATTCAAGGAGAAAAGATATAATTACCTTCTCTGATCTCTAACAACAGTTTCCACTCCATTCCCTCTGTAAACTAATTAATCCTTCCCTACTTTCTAGTTGAAATCTATTTACCTTTTACTGTGAAGACCATTTGATCTTGTTTATTCTTTCCTGGACAGAACAGTGAGCACCTCCACACCCTCAACTACAGTCATCAAGCAACCTGAGCATCCTTCTCATCAAAAGCCTTGACACGAGATGGAAAGACTGAGAGTCAAGCCTCAGTTGGTGCTGGGAGGTAGGTGAGCACAGGGCTTAGAGCAGAGACTCCAGGGATAAATGGTCTGAGATGAAATACAGACTGTGCAAACCTTGAGCTGATTCATTGTCCATGAAATGGATACAAGAGAACATCAACCTGCTACATGGTAAGGTGAAAAGATCTAAAACGTGGACAGCGCCTAGAACGGAGTGAGGAGGTCTGAAAGTTACTCTCAAGTACTTCAACAGAGAGCTCTAGTTGAAGGGATGTAGTCCAAGTGCTACTGTAGACAGTTGGTTACCAACCTTTAATCAGAAAACCCATTCCAGAAGACAGCACAGGCTAAGCCTCACCTTGATCCAAAGCAGAAATTCTAGCATAACGTACGTGCAGTAGCTCAGTCGTGTCTGACTCTTTGCAGCCCCATGGACTGTAGCCCTCCAGGCTCCTCTGTCCATAGAATTCTCCAGGCAAGAGTACTGGAGTGGGTTGCCATTTCCTCCTCCAGGGGATCTTCCCCACCCAGGGATCAAACCCGTGTATTCTGTGTCTCCTGCATCTCCGGCACTGGCAGGCTGATTCTTCACCACTGAGCCACTTGGGAAGCCCCATGAGCATAATAATTATTCATAATAGTTTTCTTTTGTGAACTGTGTGCTGGCTTAATGAATAGTGAACAGAAATGGCTGGTCCTGGCGGAACTCAAGGCTATGCAAGGTAAGTGGATGAGCTACAATCCTGTAGGGACTCTGCCCTCTCCTGTGTGAATACGGTGCCTGGTTCTGAGACATGAGACCCAAACCTCGAGCTTCTGCTCTGGTCTCAGGTCACTGGTTTGGAGGACTCTGGCTCCTGATGGTGACGATAAGCTTGTATGAATCTTGCCTCCAGATGATTCTCTCAACCCCGGAAATGACAGACAAGTGGAGCTTCCTGCGGTCTCAGAGCAGACTGTGTGCACTGGCTGTTGCAGAAAGTGTTTCTTAATGAACATCTGTGTGCAGAAGACTTGGACCTGACACTTTCTCTCACTATAACCTGGTAGTGAAGTGGTGAGTAACTACCTTTAATCCAATTTTAATGATGAAAAATTGATGGTATCTATTAAAAAAAAAAAAGAACATAGAACTTGCGTTTGGTCAGTTCCCAGTTGTAGAGCTCTCTCCCATTCTTACAGAATGCTTGCTTGTAAGGCATGACTATCTGCTTGGGCTCCCCTGGTGGTCCAGACAGTAGAGAATCTGCCTGCAATACAGGAGACCCAGGTTCTATCCCTGGGTCAGGAAGATCCCCTGGAGAAGGGAATGTCAACCCACTCCAGTATTCCTGCCTGGAGAATCCCATGGACAGAGGAGCCTGGTGGGCTACAGTCCATGGGGTTGCACAGAGTCGGACACGGCTGAGCGACTAAAGCTTGCTTGCTCCCTTACAGAGTCCGGGACTGGACTTCAGCTTCCATGTCTGCAAAACGGGCTTAGAGAGGATGCTGACGGAGAGATGACACATGGGGTCCCCAGTCCTGCCCTGGAACCTCAGGAAATCAACTTTCTAGTCGCTTCTGAATCCTAATATTGACACACTATGGTAACAAATGCCCAATTACTGCCACGCCTGAGATGACAAAGAGTGACAGTGAAGGCTGCTTCGTGTCTCCCAGGAGATGCGCCGGGTGCTAGGTTGTCAACTGAATCTGGATGGGTTATTTCTGCTCAGCCCACCTCTGTCATTTCAGGTCCAGGGTTGAAGGCATCAGAAGCAGACTCCTCTTCCCATACCATGCTCTGAGTCAGCACCTACAACACACTTCTTCCCGAGGGCCTGGGGAACGTCTCTGTTGACCGGCTGTCTCCTGACCCAGGGACAGCACACAGAGAAGCTGGGGAGAGCTGAAGGACCCGGGCACCTCCTCAGCAACCTACAACCAGCGTCAGGGACTTGCCTGGGGACGCAGTGGCTAAGACTCCACACTCCTGATGCAGGGGTCCCAGGTTCGATCCCCGGTTAGTGAACTAGATCCCACGTGCCCCAACTAAAGATCTTGTGTGCCAGAGATAAGACCCAGTGCAGCCAAATAAATAAATAAAAACAAATGAATATATGTACTTTTTAAAATAAAGAAGAAACAGCACCCTCCCTGCAGCAGTTCTTTTAACCTCTGCTGTGGCCCCTCACCCTGGGGTAATGGCACAATACTCAGAGGCACAGGGGATTATTCCATGTTGACATGACACCAAGGAGCAGTGAGACAAACACCAGACATCGGCGAAGACGCCAACGCACCGTCGGAGAAAAGCGGGAGCGCGCTCACCCCCTGCAGGGACAGGAGCGCTGACGCTGACAAGTGACTCTCACAAGCACCCGCTGGGCAGGGCTCACCTGTACACTCAGGTGCTCTCTGCAGGGCACAGGTGGGAACCAGGAGATCAGCCCTCGCCCAGGTCCCCGGAGAGTAGGTGCAGAGGTGCCCAGCCTTACCATGGAGGTGCCCTCTATAGAGAACTTGTCATTGACTTTTAGAAGATACACGAGGGAAACGACAGTTTCTATAGCCTGCCTTCCTTTTCTACAACTGGCTAAAAGGAAATCCATGCACTTGGCTCAAGCCCCAGAAGCATCCGTGGGTGAGGCAGCCCTGATGGAAGGGGCCGTCCTGAGAGGCTGGGGAAGGAGGGCGTGAAGCAAGAAGGCACACTGGGGTAGAGCCTTCAGAACAACATCAAACCCGCCTAGAGGAGTGGGTGGGGAAGGTCACGTCTCCAGCTTTCCTGGGAAACGTTAGTTTACACGCTGCATCGTGAGGCAGCCGTGCAGCGTGGTACTGGGTGCAGCTGGGGGCACCACGCTTGGTGGGGGGCTGGGGTAAACTGGAGGGAGCCACAGAACTCCAGGTTACGGAGAAGCAGGTGCAGACGTCATCATTCTCCACTTTACAGGAGAGCGCGGACAAGACGAGGAGGAAGGACGGGGAGAGGAGGTGGGACGCTGCACCCATGGGGGTGACTGAATGCACCCTCTATACGTGCACGTATTGGGCTGGATTATTCTTAAGATTCCTGGGGCTATGATGGGAGTGATGACATGTGGGCATCTAGAATGTGATGCGATGACACTCGGGCACCCATGTGAAGGACCCAAGGGGAAGCCCTCATTCAGGGTCCCATCTCCGCCCAGCCTTCTGCTCCCCATCCAGCCTTCTGCATCCCACCCCAGGGGATGGGCAGGATACTCTAAAAGGCAGACAAGGGAGGAAGGGAACCAGGAAAGGTCCTCAGAGAAGGGGGCGGAGCCTTTTGAAGAGGTCAGAGTAGGAGGGAGGAGAAACACTGTCTCTCTCCTCCAGGCTGAGCCATCCCACTTGCCTGCTGTGTGAAGCAGCATCGCAAATTCACGACTGTAACACATCTAATTTGCTTTTTTACGTTGAGATTAAAAAACATCTTTACAAAACTGTCATTTAGAACAAAATCTACGAACATCAAATTAAAACAGGAGGAGGGGGCAGCTGTCCTGCTCGGTGCTGACTTACTCTCAAACACAAGCAGACCTCACTTTCCATACCAGACAGGTATTTTATTCCAGAGAGTGGCAAACGTTTTCTATAAAAGGCCAGATAGTAAATAAGTTAGGCTTTGCTGGCCATCTGGTCTCTGTTGTAACTGGTTGTTGACTCTACTATTGGGGCAAAAACCAAATGATTCAGACAGGTATTTTATTCCAGAGAGTGGCAAACATTTTCTATAAAAGGCCAGATAGTAAATAAGTTAGGCTTTGCTGGCCATCTGGTCTCTGTTGTAACTGGTTGTTGACTCTACTATTGGGGCAAAAACCAAATGATTCAGACAGGTATTTTATTCCAGAGAGTGGCAAACATTTTCTATAAAAGGCCAGATAGTAAATAAGTTAGGCTTTGCTGGCCATCTGGTCTCTGTTGTAACTGGTTGTTGACTCTACTATTGGGGCAAAAACCAAATGATTCAGACAGGTATTTTATTCCAGAGAGTGGCAAACATTTTCTATAAAAGGCCAGATAGTAAATAAGTTAGGCTTTGCTGGCCATCTGGTCTCTGTTGTAACTGGTGGTTGACTCTACTGTTGGGGCAAAAACCAGATGATTGTTTGTGACTACGTGCTGATAAAACTTGATTTATGAACACCGGGACACTCGGGGTTCATATAATATTTGTGTGTCACGAAATGTTATTTTGACTTTTTGTTTTCAACCCTTTAAAAATGTAAAATCTGGGGCTTCCATGGTGGTCCAGTGGGTAAGAATCCACCATGCAATGCAGGCAATACAGGTTCGATCCCTGGTCGGGGAACTGTGATCCTATATGCCGAGGGACAACTAAAGCCACAAGCCACAACTAAGATCCAAGGCAGCCAAATAAATAACAACATAAAGCCTAAAAATATACATTAACATACATTAAATAGATAGCTAATGGAAGTCGCTGTGTAACACAGGAAGCTCAACCCAGTGCTGTGACAACCTAGAGGGGTGGATGGGGGGGTAGGGGGAGGTTCAGCCAGGAGGGACATACGCATACTTGGGGCCTGATTCCTGTTGCTCTATGGAAGAAGCCAACACAATACTGTAAAATAACTACCCTCCACTTAAAAATACATTTAAAGAAGAAAAGAAAATTATAAAGTGCTTAGAATCTTGCCCACTTCAGTTCCAGACCAGTGCAGACTACTTACCAGAGAAGTGTTAGCTAAAACAAACAAACAAACAAAAAAAAACAGTATTTTATAGCTTGTAGGTCATCAGTTCAGTTCAGTTCAGTCACTCAGCTGTGTCCTACTCTTTGCGACCCCATGGACTGCAGCGCGCCAGGCCTCCCTGTCCATCACCAACTCCCGGAGTTGACTCAAACTCATGTCCATTGAGTCGGTGGTGCCATCCAACCACCTCAATCTCTGTCGTCCCCTTCTCCTCCTGCCTTCAATCCTTCTCTTTCTTTGTAAGCCATAAAAACAAACAAAATTGACCCCTGCCCCCCCAAAAGGTGGTGAGCAGATCTCGCTGGTGGGTTGCGATTCGCCACCTTCTGGTTTCAACACTTAGGTCTGTCCCCCCTTCTCTGAGCACCACCATGGGACAGGCCTGTGATGATCAGGGAGGGGTGATGGACGGAGTTGGGGTGTGGGAGGAGCAGGCGGTTTCTAAGGCGACCAGGCCTGTGCCCAGCGCAAGGGCGGGGTGCCCAGAGGGCGCCTCTAAGGGGCTGGGGTCTTGGCTTCCGGCTCGGGGTCGCTGCTGTCACTCAGGTCACAGGTGGGATCTACCCTTGAAACCAGATCTGAGTCCACAAGCAGATCCTTGGGAATGGATGGAGAACATGAAGAGGAGATTTCAGAATAAGGAGGAGAGGGGAGGGCGTGCGGAGGCCAAGCAGAGAGTCTAAGGGAAATGCAGCCTTTCTGGGCAGAGGATGATGAACCCAGGAGGGCAGGGAGGAGGAGAGGAGGGGTGGGGAGAGGCGGGGTCGGCCCCTGGGGGCTGGGTGGACTCTTCTTGCTGCCCCAGCTGTGCTGACTGCTCCATAAATATTTCTGCAGCAGACCGAAGCCCAGAGGAACGGCGAGGCCGAACTTTAAACAGGGGTCTGCCGCCAGTCACCACGGCTGCTCCAGCTCCTCCAGCGCCCTCCCCACGTCCAGGCTTCGGGCCCATCGCCCTCCCCTGGCCTGCTGCTCAGCCCATCTGCCCTGAGCCCACTTCTCAGCTTGCTCTCCAGGGGCCAGCCCTGTTGCCTGGCCCTGACCTCAATCTGGACTTCCATTGGGTCCACGGTGTTGGATTTGATGCTATCAGCCCTGACGTGCTCCCAGCCATACGACCACACTCATGGGAGGGAGCCCTGGGTGTCCTGTTCTTACCCAGCCGCTCACTGGCCGCACTGGCCCCTGAGTGTCCACAGCCACAGTCTGCCTAGCCAGCCTTCTGGAAAGGCTAGAAATAGATTAAAAGTAGAAAAAAAAAAAAAAAAGACTCCACATCTGTCTCTGCTTTCCCTGCCAGATTCCTCCTGTTTGTGTTTTTTTTCCAAATGACCCCTTTATCTCTTCCAGGCTCTCACGCTAACCATCTCTGTCTATGCTAAAGAGGGAGGGGGGCGAGGCAGAGCTTGAGAGTCTGCAAGGTTAAGCCCCGGAATCTTGTCCTCCGCAGACAGCCGCCGGGACGGAGAGAGCGAAAGGAGTCGTGAGCACAGACTAGGTGCAGAAGTGCTCCGGGCCCTACCTCATTTACCCCCGAGTAAGAGGCCAACAGGCAGAGTCCACTGCCTGTGAAATAAAGAGGATCAGGGCTCCATCACACAGGCTGATTTAAGGTTAAGGAGAATCGGGGCATCCCTGGCAGTTCAGCGGTTAAGACTTCACTTTCCAATGCAGGCCGTGCAGGTTCAAGGCGGGTTCAATTCCTGGTAGGGCAGCTAAGATCCCACACACCTTGGGGCCAAAGCACCCAAACATAAAACAGAAAATGATATTGTAACAAATACAATAAAGACTTTAAAAATGGTCCACATCAAAAGAAAATCTTAAAAAAAGAAGAGATGCAAGATGAGTGGATAAGGGCAAGCATCCTGTTTTTGTTTTTGTTTTTTTTACATTAAATTGCTTTTAAATTGAAATCTAGTTGATTTACAACATTGAGTTAGGGCCAGCATCCACCTTCCCCTTTACCTAGGCGCCCATGAGGCTGCCATGCAGGAAGCAAGCTGTGGAGTGAAGACCCAATTCTGCCTGCTTCCAAGCCCACGCTCCTCAGACACGTTTCATAAAACAACACAGTTCAGACACACGTGGTTATGCCGCGCTCTGCGTCCAAAAGGCCCGGCAGGTCATGTGGGGGCCACCTTCTCACATGACCACGATGGGCTGGAGGAGGTAGAATTCAGGATTTTCTTGTTCTGAGTCTGTGTATGTGTGTGTGTGCACTCAGTTGTGTCAGACTCTTTGGGATCTCAAGAACTGTAGCCCACCAGGTTCCTCTGTCCGTGGGGTTTTCCAGGCAAGAATACTGGAGCAGGTTGCCTTTTCCTCCTCCAGGGGATCTTCCTCACCCAGGGAATGAACTCGCGTCTCTTGTGTCTCCTGCATTGGCAGGCAGATTCTTTACCACTGAGCCACCTCGGGTGCCTCGACATGTGTTGTCTGGTCAACTGCCCTCACCCACACCACAGCTCCATTTTCTGTGTCTCTCCACTTTTCACCACCTGAAGGCCATGGCCATGGCAGGCATTGACTTGGATGTTAACGGGAGGCCACTGGGTAATCACAGGCTAATGATCACCCACCTTCCTAATGTTAAGTGACTTATTACTCATAAACACATGCGGAAAGGGCCCCGGGAAGCCCCCGCCGGCTGAACACATGCAAGCTAAGCTTCTTAATTGAAAATATAATCTGTATTGCAGAGATTAAAATATATTGGATTCATTTTGGCTCAATTCTTCCCCATTGTCCCACATACATTTTCTTTATGCTACACAATCAAATTAGTTCCCCTGCTACGGAAATTATTTCCACACAATAAATCAATTTTACGGTGAAGCTACGTCTGAATGTCCTATTTAAAGGGAAGGCAAATCAGGGCTGGAAACAATTTTCTTACTGATGCGATCAGTGTTTGCACCATGTGATTTTGGTGATCTCTGCTGGTTTTATCTCTTTTTGAATTCTTAGCTTTCTTGTCTTCCCCTTCGTTGTCCTTGGGAAGGTTCGGTTCGGTGTGGTAGGAGGAAGCAGGTAGGAGCAAGTGGAGAGGGAAAACCTTGGTATTCTGGCTCTGATCCACAGATGGCCCATTCCAACCCTCCCTAGAAGTTTTCCCAGACCCCCTTCCAGGAGTAACACAGCCCTCTAGGTGCTCCCTAGTCCCTCATCATATACATTTATTTTTTTCACAGCACTTACTAGTCGCTGATGTTATATAATCTAGTTGTATGTTTGTTGGATTAACGGCTGAGCCCTTATCAAAGAGAAGGCAAACCCCACGAAGGCAGGGGCTTGATTCATTCTACTAGGTGTTAGATCCCTCATGTCTACAGCAAAGCCTGGCACAAACCTAGACCAACAGTCATGATCTTACAAAATGAGGCCGACATCGAGGCTGCCACATCGAGGCCAACGTGCAGTGAGCTTCGTTCCTGCTGGAAGGGGGTGAGGGAGGGCAAGTGCTTATCAAAGGTGTCCTTGTGGCCCTACCACGTAGTGGGATGTGTGAACTTGTAGGATGAGCCTAGGCCCCATGGACCTTTCAGCACCTCCCATGTGCAGGGCCTTTGCACATGCTGTTCCCATCTCCTAGAGGGTGCCTCTTCCTGCCTGGACACACCTGGTCAATTCTTTCCAGTTACTCAGCTCCCAGCCTTCCCAGGCCCACTGAACCTTCACTCATAACCTGCACTTACAGAACCATGAGCTTCTCCATCAGGGTGCTCAGGTCCTATTTATCATTAGATGCTCACTTCTTTGGTGGTCCAAGCTATGCCCAGCATGTTCCTATGGACTCTCAGCTCCCTGACAGCAGGCTCCGCTCCTGCCTTTGCTCACATTTACCCCAGCATCAAGCACTCTACGCAACCCTAGTAGGCACTCAATAAACACTTGAATGGAGAAAGAATGAACCAAGGCTGCCACAAAAATGATCCCCAAGCTCATTTTTCATTTCAAATTCAAATGAGGCTGAATTTGCTAGATTGCAAATTTAGCAAATTGCAAATCAGGACCCATTTGATTCCCCGTGTACATCTCCACGTTAGGATGGGAAAAGAGAAGGTTACTAACTCCTGGGCACAGACTGTACCCCTGATAGGCTGTGAGCTGCACAACAGACCCCCTACCTGCCTTTAGAATAGGGGCTGATCATGACCCAAAGGCCCCCAACTTCCTGGTCCTTCAGCGCTGCTCAGGGAGAGCCTACAGGTGCTAGGGCGGCAGCACGTCGCCCTGGTGGGGACCACAGCGTGTCTCACAGCACAACAGCTGCCAGGGCCTCAAACACCCCGAGGTGTCCAAGCAAGAGCTCAGGTGACCGCCAGCAACACACGGCGTAGGAAGGGCACAAGCATCAGTGGCACGCACAGAATACAGGCGTGTCCAGAAGTTTGAAAGACTGAATGTTGTGAGATGTTCACTATCTCAACTACCCGAACCCCATGAGATGGCTCTAGGACTTGTCACTGTCTTGAACTGCCAAGCCAGGATGCTGCAGCCCAAGCTAAGCTTTCAGAAAACGACCTTCTCAATGCTGCCTGTGTGTGTGCTAAGTCATTTCAGTCATGGCCAACTCTTTGCGACCCTATGGACTACAGCCCGCCGGGTTCTCCTGGCTAAGAGATTCTCCAGGCAAGAATACTGGAGTGGGTTGCCATGTCCTCCTCCAGGGGATCTCCCCAACCCAGGGATTGAACCCGTGTCTCTCACATCTCCTGCACTGGCCGGCGGGTTCCTCACCAGCAGGACCTGCCGGGAAGCCCCTTCTCAGTGTTACCACTGAATAAACCGGAACTAGAATCCAGAGTGCCTAACTCCGGACGTCAGACATGGTGCGTGTTCTCACCAGCTGACTGTCACTTTTGTGATTATAAATGAATTTAAGTGATCAGAGCTGCAGTGGTCTGCATGAGCAGCAAGACGCCTGGACTCTGGGTGAGATGTTTGAGAATGACCTGTAAGAACAGGGCAGGCAGAAGAAGGTAGAACAATCTGTACTATTTCAACAAAGCAACGGATTCCACATTATATATCAAGTTTGAGGAAAACAACAACAGCAACCCTGTTTTAATATTGTTTTGTAAAAGCTGTAGTGGATTCAGCCTTTCTCTAGGTCTAATCAAACTCTGATGCACAGGATGAGCTGAAAGAGCAGGGCAACTCGGGATCCTGGAATCGGAACAGAGCGCGTGTCATTGCACCCGGGCCCACAGGCTTATACAAAAATACACCCTTAACGAGGTCACAGAGTTAAGATGGAAATGGCTGAAATGCATAGTGTGGGCCCAGAAAAACTGTCAGCAAAGTCTAAAAACAGCTTTACTAAAGGTCTGTCAAATTGGGGGCAATAATTCAGGAAAATGATACAAGCGTGTATTCAGATGCAGCAGCTCATCTGAGCACAAGGCGGCTTGAGGACCAGGTTTGGGGGTGAAACGTTTGATCATCTAGGGGGAGTTGCTTTATTCCATGCTGACATTTTTCATGGCCTTAGGATTCGGCGGGCCGGGGGGTTCTGTTCTCTGTGGGGGTGGCTATTTCCAAGTTCATCGACACAGATGCCTGCACATGCCTTGGGGGTGGGGTGGGGTCGGGAAGTGGGGCTGCCCCAGAGCTGGCAGCTGCCTGGGGAAGGAGGGGGATCCCTGTCTTGAGCCCTAGTCTGTGGCTGCCCCACCCTTGGGGTCTGCTTTTTCTGCAGGAAAATGCTGTTTTTCACAGACTCACCCTCAGTTGTTGTCTTGTCAACACTGTCCTTTTGGGTTATAGTCATACGTCTTTGCTAAAATAACCCATGGTCTGAAAAAACACACCCAAGAAATCACAAAAATAACAGTCCCAACACAGCACTTTAAAATGCAAAAAAGAGAGAAGAAGCAGTGCTTTTTGTTTTTAATGCTCTGCTCAAAATGAATCCAGATAAAAGCAAAACAGAATATGCATGGCTTTTTATACTATCTTCTAAACATGACTTCTGACTTCCAAAAAAAATTAATATTCCCTTCTATTTTTTCGCCAACGCTGAGGAATTTTAGTAGTGAATAAATAAAGAGTCCGTCCAGCTCTTTCCCCTGAAATTCTAAATAAAATAAGTATTCAAATGCTTGTTGGCTGAGAGGATGCATAAAACCTTGAAATTCAGCTGATGTGACTTCAGGGGCTGCTCTTATAAGGTATAAAGAAAATAGGGAAAACAGGGTTCAGTATTCACTTGGTAGGCTTGCCATTACAAAGTAAAACATCACAGCCTGGGCGGCTTACAACAGAAATGTACTTCCGCACAATTCTGGAGGCTGGGAATCCAAGGTCACAGTGGCGGCAGGGCTGGTTTCTGGCGAGGCCTCTGTCCTTGGCTTGCAGATGGCCGCCTTCTCCCTGTATCCACAGAAGGTCCTCGCTCTGTGTGTGTCTGTGTTCTGATCCCCTCTTCTTACAAGGACACTAGTCATATTGGATTAGTGAAGTGAAGTCACTTAGTTGAGTCCAACTCTTTGTGATCCCATGGACTGGTAGCCTACCAGGCTCCTCCGTTCATGGGATTTTCCAGGCAAGAGTTTGGGTTGCCATTTCCTTCTTCCTTAATGATCTCATTTTAACCTTAATTCTCTCTTTAAAGGCCGTGTCTCCAATACAGTCATATCCTGAGATTCTTGAGTGAGGACTTCAACACGTGAATTCTGGCAGAGACACAATTCAGCCCCAAAAAAGGTTCACTCCTGTGGGATCTTTGTATATCTTTTTAACAGTCCACAGAACGTGGTTGCTATGATGCCCGTACGGGTTTGGTGGTGCTCTTCCCCCTTGCCAACACTCGATGCCACCAAACTCCAGTCCCGGATCCTGGGGGAGGCGGACAGGTCTGCATGTGCCTGCTGGACAGCGCCCTTGGCATAAGGAAGGAAGCGCTGCCTGGTCCAGCTCCAAGACCAGGAGGCACCACGGGCTCAGCACCAGCTCCTAGGTTCTCTGCGTTGCTGGCACTTCCCGGGAGCTAGTCACCACCTCATCACTGCCACCAGGGTATTCGCCCGTCCCTCTGCCCGTCTGCTTGAAACCAGAGCCTAACTTCTTCATCTCCGAATCCCCAACAGAGAGTGGAGACCCAACACACCTTCTGAACACCAAGCGCTACATCGTGTGGGCTCCTGCAAGCGTACATGCAGCACCTGTGCTGGTTCTCGGTGGGGCAAGCCAGGTCAGGGCCCCCGTCAGCGAGCATCCAGGTGAGACAGACAAGGCTCCTTCCCCCACAGCCATGTTCTAGAAGAATCCGGGGAGACTCAGACCCCAGCTTCCCTCGGAGGCACTTTCTGAGCCCTTGGGGCCCTTCCCAATTTGCTCACATCATGATTCTTAGTTTTCAACAGAAACCTAACACCAGAGACAAGAAGCCTGTGGCTTTGCCTATCTATGTACATAGATTCAAAATCACTCAGAGAAGCAACAGGTCTGGTGCCAGAGAGCATGCAGAATAACTTACAGCATAAAGGAACCCACTCATGATGGAAACTGCTAGACTTGTTTCGGACTGTCCCCAACTCCAGTGTGATGCTCATCTCAGAAACCAGCAGGTGCAGCTTTCCATGGTTCATCCAGAATACACCCCAGGAGAATCATCGTTCATTTCCAGGTGACCTTGGCCATTCTTATTCCTTTTCCCTTCCCTCAGTTTAAAGTTGAAAATAAAAAATGATCTCCCAAATCATACTTAAACACACACAAACACACAGTGCCAACCGACTCTAAACACCACCCCCTCCCAAGAAAAGCATTTCTATGTCCTGCCCTTCCTTGTTTTCAAGATGCACTAAAAATAAACATCACTGCGATAACCCAGGTCCCTGGAGGAATTTCATGTCATGAGCAGGCTCATCAGCCAAAGTGTAAAAACAGGTGCAAGCGAGATGCTCCAAGTCAAGAGGAATATTTCCAGTTTCAATATTCCTGGGCATGAAAAGTCATTTTCTCTGAAGGGGTGCAAAGCTCTAAAAAACACCACATAAAATCTGTTCCACACACAACCTCTTAAGAGAACAAATCAATTCCGTACATCAGAGAGTGGCTATACAAAAACACCACACACAGAGACCCAGCTCAAATGCAAACATGCACACGCTCAGAGCCGAGCCAGGCGGGAGGCCCTGTGAGAGGGGAGTCTTTGTGATCGCAGAGTGGGGCTCTGGTTCTAGATCAAGTCCCTCTGCCCTTGGGCAAATCCATCCCAAGAAAATGCACTTGGCAATACAGCTCCAAAGGGAGGTTCCAAGCAAACCCACAACAGTATCAGAAAATTAGAAATGAACTCATGGACTTGAGGAGGAAATATTCCCTCCGACAAAGTCTCTGATAATGTATGGGGATTTTGGAAACATCATTGACTATTTTGTTGACTTCAAAAAACTCAAATTTGAGCTGTCAGTAGACTACTGCCTTTCTAGTCCCCTTTGAAGTCTCCAAGTCCACTTGTTAGAGGACTTTGGAGAGCGTGGCTGCCAGCAGGTTACAGAGAAAGGGGAAAGGGCAAGAGGCCTGGGGTCACCCTCCCTGCCAGCAGCCTGACAAGCACCTTGTCTCCTCATTGAGAACTCCTGTCCATAGAATGAGGATAGATAGAGGAGTTGTGTGAGAATCAGAAGCAGAAACCACTGTATTTCAGTGAAAATGAAGCAAAACACACCTCATATTCATTAGGATGGGAATTATCAGGAAGGAAGGAAGGGGGAGAGAGAGAAAAATAAAGAAAGGGAGAAAGAAAGAAAGGAAAGAAGAAAGAAAAAGAATCGTTGCTGAGGATTTGAAGAAATTAGTCTTTGTCTACCATAGTGGGAATATAAAATGGGATACCTACTGCCGAAAATCACATGGAAGTTCCTCAAAAAAAAAAAAACAAAAAACTAAATACAAAATTATTCTCTGACCCAGCAATCCTGCTTCTGGGTATATACATAAAAGAACTAAAGATAAGAATATGGATTCCTCGAGTCCATGAGTTCATTTCTAATTTTCCGATACTGCTGCGGGTTTGTTTGGAACCTCCCTTTGGTGCTGTATTGCCAAGTGCGTTTTCTTGGGTTCTTTAGTTCTTTATTTTTATATACATAAAAGAGCTGAAGACACTTATGCACTCATATTCATAGTAGCATTATCCACAAGAGCCAAAATTGGAAACAACCCAAGACAATCAACAGATGAGCAGATAAGCAAAATGCATCCATACAATGGGATATTTCTCAATCTCAAAAAGGAAGCAAATTCTCACCTGCTTTAACATGAGTGATCCTTGAGGACACTGTGCTCAGTGAAACAAGCCAATCACAAAAGGACAAACCCTGTATCATTTTATTCATATGAGGTATCAAGAGAAGTCAAACTCATAGAAAGCAGGAAGGTGGGTGTCAGGGGCTAGGGGGGGGAAGAAAATGTAGAGTTAGTGTTTAAGGGGTGCAGAATTTTAGTTTTGCAAGATAAAAAAAATTTCTCACACAGTCTTATGAATATACTTGATACTAGTGAATTCTGTATTGTAAATAGTTTAAGATGGTAAATTTCATATTATGGATATTTTGCCACAATTAAATCTTTTAAAGTTTTAATTGAGGAAAAAAAAAAAACAAAAGCAACACCATCGCCATCAGCATGCCTATGACACAGAAAGTGCCCCAAACATGGTTCTGTTACTATCAGCCCTTTGGGTTCTGGACCAAAGAATCCATTACCGCTGATCAGCACTGGCTACTCTTTCGAGTGAACAACCCACAAGTTAATTGTTCTCTTTTCATATTGCAAGATGAGGAAAACCTTATCTCTCTGGGGGCCAGGAGCACTGGGCAAAGATTAAAGAAGATTCCTGGATGATCGCTGGCTGCAGAACTGGAGGCCAGCTCGGATACCCAGAGAGAACGTCAGGGGCCAGTATCAAGACCACGGCTCACAGACTGATCACAACAAGCTCCGGATTCCTGAGGAAGGGAGCAAGGCTGACTCGGGCCTGAGAAAAGATGGAAAGAAAACAAGAACTGAAGGAGTTTAAGCAAATTCTGGACCCCTCACCTGAAAGGGAGGGACACCTGCCTTCTCTTCTCTGGGGTTGAAGCGAGAAGGGAATGAGCCTCAGAGAAGAGACAGGGGGAAACCTTTCCTCCAGGGAGGAACAGGGGAACAGGGAGGCGGGGGGGAACATCAGCTTGAGTAGGGGCTCATTCCCTGTCAGCCGTGGACAGAACACTCTCCCTAAAGAAGGAGTTGTTGCTGGTTTGCCTGCAATCAACAAGGATGATGAGAACCTTGCTCCTCAATGTGTATGCCTCCTGGAAAAGCTGCCTCAGAAGTACCTGAGAACTACTAGAAAATGCAGAGCTCCAGGCTCCTTCCCAGATCTTCTGGATTTGAAGGTGTATTTTGATAACCTCTCCAGGAGATCTGTTCATAAAAAAGCTTGGGAAGGACTGGGGTAAAAAGGCCCCCTGGTCCACTCTTCCTCAGCATATCCAAATATATGTGCGTGAAAAAAGTAAAATCCACTGGAGTAATATGAGGTCCAAACTCAACTGGAACTTAAGAACAACACAACTTAAGGACCTCCCTGACGGTCCAGTAGTCCAGTAGTTAGGACTCAGCTCCTCCACTGCAGGAGACACGGGCTCGATCCCCCGTCAGGAAACTAAGATCCTAGGAGCTACACAGCCAGAAAAGAAAAGGAACAACACGTGTCTGCCTGCATCACACTCATTTCAGATTAATTTTCTGCCATCAGCTTTGGTTGGCCTTTTTCTTTTCTTCTTATCATCATCTAATAAGACAAAACGGGAGATAAATCAGCGTCCTAGTTTGGGGCATTAAGAGATTGTAGTAACGTGTTCTAGCAGCCCACTGGAGTTTATTTCCTTCTATTTCATGACAGCCGAGGCATTAAATAGTCTTACATCATCGGGCTGTCCCTTGCCTTCTCTGTGACCACTGCTGTGGCTTTGAAAATCCAATATGAGACATCATTCTTTATGGCAACCTCCATAGCTGCAAGCAAAGCAATTTTAGAGAACACTTTTCCGAGAACAGTTTCTACATACTCGGCTTCTGTTACAAATTACTCCCTGGTTTTGACAACACTTATAAAATATGGAGTTTAAGTAATACAAATGAGTTGTCAAATTTCCACGATGTAAACAGTCAGAAAAGTTGTTTCCTATCAACAAATCCATAATAAGCAGCCATAAAGCTCAACGATTGGACTTCCCTGGCGGTCCAGTGGTTAAGACTCCACGCTTCCAATGCAGGGGCTATGGGTTTGTTCCTTGGTCTAGGAACTAAGATCCCACATGTCTCAAAGCACGGCCAAAGGAAAAAAAAATTATTTAAAAATTATACATTTAAAAAAGACTCAACTACTTATTTGCTACCCAGTCATTCCCACTACCTGGGCAGTGGGACAGACTTTGGTTGGCTGGAGAGACCTTGAGTGGTTGGGAGAGACCTTGAGACCATTTCCTTCATTTCCCAGAGTAAATTCCCAGGGGCGGTGTTGTCTGGACTACAACATACCCCATCCACAGGAAATCCCAGGTCCTAGCTCTCAGAGTTGATTATCATCAGAACTCTAATAAAAAAAAATGCAGAACACAGAATTCCCTTGACCTTGAACATAAGATGTGCGGGGAATTTTTTAACGTGAGTCATCTCATTGATTCCAAAACATTAACCTTGAAAATGAAGAAGGTCCTCCATAGAGGAACCCCAGTAAGTCTTGGAAACAGTTAAGGAAACAGAGAAACATGCTTGCAGCTGTGTCATTTCCTAGTTATATGGTGTAGATAATCCCAAACAGAGATCAGAGAGCGGGCCCCCTGACTCGGGTCCCCTCTACCATGAACGAAGAGCAGGATGTGGGGTCGTGTCAGAGAGGCAGCTGGCCAGACGCCCAGGATGCAGACCATGTCCCAGCCAGGCGCTCTTGAGATCAGCAAAAGAAAGGGTGAGCTCAGGTGCAGCTATTGCGCCAGGGATGGCCTCGTGGCAAATCAAGTGGTTCCTGAATTTCCCCAAATCATGAAACAAGCAGGATGGGATTCAGAAACACAGTCTGAGACTCACTCTGTGAAACAGAGCAAGCCCGCCCACCACCAAGCAGACAGAACAATGCCAGCCAGGTCCCTACCGACCTTCTCCTGCTTCCAAATGCAGCCTTAAATACAGCCAGTCCACCAGGGGTCCGTCCTATTACCAAGCCAGACGGGGGGCTACCTGCCCAGCCTGTCCACACAGAGTCTCTAGGGAAAGCCCAGACAAGGAGCTCCCAGGAGAAGGCTGGACCTACAAGGCAAGGCAAAGAAGAGACCTGGACGGGGGCTGTCCCAGAGAGGGCAGCCTTGTCTGACACTCAGAGGGAGGTCGGGGAAGCAGGGGGTTAAATACAAGGCCCAGGAAGCAGGCCAGGAGCTCTGCGGCAGAAGGCGTCCAAACAGCACCCGGTTCAGAGCAGAGCTGCCCTAGGGGAGAAGCCAGGGCCGCAGAGGTAGCTGGCTGCCATGCTGCTGAAGGTTCACCATCCCCCCACCCCCCACCCAGGATCAGGCAAGGATGCAGACGGCAGACTGGGAACTGTTCACCAGGACAGACAGTGCCTCAGACGGGGGGATTTCTTTTGAGGATCTGGTGTCTAGTTCAGAGACCATTGGGATCGAAATCATTACAGGGGAGATGAGGGTGGGTGGGAAGGAGTCATAGTTCCCAGAGAAAGTGCAGACCCTGAAAAGGTAAAGTGTCAGAACATGATGGCGTTGCATTGTCTTTCCATGCCGTGTGGTGCAAAGAACCTCTCTGCCCAAGTGTGGAGAAGAAGAAAGGATTCTCAGCGGTCTCTCATAAAGTGACAAAGCTGTCAATCAAAGCGCTGAAAGGCCAGAAAAATAAGAAGTGCCTTCAACCTCATGTGGATGGTTCCAGCGAGCTGTTTCCACCTCTTTCCACCCACTTTATATTTGTTATCAAATTAACATTAAAAACTAAAATGAAAACACTTTCTTACAAATGAATCTTACTTTTATCCTAAAATGGATCCCAAATTATTGTCAGTATATTGCATCTTTTCAATTATGGCTAACTTAATGGTTACACTTTGCATATAACACATGTAAATATTTTTCTTAATTCTTATCCAGAGAGACATTACTGTAAAACTCTTTTTAGGAAATCAAGACGTTCTGACTCTCAAACTTCAATTTTAATGTCCCCCACGGCTTTACTTTTGGTTTAATTTTATAATAGCTAAAAACCTAACACACAGAGATAAATTTAAAAGCCCCCCAAACAGTGATCCAAGCTTCTCATAATATAGTCATTATAAACAAAACGTATTTCCCTGATAAATTCCTAAGACCATAAAATGCCAAAGTCTGAAAAGTAGGCCCAGTGCCGAACTCAGGACAAACTTCTAGGTGATAGAGAATACATTCTCACTCGTGACAACACAAATAGATTTTCAGTACTCCACCTCCTGAAAAATTCGAAGCTCTCCTATGATACCTCGATTTTGGCTTCTACATGTGATTACGAACCAGGTTTTAAGATGACTGCTCACATTCACTGCTCTTGATTATGCGGGCCCGAGGCACTGCAGCAGTACATAACACCAAGAATTCATTGTGATCAAAAAAATAAACATAGAGACTTGTCCCTAAGAAGAGCAGAGTTTCTAACAATCCACGTTTGAGGTTTTCAAAATTCAATCCAACTCAAAATCAAGAATACATCTAAAATATACTGGAGCTAACCACATAAAACATTCAATCTCGGATTACCTTATTTAGGTACAAAGATCCTACAATCCTGGGTTCAAGCCATCTAGTCAACCCAGTAAAGTCCAGGGGCCTGGACTATGAAACAAGCATGTGAAAAGAACCTGGCCCTGAAAAACACTACCTCTGAAACCTACCAAAGGAAGCAAATCAATAAACTCCTACCTCAGTATAGACATGGCACAGTCAATGGACATCTCGATTCTATAACCTAAATGCACTCAATCTGGATTCTTTTCTGAATGCAAATAGATGGCCAACCTAACATAAGATTCTGTTCTAGAGGATACATTTTTTTTTTTTTTTGGTAGAGGGTGCATTTTTGAGGCTGGAGAGCATGTTCAGCTACTTTTTGCCTCAGATCCCTGAGGGCACATCAGGGTTTTTGCATGGGGTTACCAGATTACCATCCTCTGTCCTAAACTGCATGCCCGTAGGGTGGGGCCAGGTCACGCACATCATGGCTATTCCCCTCGAGACCTAGCCCAGGGCTAGGCATGTTTAGGCACTCTTGTACCTGAAAAATCTCCTGAAATCATTTTCAGGGAAACCAAGCTCTCCAGGTCACCCACACCATCTGCAGAGCCTTGGGAAAGCATGTGGACCAGCGTCCAGGGCATGAAGACCACTGCAGCCACAGGCTTCTCTCTAGACTCCTGGGCTCTTCTGGCCATTTCTCAGGGCACACAACACCAAGGTCAGCTGGGCAATTAAATAAGATATGAAGCAACAAATTATGAATGCCCAAAAGGAAGAACTGTCTTTTGAAAACTAAATTGAATGCTTTCGTGGTGGTGGTGGTTTAGTTGTTAAGTCCTGTCCGACTCCTGTGACCTCAGGGACTGCAGCCTGCCAGGCTCCTTTGTCCATAGGATTCTCCAGGCAAGAATACTGGAGTGGATTGCCATTTCCTTCTCCAAATTGAATGCTTTAGAAATACTATAAAGGTAAATAGCACAGAAAATTCTGCAAAACTAGGCACAGGTGAGACAACTGGAAAAACTAGAAAATGTGAAACTCGCCTAACTCCACTTTAAAGAAATCTGCGACAGAACGGATGGACTTTACATTACAAAAGTGGATCAGAGGACCCTCATTCACTGACTCTACATTTTGTTGTTGTTCAGTCACTTAGTCATGTCCGACTCTTTGCAACCCCATGGACTGTAGCCTGCCAGGCTCCCCTGTCCTTCACCTTTTCTCCAAGTTTGCTCAAGTTCATGTCCATTGAGTTGGTGATGCCATCTAACCATCTCATTCTCTGCCGCCCCTTCTCCTTTTGCTCTACATAAAAGAGGGTAAATTTCTGTGTTTTATGTAAAAACAAAATAATTAAGAAGTGTGATGATCAAAAGAAGAGCTTCCACTTTTTCAACTAATCACCTCACTTCTGGTTTAACCACACTGCAGAAGACACCTTCTACTCTGGAAGACCTTAACATTTAACTGGAAGTCACAAGTGCATAAAAGAAACTTCAGGAAAAGAGCTGACATTTTCCTCTGTGGTATGACTTCTGAAAAGGCAAAAATACACTTGAATTTTGCTCATCATAAAAGAGAAAATTGTTTTCTGAAGCACATGAAGGTCCCCAAAGATAATCTCACATCCCAGAGAGCAGAATAACAAGCTGCTACTGTACTTTGTGGTTGTTTGGTCACTAAGTTGTGTCTGACTCTTTGCGACTCCATGGACTGTAGCCCTCCAGGCTCCTTTGTCCATGGGATTTCCCAGGCAAGGATGCTGGAGTGTGTTGCCATTTCCTTCTCCAGGGGATCTTCCTGACCCAGTGATTGAACCTAAATCTCCTGCATTGGCACACAGATTCTTTACCAATGAGCCAGGTAAAGGCACAGGAAGCCCTCTTGGGGTACTACCTCAAAGAATAGCATTTTTTTTTTTAAATCATTTGATAACAGTTTTAACACTGGTCCCTCTGTGCCCCTTGAGCCACGTGGAACTCCACATCCCGAGGGGCAAGAACACTCTTGTGTCCTTCGCACTGCTTCGTACATGCAGTTCCTTCACTCCCAGGCCCCCTCCACTCTCAAATACTCCTATCCTGTTCAAACTCTTGTAAGAACAACCCCCAAATAGCTTCCCCCCTGAACTCCCCCAGAGACAGGCTGGCCTGGCTCAGTCCTTCCAATTGATAAACCTACACTGTTTTGTACGTGCTCCATCCATGCACATCTCATGCGCTGTGATTGCATAACACTCTCTCATCCTCCACTAAAAAAAACAAACAAACAGTAAATAAATCCCAGTACCTAACCCAGAAGAAGTCAGTAACTGTTGGGTAATAAGACAAAGTGAAGTGTTGACAAAGACACTCTCTTTGACAAAACTTGAGTTAGGCTCCTCTAAGCCCTCTTCTTGATCAGGCTTTGACTTTAGCCCCTGTTGTTGCAGCCTTAAACAACCCGGTTGTAGCAAGTCAGGTCAGACAGAATCCCTCCTCCTCAATATATAATCAAAGCCTTCATCCCTCACTTTCCATGTGCAATCAGCCCTCTATATCCACAAGTTCCTCATCCATGGATTCAAACAAGTGTGGATCAAAACATTATTTTATATAAGGTAGGTGAGTATCCTTGGGTTTTAGTATCCACAGGGGATCCTGGATCCAATTACCTGTCTATATCAAGGGACAGGAGCAAGTCGCTGGGCTGCCTTAAGCAAGAATCCTGGTAAGTTGCTCTAGAGAGATTTTTACCATAATCTTGCATCAGAATAATGCAAGACTGCATACTTCCCTGATGACCAGGCAAAAACTGTTACAGCTTGGCTGGTAAGGTCTAATTAATCCGCCATATACACCAGGCACTGCAACTTCAGATGTCCATTCATTTTGGTCTTTACAAAATTTTCTTAATAGGAAAAATTTCAGTTCCCTGGAAGACTATAAAAGGCACCTGGAACAGTTCTTTGTTCAAAATGATAAAAAGTTTTGGGAAGAAATTATGAAGAATTATGAATAATTTCATAATTATGAAATTATGAAGTTGCCTGGAAAATGGCAAAAGGTATTGGAACAGACCAATGAATCTGCTGCTCAATAAAATTCTTGGTGAGGAAAAAAAAGAATTCCCCAACCCTTTTATTCTCTTAGTAATCCTCCATCCACTCACCCTCCCAACCTGCTCCTTTGCTTCAATCTCCACCTGTTCTTTTTGTGTTTGGAGTGGAGCCTGATCATTGTCTCCTACTACAATTCTCTCCTACTGCTAGACACCTACCACAGCACCTCTGAACAGAGGCTTCCTCACCATTTTAAGAAGTGTCATAATGATTATCTTAACAGTGCAAAGTATTTTTGTATTTTATTGCAAACTTAAACACAATATTTCATTGAGCAACTTTATAATAAAAAAAATTAATATCACACTAATATTTAAAGAAATTCCCCGATGGCTCAGCAGTAAAGTATTCACTTGCAGGAGACATCAGCTCGATCCCTGGGTTGGGCAGATCTGCTGAAGAAGGAAACAGCAGCCCACTCCAGTATTCTTGCCTGGGAAATCCCATGGACACAGGAGCCTGGTGGGCCACAGTCTACGGGGTCGCAAAAGACAACTTAGAGACTAAACAATCACATTTAAAGAAAAAGGCAGCTTTTCCAGTGACCTCACACCTGCGTTTTCATTGCATGCAGAGCTGATATCCCACCTGGAAGCTGGCATAACGAGACTTATTTGCAAATGTTTCTTTTCCGTCTGTTTGAAAATCCACACCCCCGGGACTCTTCTGGTGGTCTAGTGGTTAAGAAAACCCACACCCCTACCTCCTTCAGGTACGAACTATACCGAAGTATAAGACAGACACTTACAGATGATCCAATTAAGCACCAAGACTTCAATGGAGCAGTAAAGTTAAAAAGCCAGTCTGGACTGTGGCCCTGGGCACTCCACTTCTCAAACCACAACGGCCTAGACTTTTGGCATGGCAGCAGGTAAGAATGGATGCTGGGAGAGGTATCCCTGTCATCCTCAAAATGCCTCTAACTATGGAAACAGCTGCAGCTTTGATTCAGAGACAGGCAGAGAATTTTTTTTTTTTAAAGCCCCAGGATTCCCTGGGAGAGGAGCGCCAGCCCCACGGGAACTGCCCCCTGGCTCCCGCCTCCAGCTCAGAGCCCACCGTGTCCATCCAGTGATGCCTGAACACAGGGGTCCCCTCAGCACCTCCCTTACCCACCTGCCTGCCTGCCTGCCTCCCTCAGAGGTGCGTGTGGAGGGCTGGCACTTGGGGTTTCAGGTGGGCCAAGGTGGGCTTGAACTCCTCCAGGGCAGACTGAGGCTGAGAAACAGGCTGTGGAAAGAGCTGGGCCAGCAAGGGACGTGGACGAGCATGTGAGATTCTCAGCACAGGCAGAAGGGTCCCTGGGTTCCGAGACCCGCCGTACTACCCCCATGGGGCCACCAGAAGGAAACAGGTCCCTGAGACCATCCTCAAAGAAAAACTCAGAGGCCTGGGGGAAACACGCTTGCAGCGTGCCTTCATGGACCCTTAAGTAGCTGACTTGATAGAATGTTGCCCACAGCATTCAATTTTTTTTTTCAAATACTGAAACCTGGATGTTACGTGTTCACAGGGGAGCACACAGTGTTGAGAAATTATTAGCCCACACAATGAAAGGGAAGCTGTTTGGCAAACACTCATCATTCCTCCTACCCATCCCTCGACAAAAAGGAAAAAAAAAAAAAGCCCTTAGTACAGTATTCATTAAAGTTAGTTTGACAAACTCATGTTCGCTAAATCAACCAAATATTTGGGTCATTTTGTTAGGGTCAATACACATGCTAGATGTTTTAAAAAGGAAGCAAAATCTACTTTTCAAAGCCCTTGTTGAATCACATTGGTGTAAAATGGGCTCAGAGAAACTCAACCATTAACCTGCAGATCTAGATAAAACCTTCACTTCAACCCCTGCATCCAAGTGCTTTGCAAGCTGGGCCCGGCGCGCACAGAAATGGATGTCAGCCTCTCAACTGGAAAAAGCTTCCAAAACACTCCTCTGTGTTGATCCTGGCTTCTTTTATAAAGACTCAATCACACAGATGCGCGTTGACATCTTTCTGCAAAGACAGAAACCTCAGCTGCTCTTCCCAAGGGAGGTGTGATTCTAACCTCTCAGCTCCAGTGTTTGAAGGAGGCTAGAAGGTTAGGAAAAGCTGGGGTCCGTTCTGGGGACTGTAAGGAGGGGTGCTCCTGGCTCTCACATCAGCCTGGCCACACGGCAGACCTGAAGTGTCTGCCGTCAGCTTCAAAACGGCCAGGAAGAAGCTCCGATAGAACAAGCTTTGCTGCTGCTACTGCCAAGTCTCTGCAGCCATGTCCGACTCTGTGCGACTCCATAGACGGCAGCCCACCGGGTTCCTCTGTCCCTAGGAGTCTCCATGCAAGAACACTGGAGTGGGTTGCCATTTCCTTCTCCAAGAACAACCTCTACCACAAACAAAAAGCAAAGAATGTCAGGTGGTGTGGGGGGAGCACGGGGCGGGTGGGGGGGGTGGAGCTGGAGAGGAAGAAGGAAAAGGGCTGGCACAACCATCCCGCGTGACCAGGGTATAGTCCAGAGATTCCCCCCAAGTGAAAAACCAGAAAGAACGCAAAGGCAGATATACGAGGAGTCCCAGAGCCCGCGTAAGAAAAAGAAAATACACTGGACCATAATCCCCGACAACAGCACGACTGTGAACTCCATGACCTAACGTGGAGGGGCAGCCCTCTTCTTTTTTCCCCAAAGTATCACCCCCAAGATACTCATTAATTACAGAGGGAAACCTTACAACTTTACAGCGGAGAAACCCAACAGGCACAGCCTTGACCAAGTGACCAAGGTTAACCATCACCAGTAATAAGACTTGTGGACATCGTGCAGGCCCTGATAAGACACCATGAGGATTCAGCGTCACTTCTGCACTGTTCTTGGCAAAGATTTACAACCTCAAACTAATCCTGAGAAAATCCCAGGCTAACCCAAAAGAAAAGACAGGACTGACCACTACTCGTCAACAGAAGGCCACAAAAAAACAAGGAAGGTGGAGAAATTGCCACAGATTCAGTTCACTTCAGTTGCTCAGTTGTGTCCAACTCTTTTCGACCCCGTGGACTGCAGCACGCCAGGCCTGCCTGTCCCATCACCAACTCCCAGAGCTTGCTCAAATTCACATCCATCGAGTGGGTGATGCCATCCAACCATCTCATTCTCTGCCGTCCCCTTCTCCTCCTGCCTTTAGTCTTTCCCAGCATCAGGGTCTTTTCCAATCAGGGTACAGATTAGAGAAGACTAAGAAATGGACTCTTAAACACTGGACCACCTGCTTCTGTTTTGTGACCTGACACAATTTTCCTGGAGGGCAGTCCCAGATGGACGTGGTCTACCTATTTGCGTAAGACCCTCCTATGGTTCCTGGGTCCTTCATTCTAGAATATAATGACCTTTGCTACTCTGGCTGTCTCTATCTATACCCAGCCTCTCGGGGGCTCTTTTCCTGTTTGGCTTTTTCTGAGGAGCTCAGGAAAGAATCAGAATCATCAGGAAAGTCCCAGGAAGGAGGGATGGGTGGTGGGGAGGAGGGCAGAGGGGAGCAGATGTAGGAGGGAGGTCTTCCAGTTCAATGTCTCCCTCCACATCATGATCTCTACCTGGCAACTCCCAGGAGCCCAGGTGGGCATGCCCACTCCTTGACTGCTGCCCACCCACATCTGCCACTGGGCACTGTTGCCAGCTCAAGCCCGACGCTGCCACCAACCTGTGGAATGTATCCGAGAGAAAAGTCCAGAACTTGCTGAATCCATTGAGCCCAGTGGTTACCTTCCCTTCTGAGGTCCTGCTGGCCTGCCTGCTTCATCACCTCCTCCTAGCACACACTTAAAGTGCCTGCATGGGGTGGGGTGGGAGGCTGGCTTTGCAGAACAAAGTCAGCTCGCAAAGGCAAGGATGCTCCAAGGAAAGACATGAATACTGGGAGGAGTAACACTGCACAGATACTTTTCTATTTTAAAACCACATCACCGGAAAGGCAGGGGACATGGGATGGGGTGCAAGGCTTGCTCTCACCAGTGGAGACTAGTATGTGATACAAGGACTTAATTGAACTGAGCAAGTCCTATCCACCCTCAACCACAGCACGCTGACCTTCCAAAGTGGCCCCAGTGGAACTAGGTCACATTAAAACTCAACCAGAACGGCTAAGGTGATGGCCTAGGTGTCCTAGGACTGTGGTAACAAACGACCACAAAGGGCTGGCCTAAAAGAGCAGAATTATTATCTCTCACACCCCTGGAGGCCAGAAATCCAAGGACAGGGTGTCAGAAGGCCAAGCTCCCTAAGAAGCCAGCCTGGGAGACTCTACTCCATGCCTGTGTCTTAATGTGTGGTGACCCTGGCCTTCCCTGGAGACACCACTCCAATCACTGTCTTCACTGTCACATACTCTCCCTGTGAGCTGGCGTCTGAGCCTGTTTTCACATCTCATAAGGATACCAGTCACAGGATGAGGGCCCACCCTAATCCAGTGTGACATTTGAACTCGATCACATCTTCAAAGATGCTATTTCCAAATATTCACGGACCCACCCTACTTCAGGAAGACGTTTTAACTCGATCGCATCTTCAAATATACTATTTCCAAATGATGCTACATTCACAGGTCCCAAGGGAGAGGAAGTCAAGGGACCATGCCAGGGACACAATTCATCCCAACAGGTGCCGAGGCAGGCTGCATACCGCCTCCCCCAAGCTCCTCTGCATCATGTGATGCTTTGTGAATGAAACTTTACGAGTGAAACAATCACCAGACTTCTGTCACCTTCGGGTCCATTTTCTTGTCTCTCATGAGTAGGACTTTGCATTCCTTCCCCAGGCCAAAAAAGGCAGGAAATTGCTGACAAATGTGCCCAAAGGATTTCCAAAATGATGCTCTGCTCGCTGCTGGCCCTGGATCTTGCGATATCAACTCAGAGACGTCCGTGAGGTGTTTCTCTTGAAATCAACCAATAGCGGTTTTATGCGTCTTCATCAGATTGAATGGAACCCGGCTCTGAGCAGATCATCAGCTTCTGTGCTCCCTGGGGCAGGAGGCGATCTCGCTTGCGAGACAGTTGATGGCCCAGTTGGGGAGAGAGGAACGCTGAGGGGAAATGCTTTCCGATTGACAATGGTCAAAGCAATTGCTTGGCTCCCTCAAGGAGAGCTGAAGGATATGCCAGTAAATTTAAAAAGAAAGGAAAACTCCCGATTAACTCAACCATGAGAGATAATTTAATGAAGAGATTTCATTTCAGTTAATGAATGATTTATTGAAAATGTAAGCAAATTCACCCTCAGCTACAATTATCACTAGATAATTTCAAAAGAGGGAATGCACTCTCTAATTAGTCACGGTCCTAAACTAACCTTAAACAAAGGGATTTCATCTCTGAAACACTTGATTAGCTGACCTGTGATTTTTGATACTAATTATCATGGAGGTATTATTTGTATGGCTATTAGGTTTTCAGGTCACAGAACGTGGTGTCATTACGTATACATAAGCAAAGGCTAAAATGATGGTGTTCATAACTAGGCATAAATGTGATCTGAATAACAGTTTTTAAATTCACACTGATTCACACTTAATGGACTATTTCCCTTACAGATAGGTTATCAGACAGGGTGGGAATAATTACTTTTCCAATATGAGGTTTGGTGAGATAATTAAGTAGTGTTTGTCTCCCCTCAAGATAAAATAAACAAAACCTTGAAATGAATAATCTTCAGATCAGGAAGCAGAGAAGCCATCTCAACAGGTCACGATGGTGGAATTGGAATCTTGCTGCAAAAGGATGCTCAGAACTGTCATCAGTTTCTCCTAAAAATGCTTTCTGCCTTTCCTGTCTCATGGAACTGACTTTCATTGCAAGGGTTTCTTAAGCTAATGGTAGAAGACTTTGGTTTTTCAGTATTCCAAGATGCTAAAATCTTACTCCAGAGAGTTACTAACATTTATTACTATAAAAGTGATAGGAGAGGCACTTCCTTTCTCTGAGAAACATCATTCTGTTGTTTAATTTGAAGAACTCGATGAGAACACACCCCATCTGAAGCTTCCTTCTTCAGCATCAGTTACAGAGGCTGATCCTTCTCTTTTCTTTCCTTGCCTGCTCAATGCCCCTCCCTCTCTCATCTGCCCCTTTCATGAGGATGGTCCTCAAGACAGTGTGCCCCACATCTAACCACTCCCCTGTCCCCAATCAGGGCTCATTATTCTCGTGACCTATTGCCTCTCTATCTTCCACCAGGATAACCTACTACTTGCTTCTCGACTCCAGGGCTATACTTGAATGATCTTACTGGTCAGAGCATCCTACCTGTAGGCATCTCAAACTATGTGATCATGCTTGCATGCTCAGGCCCTTCAGTCATGTCTGACTCTTTGCGACCGCATGGATGATAGCCCTCCAGGCTCCTCTTTCCATGGATTCTCCAGGCAAGAATACTGGAGTGGGTTGCCATGCCCTCCTCCAGGAGATCTTCCCGACCTAGGGATCAAACCCACATCTCTTATGTCTCCTGCATTGGCAGGCAGCGCCACCTGGGAAGCACTTCCCAGACCCGACTTACAACGACTTTCTTCCCCAACAAGCCAACATCTAGAATGACAGCGCCCTGCCTTGCCGTACACCTGATCCTTCCTCATAAGGACGTCACCCAAAGGCCACCACTGCCAGCTTCGCTCTCTTCACCCTCATCACCCGGTCCTGAAATTGGCTGTGCTCAGGCCAGCCTTTTCTGGGAACCAAGGTCTGCAGAAAGTCAGCAGTGAGGAGATGAGCAGAGAACACGCTATGCAGCTGCCACGTTCCAGCCGCGGTGAGCGTGGGCTAAGATCAAGGTCACGCAGGGGCAGGGAAGACTCCACCTCCCCTTGGCGGGGCCAGCAGGCAACTTGCAAGGCGATGGCAGGTTTCTGGTGTGCTTACTTGGCATATGGGCAAGGGGAGAAAAGCAAACTCAACTGCTGGATAATCCTGGGTTGCCAATTACACCACAACTAGTCAAATTTTTGGCACTGACATGGGATGGACAGGGGGCCTTGCTGGGGTCCCGAAAGGAACACGGGACTTCCCAGGAGAGGCAGCTGCCGCCCGCACCGCATAGGCAAGGGGCTGGCTCCAGGCCCCTCACCCTCTTCTTCTGCCCTCTCTCATGAGGAACTGTGACATTTCGGTGTTTTGTAAGAATCTTCATGAAAACCAATTGGATCCTCTGCTTCATTAATGGAATCAGGTGACACCCGGCATGTGATCAGGCAGGTGTAGGGAGGATGAGATGGCTAGATAGCATCACCGACTCAATGGACATAAGTTTGAGCAAACTCTAGGAGACAGTGAAGGACAGGGAAGCCTGGAGTGCGGCAGTCCATGAAGTCGTCAAGAGTCGGACATGACTCAGCGACCGAACAAGAGAGGAAATCCCACACCGATTAAGCACAAAGGCAGACTTTTTGAGTGAGAAGGGACCTCAAAAATCATACATCAACAATAACACTCATTCATTTCATAGATAAGGAAGAGAAATCCCAGAGATGTTAAGAAACTTGCCCTAAACTACACAGCATGCTCTAAGAAAGCCTGAGTCTGTCTACCCAAGATAGAACCTTCCTGTATTTAACTTTACGTAAAAGCACAATTGTAAGTGTCCCATGGGGAGATTTAAATACCACAATCTGACTTTAAGTTTTTCACGTTGTCAAGACCTTAATTACACCTCTACAACTGCTTTTAAGAATGAAGACAATGTAATATATTCTGTTACCCAAATGGGTGATCTAGAAGTGAGGCAGGAATCCAGAGCCTTCATCAGCAGCTCTGGGCCACATTTGTTAAAGGGGCTCCTCTCTGGCCACAAAGCCTTCGCATCATGGTTCTGTCATCATGATTTAAAAATAAGAAAATTCACATTAAATGAAGGCCTGCATTTCATTAAATGGTACAGACACAGCTCTTTAAAGAAAAGGTTCAGCTTTTACATAAAATCTGTGCAAATCCAAGTCTAACTGCGAGAGGCCTTAACATAAGCAGGCAAGGTCCACCCGAAGGAACATGAGAATGGGGGCAGGAGAGGTGACATAATTTGAGTTCGGGGGACAGGTGGGCTGCGGGGGCAGGCACCCAAAGCTGCCGTGGAGGCCGAGGGTAGGTGAGCAAGCACTGCACACCCATCACGTGGTTCCCGTAGCTTCCCTGAGAAGCCGAGAGGCTCCATGAACAGGCATGCAGGGGGTAGACCAGATGGTCGGAAAGCATCTATCACCACACCAGACATGGAGTCTAGGATTCAGCAGGTTTTTCAAAACTGAAGAGAGACCCCTCACTTTTGCTGCTTTCTTTTCATCTTGTGTTGCTATTCCACAAGTATCTACTGGGTGCCACCTACATGCTAGGTCCTGTGCTGTATCTAAGGGTGATCTGGTCAGAAGTCACTGAACAGGTTCAGAGGGGCTGACCGTGTGGCTCCCTGGGCAGACAAGTGCCCCCATCCCCACCACGCCACAACCCCACACCCACCCCACTCAGACTCACCCAGCAGGTAGAGAGAAGGGTCTGACCTGCCCATGAGGGGAACAGGGACAGGAGGGAAGGAGAAGCATGTGCTTTGGTCAAGGACACGTGTCACGTCGAACTCGGCTGCAAAGCTAGTGCTCTGTCCCCTGAGAACGGACCATGAAGGCAGTCTGGGCGGGATGCATCCAAGGAGGATGCCAGTGACCCTGTCCTGGCCCTGCAGGGCCCAGACAAGGGGGCAGCGTTCCTCCAGGACCTGAGCCTCAGGGATGGGAGAGACACAGCTGCCTGAAGGCTGCCACGGAGGGCTTGCTCTGCAGAGCCGGGCCTTTGCTTCTCTTCCACCTAGATCGCTGTCCCCTTGGAGACAATATGAAATGCCAGCCAACAGGGTGCCACATCCCCAGGAAGACCATTCCACCAAGTCTAGGTTTCTTCTGAAGATCCAGAACAGGGGGAGCCCCACGTCTGTGAAGCTTCCAGACCCCAGTACCGTCCGGCAGGACCACACGGAAGGCACCCTAGTGGGATGTCAGGACATCCCCGCTTCTAACACCCTGCCACCTCCTCTCTGCATCCTGCCGAGTTCCTGGCTGTCAGGTCGGGCAGGGCACTGCTGGGCAACTGGGTGTTTTTTAACCCTCAGAGCCTTTCGCGTTACAAATTGAACCTGTCAAGTTGGGACGTTCCCGGCCCTGTTTCTAATGTCCCTAACAACTGCGGGGCAGCAGACGGATGGCCAGGAGACAGGGCATGAAATCCGTCTGCCAATACCAGCTCTCAGGGGGTCGAGAGCCACTTCGCATCATCGTCAGGTTTCCTTGGCCAGAGCAACGCGTAAAGCGCATGGTTGCCATTGAGCCGTGAGAACCGCTTTTATTTCTTCCTAAAGGAATGCGGTCGACGGCCTGACAGCGGGCAGGCTGCAGCTTTCAGCAGTCAACAGGAAGGAAAAAGCATCCGAAGAACTTATTTACAAAACAGACACAGACACACAGACATAAAAAGCAAACCTGGTTACCAAAAGGGGGAGGCGGGGAACACATTTGGAGTTTGGGATTAATAGATACCCATCAGTATGCTGTATATAAGACAGACCTACTGGATAGACCAGGGAACTATATTCAATATCTAGTAATAACCTCTAGTGGAAAAGAACCTGAAAAAGAATACATATGCAAATATATATCCTAAAGGAAACCAACCCTGAATATTCATTGGAAGGACTGATGCTAAAGCTCCAATACTCTGGCCACCTAATGGGAAGAGCCGACTCACCCGAAAAGACCCTGATGCTGGGCAAGATTGAAGGTGGGAGGAGAAGGGGACGACAGAGGATGAGATGGTTGGATGGCATCACCGACTCAATGGACATGCGTTTGAGTGAACTCCGGGAGTTGGTGATGGACAGGGGAACCTGGTGTGCTGTAGTCCATGGGGTCGCAAAGAGTCAGACACAATTTAGTGACTGAACAACAACAAATATATGTAAAACCAACCAAATCATTTTGCTGAACACATGAAATGAACCCAACATTGTAAACCAACTATACTTCAATTAAAGGAAAAAAAAAAAGGTATTCAAAGATGCATGCAATGATGCATGTGAAAATAAGGACTTCACAGGCAGGAACACCACCCCTGGGATTTGTCAGTTACCAAGGTCCTTTTCTCCACAGTGTTGGGAATGGGACGGTGCCCATTGGTCCCTGGCCTTGGTTCAGTATTATTCGAGGCAAGTGACCCGGAGGCCCTGGGACAAACATCGGGGGCCCATCTCTCCTATAAAGACACACACAGGCCCGGAAGCACTGTTTCACACTTCAGAATCTATGAGACAGAGTAAGGGAACTCTGCAGCCGGCAGTCCGTGGACATCAACCCCAGTGGGTGTCCCAACCCGTGGAGAGTGGCCAAGTCCCTCTGTGTCCAGGGAGAACCCGCAGCTTCCTTCCCCGGGGCTGGCACGCAGTGTTGACAGAACCCACAGGGTCTGGAAAGATCCCACCTTGGACAGACGTGGAGGTGCCAGCAAACATTTACAAAGGCTTTAAAACGAGAAGAAAAAAAAAAAATCAGAGAGCCCAGGAACGGTCTTACTGGGAATGCATATGACGAGAACTGTGAGAGTCAGTGTCCGCTGGAGAGGCGGTCAGAGGCCAACGGCGGCTCAGCTCCGCCCAGCGCAGGAAACTGACCCACAGGCACTTGGACACGCAGACCCTCCAGGGACTGGCGGCCGCTCCATCCTGGTCAAGACACAGAGCCTCGCCCCAGAGCGGCACCGGGCCCAGGGCCTGCCGCAGCCAAGGGTTGGTGAGAACACCACACAGGAACGGAGGCGGCCCGGGGAGGGGGGTGCCCAGAGAAATCCTGTCTTCACCGCCCCTTGACCCCCAGCCCTCTTGTTTAACACCATGAACATATGCTGTTGATTACAAGCCTCAGAAGATAGCGCACAGAGGAACAGACAGGATCTCGAGGTGCAAGCCAAGTGGCGAGGAATGCAGGCTGGAAATCATGTGTTAAAACTGGACGTGGAACAACAGACTGGCTCCAAATCAGGAAAGGAGTACGTCAAGGTTTTATATTGTCACCCTACTTATTTAGCTCGTATGCAGAGCACATCATGCAAAATGCTGGGCTGGATGAAGCACAAGCTGGAATCAAGATTGCTGGGAGAAATATCAATAACCTCAGATATGCACATGACACCACCCTTATGGTAGAAAGTGAAGAACTAAAGAGCCTCTTGATGAAAGTGAAAGAGGAGTGAAAAAGTTGGCTTAAAACTCAACATTCAGAAAACTAAGATCATGGCATCTGGTCCTATTACTTCATGGCAAACAGATGGGGAAACAATGGAAACAGTGACAGACTTTATTTTGGGGGCCTCCAAAATCACTGTAGATGGTGACTATAGCTATGAAATTAAAAGATGCTTGCTTCTTGGAAGAAGCGCTATGACCATATATACTAGACAGCTTATTCAAAAGCAGAGACATTACTTTACCACTAAAGGTCCATCTAGTCAAAGTTATGATTTTTCCAGTAGTCATGTATGGATGTAAGAGTTGGACTATAAAGAAAGCTGAGCACTGAAGAATTGATGCTTTTGAACTGTGGTGTTAGAGAAGACTCTTGAAAGTCGCTTGGACTGCAAGGAGATCCAACCAGTCAATCCTGAAGGAAATCAGTCCTGAATATTCACTGGAAGGACTGATGCTGAAGCTGAAACTCCAATACTTTGGCCACCTGATGCGAAGAGCTGACTCATTGGAAAAGACCCTGATCCTGGAAAAGACTAAAGGCAGGAGGAGAAGAGGACGACAGAGGATGAGATGGTTGGATGGCATAACTGACTCGATGGACGTAAGTTTGGACAAGCTTTGGGAGTTGGTGATGGACATGGAAACCTGGCATACTACAGTCTCTGGGGTCCCAAGGAGTCGGACATGACTGAGTGATGGAACTGAACTGAACTGATATATTTTATATGGTGGTATTTTATATGGTGGTATTTTAAAAACTCTTATTTTAAGAGGGACAACTAAAATATTTATGTATGAACTGATATAATGCCTGGAATTTGCTCCAAATAATGGTAAGAGAGAAAAAGTTCAGGTGATACCTAGAACCAGCTTAGCGATGGTTTGTAACAGTTAATGCTGAATGGTGGTTATAACAGAGACACTATACTTCTCTAATTTTCCATATATGTATAAGAAGCTTCCATAATAAAAAGTTAAAAAAGCAAAATACATCGGCACTGAAATACCACTGAAGAAAAAGACACATCACCTTCAGACAAATAACAAGACTCTGTAGAATAAATAAAAGCCTAAGGATAGTGGAATAATTGTCTTCAAGACAGTATTTTTTTCAAACAGAAAAAAGTCACTACCAGCCTAAATTTCTTTTCCTAAAATATGTTTCAAAAATGAAATAAAAACAAAGACATTACATGGTAAAGAGAGAATTCAAAATCAGCAGACCCAGGTATTCCTCAAGCAGGAAAAAAAAGAAAGGATCCCAGATGGAAAGTAAGGGATACATGAAGGTCATGATTTAATCATCATTGAAGGAAAGAAGGTGGAGGCCTGCATCAGAGGCGACCAGGAGGGAAGGCAGGGAGAGGAAAGGCAGAGAGGAGGGCTGGCAGCTGGCATGCTGGGGGCCGAGTCAGTCAGAAAGCCCACCAGGGCACTGGGGCCTCCTGCTCGGACCACAGGAGAACGTCTGCTCTGGCTTCCGCAGGATGCTGTGGGAGGGAGGCGCTGCCCCCAGGCTCACCGGAGCCCGAGTCTAGCACACCAGCTCATTGAATAATCCGCTTAGACAGCTCTGCCAAGTCCAGAGTGAGGTCTTTCAGGTAATTGCTTGCTCTAAAGCTGCATTGGCACCGAGAGCATATTGTCAGGCACTGAGGCAGGGATGCGAAGAGTGTTCTCCAGTCTGAAGTGCATCCTCAGATCCCCCAAGGCACCGCCACCCCGCCCAGCAGCAGCTGATGGGGATCCCCGTGAGCAGAGGACAGCGTGACCTTGGAGGTCCGACCGCACCTGCACTCCTGGTTGCCTGGGCTGGTCCCCTGCAACCGGGACAGGCGGCGCCTGGAGTCCACAGCGTGGAGTCCGTCTCTGACCTCCAAGCTGGAGGCTGAGCTGTGAGGCTACCCCCCACCCACTGCCCACGCCAGGAAAGGGGGGGATGTGTGCCCATGAAAGAGAGCAGGGCCCGCTGGTCCCTCCCCCCATGACCTCTGCCTGCCTTTTGTCTCTGGAAAACTTTAGTCAAAGAACAAGCTTCATCAGAGAAGTCAAAGAGTAAGTTTAAGCAGAAACAAAGGAAAACAGTCAAAGGAGACCAAATAATAATAATAGAGCCATTAAGCATAGTCAAGGACCTTCAGTTCCTCCTCAAGCCTGGAGATAATATTCTGAGCTGTATCCTGTGAGCTGTCCTACAGATTCTGAAACCCTCACCAGGTGGAGAGGTTCACCACACGATGACCCGACTGCGGCCATGACTTAAGCTGCCACAACTCTGAGAACTGGCCTCAAAGAAACGGAAACAAACCGACCCTGGAACTGAAGGTTAACTGTATCTCTGATGCTGGGCGGACCGCCGATGGCCAATGTGAAGATGACTGTCAGAGCTGACTGTGCTGCTTCTGCATGTAGCCCCTCCCTCAGTCTGTAAAAGCTCTTACTCCTTGCTTGTCAGGGAGGGGTTACGCCTTTGGACAGTTGTCTGCCCCCGCCCCCCCACCAACAGCTGCCAGCATCTGAAATAAAGCAAACTTTCCTTTCCACCAACCGAGACTGTTTATTGGCTTTTGGGTGGTGAGCAGCCAGACCCTACCTTTCAGTAACACATACACCAGAAGGTCCCTATTACATCAAGGTCAGCAAGGTCATTTGTGGGCCATGAGCCACTTCACCTTTATCTTCCAATATCTTCCATAATAAACATGGATTTCCTTCATGAAATTAAGAAACAAATATATTATGCATAAAATTCAGCACCATAAAATGTGCCTGCTTCACACTCAGATCTAATGCAAGTCCAATAAGAACTTGAAAAAAATTATTTTGGATAGATTTAACAGAGCAATTTGAAATTTCACTTGGTAGAATAATAAATTAGAATATTAAAGAAGAATCAGAGGAAGAGTAATAAGGGGGAACTAGTTGATATAACATACCACAAAGCAGTAGCAATTGAAACAATGTAGTCCTGACTCAAGAATAAAAGACTATGTCATAGAAGCAACAGATTGCCTAGAAATGACCAATAATATTACCTATAACATTTTTAAAGACTCACTTTTAAATTATATAGGATTATTTAATAAATGATGTAATAACCAGCTGCAATTTAAAAATCGATTCAGAAACTTTCAGCTCAAAAAGTCAAATTCAGACAAAACTAAAATCTTAAGTATAAACTAGTAAAATAAAAATAAGACCTAGGATTTCCCTGATGGTGCCGTGGATAAGAATCCACCCGCCAATGCAGGGGACACAGGTTCAACCCCTGGTCTGGGAAGATTCCATGTGCTGGGCAGCAACTAAGTCCATGCGTCACAACTCCTGAAGCCTGAGAGCCTGGAGCCTGGGCTCCACAGCAAGAAAAGCTTGACAGTGAGAAGCCCACTCTCTGCAACAAAGAGCAGGTGCCACTCGCCGCAACTAGAGAAAGCCCTCGGCAGAAACAAGACCCAGGGCAATCAAAAGCAAGTAAGTCAATAAAGCCTAGAACTGAATACCAAATTTGAAAATAGAGGATGCCATAAAGAAAAAGATGCAGAGACTTGACAAGCTAAAAATTTGGATATAAAATAACAAAAGCAAATTTAAAAAAAAATAGTCAAATGAGGTAGCAAAAAACAACACAGGAAAACCAGCTGTAGAAATATCAAGTAGGTTGATACAATAACCGTCCAAAAACGCTAATAAAATTCTTAACGAAAAACATTAAACCCCAATAAATAACTAGGCAAAGGATATGAGCAGTTTGCAGAACAGAAACTGCAGTTAGAAAATGAATGCAAACTATTTTCTCTTGCAAATTACTGAAAGAGTGGAAATGTAAACAAAACATGGCCACTTTTTGCCAATTAAGAAAACTTTTTTTTTTCTTTAAAGATAATACTAAACGCTGGCAAGCGTGTAATAAAATTGGTAAAAACCCTTTTGGAAAGTAATTCAACAATATGTATCAAATTCCAGTAATCCCATTTCTGGGAATGTGTCCTAGGAAGTAATCCAAAATACAGAAGCCATATGCATGAAGACACTCATCACAATGTTATCTATAACAGAAAAACCTCAAGAGCAACCTAAGTACAAGAAACGAGAGAACCTCCTGGCAAGACACCAGGTAGATTAACTCAGCCAATGAGAACGCTGTGATGGCAACTCTGCAGTGACATGGAAAACTGTCTGTGATAGACCAGTAAGTAAATGTGCAGTACACAGATGATGCTTATGCCAGGGATGGGCTTCCCAGGTGGCACCAGTGCCAAAGAACCCTCCCACCAACGCAGGAGACATAAGAGATGCAGGTTTGATCCCTGGGTCGGGAAGATGCCCTGGAGGAGGGCATGGCAACCCACTCCAGTGTTCTCACCTGGGGAGTCCCCATGGACAGAGGAGCCTGATGGGCTCCAGTCCACGAAGTCACAAAGAGTTGGACATGATTGACGTGACTTCGCACGCACGCATAAGAAAGCAAAATATACATGTAAAATGATCTGCCTGAAACCAATGAGAGAGGAGAATTATATGTACTTTTCTTTTCACTCCTCTCAGGCTAGATATAGGATGGCTTCATTCCTTGAATAATTACTGAATATAACATATTGAAAGCAAACACTGCAATTCTCCTGTGCCCTGGGAGGTTGGGAGCAGGCAGCATGCCTTCTGGAGACTTCTATAACCTCCACGGTGAGAAATCAGGTCAGGACCACAGAACGGGGCTCGGCCCCTGCTCTGGGCTTTGCTCGGACCTCACTGGCTTGCTTGGCTGCAAGTCTATTCTTTCCATCCACACCCTGACCTGCTCTTTCCAATAGTGACTGCCCGTGGCAGACAAGGAACCCAGCAGCTCCATCCAAGAGCAGAGCCGTGAAAGCACAGCTGGGGAAGGAAAACCAGTGATTGATTATTCAGTGCAGCCGAGCAAAACCCCAGTGCAGGGCTCCGTGAGCAGAACTTGCAACTGGCATTCAGGCCATTTTGCAGAGCTTGGCCAAGGGCATCCTAGCCCAGCACAGCCGCAGCAAGGCTCCAGTCTTAGCCAGACACGACCCACAGGAGCACTGAGCTTCCAGCACGTTTTCAACTCACAGGACATGTGGCCCTTGGGTGGAGAACTTTTCATATTTATCTGTTCTCACCTGGTAGGAGGAAAAAGGGTGGGGAAGTAGTTGGTAAACCCGAGTTACCCGGGCCCCCTCTGGCAGACACCCAGCATCACTCTGCAGAACCTTTTTTCTTTTTTTTTCCTTTTTCTTCTTTTAAAGTCTGCCACTAAAAAATGACAAATGATTGTCACCCGAACAGAGCCTGCTCTCAGGACACCGGGCGATGTTGGAACAAGTTGAGAGGAGAATATGTAGCTAAGAGAATCTCGTTGCTGCTGAAGAAGCAAAGAAAGGAATGATGAAGAGAGGGGAGAGACAGTGAGGCACGGGGAAGCCTGGCGTGCTGCGGTTCATGGGGTTGCAGAGAGTGGGATACTACTCAGAGGTGGGACAGCAACAAGATGCCAGAGATGGGAGTGGGGGGATGGAGAGCTGCCTGGAGACGTGGGGGGTGTGCTGTTGCTTCCCTCGGGTGACCTCCCCAGGCCTACACGGTTTGTTATTTTTCCCTCCTGGTTATGCTGCCCTCTGAGATCCCAAAACTCCCCACAGACCCGCCGGTGAGAGGGTTTCCTGGTGTTGGGAAACTTCTCCTCCTTCACGACTCCCTTTCCGGGATGGGTCTCCATCCCTAACTCTTTTGTCTCTCTTCTTGTCTTTTACATTTTGTCCTACCTCCTTTCCAAGAGAATGTACTGCCTTTCTGGGTGCCTGGCGTCCTCCGCCAGCGTTCAGAAGTTGTTTTGTGGAGGTTGCTCAGCATTCAAATGATCTTTTGATGAATCTGTGGGGGAGAAAGTGGTCTCCCTGTCCTATTGCTCCGCGATCGTAGGACCGCCCCCTGTTTTTGTTTTTAAATCAATCTCTGCAGAATTCTGACCACTGTTCCTGGGCAGGTCACTAGCTGGTGGTGACTGAAGTCTCAAGGTTTCTGAGCCCAGGTCCACCAGAGCCCAGCTGACGCGTGCTTCCTTGCCCAGCCCCAGGAGGGGACGGCGGCCTGCACGTCTCAGGTTCACGGAGCCCACCGGCCACGTCCAGGGGCCACAGAGCTCTGGGCCAGTCACATCCGCCGGTGCCTTTGTCCTTCCTGTCCTCCAGAAAAAGGAAAAAAAAAAAACAACTCAGCAGGGGAAAAAGGCCCCGAGGTCATCTGTACTAAACTCGAAGGCCCAGAAGCTTGGAACCTTTCAGAAGATCTCTGTCTCTGTGCCTGGCATCCTGAGGAACACGATGTCATCACTGAAAGATGAAGCAACAGCAGACTTTGCAGGCATGTGGGGTTTTGCCATGCAAAGGAATCCGGATCGCAGCTAATAAAGATGTTTCTCCGGATTGCAAACCCCAAACATCTCCACTTATTCTCCCAACAGGATCTTAGAATCAAGTAGGCTTTGAAAACCATCTACACACTTAAAATGGGTGAATTTTATCAAATAGGCATTATACCACAATGATGCTGATTGAATTAAAAAGTCACTGAAAGAGGGACTGATCTAACTACTCTAAGACAACGGCACGGCTGGACAGCGGCAATTGACTATTTCCTCCTCGCATGAGGCCTAAGTTTTTGATTCCTCAAAGAAACCTGTAAACCTCCCCTGCCCCCTAAAATAAAATAAAAAGAAGGTTTAAAAAAAAACATGAATCATGCTTATTTATACACATAACACTTCAGGTACTCCAACCAACTCCCAAGATAACATTGTCTTTGCTGAGTAAAAATCTTGTAACAGCCAAAACAAATGAGTCTTTCCTGACATTTTGGGAGGCTGGGGTGAATGTCATGATTTATAAAGAGTTCATAGGTGCAGAAAAGGGTTAAGCTGATTAAGAAGTTAGCTGACTGGAGACTAACTCAGCTGAGCCAAAGAGTCACCCAGCAGGAGACTCAGAGGAAGGGAAAACATCTCTACTGAGGATGCAACTGGCAAGTAATTTGCATGAAAGGAACATTTTTGCTCAGTGCCCCCATAAACCTTGTACCAGAGCCTCCTAGAATAGAATAGGTGTATAAATACATAGACATATCTCCAAGGGGCAGGAAGGAAAAAAAAAAAGAAAGAAAAGCGAACATTCATGTTACCCCTACTATGTGCGGCAGGATTTGTGAGCACCTACTGGGGATCAGGCTCTGTTCTAGACCTTCGCACATTGGGACCAACAAGACAAGCCTTGCCTGTTTCACTAGGCGCAGTGATAGCCTTCTCCTGCCGCAGTCAGAAGTGTCTCTGTTCTCTGCAGGAGCTGGGAATGTGTGTTCGGTGGGGTGGCAAGGAAGGACGAGGGTGCAGAGGACATTCAGGGTGCTAGTCAGCTGACCTCAGGACCCGAGCTTGTCATCCAGGACTCCTGCAATGCGGCCTGAGCACACGTCTCCAAGGCCCTGTCCTGCTGAACTCTGCAGGCCCCTCTGCTCAGCCACGCCGGGTCACCCACAGATCCCCTGACCCAGGCCCTGCAGGGCTGCGTTCCCTCAAGTCACAGGACTCTTCCCCCGCTTCCCGGCGGAATCCTGCTCTCCCCGTATAGCCCATTTCCCGGGTCCCTCTGCTTGGCGTTCTTCCTTGGCCCCTGTGAGAGGAGCCTGCATGAACCCCACAGTACACAGCAGGCACCTCCATCCTGAGACCATTTCTTCCCCATCCCAACGGTTTGGTCTTGGTACTTTCCTCATCCGCCCTAGACTTCCCAGACAGAAGGAGGGAAGCGTGGGCAAGGGTGAGGGCCAGCTGAGCTGGGAGCTGCCACATCTTCCCCAGTCTCTTCCCGGACGTGGCGCACCGCCTCTGGCCAGGGGGCAGTCAGGGTCCTCATCCCTGTCGCTCTAGCATCAGGGGTGGGGCCAGGGCCCCTTGAGGGTTAAGGCAGCTCTGCTCACCTGAATCAACTTGGTCCATTTGGTTGTCAAAGCATCCTGTTCAAACAGGTACCCGATTCTCGAGATGAGGCCGTGTGAGTACAGGGCTGGCCCCGGGAGCCTTCTGCAGGCCTCTGACTCCCTCAGGCCCCCTGAGTCTCCTCCCCAGCAATGCCAGGGGGGCCCAGAGTTCAGGAGGAACCCCGCCCCGCCTGGGCACCTGTCAGGGACGTCACACACCCGTGTAGCACCTGCCACCTGTCCCCAGGGACAGCACTGATCCCCAGCGTGTAAAGAGGCACATGCTCCCTAAGCCCTTCTGGAATAATCCGTCCTTTTAGTGGCTCCCGCAGGGCCCAGCGCTGTCCACAGCAAACTCTCCTGGCAACGGCGGTCTTTGTGTTGCTACCCAGGGGCTCACGCACCCTAAATTCTGTGCCGTTCTCTCAAACAAGCCACAACACTCCCTGAGACCACGACAGCTTCTTGTGCCATGGCTCAACAAGCTAATCCCCCGTTCTTGGTAACTTTCTACCAATAATGGCTTTGGCAACGCCTCTCAGGAAAGCTGCAGCTCTATGAGTCTGCTCCTTGAAGGACATTAAACAAATCCACTTTTCAATTTAAAAATGAGACTGTATCTGTGCGGCAAAGCCCAGGGGGCCTCCACACTGGAAACACAGACAGAGTCTCCAGCACAAACCAAACAAGGAAGCCAGGGAAGTTATTTAAAACAAACACGCCCTTGACGGAAATACATTAAAGTAAGGCCTTACTGCAAATTCCAACGGAGTGACTGGCTAAACTAAACAGTAACAGTGCTTCACCAATCCAAGAAATAAAATAAAAATAAAATAAAACCCAAGGACCATGGGGCTGACCTGACCTTCATTTCCTCTGGACTGTTTTATAAACGGAAAAGCTGAAAATATTACTGAATTTTCCCAGCGTGGAGTGAAATAAATGTAAGGGAGGGGAAAAAGACAAATGTCTTCCATTTCAAACCAATACAGATTGTCAATGGCCATGTTAAGCCTCTCAGTAGATGCTGAAAAACCAGGACACTTTGCATTAGTACTGTAAGCTGCTAGCTCACTTACCTGCACATAAATTTGCCTCTGCAGTCACTGATCTATACCCTGAATTCTCTGATGTCGAAGTGCCTGGCAAGAGGCTAAGTTTCTGCAAGAATGGTGAACAAATCAACAAATCGCCAACTTTGTCCCCAGGAGTTGTCAAGCGCCTTAAAGCTGTCTGACTGCAAGGTGATGGGAAAGGGTGGCAATGATGCTGTGTGAAGTGTCTGGTATTTTTCTCTGTGTTTTTAGGGGGAAAAAAGATCCTCTTAAAAAAAAAAAATCAGAGCTTCACTGCCAGAGCAAAACATTTTACTCAAAGCACAAAAGTTTCTTGCTTTTATAAAAATACAACATAAAAAATAGATGTTTTAAACCACAAACATATTTCTTTCAACAAATGAACGTGCTCTCAGAGCATGATGTCTGACTCAACATTCAGGTCATGTTCCCGCAACTCCACCGATAAGGACAGACTATGGAAAAGCCCCTGCTGTGATGAATGAGAGAGGATGGAGTGAAATGCACAACTTTGCGTGTGATGGTCCTTCCAGGGTGGCCCTGCTCTCAAGTGTAAGCACGTGAGCCGCTGTCCTAACACAGCTGCAGCCTGGAGAAAGGGCATCAGGCTGAGAGGACCGTCCTTCTTTCTGTGCTGGCTTCCAAAGCGCATTGCAAAAATGCTCTGCGGTGAGCACCGGCATATTTCTTGACTTGAATTCCAGCCACAGTTCTGTCCCCAACAAAGATCTTCTCCTTGACCAGACTCAGGCTCCTCTGAACTCTCTTCTCGACTAAGCCCTGACCTGTGGGCTTCCATATGCATCCCAGCATTTCCCAGTTTTAGCAAGAACTGCCCCCCACCAGCCCCCTGCCAATAGCTGACCACCCTGGTCTGCCTTCAACAAGAAGCCTGTGCGGTCAATTTAGGCAGGATCTCCCCTTTGTTGTTGATTAGTTGCTCAGTCATGTCCAGCTCTTTTGCAATGCTATGGACTGTACCCCGCCAGGCTCTTCTGTCCATGGGGTTTCCCCGGCAAGGATACTAGAGCGGGTAGCCATTCGCTTCTCCAGGGGCTCGTTCTGACCCCAGAGATTGAACTCATGTCTCCTGCAGTGGCAGGCGGTTCTTTACCACTGAGCCACCAGGGAAGTCCAGAATCTCCCCTTACATCTGATGTTTCTTTTCAGTGATTTTACATCCACCGATTCCACTTTACACCTCTGCTAAAGGGTCCACTTTTTTTGTTGTTGTGTTCAGAGTGAATTGAATCCAATTTCTCTCTGCCACTGAAAGAGCCCACGGCGGTGGTCCCTACACCCATTAGGATGGGCCTGAATAAAGTTTGCCATACCAATCTCTAACAAGTGAAAGAGAGTGTTGTTCAGTCATGTCCAACTCTTTGCAACCCCGTGGACTATACAGTCCATGGAATTCTCCAGGGCAGAATACTGGAGTGGGTAGCCGTTCCCTTCTCCAGGGGATCTTCCCAACCCAGGGATCCAACCCAGGTCTCCTGAGCCACAAGGGCAGTCCAATGTCTAACAAGGGTGGTGGGTAATTTTTCAACACCCCAAACATTTGTTTCACTGACAATGGGGCTGGAAGTTCTATATCAAAACAATAAGGGGAAAAAATGTTTATTTAAGCAATTACATTACTGGATAATCTCATGCCTTTCTCCCACTCACACCCCAAAGGGTAAAGAAGGTACAAAGGATGTGAACAATATAACAGGAGGTTAAACAGTTAGAAAGTGAACTGTGGTGTTGGGCAAACGTCAGCCTGAATCTGGTCCCCTCTGACTTGTTGGCCGTATAACCCGGTGTGAACTGCTAAAGTCAGTGTCAACATCAGCTCTCTCGCCTGCAAAATAAGGACCACATGACGGCCTTCTGTGGCTGCTGAGAGGACTGCAGAGGGTGTGAGGAAAGTGCAGCCCAGGCTAAAGGCTTGATAAATATCAAATGCTTTTGCTACGATCATTATTATCCTGGATGGTAATTCCTGTACAATACACTTACAAGTCTAAGATTACAATTGGGGCTTTTGAAGCTATTTCAAAGCAACATGAGTGCTATTTTATTGTGAAAAAAGTCAACTATATTGATTTATACCCCTTCGGAGAGGACACTACATTGGAAAAGCACTAATTAAGTATAAAGCGAGAACAGCAGACTCATCACATGTTTTCGGGAACCCAGGGTGTGCAGGGCACCTAGCAGACGCCCTGCGGGCATTGAGAGGTGGGTCTCACGTTGGTGTCAGTTGGCTCACACCTTAAGCATCCGATTAGGCACTTTTTTTGTGTTCCCATCATCTTGTAAGCAGCACATCTAGCCACTTGATCTGATCTCTTGCCTGTCATACGGAAGGAAACTTTTTATTTGGTAAACAATGCTCAGAGCATCTCATCAGTTTGCTAACATCAGTGATTACATTTTGACAAGAAACACATCCTTTGAAAGGGAAACAAAACAACATTCTCTCCTCTCCTCTCTTCGCCTCCCCCTGCCCTGCCCCTCCCCTGCTGGTCCCGCAGTCTGGGTGACGCTTTACCACGGGGACGGTTAGCATGTGACCGGGTACCACGAGAACTCCTCCGTTCTCACACGACCGGCGGTGCTTGACCACGTCAGCCGGTTCAGTACTCGGGGTTAGGAAAGAACATGAACTTTTTCAGTTAAACCAGCCTTCTTTTACAATTCTTTGAACTTACTTTCCTGGTACTCCCTAAACCTCACGCAATCTTCCCGCAGACTGGATAAGAGATATTCAGAAGAAAAGCCAGAACCCAAAACCCCTCTGGTCCACTGAACTCCAGTTCTGCTTCATTTACTATTTTTCTCTCAGAATATAAAAAAAAATTTAGTCTCATTTTCTAAAGATCTGAGAGCTTACCTGCCCGCCATCTTTGAGAGGTTGGCAAAGAGGTAATCAGAAATGATAAAGGCCAGTGATCGCATAATTGCCAAGACTGTGCTCAAAGTTTGATGATGTCTCTCTTTTGGGGAAGGACCACCATTATCTAGTTAGGTCTCTTTCTCCTAATGTACTCAGGCTTAAGAAACATCTATATGCACAATCCTTTACACCCTATACCAATTGAGAAGGATGTAATTTTCACTTTTTAAAGATTTTATCTGATGTGAACCATTTTTAAAGTCCTTATTGAATTTTATTACAATATTGCTTCCATTCTACGTTCTGTTTTTTCGGCCATGAGGCATCTGGGACCGTGATTCCCTCACCAGGGATTGAACCTGCAGCCCCTGCATTGGAAAGCAAAGTCTTAATCACTGAACCACCAGGAAAGCCCCCTAATTTTCACTTTAATAGAGATTTTCCCCTCTCAAACCTAGACAGCAGTGACATGACAGGCAACATTAAATAGCTCTCTTGCACTGTGATCACGCAGACTTCTACAGCCAAGAGCAAAGCGCACACACATGTCTGGTTTGCACACCTAGGTGTGTGTGCTCCATGCCTGGCTTATATCCACAAAGCCTATGATCATAACTGCTTGAATTACTTAAAATTTATAAGAAATGAGAAAAAATGTGACTACGAAAAGAAAGTTGACTTTTATGTGACAATGAAGTCAAAGCTTTGAAAGGACCAGAGGCTGACTCGCTTTAAAAACTGCTGTCAAATCAGATGGGCGTGAGAAAGCCTTGGAAATCCAGGAGAATTCAAATCACTGTGCCTCTGGTCTTGGATTTTTCACTGTTAAGGGCATGAAAATACGCTTATTGGAGATGCTTCATGCCAGAAAGACAACGTGAAGTGTTAATCAGTAGACCCATCTCAAAGTGGGCTTCCCTGGTAGCTCAGACAGTGAAGAATCCACCTGCAATGTGGAAGACCTGGGTTTGACCCCCTGGGTTGGGAAGACCCCCTGGAGGAGGGCATAGCAACTCACACCAGTATTCCTGCCTGGAGAATCCCCACGGACAGAGGAGCCTGGTGGGCTAAAGTCGGTGGGGTCGTCGAGAGTAGGACACGACTGAGCAACGACCCACAGCATCTTAATGTGAATAAAGTAAAAAAAAAAAAAAAATGGCAAATACTTCTGGATATTTCAAGATTAACCTTCTTTTCTAAAAGGGAACAGGATCATGTTCCAATTGAGGTCCACTCCCGACTCTCAACATCAAGGCAGCTGAGATGGGAACCCTTTCATCAGAGCTGCCCCAGCCAGCATTAGCATTTCAAGCTGGACCAGAAGGAGGAGACACGTCTATACGGTCACCATCAGTGAGAAGCATCGAGGCCATTAGCTCTCCGGACTCCACGCACCCCGACCTGCTGCTCGCCAGCAGCCGAAACATGCATCTCACGTGACTGAGGAGCTAGGAAGGTGAAGTCGGCAACAGGAAAAGGCCCATAACACTCAGCACGTGATTTCTAAAATCCCTCCATGCATTCTGCAACCGAGCAGTCGAAACATCCAACGGCCTCACACAGACTCAAGACTGGGATGAGGCAGGAAGAATGTGGTTCTCAAAATTCTTGCTGCCCCGAGATTTCCTGGGACTGATCAGGAAGCGCCAAGCAGGGCTGTATACTCTGTGCCTCGAAACAAAACAGATAAAGGATAACAAGCCTCCAGCCTGGGGAGCCTCACCATTGGGACCAGAAATGTCGACTGCACCAGAGTGCATCCTGGGTCCCTGTTTTTTCATCCTTGAAGCCTGGGGGAGGTGATCATAGTCTTCAAAGAGAGAAGATGAAACATAGAGATGCTCAAACCCAGACATCAGAAAGCCCTTGAGTGCAGAACAGTTGCGAAGGGAAGAGGGCCCTGGAAACAAGTCCTCTCCAGGGGGCTCTGGTCCCTACTGGTACAGCCGACACCCGGTCCCAGCCTCTGGGCTGTGGTCCCGGTCACATCATGGACCACACAGCCATGATGCAAAGATGCAGGAGGAAGCTGGGAGAGGCCTATTTTGAGAGACTAGAGGGTTTTGATGGCTAATAGGGTTTGCTGAAGCTTAAAAGACAAGATCCATCTAGAAATGTTCACAGAAGGGTGATTTTACATGAGTTATTTAAAGCAGTGTATCGTGTTAGACTCATCTGCTTGTGAGGCCTCTCCTGGGCTTTACGTAAGAGGGCGGCGTGGACCACAAGGAGTCATCTGTCTGCCCCTGTGAGTGTGGATTAGCAGGAAAAAGGGCTAGAGGGGAAAGCTTCACATGGACAGCACATAGATACAGGTGCACCATAACCACTACTCTGAAAACCCCTTCTGATAATCTTGTTTTATTTTTCAGTGAGAAAAAAAACATGCTGAAATTTCTCATCGCCCAACCGTCACGTCTATGCTTCTGTTGACATCTGTACTCAGTCTGTCTTCTCTTGTTACAGTGGATCTGCGTCTGGTTCCAATCAAAGGCCAGCCCCTGCCCTTCCAACCACCCCTGTACCCTGGACCCCACAGTTCTTACTGACTTCCTCCACCAAGCCCAGCACCACCCCTCACCTGTTTTTCTCTCCACTGGACGATTCCTGGGTCAACAACAAACACTATATCCAACCCAGCTGGCATCGCCGTCTCCCCTAGAGAGCAGTGTCTCGCTGCATCCTGACAGAGGTGCCGGTCAGCAGGTCCACTCTCTCCATGACCCCGCCCCCCTGCCCCCTTGCAGGTTGGTTTCCTCCTTGACAATTACGGGGATACTGCTCCGGCCAGCAGCAGCAGTGACCCCTGCGTGGCCGATCGCTCCGGTCACGTCTCTGTGATCTTAAACATCCACTCACCAGAATTCAACCTTGCTTTCCCTCTCCTGGGTTCTCTCCTTTAATGATATCCCTTCCACTGCTAATCCTCTACATGCACGAGTGTCCTGAGGTTGCAGCCTGGCCTGCATCTCTTCTCCAGCCACACTCGCTCCCCTGGTGGCCTTGATTTTATACTGGATGCGGGGGCCACCCCACTGTATCTCCTAACCAACCCTTCCTTGGGAGTTCCAGCCTGCATTTTGACCCCTAATTGCAACTTCTCTCCCTGGCCATCTCCCAGACATCTCATTACTAACCAGGCCATGCCTTCTCCATGGGGCACTGTCTCCCCTTGGGGGTGAAAATTGGTTCTTGGGGCGGATGTAGAACATTTTAGACATAACACTGGCCCACAGCCCTCTACTCAGGTCCCACCCTACTTCTTAGCACTTAATGTCTCTTATTAACTAAACTTAAATCTAATTTAATCCTTCTCCTTAGGGGGGTGATAATGGAAAAAAAAAAGAAAAAAAGGCTGAGAAACACTGAAGGGGGCCAAAACAGAGCTCCCCCCAAACCTGATTTTCCTTCTTGTTAAGATCTCCACCTGTCCTTTTCGGTTCAAGACTTTCCTTGATTCTCCACTTTCCTTCCCTCCCTGCATACAGTTCACCACAGGCCCACCGGACCCAGCCTCCAAATCATGTCTGAAACCCCCATCCCTCTTTCTCTCCCCGGAGACCATCTGAGCTGGGTCACAGCATCTCTTGCCTAGATTTTTCCAGAGGCGCCTAAAGGGCCCTCCAACTGGCCCAGCTCCCTCTTTCTCTAGACTTTCAGCAAAGCAACCCAAACGGCCTCGTAAAAACAAATGTCAGTGATGCCATTTGTCTGATTTAACGTTTCCAGCATCTTTCCATCTCAAAATAAATCTCTGACAGGACAGCACGACCAGCCTTCTTTCTGCTCCTCCTCTCCTGCATCGGTACCCACCCCCGAGGAGGGTGGGAGAGCTGAGTTGCTCTGTAGCATGTGGAATCTTCCCGGACTAGGGATGGAACTCACGTCTCCTGATTGGCAGGTGGATTCTTTACCACTGAGCGACCAGGGAAGCCCTGGGTCACGATTTTTAACTAGACTTCATGTGATTCAGATTTCACTACTTTTCTCCCCACGTCCGTTTGCTTCCTCCAGGTTCCCAGCCGGGGTACGACATCATTTATAGTCTTCCTGTCTCTCTGGGTCCCTCTTGGCTGTGACAGTTTCCCAGACTTTTCTTGATTCTTGATGACCTTGACAGGAGCACTTGTCAAGTATTTTGTAGAAAGTCCCTCAGTTGGAGACAGCCTGAAGCTTTTCTCATGGGGAGATTTAGCTGTATTCATGTGCTTGACCATTTGCTTCCTGCCTATCTCTCCCCAAAACCCTGGACCCCAGATGCCCTTGAACTGTGATGCATGAAACGCCTCAGCTCCTGGAGGCTGAATCAACTCTGCCTCGCTCATCGTGTGCCCGCAGAGCCAGAACAATGCCCATCCCACAGCAAACAATCAATACCTCTGCACTGACACATGGGCAAGGAGACACACACAGCACAATCGAAGTCACGTGAAATGTTCTCACGCTTTTATAGGATTGAGCAAAATCCTACATCTGTGCCTGAGGATTTCATGCTGGGTTAAGGATGTCCACATGTAGTTAAGATAAAACTCCATCTTCTGTCTATTTGCAACATTTTTCTCTTTATCTCAGTGGGAACAGTGCACTTTTTAGAAAAGTCTTCATTTTTAGAGGCACTCAGTTCTTCCCCTATTTCCTGCCTTTGCTTCTTGTTTTTTCTTATGTTGAAAGATGGGCTTCCCAGGTGGCACTAGTGGTAAAGAACCCCCCTGCCAATACAGGAGTCATAAGAGACATGGGTTCGATCCCTGGGTCGGAAAGATCCCCTGGAGAAGGAAACGGCAACCCACTCCAGTATTCTTGCCTGGAGAATCCCATGGACAGAGAAGCCTGGCGGGCTTCAGTCCATGGGGTCACAAAGAGTCAGACAAGACTGAAGTGACTTAGCATTCTGCGTGTGTATTAAAAGATCCTGTGTCTCTATTGCAGACCTGTTCTTTGCTTTACAGGATCTTCTGGAATGCTCCTGGAAAGTCAATATTGTGTCCAGTTCCGGAACGAGGAAGCTGCAACTCCATGAATTAATGAAGTCACCCAAGGCTGTTTTCTCTTTTTTTTTTTTTAATTAATTTTTACTTTGGCTGTGCCGGTCTTCACTGCGGCACACAGGCTTTCTCTAGTGGCAGCGTGTGGGGCTTCTCCTGCTGCAGCTCACGGGCTCTAAAAGCGCGTGGGCTCGGAAGCTGAGGCGCCTGGGCTCACTGGCCCTGCAGCATGTGGGGTGTCAGGTCCCGGACCAGAGACTGAACCCGAGTCCTGGGCATTGAAAGGTGGATTCTTAAGCACTAGACCGTGCGGTTTCTATGTGAAGGATCTCAGGCCTGAAGCTACAGGCTGAGCCCTGGGCCATCCCTGCACAGCCTTGGGGCTCATCCATGCCTCCTGGCTTCGCCTGCTGGAGCAGGCGCATCGCGGGGAGGAGCTGCAGCCTTCACTAGGACGGACGTCCGTCCACGCCTCTGATGGAAAAGACCGCCAAAACGCGAAGGAAAAGGCCACGTGGGCAGCCAGGGGAGGGATGAAGGCAGTGAGAGCTGGGACCTCAGCAAGTGCAGGTGTGAGAACGCAAGGGATGTCAAGAATACGCGGGCAGAACTGCGGTGAGAGAGGCGAGCAATGGCAAGGACGAAGGCGACACAGGTCAGGAGGAGGGCGACCCGATGCCCGTCGTGCATGGGATGAAAAATAGAGACGGCTCAGGTCGCTTACAGAAGGCATCCCTTTTGTAAATACAGATTGCCAAACTGTAAAGTCTGGGAAAGGGCAAGCTTGAAAGCCCTGTTCTGGCTTCATCCCTTTGTCAAGGACTTCCAGAAGACCAGAGGCATCCTTAAATATCCGCCCCTTCATCTCCACGTCCATCGAATCACAGTTCTTTAAGTCCCAAATTTGTGTGCAGCTCTGAGATAGGGGGCTGGGCTGAAGGTGGGGGAGGACCTGTCCTTGAATAGCTCAGCTTTGAAGCTGAGACGGGTATTTCAAGATGATGAACCTGGAAATTCAAAGGGAATCACTTGAAAGAAATAAGGCCCGGAATAGAGGGCCACGCAGCAGTGAGGCAGAATAGGATCCCCTCGTCTAAGCCGGACACAGTCATGTGCACATGGCCCCATAAAAGGACCTGAAGGTGGGCTCTGCTGCCCACGGGGGTGCAGCAAGCCCCCACGCGCTCCCCAAAGCTTCCATACACAATCAAGAGTGGGAATAAACTGTTCCCTCTTGGGAGCGGCAGATTCACACAGGAGCTAACGGATAGCGTGGTGCTTGCTCAAGCTCCTGACGTCACGGGGATGCCTCATGAGTGTGGATTTAGAACCTGCCCTGGGTTCCCAAGCCTCATCCCCCCTCGGGCGGTCCCTAGCCCTGGGAGTATGTGCTCTTGAACTGTCTCTCAGAGAACAAATCCGAAATCCCATCAAATAAAAATAGTTCCCCTTGAATCTGAACTCAAGAATTTTCACTAACCTCAAGGCAATTGCTATGAAATCAGCCTCTAACTTGGTCATCGCAGTCACGGCCAGTAATCCTTCATGGTCAGTCCCGCATGTAGCTGACCATAGGCTGCTATGAGGCTACCAGATTCCTCTTCCTCTTCCTCAAGCCCAGAGCTCTGAGATCCACCCTGGCCCCCAGCCCTGGCAGGTTCACCAGGCTCCGACCTTGGGCACATCGCTCAAAGGATGGGTGTCTACTGGACCTCAGCACTTTTGACGCGGACAATCACAGCTCCTCTGCTAAGAAGCCTTTCCATGGCCCCAGGAGACCCTGTCACTTTCCTCCAAGAGAGGTTTGTGGATCCAGCACCTCACAGATCTTTAAAGGGTGAACAGGAGTCAACCTCAAGGGCGATTTTCTTTTCAAAGCTGCACAGACTGAGCAGGAAGACAAAGGGAGCTGCCCAGTGACAAGCCCCAGGCTTGCAACACAGACAGCAAACTCTCTTCGGAGGGCGGGAGCTTAGCATCTTTGCAACTTTCATTGTCTGGGGTGGCAGAGAACTCAGGTTTAAGGGCACCAACACTGCCAGGCCAAAAGAGGTTTGAGGGGTCAGAGGAGATGGGCTTCATTCCACAGGAAGCCCACACACCTCAAGGAATCAGAGAACAGCTTCCTGGAATCTTAAGGGGACACAGAGCAGGGATGGATGACCCCTTGGCCCTGGCTGCCAGGACCAGAGTCTAGACCAAAGGGAAGGCCGATTCCCCTCTGAGGTCAGGGAAGTGGGTGGGTGTGCGCTGCACTTCACGTGCGAGGTTATCCCAGCCACCCAGCAGGGTGGGGTCGGGGCTCTCTCAGGACGGGACGCACTGAATCAAAAACCCTGCCTCCCGCAGTCCCCGCTGTGACTTACCTCCATCCCCTGAGTGGGACGCGTGGCAGAGGGCCCGATGCAGACAGCTTGGCTGCTGCCCCACCCAACAGGAAGAGAGGGGGCCCCGAGCCCTTGCAGCTGCTGGATCTCCAAGCTCCCAGAGCCCCACCCTCGCATGTCGCTAATTTAGTGATGACCATCCAATCACACTCATCACGTGGATGGTGAGGACACGCCCTCTGGCACTGATGGAGGGCGACTCTTTGCTGGGCACTGGCACAACCATCATGAATCCTTCCAGGAGACGATTAGTCTACAGAGGACCAGGGAAAGCCAACCACCGGCCCCAGGCTCCCGTCCAACTGGCAGACGTGTGTGTGAACCAGGGTCTGTCTAACCCTGCAGTCATCATACTTCTTCTGTAAAGGGACCTCTTACCTGACATGACCCCAGTGACCTTGACAACAACATTCCAGAACTGGGATTCACTTTTCCATCCTTTCGAAATTCCTGGTGGCTCAGACGAGAAAGCGTCTGCTCACAGTGCGGGAGACCTGGGTTCAATCCCTGGATCAGGAAGATCCCCTGGAGAAGGAAATGGCAACCCACCCCAGTACTCTTGCCTGGAAAATCCCATGGATGGGTGAGCCTGGCAGGCTGCAGTCCATGGGGTCACAAAGAGTCGGACACGACTGAGCGACTTCACTTTCACTTTCTTTTCCATCCTTTCACCTAGGTGATCATGAGTAACACAGACAGAAGGCTTGTGCCACCTTTAAGCATGTGACCTTGAGAACACGTTCTGCAATGGAAAACAGAACAAAAGCAACCGCAGCCTCACCGCTAAGGACAGCGATAAGAAACATCCTTAGAAATTAACATCAGGGAGACATGGGCTTCCCCCTGGAGAAAGCAGGAGTTCCGTTCAGATCAGACTCCAAGGATGGTGACATCCATACTGTCCCTCAGTTGTCTAAGTACCTGGTGGCTCAGACGGTAAAGAATTTGCCTTTAGTGCAGGAGACCTGGGTTTGATTCCTGGGTCGGGAAGATTCATGGAGAAGGGAAGGGCGACCCACTCCAATAATCTTGCCTAGAGAATTGCACAGGCTACAATACACGGGTTGAAAAGAGTTGGACATAACTAAGTGACTAACACACACATGCATACATAAATAGACACATACATATATATATGAGCATACATATATGTGTTTATGTATATGACATATATATTCATACATTTTTTTTTCGAGTGTTGTATTATATATATGGTTTCTTTAAACTGAAAAACCATTCCAATTCACCATATAGGCAGACTCTCAGTAATAAGCCTTCTCTCCCCTTTTTCTCGGTATGAGAGACTCACTTCCTAATGCAATGGATATTGGGGAGCTTAGATCCAGGAGAAAACACCCAACCACTTGACAGACACTGCTCAGAAATGCCAGGCCCTCATAAATCACAACAGGCAAACCACGGTTACCTCCAAAAGTGTCTCACCAAAGAGGGTTACTCTATTCCCTCTAAATCAAGCTTAATTCATGGGTTTAATATCAAAAATAAAGAAATCTCTCCAACATGCAGCTTGCTTCACATACTCCACTTCCAAATCGACTGCAGGTTAATAGCTAATTAGCAAACACCTTGCACACAATACATTGCAGGATCAGATGGGAATGAGATGCCGTTTGCTTTAGTGGAGCAATAACATTCAGCCTGAAGAATCAAATCAGACTCCTGACCCTTAATCCCCGGGATGCTGGGGAAATCAGAAAGGCAGCCCGCTCCTGCGTGGCAGGGAAGGGGAACTTCTGAGGGAGGGTGAAGCTGTCCCCTGCCTCCCAGCTGCCTAGCCCTGCACAGAGGAGGACAGAGAAGGAATCATGAAAAAGGTGTGCAGGACAAAGGGGCAGAAAGGTCCCCGGGGTGAAACCACCACGAGGGGCATTGATGATTCCTGCATGCATGCTCAGTCTCTCAGTCATGTCTGACTCTCTGAGACTCCATGAACTGTAGCCCCACTAGGCTCCTTTGTCCATGGAATTTTCTAGGCAAGAATATTGGAGTGAGTTGCCATTTCATTCTCCAGGGGACCTTCCTGACCCAGGAATCGAGCCCATGCCTTCTGAGTTTCCTGCATTGGCAGCTTTGACCAGCTAAGCAGTCAGGGAAGCCTACAGATGGTTCAGCCTTCATCAAAGGAGCCAAGCCCCTATAAACCTCCCCCCACCAACGCTTTCAACACCTACAACCTACCACCACATTGCAGGTAAGGAATTCAACCAGAGAACTTCAGATTTTCTGGCTCTTGCATGAAACCTCACTATGTGTTTTCCCCCGAACATAATGAATCAAGAGAGAATACAGGTTGCCGTGTATAATCACAGGAAAAGAGAGGACGGGGTTCCCCTAACCACTTCCAAACCTCTGCATCCCAAGCAGCCCCATGTTAGTGATGCGATGGCCACAGGTCAGAAGATGGGGGAAAGATCATTTCTGCCTATGAAAAATGGATTAATACCGAGAAAAGCAGCAAGTGCTAAAAAGCTACCCATTGATCAGATGGCTGGAGTGCTCCAGGGACGGTAAATGTTTATAGTCACAAATTTTAACACTTAGTGCTTTCCATCCCTTCCTAAGACCCGGTGTACCCAAGACACGGGGTCAGCGGCCACTGGGTCTTGAGCAGGGAGCAGGGCGTCTCTGATACAGCAATGGGGAAAGAGGCTGTGCGGTGCGGGGGCTTCTGTTTTGGAGCCATTAAAATCCACTGAACTGAAAAGAGCAGGGCTGTCAGAGTTCATTCTCTTCCTAAATCACCCACACTGTAGAATCACACAAAATATTTCACTTTACAATATAATTTGTGTTTTCAATTTTCTTGCAGCTCTGGGAATTTGACAGGTACAGTATTAAGTAAAAACCCTCCTCTCAAGTCTCGCTGGAAAGGTTAAGAAGAAACAGCAAGCTCCAGCAGACAGCAAGCAACCCCCTGCAGCTGCCTGACCTGCAGTCAGCGGCTGGCTTAGTACAAACACAGGTCTCCCATGCGCAGTTTTATGATGCACTGAGAACAAATTTCAATTAAGGAAATTCACTAGCTAATAGAGCCTCAAAAGAATAAGAGGTTTCATTTGTTTATTGCATACCTGCATCTGGGGTTATTTTTTTTTGTGGACATAAAAATAACAAGGGTAACTGCATTTCATTCCTGGAAAAGAACCGCTATGGAGTACGTCATGTGTTTTATCAGCTGACCTTGTAATAACATTTCCTACTGACGTTCACTCTTTTCAGTCAGGCAGTTGGTCACTGTTCGTTCAGCACCTACTGTGTGTTGGACAGTGACACTGAACTCCGCATCTCTGGGATGATAAGTGATTTCCCCAACATAGCATCCAAGAGTCCTGCACAAATGCACACGATTTCTTGAAAACATATCACATGACACATGAAAGCATATTATACAAACAAAAATGCCGAGAAGCTGTCATAGTCCTAACATTTCAAGTCTATGGAGAAATTATATTAACAATATTATCATTTCTTTATAGACCTACAAATGCACTACATACATGATTTTTTTTTAAAAAAGTATTCCACTGTCAAGCTGAAGATGGAGACAAAATATTACTCAACTTTATTTCCAATCTTGTGTCTGGAAAAGAAGAGGAGCTTGACAAATAATGATGTCATTCCATGTTCAATCTTCAAGATGATTTCATGTCAAAAACTGCATTTCATGGAGCTTCGATATAGGAAAAACACTAAGCCTCACTATCTGTATGGTCACCATGCTTGTTACGACAAACTGACCAGCAGGAAGTCCACTGAGTTTCTTTCTGCAAGAATCCTCAGAGATTTTTAAATTTTATGTATTCATTCCTTTCTGGTGGCTACGCTGGCTCTTTGGTTGCAATGTGCAGGCTTTTCTAGCTGTGGCTTGAGGGCCTAGTGGCCCTGAAGCATGTGGGATCTTAGTTCCCTGACCAGGGATTGAACTTGTGTGCCCTGCATTGGAAGGAGGATGCTTAACCACTGGACCACCAGGGAAGTCACCTCAATGATTTTTTTAAGAAATTTTATCAGACAAAAAATTCTAATGTCAACCAACAAAAGCTACTATTCAGTTGGGTGGGGGGATAAGTCACTAAGAAAAAAATAACTGCAACACACATCCTTGAAACGAGGTTCAAGGACGCGAGGATAAAGAAGATGTGGTGTATATGGCAAAAGAATGTTGCTCAGCCATGAGACAGAAGGAAATCCTGTCATTTGTGACAATACGGATGGACCTTGAGGGCATTATGCTAAATGGAATAAGTCAGACAGAGAAAAGCAAACACTGGATGATCTCCTATGTATGTAGAATCTAAAACAAAAACCGTAACTCCCCCGTAAGAGGTGCTCACTAATATTTCACACTATGTCTTACGTGCCAGGCATCAGGAAGGGCAGCCCTGGGATCTATGTTCTTATCAGTGTGATTCCAACACCCGCCTTACTCTCCTCATCACGTGGGCCATGCCCACAGGGATCTGCTGTGAACTGGAGCATCTTGCAGGGCATCTCTGGGAAAACTGCCTTCAATCCTTGCCCTATAGAGGAAAGCTCAGCCCTGACAACATTAGCAGACAGCTGCTATTATTTGTTAATGACTCCTGTCTTCATTGGGGTCATGACACAGAGAAGCGGGGCTGAGAGAAGTAGCAATAAGAAGAGGGTCACTGAAATGGATCACACATTTCTATTCATTACTTAACATTGCTGAGACTCAGTTTGTTCATCCATAAAATGGGGATAAAACTGACATTTGCAGGGGATGATTCTTTGCAATAGGTGACTCCAATGTACACGGAAGGATGTTTAGCAGCATCACTGGATTCTACTTACAAGGTGTCAACAGTCCCCATTGTGATAACAAAACTGTTGTCGAATATCCTCTAGGGGGCAAAATCGCCCCTGGCTGAGAACCACAAACAGATATCTAACTCAATGTTGGCCACAGGCAAGCATTCAATTACCATGGGTTTCCTCCTCCATATGTTCCAGACTTAAAACGATGACCGGAGAGGGTATCACATTGCATGCAGACTTTCTTCTAAGTCCCAGAACATTGGAGGTAAAAGCTGAGGATGGAAAGATCTGGGATGCCACCTTAATAAAATGTATTTCCTCCATGAGAGCTGGACCATAAAAAAGGCTGAGCACTGGAGAATGTATGCTTTCAAATTGTGGTGCTGAAGAAGACTCTTCAGAGTCCCTTGGACTGCAAGGAGATCAAACCAGTCAGTCTTAAAGGAAATCAGTCCTGAATATTTATTGGAAGGACTGATGCTAAAGCTGAAGCTCCAGTACTTTGGCCACCTGATGTGAACAGCCGACTCACTGGAAAAGACCCTGATGCTGGGAAAGATTGAAGGCAGGAGGAGAAGCGGGCGGCAGAGGATGAGATGGGTTGGATGGCATCGACGACTCAGTGGACATGGATTTGAGCAAATTCCAGGAAATGGTGGAGGACAGAAGCCTGGTGTGCTGCAGGCCGTGGGGTCACAGAGAGTCCGACACAACTCAGGGACTGAACAACAGCATTTCCTGCTTTCTGTTTTGCATGGAGAAGAGTCTCATGCATCAGATAAAGAGGGTGTCTGGCTTCATTCCTGCTAAAGTCAAGTGCATCCTCCAGCATTAAGTGTCTGCAGGGCGGCCTTGTCGACACCAGCCAAGAGCTCACGGCAAGGTGTGCACCGTCTCAGAGAATCCTTACACCGATTTTGCCCTTTTAAAACTTTCCTCTAACGCAAGCTTCCCTAAATAAGAGTCCTGGCTAAGAGTGCTTCATCACTGCCATTCCTTGGAGAGTACTCTGATTTTTCATCTCAGGATTAAATAAAGAGGCAGTTTGAAAGGCTGGTATAAAATATCTATGCTGTGTGAAATAAATTGGTTATCAACAACCAGGTAAAATCTGGAATTATCTGTTTTAATTTTAGGCCAAGTTTATTAAGCAAAAGCAGGCATGCCAGGGAATAACTATATGTAAAATAATAAAATAATTTATGAAAATGTCATGAAGGATAAACAGAACTCCAAAGCACCCTGCACGTGGGCACCTCTTCCTGCCGAGGGACGCGGAGCAGCGTTCCCAGACCCAACTAAAGAGTTGTCCTTGAAGCCTGGTGTGTCACCACGGCCACCTCTGCCCCGGAAGAAGATCTCATGCTTCTTGGTGAGACCGACCAGAAAGGTGCTCAGCCACAGTTCAGGTGAGCCCAGCTCCAGATGCAGGCCTGGGTCTCAGTGCCTGCAAACTGGGATCTGAGCTGCAAAACATCTCTGCTTTAGGCCAATTTTCTGGGAAAGGACCAGGCATCCCAAGGGGCACTAGATGAAAAGAACCCGCCTGCCAATGCAGGAGATGTAAGAGATGTGTGTTCAACCCCTGGGTTGGGAAGAACCCCTGGAGGAGGAAATGGCAACCCACTCCAGTATTCTTGCCTGGAGAATCCCATGAACAGAGGAACCTGGCGGGCTACTGTCGGACACGACTGAAATGACTTAGCACGTCTGCACACGTTGGGAGAGGATTAAGGTTGCCAGAGTGATATTATGAAGTGTGTGAGCTAAATAAAATGCCGGCATGCTGAACTCTTGGGAAATTTTCATTCCAGAATGCTTTCATTATACTGACTTTAAATTCCCGTTTCTTCACTCAAAAACAATACATATATTCTTCCTTTTGGTCCTTAGCTAGTGGTATTGTGACAGAGTTTCTGTCAGCTACTGTAAACTGTTTCCAAGGGAGAAATGATACTTAGGTGTGCTTAAAATCTTCAAGGCACCAGATACACTAAACCTCAAAAGGAAGCCCAGTCATTTTCAAATAATAAATTACAAGCATCAACTAAAAGCCCCTGGCAAAGAAAAGAAAAAAGATATTGAGAAGAAACGATTCAAGAATCTCTTGAGCCCCAGTGCTTGATACCCTCGCTTTGAATTTACACGAAGATTTCATCTGCATGCCTTTTCACGGGAGGAGCGTTTCCTGCAAGGGGCCTGAGCTGGAAACAAACCCACTGCCTTCCCAGACTGGCCCGGCTTCTGGCTGGGGCTAGTGCTCTGGCCCTCGAGGCAGGCCCCCAGAAAGCGGGGACCCCCACCTTCCTCCCTCCCTGAGGCAAATGGTACATCTTCTCCTATCCAAGCCCAAGGTACAGAGCTGGCAAGGACCAAACATGTTTCACAGCAATGAAATAAAATAATACAATACCTGCAACCAATCTACCCTGCGAATTTGCCTTCTGAGCATTTTCATGACTTATCCCTAAGAAACCTGGCATCTCAGAGGTGGAATCCCAAAGTCTTACTGCTCTTTCCTGCCCCAACTATATGCCAAATTAATTTTGGCAGACGCATCCGTGAGCTTGCCTTCCTGGATGTAGACACATCTGATGAAGACCATTTATCAGTGGGGAAAAACGCATGTTTTCAAGGAGGGAAAGAGCTAGATTACAAGAACAGGTATGGAGGGCTTCTTTGGCGGCTCAGTGGTAAAGAGTCCGTCTGCCAGTGCAGGAGAGATGACTTCAGTCCCTGATCCGGGAAGGTCCCGCAGGCCTCGGGACCACTAAGCCCGTGCGCGCAGCTGCCGAGCCTGTGCGCTAGAGCCGGGCGTTGGGACGACAGCCCACGCCCCCAGAGCCGGTGGGCCACAAGGAGAGAAGCCACCACGATGGGCAGCCCGCGCGCCGGATCAAAGGGAAGCCCCCTCACCGCAGCCAGAGAAAAGCCCACACAGCAATGAAGACCAAGCACAGCCACAAATACATGAATAAAGTTACATAAACCAGCGTCCGTGGAAAACTGACCCAAGGAGAGGAGCCATACACGACTGCATACATTAGGTTGGTGGAGACATAAAGCAGCGTGTTGATGGGTTGAGCAAAACACTTCTTAGTGCAACAATGCTGGACTCACAGGTGCGGGAGGGAGGAGGAGAAGTGAGCCAACACAGTCAAACGGAGGCAGTCTAGAACCCAACCGTGGGCCCATTGTGCTAGACTGTCCTGCCTCCATGCTGCCACGACACCAAAACAAGTAAAACCCAGACAAGTGACATCAATAGCAACGCAATCTCGTAAATTCCAAGTGGGGAAGAAATTACAGTGCTTCGTTTTTAAAGCCTTTTTTGAATTTGTTACAATATTGTTTCTGTTTTATGCTTTGGCTTGTTGACCCCAAGGCATGTGGACTCAGTTCCCCAACCAGGGATCGAACTAGCACCTCTTGCACTAGAAAGGTGAACCCCCTGGACCACCAGAGAAGCCTCGAAATTTCAGTGTTTGAAAGTACAAATTTAAGATGAAAACCTGACTTCAGGTAAAGTCAAACTAGCCAATAATTCTGATTGGTTGGTCTCCAGTATTTGCCTGGTCTATTTGCCAAGACTAAATTGGGTAGCTCAGAAAACCCACTACATTCAAGAAGCTTTAGGACAGGTCCAATGATGACCGACTGCTCTTAAGGGTCAGCGTGCTGAGCCGTAACATCTCAGGCATATCAAAACTGAAATACTAATGCCCTCCATTTCCTGTGGGCACAATTTTGAGTTCTCAACTGATTCCTTTATGGTGATATTCTCTTGCTCAATATGTTATACCTAAGGATCTTCACCATAAATTGCCAGTCTTCCCTGACAAACTGCAAGGATCTTTTTTATCACCCAGTGAGAATTTTGCAACCCATTATATTTTCCTTCGTGCTTCATCTCCCAGGCAGCTTCAAGCATTTTGGCTTCTCAGAAGTTTCCAGTTTTCTCTATCATTTTACCTGGTCTATTTTATATCCACAGTCTATGAATCCCTACTTGCAAAAACATAACAAGTTCTTTAGGAATGTACTTAGGATATTAAATCACAAATTATAAACATAATCTCCTGTAGGCCCCAGCTGAACATGGACAAAATCAAGAAGAATGAGACACAAAATATACACCAACAGAGAAGGACCCCAGAAAACACTGATAATCACAGCTACAAACAATGAGAGTTCTGAGGAAGTAAAAGTGATTGTTTAATTTATTTTTCATCCTAAAAGAAGAGGACCTGGGGAGAAGTTGAATCAAGGTAGCTGAATTTTAAAAAGTCTGTTGCAAGTTTGAATGGTGGACAGATGTAAGAAAGGTTTTGTTTCCATATAAATATGAAAGTCTAATTCTAAAAATCTGAAAATTACATCCAATCCTGCCCCTCTTTTCACTCCGTGGTAAACAATAGAGATGCCTATCACGGGTAAATAAAAGCAGCTGATAACAAACGCTCCTTCAAGGTGAAAAAGGAACTCAGTCAAACCAACAGACTCATTTCCTACCAGGTCACTCCTCTGCCTTAGAAATCTAGTCTGGGGACTTCCCTGGCAGTACAGTGGCTAAAATCTGTGCTTCCATTGCAAGGGGCAGGGGTTTGATCCCCGGTCGGGGAACTAAGACCCTGCAGTGCAGCCAGAAAAAAAAATGTAAACAATCTACTCAGGATTATTGGTCCACAAACACTACTGGGATGACGTCAAGCTCTGAGACCAAAAGGAAGCCAGAGAAACTCAACCAAGAGGTTGCATTCGTGTTAACAACCAGAGAGAAGTCTAACAGAGCCACAGCATAATTCTTTCCCATGAGACCAGGCTACACACTCCACAAAGCGTAAACCTGAAAATTCCAGCTGATCCAAGTTCAAGAGTGGCGGACGGCACTTACATGCCAACAGCGAAGGTCTAGGCTTCCAATACCACCTGAGATCCTAAATGAAAACTTAGCATCTGCTTCCCTCTGGGCAGATTAACTAGCACTTTTGCATGCTAACACATAAGCACACATCTACTGTATCTGAACTGTGCTTATCTTAAATGTCATCTCACCATCTGGCTCCCGTACATTCTAGAACAGAGTTATAATGTCAGGCCATCACCAATCACTTGCCATCTTGAACACAGCAGTTGAGTGACTACTGTCCTTTGGGATATTCATTATATCCTATAAATTTGATTCTTGATTTACAAGCTGTGGCCCCAAAACTAATGGACGCTGTTTTTAATTACATTTTACAAGCCCCATGGACTGAAGAACAGTCTATTTGCAGAGGCAAAGCTGAACAAGCACACGAATATTTAAGGGACCAGAGAGGCTGGTTCTGTCAGTTTCTGAGCTGTAGGTGGTAAAGCTGCATGTCCAGCTGTGCCGTTAAAACTTAAATACAGACTCCGGAAGCTGCTGGGAATCACTGTTTATCCCAGGGAGGCAAGGAAGTCTGTGATGCCTGCTAGGAAGAGAGGAGCAGGCGAGTCTGGCAACATGTAAGATAACAAGCTCTTACATTACAGGAATTTGTTGTTTAGTCACGAAGTCGTGTCCGACTCTGCAGCCTCGGGGACTGCAGCACGCCAGGCTTCCCTGTCCTTCCCTGTCTCTCGGAGTTTGCTCAAATGCATGTCCACTGAGTCAGTGATGCTATCTAATCATCTCACCCTCTGCTGCCCACTTTTCCTCTTGCCCTCAACCTTTCCCAGCATCAGTATCTTTTCCAAAGAGCAGGTGGCCAAAGAATTGGAGCTTCAGCATTAGTCCTTCCAATAAGTCTTCAGATCATGAACTCCTTAATATAGGATTAAAAAGGGACAAATAGATAATGACATAGAAACAATCCTCTATGGTATCTATGTAACTTCTACAGGAAATTATTTTATTATGATATCCTGTCCTAAAAGTCCATAGTAGGACTCCACAGAGCTCAGGAATGGATGTGATCCTCTGTAACACACACACACACACACACACACGTTTAATGGCACCAAAAAGCTTAGTAGGAACTCCTTGACTTCTATGCTTAAAAGTCATCCCCCCAGGGGATCTTCCTGACCCAGGGATCGAATCTGAGTCTCTTGTGTCTCCTGGGTTGGCAGGTGGGTTCTTTACCACTAGCGCCACCTGGGAAGCCCCTAAACGCAGAGGCCCCTACTTATTTCACTGCTAGATGGGAAAGACGGGACAGTCGTCTTCAGCTACAGCATCCAGCAGAGTAAGGAGAACCCAAGTTTTCATGGGGATCCAAGACAGCGGGCTTTGTTTGTCAACGTGTTTGTTTTATGTGGAAAATAGGCCACTAAAGACATGAAAACTGCAGCTCTCGAGCCTCATGCTAAGCCGTCACTTAAAAAAGTTAATCCCAACAGAGAAAAAGGAAGAGAAGCCTCGTGCTTTAAGTTCCTCACGTCTGGGTAACAATGCAGATTCCAAAAGACAGCAGGGGGAAACCCAGGAAGCCGAGGCCAGGACCTCTGCTCTGAGCCACAGGCCGCCCCTATCTCTGCAGCTGTGGGAGGCAGCCTGGGCCTCCCCACTTCTCCTCGGGTGTCTTCAGATGCACGGAAGGAGGTTTCAGCCACAGCAACATATGACTTCAGAGGGACAACACTCACTGAGGCTCAGCCTCGGCAGAGATCTGCTTAGAACCGCAGCTGCTGGTTCCCAGGGCCAGTTTCATCCCCGTTGTCCCAGAGTGGGACTTCCCTGGTGGCTCAGCAGGTCAAGAATCTGCCTGCCAGTGCAGGAGACATGGGTTCAATCCCTGGGTAGGGAAGATCCCCTGGAGGAGGAAATAGAAACCCAATCCAGTATTCTTGCCTGAAAAATCCTATGGACAGAGGAGCCTGGTGGCCCTCAGTCCATGAGGTCACAAAGAGTTGGACAGGACTGAACTAAGCGTGCTCATTACAGAAAGTATTGTAGTATCACCCAAAAAAGGCAAAGGGAAAGATCCTTGCCACCATGAATCTGCTCGTGGGGTGGACAAAATCATTAAAAAGAGGCAAAGTCATCAGGGAAAATGCAAGTGAAAACCACAGTGAGACATCATACACGTCTGCCAGAAGGGCCAAAAGAAAAACGTCAACGACAGAAATGCCGGTAAGGAGGCGGAGAAGATGGGCACCTCTTCCAGGGCTAATGGGGATGGAGAACGATGCAGACAGAGTCTGGCAGTTCCTGATAAAACTAAACATGCAATTACCATATGCAATCAGCATTTAAAGGCCACACTAGTGTAAAGAACCTGTGTCCGCCCTGGAGGAGGGAATGGCTACTCACTCCAGTATTCTTGCCTGGAGAGCCCCAGGGACAGAGGAGCCTGGGGAGCTGCAGTCCCTGGACCACTCTGCAGCAATGAAAAGGAACAAACCATTGATGCAACAGCTTAAATGAGTTCCAGAGGGATCCTTATGGCGAAAGAAATGTTCGGTGTCCTCACCATGGGGGCGGATTTGAGAACACACACCACGTGAAAAAAAAAAATTCTAAGAAAGGAAACAATATTGTAAAGTAATTAGCCTCCAACGAATAAAAATAAATGGAAAAAAAAAAATAAAACCCTAAAAGATGAAAAAAAAAAAAGGAAACACAAGCACTAAGGCCTATAAGTCAAGCTGGGAAAATGTGAATAAGATAGCTAAATTGTATCAATGTCCGTTCCCTGGTTGTAGTTCAGGGCTGCAGTTTCGCAAAATGTTTTTGTCAACATTTTACCAGGGTAAAGGGTACCCAAACTCTCCTGTCTTGCTTCTTACCACTGTACTATCAACCGACAATCATCTTCACAAAACCCTCAGTAAGAAAGAAGGGGCAAAAAGAAATCAACCGAAATTCCTTCCAGAAACCTCCTGTGATTGAGAACCCCATGATCTTTGATGGCACTTACAGAAATTACAAAACCCACGTGCTAGAAAACTAACCAGCAGCCCTCACAGGGAGATGATGAACAAGGCACACACTTAATATTTAACAAGTATAATGAAAATGCTCATGATTTTTTTAAGCTGAAATATGTGAAACGCAAACACCTTTCAAAAGCCTCCCGTGGAACTGAGAATCACTTTGTCTAATAAACACATATGGTTAAAATTGGATGGCGAACAGAAGCCCTGGACAAAGGCAGAGTGAAGGATGGATCACAGTTATGTTTGTTTTCTGCGGGGGGCAGAGCCCAAGCTCTCATCCCCAGAGCCCTGCACTGGCACAGGAGAAGCACGCAATCTCCAAGCCCACTTTTCCAAAGAACCATTTGCATCACAGAAGCGGGGTGACCGTGTAGTACCCAGGCAACACATCCATTCCCACCAGCCGTGAATCGGGCACCTCCTCAAGGAGAGCCTCCCCCGTACTCACTTATTTTGCATCATGTTCATGATCACCCAGTCGAACGGGTAGACATTCTTCCCAATGAGGTTCTTAAACATGATGAATGTCTCCATCAGGAAATCCTGAAATAAGAGCAGAACATTCAAACAGCCCACCGAGAAAAAGGTAAAAACCAATGCCCACCTCTACCCCCAGAATAACTGCATTATAAATGACCTTATTATTATTACTTTTTTTTTAGCTGAATGGAAACATAGCAGAAGGTAATGAAGATATATTTCACAGAGCTGTATATGACACTTTCTGCCTTTCTGTGTACCTGAGCGCCTCATGTCCTGGAGAACTTTTTCAAGGATATATTAAAAGAAAGTCTCTGGTCATGTCTCTCTAAGAGTTACAAGGAATAAACCCCTGAAAGTTACATATATTCACACTCTTTCTGCTTAAGGAAACACTTTCAATCAAATAGAACATGCAGGTTATAACTATGTCTTGTATTTACTCCGAGTGAGTGAAAGTCGCTCAGTTGTGTCTGACTCTTTGCGACCCCATGGACTATACAGTCCATGGAATTCTCCAGGCCAGAATACTGGAGTGGGTAGCCTTTCCCTTCTCCAGGGGATCTTGCCAACCCAGGGAAGAACCCAGGTCTCCTGCATTGCAGGCAGATTCTTTACTAAATGAGCTATCAGGGAACATTTTAATTATAAACAGGGCCCATCAAGTTCAACCTGCAGTATTGTTATCCTTCCCTTTTTCTTACATAATTTAATAAATGAAAGGTCCAGACAGGAACTCCTGACCATCTGCACCTAGTCAGCACTCTGTAAACCAATCGAGCACATGGTCAAGTTGCCAAAGTCTTTTATGTGGCATCATCAATTCCATAAGCTACTCAGTGGTGGCTCTCTTGTCTCCTACATGGTCCCCTGGATTTCAGAGTGGAGCCCTGCTTCTGCACTGATTAGACTGCTCCTGGCATCAGGAGGGGGTTCCCTACTCCTAGTGGGTCCATTCTGTGCCTGTCAGAATTAGGAGATTTTCTTGAATCTGACAGTTCAGTGCTTATTCTGAGCTCACTTGAACAAAACAAGCGGGTGTCCTAAAAGCACACACCCCAGTGATATGAGGCACTTGGTCCCTCAAGATCTGGGTGGAAAGGCGATAAGCGACTGAGAAGTCACATTAGGAAAATGAGGCCGCGGTCATAGATGAGCAAATGAATAGATGTTTCCCATTTATTTCATCTACTGATTCATAATTAGGTGCAATGGCTATGAAGACGGAGGTGGTGAGCAGAATTTAAGCAGCCCAGAAAGCAATTCCCAGCACAGAGGTCTACCCAAGACATTCTTGCAAAAAGACACAAGTTCCATTTGACGGTAGGAATAAGCCAAGGATCAAAGACACCTTCTCTGCCACCTTACCAACAATGGCCAGCTTACAGAGTTACAGCGTGCCATTTCTGCTGCGGGAGGGCTTTGTGGAGCCCCTCCCATGAATAAAAACTCCAGGAGTCACCATGATCAATCTTGTCACAATAGAGGCCTCCAGTGCAGGGGTACAGGAGAGGTTAGGATAGAAGGCAGAGTCAAGAGGGAAAAGTGAGTCCTGTGTCCTTCCACCTCTGCCCCCAGGAGCCCCGACCATCAGGGCTTGCGAGCCAAGGGGCATTCTTGATGCCCTCTGACACAAGGAAAACTTTTTCTCCCCAGTTTAATTCCTGAAATTCATATTTCACTACTTAAGTTTCCCTACTTTGTCAAGAGTTTCCCATTTTAATGACCAGGTTGCCCCCTTTGCAGGCTGAGTGTCGTAATTTAGTCACATCTCTATTTGCATGAAATTGCGGGCTTTCTTGCTGATTACTCCTCAAAGCCTAATAATTGAGATACCGGGTCTGGTTTTTATTATTCTGGAAGAGAAGCATATTTTCCCATCACCAACTCCTTTTTTTTTTTCCTCTAGGAAACACAGTCCCATACTTCATTAGTATGGCTCAGCTATTAAATGTTGGTACTTTGCTGATCAAACAAAATGCTGCAGATTGTGGGAGATGAGGTTTTTCAAGGCTTTCCCTGTTGGTCTGCATAAATTACCAGCCATGGCGGTGGTCCCCACCACTGCATTTGCCGGAATGGCTTATGAGGCTGAACAGGCTATCACAACTGCCATCTCCAAGTTGACAAGAGGAGTTGGAGGATTTAATACACGTTTTGTGAAAATTTCATCATTTTATATCAACCCATTCCTACTGCATTTTTAGTTAGATTGTACACAGGATGTTCCATATAATAAGGGAACAGCTTTAATAAGAGCCATCAATGCATTCCATAGGCAAAGTCTTCTTGTTATAAAACCATCTGCTTCTGTCCATCTCTGGCCCCACCCACTTGGAAAATTGGTCATCATTTTTCACCAGGACTCCCAGAGGGGAAGCCTAGCCCATCTACCTATGACCATTCTAGTCTGTCTTGATCCCCACACTTCATTCAGAGTGACCTCTTCAAATGTGATCAAGGCAACAACACTTTCCCAATCTTCCACTGAACCTACATCCTCAGTGGCTTCCAGATGTTCTTAGGGAAAAGCCAAAGGGTCTTAATCCTCAGAAGGAGGAAGACACGCTTCTCTTAAGTCAAAGAAATAAATAACTATTTCAGACAAGGACCATCAATAGATGCTAAACTCAACTGATGAAAAACTGCTAGAGGATAAGACCTCTGGCAATTTCCTGTGGACACCAGAGTATTATCCAAAGTTTCACGATGACCCTTAAGGGCCACGTATCTCACAACAGAGAGATCCAGATGTCATTCCTTTTCGACCAAGTGATCAAACCTATTATCATCAGTAGTGGTCAGCCTGGAATTCTTAGCCTCCCGACAGACATAACAGGGCATGCTTAACCACAACCTCTCTTCCGCTTGCCAAAAGGTGAACTTGAACTTCAGATCAAGCTTCCAGTTTGTGGAGGGCTTCCCTGGTGGCTCAGATGCTAAAGAGTTCACCTGCAACGTGGGAGACTTGGCTTTAATCCCTAGGTCGGGACAATCCCCTAGAGAAGGGAAGGGCTACCCAATTCAGTTTTCTTGCCTAGAGAATTCCATGGACAGAGGAGCCTGGCAGGCTACAGTCCACGGGGTCAAAAAGAGTAGGACGTGACTGAGTGACTAACACTTTCACTTTCCAGTTCGTGGGTCATATGGATTTGAAGAAACAAATCTGCACGCAAGGTGGCAATCAAAAATTACAGAATTGGGGCGGGGGGAAGAGGGGGGATGGTGCGGGTGAAGTCTGCAAAGCTAATGGCTCTATCTGTTCAAAAGCAAAAAAAAAAAATAAAAATGAAATTGAATTTTAAAAAGCAATGCCATGAAAGGGAAGGAAAAACAAGGCGGTGAACTTATTTTAGAAAAAAAAATAGAGATTAATGAGAAATAAGCAAATACAATGAGCGAATCTGGACTAGATGCAGATTTGAGAAAGCCTGCAATGAAAGACAACAGAGATTGGGAGAATCGAGGGAGAATCTGAATGTAGATCGTGTGAAGAGATGACAGTAATGTTCTGGAAGAACAATGAAGCCACTGGACACTGTACTCATCCTTGAGGGCTGTCTGCTGAACCACTTACATGTTTCTCACATTCTGACAGGATTTCGCTACATATTAACAGAAAAAGATATCTAGAGGTACATAAGTAAGTAACTGAGTGGTTAGTCGCTCCGTCTTGCCAGACTCATCGCAGCCCCGTGGACTTGAGCCGGCCTGACTCCTCTGTCCCTGGAATCCTCCAGGCAGGAATACTGAAGTGGGGTGCCATTCCCTTCTCTAGGTAATCTTCCTGAGCCAGGGGTCGAACCTGGGACTCCCCGCTTTGCAGGCGGGTTCTTTACCATCTGAGCAGCCAGGGAAGCCCACTAGAGATAGACAGAGAGGCCAATATGGCAGAATGCTTGCAACCGATGAAGTCAAATGATAGGAATAATGGTTTTCATTGAGCTATCCTTTCAGCTTTTCTGTATGCTTGACATTTTTAATGATAAATAGAGGGAAGCTTGCAAGCCAAATGGGGACACTCAATATGAGATCAGTGGACGGTATCACCATCAACATTCTGTTTTTGATACACTTCTATAGATCAGCAAGAGGCTACCATGGGGACAAACTGAGTAAAGCAAACAAAAATGCTCTGTATCATTTTTTTACAGCTGCGTGTGCCTCTACAATTCTCTCAAAACAAAATTTTACTCAAAAAAATATATGCTTTAAAATAATTAGGGGAAAAATAGTAAACCAATGACATAGACAGAGGTTCATAACCCTGTACAGGAGGCCATGATCAAAACCATCCCCAAGAAAAAGAAATGCAAAAAGGCAAAGTGTTATCTGAGTAGGCCTTACAAAGATCTGAGAAAAGAAGAGAAGCAAGAGGCAAAGGAGAAAAGGAAAGATATACCCATTTGAATGCAGAGTTCCAAAGAACAGCAAGAAGAGATAAGAACTTCTTCCTAAGTGATCAATGCAAAGAAATAGAGGAAAACAATAGAATGGGAAAGACTAGAGATCTCTTCAAGAAAATTAGAGATACCAAGGGAACATTTCATGCAAAGATGGGCTCAACAAAGGATAGAAATGGTATGGATGTAACAGAAGCAGAAGATATTAAGAAGAGGTGGCAAGAATACACAGAAGAACTGTACAAAAAAAAGATCTTAATGACCCAGATAACAACGATGGTATGACCACTCACCTAGAGGCAGACACCCTGGAGTGTTAGGTAAAATGGGTCTTAGGAAGCGTCACTATGAAAAAGCTAGTGGAGGTGATGGAATTCCAGCTGAGTTATTTCAAGTCCTAAGAGATGATGCTATGAAAGTGCTACACTCAATATGCCAACAAATTTAGAAAACTCAGCAGTGGCGACAGGAATAGAAAGGTCAGTTTTCATTCCAATCCCAAAGACAGGCAATGTCAAAAAATGTTCCAACTCCCGCACAATCACATTCATCTCACATGCTAGCAAAGTAATGCTCAAAATTCTCAAAGCTAGGTTTCAACAGTATCTGAACAGAGAACTTCCAGATGTTCATGTTAGAAAAGGCAGAGGAACCAGAGATTAAATTGCCAACATCTGTTGGATCATATAAAAAGCAAGAGAATTCCAGGAAAATATCTACTTCTGCTTCACTGGACTATTCTAAAGCCTTTGACTGTGTGGATCACAACAAACTGGAAAATTCTTAAGGAGCTGGGAATACCAGGCCACCTGACCTGCCTCGTGAGAAACCTGTATGCAGGTCAAGAAGCAACAGTTAGAGACAGTTATGGAACAACAGACTGGTTCCAAATTGGGAAAGGAATATGTCAAGGCTGTATATTGTCACCCTGCTTATTTAATGATATGCAGAGTACATCATGCGAAATGCTCGGCTGGATGAAGCACAAGCTGAAATCAATATTGCCAGGAGAAATACCAATAACCTCAGATACGCAGATGACACCACACTTACGGCAGAAAGTGAAAAGGATATAAAGAGCCTCTTGATGAAAGTGAAAGAGGAGAGTGAAAAAGCTTAAAACTCAACATTCAGAAAATGAAGATCATGGCATCTGATCCCATTACTTCATGGCAAATAGATGGGGAATAAATGGAAACAGTGATAGACTTTACTTTCTTGGGCTCCAAAATCACTGCAGATGGTGACTGCAGCCATGAAATTAAAAGATGCTTGCTCCTTGGAAGAAAAGCTATGACCAACCTAGACAGCATATTAAAAAGCAGAGACATTACTTTGCCAACAAAGGTCCATCTAGTCAAGGCTATGGTTTTCCCAGTAGTCATGTAAGGATGCGAGAGATGGACCATAAAGAAAGCTGAGCACCAAAGAATACTTTTGAACTATGGCGTTGGAGAAGACTCTTGAGAGTCCCTTGGACTGCAAGGGGATCAAACCAGTCAATCCTAAAGGAAATCAGTCCTGAATACTCTTTGGAAGAACTGATGCTGAAGCTGAAGCTCCAATACTTTGGGCACCTGATGCAAAGAGCTGACTCACTGGAAAAGACCTTGATGCTAGGAAAGATTGAAGGCAGGAGGAGAAGGCGATGACAGAGGATGAGATGGTTGGATGGCATCACCAACTTGAAAGACATCAGTTTGAGAAAAATCCAGGAGTTGGTGCTGGACAGAGAAGCCTGGCGTGGTGCAATCCATGGGGTTGCAGAGTTGGACACGACTCGGTGACTGAACTGAACTGAACTGAATGGCACAGAAACAGAGATCAGAGAAACAGAAAGACACAAAACCTCTTTGCATGACCTCTGGGGACCTGTGCAGTTGGACACCCCAGCGCCTCTCAAGGCCCACCACCCTCGTTCTCCCCCACCTACAGCACTCTTTCTCCTCTTCCCACACATTCCACAATCCTCTCTTTTGCAAAAAAGGCTTCTGAAGGCTTCCCTGGTGGTCCAGTAGGAAGGGGAGTGGACCATGCAATGCAGGGCACACTGATTCATCCTGGCCAGGGAACTATGATCCCACGTGCTGGGTAGGGACTCAGCCCAGGAGCCTCAGCTGCTGAGCCTGGGCAGCATAACTAGAGAGTCCTTGGGCCACGAGGGAAAACCCTGGCAGCTAAGACCAGACACAGTCAAATGAATAATTTTTTTTTTCTTAAAGCCTTTTCTAGGACTTCCCTGGTGGTCCAGCGTTTAAGAATCTGCCTTCCAACGCAGGGGACGTGGGTTCAATTCCTCAAGTCGAGGAGCAAAGACCCCACATACCAAGGGGCAAACAAGTCCACGCACCGCCATTAATTACTAAGCTTGTAACCATTGAGCTCACGTGCCACAACTAAGCCTCAACACAGTCAAATATAAAGAAAAAAATATTTGTAAATTTTTTTTTTTTAAAGACTTCCCATCCACCTGACTCAGCCCAGTGTGGCTGATTGACAATGACCATTCTTTTGGAGCATGGATAACCTGGGTTGTCTGACAGACTCCCTGCTAAACTGTGATGCTCTCCACTACACCGGGGGCCTCAGAGCAAGACGTGTCTGCACTGCGGCTGTCATTACCTCCACTGTGTTAACACAGTTGCTCTTCACTAAGCAGCTTGTGAGTGAACTCAGTGTAAAAGGATTTCGCACCCTTGGACTCAGCATCCAGGGTAGAAAGTCGTCAATAGACTTCATCTCTGAGGAAAGGTCACAGGGATAAAGAAACAGATGCCCACCGCCAGGCTCCTCTGCCCACTCGTGACAGTCTCTACACAGGCTTGCAAATCACACTTTGGTGGATATTTTCACATGGAACTCAGGGCCTTTAAGACCAGGCCTGCCCAAGAGCAGAAGGCTTACTAGGCAAGGACAGTCACACAGCGAACATCCTTGCTTTCATAATCCCTGTGAGCATCATCACCGCTTTCCATCAGTTGAGAAGTCACCCTGGACCACGGCGACACAGGCTGGTGGTTGATGGGGACGGACAAGAAACAAAGAAGGGGCAACAGGCGATATCTACCAGGTGAGACCAAGGCAGGCGTCAGGAGGGGTTCTCAGAAGAGGTTGGACAGATGGAGACAGGAGGCATTTCAGGAAGAGGGCCCTGAGATCTCAGAGGGCTGCCTGGCCGGGCTTCCCTGGGTAACCTACGAGAGGACAGAACTGGGAGAGGCCACGGGAAGGAGGAGGAGCACATGGCAGACTGTGGCTGCCCCTGGGTCCTCCTCGGAGATGAGAAGGTCCCTGTAGGCTGGTTCTCTGAACCTTCACGGTCCTGTATCTTGGATTCTCTCAACCTGTAACTGACAAGCATCACTTCTACCCGCAACGTCTGTGAATAAGTCCTTACTCACTCAGTCACACCACAGACATTCCCTTAGGGCCACTTAGCGGGAATCTGGGACACGTGTCAAGAGAACAGTCTGCCCCAGGAGGTCCAGAGTACTCTTCATCACCTCGATCTTACAATGGACACTGAGCAAGTTCTCCACTTGTGGTCCTGACTCTGTGCCTTGGACCCAGGACCCAGCATCTGCATCTTCAGACCAGCATCTCCAATGCAGAAGAAGAACTTAAAGACCCCTCATGGCTGCCCATCCTAAAGGGACTGCCTCTATTATGACAATTTTGAGCTGAAATGTCCATCCTCTTTCTTTACTGGCTTAAGTCTTTCCATTTCAGCTATGTTCCACCCTCTCACAGGTCTGGGGGCCCAAGGGGCCATCTGGTAGGCCGTAAAAGTAACAGTTCTGAGGCTCATGACTTTGATGTTGATCAAAGCTGCAATTTTGTTTGAGAATGACTCATTCATCCAAAAAAGGGCTAAATTTGAAAACCTAAGGTAGCATTTTTAACAAGGAAGTAGACTTAAGAAAAGAGTTGAGGCTCTTTGCACATTGCAGTGCTGATTAACTTCCGATTATTTAACACAAAATACTCTTTTGTTTTTGTGAGCAGTTGTCCAAGTAGAAAAATACTCAAATCCTCTCTACGGATAGTTAACAGACAGGAACCCATTTTACAAAGGTTCTGACAGATTAACAACAATAAAAAAGGTTTACAATCCTTGCAGTATGAATTCGTGATATCCAAACCACAAATGGCATTTCATAATGGAAATCAAATTGTTCGCAAATAATTGATGCTCTGAACCACTGTGTCTACAGAAATAAACTCCTTTGGGAAATCAGGGCCACAACACATAACAAGTATCTGATGATCTGCTTCCTGCAAGGAGAGAGGGTACATGCTTGGAATTCAGGAAGTTACAGTCTTTTTTTTTTTTTAACATGTTCAAGTAGTGTATTATTCTCATAAGATTATTTCTCCCTTCTTGACTAAATATTCCAGGGTACTAGGTAAGGAAATATTTGTCATTTTATAGCCAATATTTTATTTTCTGTGTGAGTGAGTGAGTGAGTGAAGTCCCTTAGTCGTGTCCGACTCTTTGAGACCCCATGGACTGTAGGAACCTACCATGCTCCTCTGTCCTAGATAAGCTCTAAATATTAAGTTGACTCCAGACAAACATTTATTTTGACTTTTGGTATTAATAAATATAGAATACTTTTCTTCAATTTATTTTGCATTGTGTCAGGAAGGAAGAAATTTTCCTCTACCCTTCTAGATTCTTCTGCCTGGTCTAAGAATTAAACTGACATGAGAAAGATTAGCGAAAGAAAATCAAACAAAAGTTTAAAACCATGTAAACATGGGAGAGACCTCAGAAAACTGAGTAACTTGTCAATATGGCTGAAATTCTCACCTTAAATATCATCTTCAGCTAAAGGCAAAAAGATGTTGGGAATAGTGGTTTGAGACCGCGAAAGAAGAAAGGCAGTTGTCACGGAAATGGAAAAGTAAATGCTTTGTAAACAAATGTTTTCTGGGCCTTGCAGAGACAGTCAGACACAGGAATTTTAACAGACTTTACTAGATTCCACATGTAATTTTGGGAAGATCCCCTGGGGGAGGGCATGGCAACCCACTCGAGTATTCTTGCTTGGAGAATTCCATGGACAGATGACCCTGGCGGGCTACAGTCCATGGGGTTACAGAGAGTGGGACACAGCTGAGCAGCTAACAACTATTTGGTACAAGAGTTATCTGTGGTAATATCTCCCTTCTTGGAACAGGTCCTCTATCTTCGTTCCTTAGGCAGTTAGGGGGAAGGTCTAAGTTTCTTCCTGAGTCTTTTGGACCTTGACTGTTTTCAGTTTGAAATAATCCATATATCAAGGGGAAATTTTTTTTTTTTTTTTTGGTTTTTTTTTTTTTTTTTTTTTTTTTTTTTTTTTTTCCAGGGGTTTTGTCATACATGATATGAATCAGCCATGGATTACATGTATTCCCATCCCGATCCCCTCCCACCTCCCCTCTCCACCCGATTCCCTCTGGGGTCTTCCCAGTGACCTGGCCGAGCCACTGTCTCATGCACCCACTGGATGGGGCTGCTGTGATCTGTTCACCATAGATAGATATACATTGCTGTTCTTTTGAAAAATCCACCCCCCTCACATTCTCCCACAGAGTTTCAAAAGTCTGTTCTGTATTTCTGTGTCTCTTTTTCTGTTTTTTGCATAGGGTTATCGTTATTCCAACTTTCTAAATTCCATATATATGTGTTAGTATGCTGTAATGTTCTTTATCTTTCTGGCTTACTTCCCTCTGTATAATGGGCTCCAGCTTCATCCATCTCATTAGGACTGGTTTCAAATGAAATTCTTTTTAATGGGCTGAGTAATATTCCATGGTGTATAATGTACCACAGCTTCCTTATCCATTCATCTGCTGATGGGCATCTAGGTTGCTTCCATGTTCCTGGCTATTAAAACCAGTGCTTGCGATGAACATTGGGGTGCACGTGTCTCTTTCAGATCTGGTTTCCTCAGTGTGTATGCCCAGAAGTGGGATTGCTGGGTCATATGGCAGTTCTATTTCCAGTTTTTTAAGGAATCTCCACACTGTTTTCCATAGCGGCTGTACTAGTTTGCATTCCCACCAACAGTGTGGGAATGCAAACTAGTTACAGTCATTTTTAAACACCATTTTGTAAAATCACTTTTTCATGATATCCTGAAGCTTCCCTATCCACAGTACACTTGAATAATTTGGATTAAATATTTTTAACAGTTTGCATGAATCATATGATTTTGATCACGTGACTAATCTGTAAAGGACAAATGATCTATTGGAGCCCTGAGTTTTCAGCATGGGTAATGCTTCTCCTTCTGAAAAGTTTATCCTTCAGCCTGAACCACTGTCTAGGAAATTGCGCATGTAGATTTAGCTACAACTGCCTTAAAGCTCACATTCAGAAAACTAAGATCATGGCATACAGTCCCATCAGTTTATGGCAAATAGATGGGGAAACAGTGGAAACAGTGGCTGACTTTATTTTTGGGGGCTCCAAAATCACTGCAGATGGTGACTGCAGCCATGAAGTTAAAAGATGCTTACTCCACGGAAGGAAAGTTATGACCAATCTAGACAGCATATTAAAAAGCAGAGACATTACTTTGCCAGCAAAGGTCCGTCTAGTCAAGGCTATGGTTTTTCCAGTGGTCATGTATGGATGTGAGAGTTGGACGATGAAGAAAGCTGAGCACTGAAGAATTGACGCTTTTGAACTGTGGTGTTGGAGAAGACTCTTGAGAGTCCCTTGGACTGCAAGGAGATTCAACCAGTCCATCCTAAAGGAGATCAGTCCTGGGTGTTCATTGGAAGGACTGATGTTGAAGCTGAAACTCCAATACTTTGGCCACCTGATGTGACGAGCTGACTCATTTCAAAAGACCCTGATGCTGGGAAAGACTGAAGGTAGGAGGAGAAGGGGATGACAGAGGATGAGATGATTGGAAGGCATCACCAACTCAATGGACATGAGTTTGGGTGAACTCCGGGAGATGGTGATGGACAGGGAAGCCTGGAGTGCTGCAGTCCATGGGGTCACAAGAGTCGGACACAACTGAGTGACTGAACTGAACTGAGCTGATCCTTCCAGTGGTCAAACAGGAGGCATGAAATGTTTCACATGGCAAATTGGACTTCACTGTGACATGCCTGCTGAAGAATCCCATGATAACATCACATGTGATATGTTACATGCGTGAGAAGAGTCCTAAATTACACTGCTCCTTAATATTACACAAAAACCTGAGAATAGCCCTACATTAAACTGCTCATTAATATTACACAAAAACTAAACATATAGACACACCATCACATACACATTCTTGCTCCTTGACTCCTTTGTAAGATTTTTTTTTTCTGATGTGGATCATTTTTAAAGTGTTTATTGAATTTGTTAACAATATTGTTTCTATTTTGTGTTTCAGTTTTTTTGGCCATGTGACATGTGGGACCTCAGGTTTCCGACCAGGGATCAAACCCACACCCCCTGCATTGGAAGGCGAAGTCTTAACCACTGGACCACAGGGAAGTCCCCCTTGACTTTGATGGAAGGAAAATTGCTATGATTTTAAGGTATAAATCCATTTGTGTATCTTTAGAAATTTAAATCCATCTGTTAATTATTATCTATTTTATCATTAAATATTACATATACAAACTTAAATATACATATGCATTCACACATATGCATAAACATACCCATATATAATGTCAGCGATTAGTGAGGTAGCTTTTTTTTTTAATTAGAATTAATCCTTTGAAAAAATTCTTAAATGCCTTGTCTTCTGACCATCCCTTAATAAGACTGATGTCAAGTGCAATCAATATTGTTTTGGAAACACTAGAAGAGCTTCCTGTGGTCTGTAGGAATCTAGGGGCCTCAGAAATGGAATCGGTGTTCCGAGACACGGGAGTGGAGGGTGGCCATCTACTTGGCAACTCTGCAGACGCACTGGCGGTGGCTTCTCAGAGGACATCTGCCATATGGCCCTGCGATGTCAGCTTGTCAGGGACGGTGCCTCTAAGGATCCGTTCCTCTCGATTGTACTTCTCCTAATTAAGTTGTATCACAGTCTCACTGAAGATGACTAGAGAATTATTTCCAGAAATGCTAATGAGTCCCCATGATGAGAGCTAATTAATAACGGAGCACAATTTAAGGCTGAAAATTCTCCTTGGCTTCTGCTATCGAGCGTCAATCGATAAATAAACAGGAGCTAATGGTAGACTCTCCGTGGTAACATTTCCAAATTTATCATGACCCCAAAGCATGGGAGAGGGAAGAACAGAAAAAGGATTTTTCTGGGCTGACACCCTGGGTCACTCTCCAGGTCAGTACAAGGAGTGAGCCTATCTCGGGAAGCTTATCTTCTCTCTCTCTCTTTTTAATTTTAAACTTTGTATTTTGTATTGGGGTATAGCTCATTAACAATGTTGCGGCAGTTTCAGAAGGGATTCAGCCGTACATAAACACGTGTGTTATCCATTCTCCAAACTCCCCTCCCATCCAGGCTGCCACACAGCACTGAGCAGAGACCCATGTGTTATGCGGTAGGTCCTTGTTGGTTATCCATTTTAAATAGGACCTTCATCTTCTTACAAACACACCTTTACCTAGACCATCCCTGGGCTTCTGAAGTCAAGTGGAGGCAAATCTAAAATCATATTGAAAATGGAAATGTTGATATCAGCATTTTGCCTAAAATGCTGACCTTAAAACAAGGTTATATGAAAAGGTAGAGTCACACTCACCACCACATCGGTCCTCATCTTCCCAAAAGTCTTGATCAAATGGGCATAATGATAGTCTTCCATCTGTCGTAGAATAGCTGTCATACAGGCCACGAAATTTCCCTGCAGACAAATCATAAGTTACAGTTACACAAGCAGAGAACGACACCCAAAAGTTGCTATAAACTGACAGGACCTTCTCTTGCTTCTCCTCCACTGTAAGAGCAGAGAAGGCAGTGGCCCCCACTCCAGTCCTCTTGCCTGGAAAGTCTCATGGACGGAGCAGCCTGGTGGGCTGCAGTCCACAGGGTCGCTAAGAGTCGGACACGACCGAGTGACCTCACTTTCACTTTTCACTTTCATGCCTTGGAGAAGGAAATGGTGGCCCACTCCAGTGTTCTTGCCTGGAGAATCCCAGGGGTGGGGGAGCCTGGTGGGCTGCGGTCTATGGGGTCGCACAGAGTCAGACACGACGGAAGCTTTGCAGCAGCAGCAGCTATAACACTAGGTTCTCATTAGTTATCTATTTTATACATGTGAAAGTAAAAGTTGCTCAGAGGTATCTGACTCTTTGCGACCCCATGGGCTATACAGTCCATGGAATTCTCCAGGCCAGAATGCTGGAGTGGGTAGCCTATCCCTTCTCCAAGGGATCTTCCCCACTCAGGGATCGAACCCAGGTCTCCGGCATTGCAGGCAGATTCTTTTCCAGCTGAGCCACCAGGGAAGCCCAAGAATGCTGGAGTGGTGGCCTATCCCTTCTCCAGCAGATCTTCCTGACCCAGGAATCTAACCGGGGTCTCCCGCACTGCAGGCGGATTCTTTTCCAGCTGAGCCACCAGGGAAGCCAGTTTATACATAACGGTGTGTGCATGTTAATCCCAATCCTTAAAAATGCATTCAAATATACATTAGGTGCAGACAAATACTGTCTGATTCCACTTATATGATTCTACTTAATCTAGAATAGTCTGATTCATAGTCAGAAAGTACACTGGTAGATGTACCAGGGGCTGGGGGTTTTGGGGGTGCAGAGTGGGGAGGGGGAGTTAGTGTTTAACGGGGACACTTTCAGTTTAGGAAGGTGAAAAATTTGAGAAGTGGAGGAGGATGGTGAGAGCTGCTTAGTGCCACTGAACTGTACAGTTAACTATAGTAAAACAGTATGTGACCTCTACCATGATAAAAAATAAAAATAAAAACTCTGGTCGGGGGAGGGGAGGAGAATTGATGTGAACCAAGAGTCTGGGGTCACAGCCCATCAAAGAGACACCACGATTGAGGCTGGCCAGCTAGGTGACCAGTCACTCCAGCCTCAGCATCTTCTCTTTTGCTACAGTTCTGTCTCTCTGACTCCATTAAATGCTTGCTGATACATGACTGTCCAGTCTGGAAGAAACAAGCTTGAAAGGTTTTCTGCATTAAATCTGTGCAAATGGGAGACAGGACTGAGATCACTGCCACTTCTGTTTTGTGCTCTCCGGACAGTCGCTGCCCTGATTATCAGGCCAAGTGTGCGTGCAGCACCTCCTCCTGGGCTGTGGCAAAGAAAGGCCTTTTATTTCTCAAATCTGCCTGTATCCCCCTTGGCCAATTTGGAGGCAATCACCAGTGACTCCACAATGAGTTATGGTCCAATTCTCCTCCAGGAGAAGCATGTGGGGAGGAATGCAGCCTCATCAGAATGTAAAGTGGGAGAGGCAGGAATTTCTCACAACAGACAGAGCTGGAAGGAAAGGGAAAGAAGGGGAAAAAAAGAAACCACCAAAGGAAACCAAGACACGGAGAAAGGACGGGACCAGAGCACTGACCAGCGGAAGTGTGGACGTGTTTGCATGTGTGGGTCTGTGTACCTCTGTGTGTGTGCAGACACACCAAGGCACATTTGGTCTAGTGACTAGGCAGGGGGTTAAACTGTCTTGTTGCCATTAATTGCAATATATCATTTCTGAGGTTCATGGCTAACAGCATCCTAACACCCTTCTTTGCTTTTAAATATTTTTCCCTAAAGTAATGACATTGCAAGAAATATAGGACCTATGTTTTCTCCCATTAAAGCAGTATGAGTCTGGTAAAATTATAGGATGAGACATACTCTGAGACATGCCCTAATTTTGCCTTGTTAAATGAGTTCACAGATTGTATTCTTTCACTAATTCTACTTTTACAAGCAATATATTTGAATGCCTGGATATCTCTTGTATGAATTTAGAATGCATGCTCTGTAGTGAAATATCAAAGTCCACTATTTTTTTCTGAGCCATTTTATATCTGTAATATACATATATGCTTCCACATGAGTCCTCAGGGAATGCATTATGTAAGTCAGACAAATAAAATAATGATAATATGGTATCTTCCATTTGCCCAGAACTGTAAATTATTTGTGAATGACGATAATTGCTGAAATTTAGATTCCAAGTTGGTGTTCAGGGAAAGAGCTTAAATAATGCTTGTTTTCCACTGGAGGAATGATCTGTAAAATGGCAAGATGTCCATTTATGAAGATGAACTTTTGAAATATGTAGGTAGTTAGCATCTTGTTGAGCACAAGATAAGCTGCCTTTGTATCTTCTTTATTCTTGATGAAAGCCATCTTTTGGATAACAGTCTTCATCATTTTACATGTTAATTGATTACCATGTGTCAAGCACCATGCTGGGGCCATTAGAAACAAGGCCTCATTCAATCACACCACAGATTCTCTTCTTGTTCCCATATTATAGGCAGTAAAACTGAGGCAGAAAAGTGCTCCCCTCTCAATGAAAATATGGAAACCCAGCTGTGAACCCAGAATGCCACCTATGAGGCAAGTGCTGAGGAGCTGGGCTAATTTTCCAGTTATCCAGATGGGCATTTTAATTATTTTTCTGAGAAATTTGAGGTCACTGCTAATGGCCAACCTGAAACAGAGATTCACTTTCTCATACTTCTGCAGTCATTAGAGAAAATTGGGAAGATCATGCAGAAATGGAAAAGGTGGCCATAGACAGTGTCCCCAAGTCTCCCCTGACCCAGCTGGCTATGACCTGGACACCTCCCGCCCAGACAAGGAGCTTGTCTGGAACAAGAAGGGTCACCTGCCAGGGGTTCAAATTAATTTTCTGCAGGTCAGAGGGTTAAAGATTCGGGACTCCACAGTACAGTCACTGAAATCACGAAGCCAGCCACGTATAATTCAGAGCAATGGACTCACATCCTGCACTTTAAATGTGAAGTTCAAAGTAGAAAGAAGACCCCAGAGCAGTCTTGAAAAGGCGAAGAACATGCGTAGGGAGTAATATCCATGATAAAACAACACACACACATAGAACATCCAGAGTCTGGCCAGATACTCAAACGGGTGATGTGGACACACTCAGTTTAGGTAGCAGACTGCCACGTAATGCTGAAAAATTCATGCAAGGCAAAGGCCGGGGGAACCAACGTGATGCAGAAAATGTAAACCTGAAGAGAACATGGCAATTTCCATAAAGCGAATCCTGGGAAGGCTTCAGTGGCTGATCAGGAGGTTTGTACATGCATAAGAACGTCACAGAGACAGCAACCAAATGGCCTCTTGTCTAAGCGACGGGGACTAATGGGAGGACAGAGGCAGGTCATCAACTTGAGTTAGAGGTCAAAAGACCAGCAGATACAAGGCACTCCCTACTTAACTTAAGGAAACGTCATGGAAGCAATTGGTACTGTTCAGTCTTGCTTAGAGGAAGCAAATCTTTCTATTTCAGTCCTATCCTAAGCAGAAATGCTGGACCCCACCAGCATTTTACCAGAAAGAGGTAATATACCTGTCAAGTTTCACAGAAAGGCTCCCTCTTTCCTTGGGAATGGTGTCCCGTGCGAGGGGGCCAGCATCTTTAGAGAAGAAACATGGCGGACACCATGGAGCATGACCGCCTACGTGAACTCAGTGGAAGAGCGGTGGGTTTCTAAGGGTAGATGGAAAGCAGCATTTATGGAAGCTGTGTTTGAAACCAATCACACACCAGAAACAGAAATGGGGCGAGCTGTGACACAAAACTTACTCTGCAGGCTCAGAAGAAAACTACTGTCTAATGCCTGGCCACTGATTCACTGGAAATGCATTTAGAAGTCATAGGACGCTTTTAGTTTAGACAACGGGTGGGTGGACAGGTAGGCTGGGGGTGATTGATTGTACAGAATTCCTCCTGGAAGCTGAGCCTGGGGGTCGGGTTCTAGTCCCAGTGGCTGAGTAAAAATAAACAAATAAATAAAAGTAAGACATATTCCTTATGACTTCAAAGCAATGCAAAATAGGGACAGAGAAGTCAGGAGGCGGTGGCAGAACTTTTAAAAATCAGGACATGGAAGCCTCATAAACAAAAAAATGTGAACTTCATTAGCAATCAGAGATGAAAATGGTATATCATTATTTGCCTGCCAAAATAGCAGAGGAGTATTTAAGTGATGATAATGTTAGCAAGGGCGCAGGGGATGAGCACTCTTAGACACCACTGGTGGGAGCATAAATTGCTATAACCTTTTTAAAAAGCGATTTGGCAATAGGTTTAAAAAGTCTTGGAAAAAAATACTCATCTCCTCAGGGTAATTCGAACTCTCACAAGCCACCTAAGGAAGTAATTCAGAATCAGAAACTTTATGCCCAAAGATGGCCATTGCATCTCTGAAGACATCTCAGTGTTCAACAGCTAGGAACTGTATAAGTAATATGACAGTTTGTAAGATTGCAAGGTAAAATACAGGATGCCCAGCTCAATTTGAATCTCAGAAAAATATGTCCCAAAGATTGCATTGGAAATTTTGCACGTGACATTCATATACTAAGGAAATGATTTGTTGTTTACCTGAAGTTCATTTTTTTATTTGCTAATTCACATAAACATACTATAGTTTTTTGATGAAATATTATGCAACCATCAAACAATAATCATGAAAATATGAACTGTTTTAAATAGCACAAGAAAATGCTCAAAGATGAAAATCAGACGTAATCATGGTACTGATAGTTTTCAGCAAAACAAAAAATATAGCACAGGAAAAAATAAAAAGAGGAAACAATTCAAAGAAAAGACACCACATAGTCATGAGGGCGGGAGGATGAGTCCAGATTACTTTCAAAACTGGAAAATATATTAGCATTTTAAAAGGTGGGACAAGAACTGAGAGAGTAGCATTGACATATACACACCATCAAACGTCAAACAGATAGCGGGTGGGGATTTGCTGTATAAGGAAGGGAGCGCAACCCAGGGCTCTGTGACAGCCTCCACGGCGGGACGGGGTGGAGGGTGGGAGGGGGCTCAGGAGGGAGGGGACGTAGGTGTGCTTATGGCTGATTCACATTCTCCAAGGCAGAGACCGGCACAGCACGGTCAAGCGATGATCCTCCAAGTAAAAAATAAATCCTAAAAAAAGGTGGTCGTTAGATGGACAGTTGAGATCTCCACTTTCTCCCCCTGACCCTCAGTGTCCTTAGGGATTGCCATATTCTCAAAAAGCCCTTTCCTGGGGCACCCTCTGCCCACGTGGACTAGGTCACTGCTTCTCAAGCCTTGGACTGAACTTGCTCCTGTGCTCCCCTGGAGCTCTCTCCTGGCCCTCCTCCACTTTCAGTCTGGAACACCCGCGCTCTAAGCAGGTGGCCAGGTGGGCTGGAGAACAGGAGAACGCAGCGCCGCTGGGGGAGAGCGGGCAGGGTGGGGCGGGCCAGCGAGTGCACGAAGCCCCAGTGGGCTGCAGAGACAAAAGCTTTCTAACAAAGGCCAGAGTTTGAGGAATGATGACTTAGGGTGAGTTCTTGTCAATGGTATCTTTGCCATCTTCGCCTAGTCTAGGGTCCAAGACTGCGTACATGAATTAGAAGGAAAAATCCCAAGGATGTGTATTCACAGTCCTGAGCTGTGACGGGGCGCCTCTTTCAGGTAAAGCCATCAGGGCTGAGTCATGAGGCTCAGAGACTGAAGTTTGACATTGCTCTTCACAATGCCATCCACAGTCCAGAACGCTTCATACACCCCTGGATCTCACATGTGCATGGGGCCCGCAGCACAGGCAGAAATTCTGTCTCTTCCAAGTGCTCTAAACGCCGAGGGATTTGGGGGAGCTCCAAACCGCACAAGCTGTTGGAGGTGCAGACAGAGCCCCAGGGACATGTGGTCTGGAGGGTAGGCTCCAGGCTTGAATAAGAGGAGAATCTACTATTTATATCAGGGATTACACTTCTTGGTGGCCAGTGATGACATGTCAAAAATTTTTAATGTGTTTTCATGAAAGCAAGTGCTTTAAAGAGGAATTCTCATTTATATATTTCATTTCAAATATATCGATGAAAACAAATCCACTTCATAATTACCATCAAAAGTTGAAGAAAAAGTAATCCTCCAATGATACTGCTAAAGGACACAGGGCAAGAATTGCAGCAAAGGTGGGAAGAGGTACCACTTGGTGGATTCTAGATGACTTCCATACTGGGGAGCATTTCAGCCAAAGAATCAATACTGCACGGCAGCATTATGAGGACTAGGATTTGGAAGAGGGAACGTAGTTGAGAGTCGAGTGCTCTGTTTCAAAGGCAATTGTTGTTGTTGTTCGCTAAGTCACATCTGACTCTTTGTGACCCCATGGACTGCAGTACGCCAGGCTCCTCAGTCCACTCTCTCCTGGAGTTGGCTCAAATTCACGTCCATTGAGTCGGTGATGCTATCCAACAATCTCATCTTCTGCCACCCACTTCTTTCGACTTCAATCTTTCCCAGCATCAGGGTCTTTTCCAAAGAGATGGATTCTTTGCATCAGGGGGCCAAAGTATTGGAGCTTCAGCTTCAGCATCAGTCCTTCCAGTGAATATACAGGTTGATTTCCTTTCAAAGGCAGGGGTGATATGAAATAAATCCCCATACAGGTAAGTTCCTGGACAAATAAGGAGAAGCCCTAGAGAACACAAGGATTTCTGTTTTCAAGAGGGAAAGCCAATGGTGAAATGTTTAAAGGTTCTATTTGTTATAAGGAAACTTAAGAGAGAAAAACAGGGAGTCCAGACAGATAACACAAAGAATATCTCAACATGTCATTCACTGGCCCAAAGCATCCTCCATAACCTCTGTAGAGATGATGTTTGTGAAAAATACACATAGGGGGCATCCACATAACAAATTAAAAACAACCGTAAACACAAACTCATCTGTTTCCTCACATTAAACTGACAATAATGTTTCTAAAATTCACAAATGCACAAAGACCAAGAGAAGAAGAGAGACAGAACCACAGAGGAGGGAATTCTGGAAGCTGACAAGCAGATGCGGGAATGGTTACTGGCTGTGCTGGAAGCAGGAAGGGAGTGAATATCTATCAAGAATCCTGTTGATTCTGGGCAGAGAGTCCTGGAAAGTCTCAGAAACTGGAGCTGCCAGTTACTCAGAGAGCGAGGCTACGTGTCAACTGGAAATCAAAAGCCCTGATGTCTTTAAAACCTGGCCAATATGTCCACTCCAGCAGGTCACCTAAGGGGACCAGCTCACTCCCAGCAGGGAAGCATGTGTTTACCGTCCTGAGAAAACAGAAGAGACAGTGGGGCAGGACCACTTGGCTGAGACTGTCCAGTGATGGGAAGCCGATCATTCTAAGTGCCCACGTTGCTCTGCTCAGCTCGGCTTCCAGCAAAGCAGCAAGGATAAGCAGCCAGCACTTAAGCCCCATAGCAAACTGGAACAGGCAACTAGAAGAATCCTCTCTGGAGAAACTGACCAGCCCAAGAGAATACCCACTAACTTCCCATCGAGGTTCTGACAACATGAGGCCCTGTCCACATGGGTTCCTCATGCAGTGAAGCCCAGAGCCTTCAAGGTCTGTGCATGCAGGGGGAACAGAGGGTCTGATCACGACTGCAGTCCTCAGGAGAAAAACTGACCAGACATTAATAAAGGAGGCCAGAGCAAGCAAAAACAGAAGCCAGAGGAATGAAAGAATATTGAGAAAACATAAGAAAATTCAAAGAACTATCATTACTATCTTCAAGTAGATAAGAGATGATATCCATAAAACAAGAATATAATATGATAAAAAGAAAAAAAAGGGACAGATACAATGAAATGATTATGGAATGCTTCAGTTTTATTAGCAGAAATAAACATCTTAATAGAAGTTTTGGAATATACAATTAATGAAATCCTTCAGTAGAACAAGATACACACAGAGAATAAAATCATCAGAGAATCCATTCAGGAGTCAATATTGAATAAAAAGACATTGCAGAAAGAACACAGAAAATAGAGAGACAAAAGTATTTTTACAAAATGATAGAAGACTCATTAAAGGATTATAAGAACTACTAAATGACTTCACAGATTTCAGGACACAGGATCAAATTACAAAACTCAATTATTTTTCTATATACTAGCAATGAATAATCCGAAAATAAAATTTAGGGGAAAAATTCCTTTTATTAAAGCATCAAAACAAACTTAAGAATAACTTAAACAAAATTGTATAACACTTGGACCCCCAAAACCAGAAGGTACTCTAAAAGAAATTAAAGAGGACTGAAATAAATAGAAAGATACCCCATGTTCATGGATTAGAAGACTTAATATTGTCAAAATGGCTATACTCCCCAAATTGAGGTACAGATTCAACTCAATTCCTATCAAAATTCCAGCTGGCTGCTTTGCAGAAATTGACAGGTTAGTCACAGATGACTGTATTTTGCCTGACTTCATTTCTAGACAGTGTCCAGGACCGGCAAGCCCATAAAAACGTAAAGTGAGACTTGGGATTGCCAAGAGCTGGAAGTTTAAGGGGAGAATGGAGAGCAGCTGCCATTGGGTATGGGTTTCCTTTGTGAGTGACAACAATATTCTAAAATGGATCATGTGCCTATAGTTAAAACCTTATATTCTTACATTAAATAGATGAATCTTATGGCATAAAAATTAGATCTCAACAAAGCTGTCAAAAATCCTTAAATATAAATTAATTAACTAAACAATGTAAGATAATTATTCTAAAATGACAAGCATATCCAAAATGAAAGGGCCCACTGAGGGTCAAACACAATCAAGACTCACATGTGTGAGATTTTGGAATATTACAGATAGAACAATAATTCTCAAACATTCACGAACAAAAGAAGAGGTCCAGGGGTTAATACTCCAAGCTCCCAATGCTGGGAGCCTGGGTTCATTCCTGAGTCAGGGAACTAGATCCCACATGCTGCAACTAAAGGTCCTGCATGCCGAAATTAAGACACAGCAAAATAAATAAAAATTATGAAAAAAGAAATGCACAAATAGTTGCAAGCATGGACTAGGAATTGATCATGGACAGGACAGTGAAGGAGGCACCTAATTCTTAGGACAAGTCAAGCCCTTGTAAACCCTCAGATTTAAAATGATAATAACCTACTTGGAAAACCCCTTCCAAATTCCATGATCCTTGTGAAATTATTCTTTCTCTGTAGATTCGTGAAACAGATACAAGGAAGATTTTCTCACCTTTGCTTTGGTCTCTCCATTCATGTATTTTGACATCATGTGAGATCACTCAACCCTTTTGGATGGGGTTGGGGGTTATGAGGGAGAAATGATAATGCAGATAGAGCAACGGTGTAAGGCGAAGAGAAGACAGTGCCCGTGGGAGATACAGCAGAAGACAGAGGTCACGGCAGTGCTTGGCAGAGTATTCAACATCTTGTTAACTAAATATGTGCTTAGGCATAATACACAATAAAAAGGCTGAATCAGGTACTGTTGTTAACACTGAGGTTACTGGAAAAATAAATATTCACTCATACCATCTGAACTTACTACATCTTTCCCCAAAATACACTCCATGGTGAAACTGAGGGCAGTCTTCTGTTTCTTCTTCAAGAAAAAGTCAGTCCCATGAATCATCTGTCCAAAGCACAGTTAATTTTTACTCATTTAGTTTCCAAACTATTGTGATCCTTTGTTTTATAAAGGACCACAGAGTGAGGAAAGTTTGTAAAAAGACACTATACCAAATTAAAAATAGTATGGTTGAGAAACAAAACTAATGTCATCTACTAGCTCATTTCAACTACTAGCAACAAATTAAACCTGCATCTTAAATTTAAAGTGAATGCTATAGCTCATATGATTGCAGACACAATAAAGAAAAAAATTTAATTTTTAAAACAAAATCAATTTCAACTTTACAGTGGCAGTAATTTAGGAAGATGTTTTTAGGAAAAATATACCAAAAGGAACTCTCTGGATCTTGCATTACCCATAACAATTATTTGCTGCTTAGTCAACATAATAAATCAAACACATATTCACATTTGTTATGAAGAATAAAAATAAATTACAATCAAATTTTATATACATACAATTATACTTTCTGGTATAAAGAGGAATATACATATATTGTATATAATTTCTTGATATAATTCATTTGTTGCTAACACAAGTCAGATTACTACAGAAAATTTTTTATTTATTTTCATAAACTCAGTAAATCAGATAATATTAGAACCTTAGAGAGCTTAGTATTTTTCAGATCTTCTCCCATGATATATAGTAACTGTAAATACACTGTAGTAAAAACAAGAGTAATTCAGTCTTAATGAAATTTTGCCTTTGAAGGGGGATCAATAAACTACATATTTTTAAGCTCTCTTTTGTCCATAAAGGACACTCTTGTCATCATGGTTATAGATTAAAATTGAAACTCTTTATTGGATGAAATGAAATTCCTCTCCATGAATCATAAAATGATGTTCAGTAGTATTTATATTGGTTAGATGAGAGGATGGGGAGAAAACTGCCACATACAAAATGCTAAAAAAAAAAAAACTAATGAGTCATAAGGAGAACAAAATACATTTTGTAATATAAGATTATTTTAAAATAGAAGCAATGATAATCTGATTTATAAGATGTTATTTCTTAGGAAATAGTCATTTATACATAAATATATACACCTACAGTGTACAGATAAAGGCTCAAGTGCTACCTATCACAATACCTCACTAGTAGCTTGTCTGCTCAGGACTACAAGAGCCCCCAAGGTTCTTTTAGCACTAAGTGCCCTGAGGGTTATTTTCTCCTACTATGGGGAAGGGGAACTCAGTCTGGGGGAGGGGGTGGTACCCAAGAGAAATTCTGCAGAGCAATGCACCTGCTGAGCAGGTGTGCAAGAAAACACACGTGGCATGAGAACCCCCGCAGGGGCTGCATGCCCACCCCATCTCCCCTTCCCCACGGCCCTGAGGAAATCAAAGCATCCTCAGATTCTGAGGCGCTGGGGCCACCTGGAACATGCCAGAAGAAATTGGGGAGATAAGGCGGAAATGATGAGAAGATTGAAAATGCTGCCGGGGATTAATAAGTGCAACACTCTACAGACCCTCAAAGAGTGGGCGCTGTGCTGACAACACGGAGTTTTGGGGGCTTGGCCAGGTGGATACAGACAGTGCCCCCAGGATGAGCACACACGGGGGCCTGGGGCCAAAGGACTAAGTCAGGGCCCAGAAGGATGCTGGAGGAGACTGTCCTGGCAGAAGTGAGAACACGTGAAGAACAACAGGAGCAACGGATCACGACACAGTGGAAGGTCCATGAGTCTACATTGGTACTCAGACAAGGGGTCTCGGCAAGGCAGGCAGTGTTGGAAAGAGAGACAAAGGTAAGACCCTGATCTTACAGATCAAAATGTATAGACGGAACCAGAAAATAAGGAAACCGACCGTTCTAATCCCTAAAGCAACGGTTGATTCCAGAAAGGATTCTCTTCTCAATGGGGACTGAAAAGATTCGGATCAATGTCCTTGGGGATGAAGACCCTCAATCTGAAACTATCACCCCTACATTCTTCCTCATTACAGACTGTGCCCCTGGGTGTGACGGAACACAAAGGACGCATCATCCCCGAGATGGTATTCTGTGCCAAAAATGTGAGATAATAAGGAACAATTCTTTGAGGAAAACACCCTCACCCTAGTTGGGGGAAGGAAGGAAGGAAGATAATTAACTCCTTTTTATATGTAAGAGTTAGAGAGAGTTGGCCAACACACACTTAGGAGAGGAGAAGAGCAAGAGACAGTGATCAGACCCCAAGTGAAAGGAGAAGAAGGAGAAGACGGGGGAGGGGTGAAGAGGGGAAAAGGGATGCAGAGGCTGCAGACAAATCCAGGTTATGCGACATCGGATAAGACCACTGGCCTGAGCCCTTAAAGAAGGTCAATGAGGAAACTTCATCTGGGGTAGATATTATATTATAGAATTGCTAGCTTTTGTAGATGCCATATTATTACTGACTATGCAGCAGAATTACTTTCTCAGGAGATGCAAGAAACAATGAGGGACGACGCGCCATCATGTCCGTGACAAACTTTTCCTCTGGTGAAAAAATAAATTTACATTTGATATATGCAAATACACAATGAAGAGAGGGCAGAGTTAATGCATACCTGACAAACTGTTAATAAAGAATGGATCTAGCTGACGGGTATTCATGTTTTACTGTAATATTTTTTCAACATTTCCATACCTATGCAAACTCCAAAATAAAAAGCTAAGGGAAACAACTTCTGCTCACAGACTGCTGGAGAAGACACACTTGACAACAGTTCATTAAGACACAATGCCACAAATGTTAGAAAATTCCAATCATAGGAATTATTACTGAATATAACAACAGGAAAACAAGCAACGAGTTAGCTACTTTAAGACATTTAGGGAAGGGAGAGAGGAGGAGTGAAGCTTCCCAACTCAGAAATACTCACTCAGGAAACTGAGGAGCAAAAATGTAAGTGAATGGAGAGTTTTAATGCTTTTGTATATAAAGCTCCGACACACGCATTCTTCAACGCAAGAATGATTATTTGGACTGCTCACTGTAGAAGTGTTTGCTGGCCTTGACAAAATACTCTTCAGTGACAGTAGTAAGAGTAAAAACATCCCATCTCCATATGAAACACAGATCTTAATATCACACATATTCCTTTCATTATTTTACAATGTTTTTCTTTTTAGGCTAAAGGTTTACAGGTAGATGATAGAAAATTCGCTTACGAGACAGGACTAAAAGGCTTGAGGCAGGCAGTTTATAATAATCACTTAACCCAGATCAAGAATGCTATATAAAGTAGAACAGGCAATTTAAGCTCTCTGAGCCTCAGTTTCCTCATCTGTAAAGTGGGGACTGTAACTTTAAACTCCAGAATTGTTGAAAGATTTAAATTGGTTATTGATGTAAGGATATTAGCTCAGTGTCTGGCTACACACACAAATGCTGGTTATAGTGGTGGTGATCATGATGACAGATAATACAAGAATACTTTAAAGTCATAAAATATGTATATAAAGTCAGGAGACATTCATAACAGAGTCCAAGAATGCTTAAAAAAAATGGAGATATATTTATGTTCAGGGTCTGGAAGAATCAATATCGTTAAGGTGCCAAGTGATCTACAGTCGGCAGGAAGGTATTGTAGAAATTAACAATCTAATTCTAAACTTTATGTGGAAAAGCAAATAGTGTGAAATAGCCAAAGAAACTTTGAATGATGTTAAAGGACACACACTGCCTGATTTTAAGATTTATTACAAAACTACAGATATTAAGACGGTGGTATTGGTGAAAGGACAGACCGATAGATGAAAAAACCTGACCACACACACAGGGTTAATGGATTTTCAACAAAAGTGCCAAGAAAATTTAATAAAGTATAATGTTTTTAACAAATGGTGTTTTCAAATGATATAATTAGACACAAATGAAAAGTCAGAAAGAAAAAGGAGGGAGGCATGGAGGAAAATAGAGTTGGCCTATACCCTACACCATATACAAAAGTCAACATAAAATGTATCATAAATGCAAAACCTCCAAAACAGCAGAAATTCTAGAAGGAAACGCAAGGAAAAACCTTTCCAGCCTTGGTAGGTATATATTTCTTGGGATACAAAACGCATGAAACATATAAGAACAACTGACACCCTCCTGTATTGTCGGTCTGAAGGCAAAAGGGTACAGACATTTTGGGCAAACTCTGGCAGTTTCTTGTACATTCAATCATATACTGACCATAGGGCCCAGTCATCCTGCTTCTAAGTATTCATGCAAGAGAAAGGAAAACATACATCCACACAAAGACCTCTACACAAAAGATTACAGACAGTCTTAGTCTTAAATGTCAAGCATCACCCTATATGTCTATTACCTGGTAAACGGGTCAACAAACGCCAGGACATCCATGTGATGGAATAGGGCTCAGCAATAAAATGGACATTTTGCTTATCTACTGATAAACAAATGGAGATCATCCTCAGACACGAAGGCTTTCTTTTGTTAAAACAAACAACAACAACAAACTGTGCTAACTGAAAGATGCCAAGACAAAAGGTGACACAGTATATAAATTCATCTAGAAACACAGACTATAGTGACCAAAGGGAGAAGGTTGACTCCAGAAGGGCATATGAAAATATTCTGAACCCTGTATTTGGTGGGGCTTACACCACTGAATTATCAATCACAATTCAGAACTAAAAGGGTGAATTTTACTATATGATCTTATGTATGTATATATATGTATGTATACATATGTGCATATATATACACACAAAAAAAATCATAAAAATAAAAAAACACAAATTGAAAACCATAAAATACCCTGTAAGTGATATGCAGCTAATATTGATATTTAGTGGATTCCTTCTTGCTCTCACATATAGAAACAACCTAGTTAATGAACGTAGGATCATAGTTCAGTTACTGTAGCTTTCAAATGGTTCATTATTTTCAGTACAAGCCCTACATCACTACCCTTGGTTTTCACATTTTCCATGGGTATCCATGACAATTTATTCTTCCACATGAACTTTAGAACCACATTATTGAGTTTGAAAGAAGTCCCCCTGGAACTGACATTGAGATTGCAATGAATTTTTAAATTAATGGAGAAGGCTTATAGATAAACCAGCCTTCTCATTTATACAGACATGGTGTCTCCGCATTGGTTAGTCTATTTTGATGTCATTCAGGAATGTTCTGTGGTTTTCATCACGTGAATCTTAAATAGCGCATGTATTGTTGATTCCTATAGGGAAGAGAGGGAGAAGACAATGGCAACCCACTCCAGTGTTCTTGCCTGGAGAACCCCAGGGATGGGGGAGCCTGGTGGGCTGCCGTCTATGGGGTCGCATAGAGTTGGACACTACTGAAGCGACTTAGCAGCAGCAGCATAGGAAAGAGAAATTTTCTTTTCCCCAAAAAAACTTAAAATTTTCACTACATTTTTATTCATATATTTGGGAAAACCACTGAATTTGATAAGTAAATTCTATTATTGAACTTGTCATTACTTCCTATAGTTTGAGCGAGGGAGGATGTTGAAACAAACCGAACCAACATCTGTCAGTAATTTTGTGTTGTCCTTTCCACACCATACAGGCTATGTTTCTGTTTCTGAACCTACTACACAGGTTCTTACCACCAAGTCAATGTTAAATTGTAATAATGAGAATGAATGTCTTTGTTTTCTTAGAGATTTTAATGGGCAGGCATGCCTTTAAGGTCTAATGTTTTATATTTGTTTTAAATACTTGAAATAAATTAATTCAACAAATATTTATTGAACACCTGTTGCTAAGTTCTGAGGATAAGCTGATGGACAAGACAGATATAGTCCCTATTTGTCCTACAGAAGAGTAAAGTGAAGTGACATGAAGTGAAGTGAAGTTACTCAGTGGTACCTGACTCTTTGCGACCCCATGGACTGTAGCCTGCCAGACTTCTCCGTCCATGGGATTTTCAAGGCAAGAATCCTGGAGTGGGTTGCCATTTCCTTCTCCAATATTTGTTTTTAAATTGAGATTTAACTGACATAGATTAAGGTGTACAGTGGAATTCTCTGGTGGCTCAGAAGGTAAAGAATATGTCTGCATTGTGGGAGAACCGCGCTATCCCTAGGTCAGTTAGATCCCCTGGAGAAGGGAATAGCAACCTACTCCAGTATTCTTGCCTGGAGAATTTCATGGACAGAGAATCCATGAGAGCTGGACCATAAAGAAGGCTGAGTGATAAAGAATTGATGCTTTCAAACTTGGATGCTGGAGAAGGCTCTTGAGATTCCCTCAGACAGCAAGGAGATCAAACCGGTCAGTCCTAAAGGAAACCAACCGTGAATATTCATTAGAAGCACTAATGCTGAAGCTGACATTCCAATACTTTGGCCACCTGATGCAAACAGCAGACAATGGAAAAGATCTGATACTGGGAAAGACTGAAGTCAAAAAGAGAAGAGGGCAGCAGAGGATGAGATGGTTGGACAGCATCACTGACTCAATAGACATGAGTTTGAGCAAACGCTGGGAGTTAGTGAGGGACAGGGGGGCCTGGCATGCTGCCGTCCATGGGGTCGCAAAGTGTCGGACACAACTCAGTGACAGAACAACAAAAAGGTCTACGATGTGTTGATCTGACATATTTACATATTGCAGTACGATCACCACCGAAAGGTTAGCTAACACCTCGAACAAGTCCCATAATTGCCATTTCTTTTTGGTTGTGAGAACACTTGATATCTATTCTCTTGGATATTGGTTTAAGATAGAATTTATGTATGATGTTAAGGAAAACTCCTAAACTAGACACCATGTCTCAGAAAATATGTGAAGCTAAACAAATAGAATTATGGATGTTATTAAAATATAAGAGTTTTATCACTGAAGAACAAAGAGATAAGCAATAAAACTATGCATCAAAAGAGCACATAGGGATGCTGTTAAATTTTTAATAATGGAGCAAGAAAGGCACCACTCCCCTCCAAGCTACAATAAAACCAAACTTAGAAGAGGGACGATTCATTGTAATTCCTATTTCCTAGTAGGAGTATCATGTAACAAACATTTGCAGAGGCACACTCTGTGTTAGGAGTTATTCTTGAAACCCTCATGAAGCTCACACTCCACTGGCCAGAGTGTGTTGATAGGGAGCTTATTGTCAGCTGTACTTAAAACTGAGCTTCCCTTGTCAGGGCTGAGGTCAATTAGCATCTTAAGGAGACCCTCCGGGCCATGGGTGAAGGCGCCATCCTACACGTGGCAAGTACACACTGCAGATACTGTCATAACACATTTTGCCAAAACAAGACAAAACCTTCCAAGATGTTGGGAAAACATTTAAGGGGTATTTCAATCAAAATACACAGCTAGTAACCAGAGTTACATATGCATTATTCACACTCATCTATTTCTACACAGATGTAATGAGAACATGAGAAGAAGCCAAAAATGTAGAGTTGTATTTTGTAATTACCAATTATAATAGTGACCATAATAATTTAAATTAGGAAATATAAGACATTAGTTTTTTGAGATTAATCTTCTTGAACCAAATTCATATATGCTGAAGATTAATTTTTAACATGACAATCATAGACATATTGGTTATTTGACTCAGGCATAAAAATAAAAAGGAGGCATCACTAATCACACTGGTTTCCCTTCACGTGAACCCCAAACTCTAATCACAAGTCATATTGAGAAGATGCAAATTGGAGGCCACTTTTCAACAGATGTTCAGCCAAGATTTTTTTAATTTTTTTTTTTTTTATTAATCTTCCCTAGATGAGATCTTAACAGCATGCAGTGGAAGATAAATCCACAAAGTCATACTATAATGACTAATTTTAATTGCTTTCCAGAATCACCACTTATTTGCAAAATTGGGCATGTTTTTCACAAGCTAATTATCTGGATACACAGTTAAAAGCTTGCAAGCTCTAATGCTCCTAGTTCCTATCTCAACAAAAATCGCTATACATGGCATAAGGAAGCCCACTAGTTTTGAATGTAAGTTGGCAGTTTTGGTGTCATGACAGGGCAAAAAGGTGAACTCTAGGCTAATCAGTTAAAGGGAAGCATGATTAATAGGTGGTATTTGAAAGAATCGGAAACCGCACACAACTCCCTGGGAATTCTGGAAGGGAAATCACCATTATTTGGGATAAAACAATCATCACAAATAAAAATGGCTAATGTGGACCAATGACTGGGTCTACAAGGCCATCCATAAGCTGCTCCACCCCTCCCCAACACCTCTCTGATTCCATCTCTGGTATGATCTGAATTTTATCCCCACTCCAGATCCGTATGGTGAGGTCCTAAGGCCCACCAGAATGTAAATGTATTTGAAGACAGTGTCTTCAAAGTGACAATTAAGGTTAAATAAGGTCATTGAGATGGGCCCTCATTCACTCTGACCGGCGTCCCTTACAGAAGAAGAGGTTGGGACACAGACACACACAGTGGGAAGACCACGTGGAGATGAAGTAAGAAGGTGGAAAAGGGAGAGATGTCAGGAGAAGCAAACTCAGCAGGACACCTGGATCTTGGACGTCTGGCCTGCAGAACCATGAGGGATCAATTTCGGCTGTTTAAGCCACCCACTCTGTGGCTTTTGTTATGGCAGCCCTAGAACCTAATATAACCTCATGGCCTCCGTCACATTCTCCATGGGGTCCTAGAACTTGCCCAGCTTCTCCCCTTAGAAGGCCTCCTGTGTCCTTTGATGAAGGGCCCTCCCCATGAAGACTGCCTGACTCCCACTCTCTTCTCCTGCAGAGCCTGGCTCCGAGACTGCTCCCCCAGTGCTGAGCCTGCTCCATCCCATTTAAAGTTGGAACCTTTCCCAGGCCCCAGCACACCCCGTCGTCTTAACCCCACTCTCCTGCACAAGCCACCTTCATATACATTCCCATAATCTCCTACTTATTAAAAACATTGCTCATCAACTCTCCCCACTGGAATATAAACCCCACAAGGGCAGGGATCACTGTTTCACTCACCCACTGAGCCCTAATGACTAGAAAAGAGCAATAAACACTTTGACAAGGTGGATTGAATGCCCTTTCTGGTTTCATTTAAAAAATATATAATAAAATAAAAGAAGGACAAATACAAACAAGTAAAAGGGAAATTAGATCAGCAAAGACTATAATGTGAAATAAGGAAAGATTGATTCTATCAATTAAAAAGAGAATGTACTCCTGATGAAGTGATCGATTTCTTTCTAGTCTTCTCAAAGATCCCTAAACCTACTGCTAAATGATACTTCTCTAAAGGAATTCATGAACCAAAATATTTTTGACAATCCACTTGAAATTCATGTCCTAATTTGTTGACAATACTACCAGAGTTTTTTGGTACCTAGTAGAACTGTGGTGCTGGAGAAGACTCTTGAGACTCCCTTGGACTGCAAGGAGATCCAACCAGTCCATCCTAATGGAAATCAATCCTGAATATTCATTGGAAGGACTGATGCTGAAGCTGACGCTCCAATACTTTGGTCACCTGATTCAAAGAGCTGACTGATTGGAAAAATACCCTGATACTGGGAAAGATTGAAGGCAAAAGGAGAAGGGGGTAACAGAGGATGAGGTGGTTGGATGGCATCACCAATTCAATTGACATGAGTTTGGCCAAACTCCAGGAGATAGTGAAGGACAGGGAAGCCTGGCTTGCTGCAGTCCATGGGATGGCAAAGAGCTGGACATGACTTAGGGACTGAACCACAGCAAAGTACCACGTTCCTGTTTGCAAAACGTGTCTACAGTGAAGTTTGCTGTGCGGACGTTTGAATGTGAGAGACTACCTTGGGATTCGTGGTCTAGCTGTTCCCTAAAGAGAGTCCTGTCTCCAAGTTAGCATATTCAAAGCAGATTTAAACGTTGCCCTGGAGGGAAAAAAAAAATACCGGATGAGTCTTAAAGCAAAGCTGCCTGGTCATTTAAATGGACACTGCATTAATAATGAGAGCCTGATACGCCGGAAAACTTGTGCACTTTTGTACGTGTAGTAAAAGCCCAGGGCCGTGTTGTGAGACATGGTGTGGGAGTCTATTTTGTTGTTATTGTTGTTCAGTCACTAAGTCATATCCGACTCTTTGCTCATGGACTGCAGCACGCCAGGCTTCCCTGATTTCACTATCACCTGGAGTTTGTAAAACTCATGTCCGTTGAGTTGGTGATGCCATCCAACCATCTCATCCTCTCTTGCCCTCTTCTCCTGCCCATTGGGCAGTAACAAGTGCATACAGGTGTAGCCCATGGCTTCCACCCTGCATGAGCCATGTCAGATCATTATAAGCTTCGATCAAAACACAGGGCTAAGACCAAAACCAAACATGAATGCCCTGGTAGCCAGCAGCGATCACAATGCAGCCACATAATCCAGCACAAATGGGGAAGCAGACAACCTCGTTTTGCTAACAGACTTTGTAGAGCGTTGGAGAGACCATTCTGCAGAGGGCACTCTGATGGTCCCTGCCCCGCAGACAAGAGAAGGTCTTTCCGTCACCTCGGGACCTGTGACTCACACAGACCTCTCTGCAGGGTTCCCCGGACACCTTTCATCAGGAGATGGGGGTGTCCTGCAGTCACATGTTTCCCATCCCCTCGCTCTATAACCTGCGAGCATAATCTGTTTGTATGAAAAATGGGCCAGGGAAAATGTGGCTCTTTTTGAAATATTAAAATTATCTTCATAGAACACAGAATACAGAGAAGAATGTGTTGAAGCCCTGAGGACATGCAACCAGGTTGTGTATATCACTACAGTAAAAAAGAAAAAAAAAGTTTGCTTTGAAAGAACAGAGAAATTCAATACCATACAAAGAAATATGTGTGATAATCTCTAAAATCAGACAGAGAAAAGAACATATTTATTTATTATTTTGAGATGCTAATGGCTTCAGTAAAATTCTGAGAAAATTTTGATATAATTAGAGTCTTGCTAGGTATTTATATGGTTAACATTTCTTGCATATTTGATAAGTCCTTATGTTGCCATAAGTGCTATGAAATAATTCTCTTCCCCATTGGCTCAGCAGTAAAGAATCCATCACTAGGCAAGAGATGTAGGAGATACTGGTTTGATCCCTGAATTGAGATGATTCTCTGGAGAAGGAAATGGCACCCCACTCCAGTACTCTTGCCTGGAAAATCCCATGGACAGAGGAGCCTGGTGGGCTACAGTCCATGGGGTCGCAAGAGTTGGGCATGACTAAGCATGAAAGCTAAATTTCTATTAATCTAAACAAATAAAATAAAATCATCTTCCAAATTCCTAGTATTTTCATGATTTTATCAGGTAGCAAATCTACTTGATTATTAAAAAAATATCAGCTATATGGCAAGCACTAAAATTCAAGCTAAGCGTTCTGAAGGGAACCAGGATGAACTGGCCAGAGCTCAGGAACATCTAGGCTTTGCTTGTGGCTCAGCTGGTAAAGAATCTGCCTGCAAGTGGGAGAACTGGGTTCTAACCCTGGGTTGGGGAGATACCCTGGAGAAGGGAAAAGCTACCCACTCCAGTATTCTGGCTTGGAGACTTTCATGGACTATTCAGTCCACGGGGGTTGCAAAGATTCAGACATGACTGAGTGACTCTCACTTTCACTTTTCACTTTAAGGAACATCCAATACAGCAGGTTTTTGCGACACTCGAAAAGTCCCACCTTGTCACATACTACTCGGAGGAGCTCTAAGGCTTGGCTTCCAGATCTGAGTGTGTCTGAGCCACACCTGGATGGGAGAGTCATGGATTAAAGGAGACTCATTCCAATTCTGCCAACATGGAAGGAAGTGTGAGATTCTCACTACCTGGAACCCTGCACACAGGGGTGAGGCTTGGACATCACTGCGGACCCACCCCTTTGTACGTACCACCTGCCCTTTATAACTGCTAGGAAGGAAGTCTTTTCTAACCAGAGGGTGGCATTTCCAGTCCAAGAAGAGTAGGGTCATTTCTGTGAGGACCAGAGTCAGGGTAAAGTGTCCAGACCATCCAATGCAGTCAAGCATTTCAGATCATGGGTTGCAGGCAGACGGCTCAGAACGAAGCCAGCAGAGGACACGCAAGCCCATCTCACACCTATTTTGTGTCTGCCTCCTGCCCGTCAGATGGGTGCTTGGAGCAAGTTTGAGGATACAAAACAGAGGCTTAGGAACACTACTTGTAAAATGTGTTGGTTAGGGCCTTCCCTGGTGGTCCAGTGGTTAAGAATCTGCCTTGCTAAAGCAGGGGACACGGGTTCGATGCCTGGTCTGGAACCTAGGTTCCCACACATCACAGAGCACCTAAGCCCATGGAACTAGAGAATCCATGGGCCATAACGTAAGACCTGGCAGGCCTAAGACCTATCGCAGCCAAATAAATAACTAAATGCTTTTTACTTTTTAACACACGTTGATTAGTCTCAATCACCTTCCCCTAGTGCTCAGGGATCCTTGCAATGGCCAGGAGTCTTCACCTAGCATTCATGCTACCCTGACCCTGAAGAGAGGTATCCAGGGCAGAAGATCTGGAGCAATGGGGTCAAAGATTAAGCCAAGTGCAACAGATAAAGGAGAGGCTGGACAGGGCCATCTTTACAAGTGTGTTGTTCCGAGAGTGCTGGAGAGCTGACTGGTGAGGAAGGAGTCAAGAAGAGCCGCACAAGGCTAGCTGGCTGCATCCATTCACTCATCAACAGGCGCACACAGCACCACTGGCTGCAGGCCAGGTCCTTTACTGGGGTTCGGAATAAGAATGGAAATAAGCCACGGGTGCCCGCCCCTGTGTCTGGGGAGAAAAGACCCCTTAGAGAGAGCTGTGTATGAGCGTGGCAGGGTCAGGATGGGGTGACACCAGTGTTGGCGGGGAACAGAACAGGGTCCCCCAGCCCAGCGGACATGGAGAGGGAAACAGAGGAAACTCAGTCCAGGCAGATCTGTGCTCCCTAATCACCATGGGGAAGGTCCCAGGAGCCTGGGAGCTGGGCGCCCACAGGCCCTTTAAGGGAGCTGATCAGAGGGGGCAGAAAGTAAGACAGAAGCAAAGATAGGCAGGGACCTCAATGTTCAACTTTATTTGCCTCCAAGTTTCCTGTGTCTGATGATCTAGTCACTAAGTCGTATCTGACTCTTGTGACCCCATGGACGGTAGTCTGTCAGGTTCCTCTGTCCGTGGGATTCTCCAGGCAAGAATACTGGAGTGGGCTCCCATTTCCTTCTCCATTCCTGTGTCTAAGACATAGTTATTCAAATTAGATCCTACCTCACTCCACGAGTACCATCAATATGATGGGGAAAGCTAGTTTCCTATTAGGAAAACTTCAAAACACTTAACAGTTTTGGTGTTCACATGGGAAGGAGCATATTGCGTTAACTACTTCTTACGGATGACAGGTTTTATCTGGCTTTCTCTTTGCACTCTCGTGTGCAGGAATGCCATTCCTTCCGTGGCAATTACAGAGAGAAATAGTGAAAAAAGCACTTTTGCAGCAACTTATTATTGTCTAAGCTACATATCGAATGCTAGAACTCGAAAGGGTAACGTCTCCTAATTCTTCCAAAGCAACCCTCACTCCTTGGAGAGAAATTCTTCAGTCTAATTGTAGTTAATTAGACAAAACTGATTAAGCCCTGCATTTGGTTGCTGGTGGTCTGGATCAACAGAAGATGGTGAACAGAATAAACAGAGAAAAATTACATGCATTTTAAAACATTAGTGTTTTTTAATAGCCATTCTCTATCCTAAAAAACATGGTAGAAAGTTGTCTTTTGGATAGAATTAAAATAGGACATTTTTTATTAAATAATTAATGGCTTATCAAAAAACCTGCTTTTTCAGGGACAGAAAGTAAATACATAAATTTTTAGGAAGGCACATGTGAGCCCAAAGCATAGCCCAAACACATAACCAAGAAAACATTACTATCTTATTTTAGTTTGAGTCTCCAAGCCATTTTGATAAGATAAGTAGCAGAAAGCAAATCTCAGGTGGCGGAATTCTCAGAAGACTACGGTAACTCATTTATCACTCAATAGCAGTTCTTGGCATCATTGAACTTTACCCTTTCACCCTTGGGTGAGCCAAGAAACATGGGTACCACCTTGATTTTCACTGTCAGTTAATATTCCCTGGCTTCTCTGAGTACAAAACAAGAAGGGTGGGCTAAGGAAAATGGACCAGGGTCATTAAAACTCCAGTGCTCTATAGAGACACACATCACTCTCCCACCAGCTCAGAGCTCCCTGTGAGCTTGTATATGATGCTTGGGCCTTTCTACCAGTTCCTTGCTGAAGAATAATAGGAATTAAATAAGTGGAGAAGAATAATAGGTATTAAATATGTAGGAATTAAAGTACATTAGCAAACTGTAATTATCAGGCTCAAAAACTTGTGGGTTAAAAATAGCATGTTATTCAAGCGCATTAAAAGGTGATTTTGATAAGACTAATTGATTTTTAGTTTCCATACAATAAGGATCCAAAATCTAATGGTTAGCTTTTGTAAACAGTCCTAAGCCACTTTCTTTCAAAATATCCTCACAAGATGCAGGTTTCCATTGTTTCAGTTTTTGTTCTGATCATTAAAATGAAATAATGAAACAGCTTCATAACTTCATAGTGGTTTTCAGGTATGACTGCTTAGTTGTGACACGTACCATAGCATGTAAGATGCTGACACTGGGGGAGATTGGGTGACAGCTACAGGTGAACACGCTGTAGGATCTTCACGGCTTTTCTGTGAGTCGTCTACTTTACATTACCAAGGTATCTTTTTAAAATCGGAGAAAAGGCAATACCAAAAAGGGTGGATCTCCACCTAGAGAAACTATAAGATTCATCGACCAAGAAAACATGTTTATTACGTGAAGATTTATCATCAAAAAGGCTAACAAAACGAACCTGGCATGAGATGCCAATCAAACCCAATGAAGTTGATTCTGAGGTCAATCGGACACACTCTCACTTAAACGGTCTTTAAAACTTGGGTACAGCAAAGGAGGAAATGCTTGAAAAGAGCTACTGAATAACTAAAAAGAAGCAGGTTCACAGATACAGAGAACAAATCAGAGGGGAGAGGGAAGGGGGAAGAGCAATACAGAGGCTGAGGTCTAAGAAGTAGGAGCTGTTAGGTCTGAAATCAGCAACAAAGAACATACCGTACAACATGGGGAACATAATAATAGCCAGTATTTTATAATGACTATAAATGCAGTATAATTTTTTAAACTGTGAATCACTATAGCATGTATCTATAACTTAGATAATACTGTATATCAACTATCATTCAATTTAAAAAAAAAAGAAGGAAAAAAGATATTTAAGTTTCACAACCCCAGAATTTGTGGGTATGCAGAATACATCGGTAGATCTTAAAAGCTTATTGCGAAAAAAAGGCAAACTGTGCTGATTCAGGAAATGTGTGTCTTTTTCAGGGATGTGGGGAGACCAGTGACAGAAAGGTGATTTATTAAGCTAATTACACAATTACTTTCAACAGGCTGTTTGTAAGCACAAATCTTGATTAAAAATAAAGGCTGGAAACAGCAGCATGTATAAAATTCGACATCTGTGGCTCTCTGTGCGTCTCCTGGAAGCTCAGAGACAGCGACTTCCCTCCCTACACTCATGGCTCAAGACAGCAAAGACAAAAATACTGCCTAACGCTATTCGAATAGCATCCCCCTGACAGAACGTCACTGGAATCAAGAGAGCATCAGGCATCCTCCGCCTAACGGCTGCCCAGAGGCCAGGGGCCAGACGGCTCAGCTTTTCACTCTCCTCTGATGGAGGCCTTGCAACAGAAAAGCCGAACATCCCAAGATGTAGACTGTCCTTCCAAAGGTTTATTTACTTCAAGGGCTTTTAATTGAAAAAGCACCCAGCTCTGCATCAAACTAAGGAAATAACTGAAGGAAACCCAGTAAAGGAAAGATAAGCCATGAGGCTCACACGAGAGACCATCATTCCGAGAACCTGTGGCTCCGAGCACTGCCCACTTCCCGCGGACCGCTTCCCTGCCCCTCACTCGCTCCGGACAGACTTTAAACTACTGCACCTTTAAATGTCACATCAGCGGAGAGAGGCAGCTGCTCATTACCCAGGGAGATAGCACAAGGATCAATCCAGGACACGGGAGCGGAAGGAACTCGAACCAGGCGGCATCTTTGAACACTTGTGTTTGCTTCTGTCGTTTATCCCGAAAGCTCTTAGCATTTATTCTGACCCTGTACTCCGTGCCAGGGGCTGGGGGAGAGGTTGAGGATACAGAAACATGAAGAGACGGTCTCAAAGACGCTCCATCCATAAGGGAGAGGACAGTGTGAGCCATGAACAGGGCTGCGGGACAGACAGTCAGAGGGGTAAGAGCTACACCACAGGTGCAGGCCCGGGGCCTGGTTAGTATCACAGAGCGGGCTGGGCTGGGGGCAGAGACGGGACAGAATGGAAGAAAGATGGGGTGTCACTCGGCACTGGAATCAAGTGGGCTGAGCAGAAGACCAGCAGATTCCACACCAAGAAGTGCTTTCACAGCCAGCCCTCATCATTCGAGTCATCAAATTCACAGACACAGAAAGTAGAAGGGTGCCGGGGTGCCAGGGGCTGAAGGAGGGGAAGGTGGAGAGTTACTGATTAATGGGTATAAGAGATTTAGTTTGGAAGGATGAAAAGAGTTCTGCTGATGCTTGCTGATGACAGTTGCATAACCGTGTGAATGTACTTAGAGTCACTGAACTGTACACTTAAAAAGGTTAGGTGGTCACCTTTCTGTTTGTATATTTTGTCACAATTAAATTTTAAAATTTAATCATCTCTAGAGGACCTAGTACTCCATCCCTTCTATAGACAAAATGGCCAAGATGTGAGTGAGTGGAATGAAATGGGAGATGAGGGAGTTAGAGAAAAGCTAAGTAAGTAACCCCAAAATAGCAGTTAGGTAAGCCAAAACCTTTACTTCTTTGGGGCTGCAATGAACAGAAAAGGAATCCACAAGTTCACACTTTTTAGGACCTGTAGGACTGGAGAGGGCAATGGCACCCCACTCCAGTGCTCTTGCCTGGAAAATCCCATGGACACAGGAGCCTGGTAGGCTGCAGTCCATGGGGTCACTAAGAGTTGGACATGACTGAGCAACTTCACTTTCACTTTTCACTTTCATGCACTGGAGAAGCAAATGGCAACCCACTCCAGTATTCTTGCCTGGAGAATCCCAGGGACGGGGGAGCCTGGTGGGCTGCTGTCTATGGGGTCGCACAGACGTGTGTGACATGACTGAAGCGACTTAGCAGCAGCAGGAGTTGGAGGAATGTATTTCAGAAAGTCCTGTTCAACCACAATGAACTGACAGCCTCTTCTTTGACTCCCAGTATATTTTCACCTAAAAGGAAAACCTGAGGGCAAACCCACAGACCCAACTCAATTTGGAGAACTAAATAAACAAGATCTAGAAATTCAACCCTAATACCACTGATGACCCTTTGGTTTGTAAATAAAAGCACAAAATAGGAGGGAAATAATGGGGAAACGGCCCTGAATTTCAATGCGGCAGAGAAAATAAGCATCACCTGTGCGGAGCAGAGAGAACTGGCTTTGTCTTGGTTAAGTGCAAACTGGAGGGGGTCCTTGCCAAGGGCTTCCTTAGCCAATGGAGTGAGAAAAGTCTGATAAAAGTCCAGTCTCCCGCCCCTACCTGCGGCAGGTAGGAGAGTATGGGGGTCAGAAGTCACCTGTCCTAGTCTTTGACAACAAGCTACATGTTACCAATTTTTCTCATTTAAAGAAGACTCCGCCACCTCCACCTCCAGCTGAAAAGTGAAAAGTAAAGATTCCTCCAGTTGAAAATTTTATGACTTGATAATCCCATTTTACGTCAAAGTCATCTGGCTCTACTGTTAGTGATATTAAAAAATAGCATATTCTATGTTGATACAACAATATTTTCAATCATGCAGCCTCCCTATACTACTGCATATTAACTCAAACTATGCTCATATTGCTATAAAGGAAATCCTTATTCAAATATTATGATATTCTCTTAGATTAATGAAAGGAATTATATTGTAATATTTTCATATTTGCCATGTGACTTTCCCCTCTGATAGATGGTAACAATATATAATAAAAAAAAACCTTGTTCTTCAATATGCAAAAGCATATATGATCATGCTCACCTTGGCGGTACGCTGGCATTACCTGTCCGAAGCAGGACTTTACCATGGTTTCCACGAGGGTCTCCAACAGGTAAAATACTGGTTAAGTGACCTTAACATATATCAACTGGAAAGCTTTTCAAGATACCTCTTGGCTGTTTTAGTTTGTTTGTTTTTAAGAATAGGACGAGAGATCCCTAGGAGCTGAGAACCTCCTGTCAAACCACAGTAGGCTCACCAGACACACAGGAGGTCTCTCATCCTTCTGGCTTGCCGAAAATTAACATACCATCAGTTTATGAGAATTATAATCCAAACACAGTATCACTAATGAAATAAAACCCAGCGTGAAACTGCTTAAACCGCTTACACTAGGCAGTTCCAAGGAAGTAATGTGCAGAATCCAATTAAAAAACCAGTCTTCATCTCGAAAGCCAGAAGTCAGGGACAAAGTCAAGTTACACGGAAAGGAGAGGGCCGTAGCAGTTGTCCCGCAAGCGGGTTCTGGGCACAGTGGCACCAGATGCCCGACTGTGGTACATTTCTCACTTTTCCCTGCCCATGCCTTTTCTCTCCTCCCCGCTCCCTCTCTGTTATAACAGAACTTCAGTGAGGACAGGGAACAAGGGTGGTGGGTGTAGCACTAAACGTCCGCCACTTAGAACATGGGCATGTGGTAATCACCTAATAAATACGGTGACAAGTGAATGAATGAGGATCTCCTCCAATCATCCCCCTCTCTACCCTCCTGGCCAGACAACAGCTGGAAGGAAGAGGAGGAATGAAGGTCAGTGCACAGTCTCTTTGGACTTGCCGGGATCAGAGCTATAAGATAAATGGTCAAGAACACTAGACCCTGCCCCTGACACAGACCCGAGGATTGAGGCTACAACCCGGAGACCACTTCCCCAGCTAACGATTCCTTCTCTTAAGACTGTGCTCAAAAAAAAAAAAAAAAAAAGACTGTGCTCAAATCCTCAGCTGACTCCATCCATTCCCAGCAGAGCTCACCCATCTGACAAGTGAAGGCTTCTATGAATTCCTCTATCTGGTTACAGTTGTGAACACTTTTTGTAATGAAGGCAAAAGAATTTCCCAGCAGGCAAGAGCATCTAGGAAATTACCAGAATCCAATTACCAGTGAAATCTCACTTCAGTATAAGGACCAACCTGGGTCCCCACTGTTGGGTTGGGTATCTCAATGGTTGACAAAGCGAAATATGGAATGTTACCAAGGAGGAAAGTGATGGAATTCAAGCAGACTTATAGAAATGCGAGTTCCTGACCATGCACTGAAATCCATGATTGGCTTAGAATCAAGGCAACTTCTTGTTTACATGTTGAACAATAATACATAAATAGGCATTTAAATCTTTCCTGATTTGTAGGTAGTATTTCATTCTTAGCTTTTAAGCTTGTGCTTTAAATATGATTTTCTGTTTTGTTCATCTAATCTCCAAATTGACACCTCCAAATTAAATCCTCTTTTAAAATGCCTTGGACGCAGCAACATTGCTTGTGGGAGTGAATCCCAAGGAAATAAACCTAAATAGAAAGATGTTTTGGCAGCAAGATGGTTCACGAAACATTCCTTATCCATAAAAATAACTTAAATATTTCAAAGTTATAAAATAATAAAGAAAAAGAATACTCATCTGGTTGATAAAGTTTATAATTAAAAGTGGATGTTAGGAAGACAAAGCAAAAACATGGGAAAAATGCCTGCTGGAGGTTAGAGATGAACCACTAGTGAGAAAAAAGGAAGGAAAGGCTTCTAGCAAATGGTGGGACACACAGGTGCAGGACGTACAAGCTTGCAGAGAAGTCAAGATTTGTTCAGGGAGATAAGAAGCAGAAACAAAGGAAGTCGAAGGAAAAATATTAAAAAGACAACATTATAAGGATAGTTATGCAAAAGGATGCCACAAAAAGACAGTGATAAAAAGTGCTGAAAGATGTACAATAAATAAAAGTTAGGGTCATAAATAAGGGATTACAGTGTATTGAAAAAAAAACAACAACAACCATGTCGTGAAAGAATTCCAATTTTTTCAGATATAATGTAAACCAGGGAGATTACTTAATCTTTCTGAGGATCAATTTATTCATGCATAAATTTAGGGTGATTATTTCTACCCTCAAATGTTTTCTACCCAAAAATAATGGTTAGACAATGTGTCTTAGCAACAAGAAAAAGGTAATCTGATGCCTGGGAAACATCCAGAAAGATGATGGGCTGTCTGATGGGCATGGGATGTAGTTATCAGAGGATGCTAGGGATGCCAGGACAGAACAGTTCTGGAAGGGAGGGGTGAGGAGGCAGTGAGGGGGGTGATAGTTAGAAGTGGCGGCAACAGCTGGGTATTCATTAGGAATTACCAAATGGTGAACAGAACAAGCTGGAATCAAAACTGCTGGGAGAAATATCAATGACCTCAGATACGCAGCTAGCACCACCATTATGACAGAAAGTGAAGAAGAACTAAAGAGCCTCTTGATGAAAGTGAAAGAGGAGAGTGAAAAAGTTGGCTTAAAGCTCAACATTCAGAAAACTAAGATCATGGCATCTGGTCCCATCACTTCATAGGAAATAGATGGGGAAACAATGGAAACAGTGACAGACTTTATTTTGGGGGGCTCCAAAATCACTGCAAATGGTGACTGCAGCCATGAACTTTCCTCCTTGGAAGGAAAGTTATGATCAACCTAGACAGCATATTATAAAGCAGAGACATTACTTTGCCAACAAAGGTCCATCTAGTCAAGGATATGGTTTTTCCAGTAGTCATGTATGGATATGAGAGTTGGACTGTGAAGAAAGCTGAGTGCCGAAGAATTGATGCTTTTGAACTATGCTGTTGGAGAAGACTCTTGAGAGTCCCTTGGACTGCAAGGAGATCCAACCAGTCCAACCTAAAGGGGATCAGTCCTGGGTGTTCATTGGAAGGACTGATGCTGAAGCTGAAACTCCAATACTTTGGCCACCTGATGCAAAGAGCTGACTCGTTGGAAAAGACCCTGATGCTGGGAAAGATTGAAGGCGCCGTAGAGATGGGAGATCCAAGAAGACACGGAAGAGCAAACACAGCAAGTGCTAAAAAGGTGAGGGGGAGAAATGAGACACACCTAGAACCGGCTTAGAAAAGGAGACAGCACACCAGCCTCCAATTCAGGAGAGAACTGTAGGCGGGACAGACAAAAACAGGTAGTTTGAAATGAGCGAAGGTAAAGGAAACCGACACCACTCGCATCTGCTGACTCGGACGGACATGAGCTCCGTACAAGCCGATCACAGTGGAGGGTCATGTCACCTGCAAGGGAGCACCTGGGGACGCAAGCAGATGCTGAGAACAGTAATAGGAAAAAAAAAAAAGGTTTATCCTGCAAATATCTATAACCTGCAGTGCCACCTAGCAAAGCAGAGCTGACAGAGTAACAGACACACGCCAACTTCCGAAAGGCCAGGGGCACGGGCAGGTCCCAGGGAAGGACCGCAAGGCTTTTCAGCCCTGATGGAAACGGTGCCAGTCCCTGCAGGACACCTGCAGAGGACGTGAATCCTCCCGGAAGGGAGAGCGGGGGTCACGGGCACGGTGCGACTACCTTCCACTCAGATCTGAATCTTCTGCCCAGTGAGCAAGTTGGCAAACTTTATCCACATTGAAAAGTAAGGAGAAAAAGCAACACCTCTGAAACAACAAGATGGAGACTTCAGTGTGTTTCCCGCACAGTAAAACCCGGGAGCATGTGAGGGCGTGGTGCATTATTATTAATGCACCGGAGAAAGTTCTGAGGCTATCGACAGCAGCCTTTCCCTCAAGTATGAGAGTCGGTTTGAGCCCCTTCATTTTCCAGCAGATGGAACAGTGAGGTGGTCCAGCCCAGAGGCTGAAAGGCAAGGTTGCCAAGAACATGTACACGGATAACTGAATCACTGCACTGTACAGCAGAAATTAAGACAACACTGTAAATCAACTACACTTCAACTAAAAAGAAAAACTTTTTTGAAGACAACCTGCCAACCTCTAAATAAAGGGAATATTTTTAGTGAATAGAGAAGGAAATAACTTTTATGTCACAAACATTAATATGTGCAGGCATTTGATACTTTTCAAAATCTTACAGTTGCTGAAATTTAAGAAAGCATAAAAGTAAAATGTTTTCTCTTATTAAAATATTTACTTTAATCCCCATGGAAATAGTCGTTTGTCACAGGCAGATTCTCTTTAAAAAAAAGAAAAGATTAAAGGAGAAATGTCAACATTATGCACCAAGATATTTTAAAAATAGATACATTTGGGGACAGATTCTGACTAATTACCAGTACCACCTAAATACTTCAGAACAATTTATCCTATTTTAGGTCAAGGAACCTAAAAAAACAAAAAGTTTGGATGAAAGGAAAATGTAATCCGAATCTTTTGACTTGACAACATGTGAAAAGTCTCAGCCCAGGACTCCCTTTATTCTTGACGTAATCTCTGAAAGCATAAACCCTCAAGGAATCCAAATATACATTTTAAGAAGGTAGCTAACGTAAGCTTTGTTTGGATTTCCAGTGCCTTGTCCTCCACACTTTCAACAATTGGGAAGTCCTTTCTTCTCAGGATCACGGTTTATGTGTCTGTATCTGGTTGCGCTTGGCCTTTGCTGCCGCACGCAGACTGTCTCCAGTGGCAGCGAGCGGGGGCTCCTCTCTGGCTGCCCGCTGCGGGGGCGTCTCTGGTTGCAGAGCAGCGGCTCTAGGCGGGCACCTAAGCTCATTCGTTGTTGACATGCAGGCCGAGTTGCCCATGGCGTGTGGGATCTTCCCAGACCAGGGGCTGAACTCATGTCTCCTGCGTTGGCAGGTGGATTCTTCACCACTGAACCACCAGGGAAGGCTCAATAAATACTATCATGAGCAGACAAAATGACTTCCAGATGGCACCTCCCGGGCACCACGCTCTCTCTGAATGAGAAACACCAGTCCGCCACATTTCCTCTAAGTAGCAAGAGGTCTTCCCTAAAAGCTGGGGACGCTTCTGAAGCCAGGCGCTAAGCTCCCTTCCGCTTGCCCTTGCTATGGTGTCTGTTCCATTCACTTTCAGATTGGCTCCAGGGACTTCTTAAATGTTCTGACCAAATATTTACTTCTGTGTGGAGTTCGGTAGAAGAGCTCACAGAAGCTCCTTTCAAACGTGGTCTTTAAAGAGTCAATGCAACAAATGACACCTTGACAAACAGGTCCCAGTAGCTCAGGAGGGACTCCAAAGGGGGTTCCTGGGTTCTGTGTCCCCTGAGGCGGCCAGGATGTGGCCTACCACACACCTTCTAGATGACAATGGCATTCATGAACTCTGCAGCTGGCCTGCAGGTACCTGGGGGCCCTGAGGGCCATCCCCGGGAGCTCGTCTTATTGTCACAGCTGAGATTCTGTTCACAGGAAGCTGAGTCTCCAAGAGTTTACATTTCAGATGCAAAGGTGCAGTCAGATAACTCAGCAGCAGAAACACCGATGAATATTCAGAGCCACATTTGAATGGAAGAGGTGCAGTTCCTGGAAGCTGAAGGTACAGGGTAATAAAAGGGAAATCTTGCTCCACTGCTCAGGTTATTTAGATGTTTTTGCAATTGTCTTCTGGGGGGTTTTGTTTGTGTTTGCAAAGAAAAAAAAATCAAAACTAGATTTTGACTACTTTGAAAATGTCTGTAAATCATCTTATGTGTAGGTAAGGTTTTTCTGTCTTTATATTCTTTAGCTCAGTATAATTTATCTTGAAATCAACCTTGTGGAAGCATATTTTAAGCCTCTGAATGAGATCTGGATACGAAAAATGCCCATCAGTCAAAGAGGATTATCAAAGCCATCCTGTCTATTTCAGGGTCTAAAAAAACAAGGCAGAACTATTTGTTCACAATCCATCATTATTCGTACCTGCTAGCAGGAACTCGAGATAAACAGGGTACAGAATTGAGTTGAAAATTCTGTTCTAAATTGCCTTGGTTTGATGCTCTGGGCGCCCAGGAGAGCTGGAAGCTCAAGAGAGACAGAGGAGAGTGCCAAGGTTCAGGTCCCAGGATGTCTCCATCATATAGAAGGGGTGTATGTACATTAAATGACCCTGTAAATTTAAGTCTGGATTAGGAAAAGAGAAGGAAGATGATTCTGAGGAGGGATCACAGGGGCTGTGTCTATGTTTCATGATTACTTTGCAGATTTTTAGAGCTTAAGAAGAATGGGGAAGTCTCCATGCCTAAGGGTGAATATGCCTAAAAGAGACGTTGACCCAGCATTCTAACCCCAGGTGCATAACCTGGAGAATCTTTCAAACAGGTGTGCCTGGAGATGGTGAGATGGATAATCTTTTTTGTTTGTTTGTTTGTTTTGAGATTTATTTATTTGTTTTACTGTGGTGGGTCTTCGTTGTAGCACACAGGATCTCAGTTGCGGTATGTGGGATCTAGTTTCCTGACCAGGGATCGAACCTGAGCCCCTTGCATTGGGAGTTCACAGTCTTAACCATAAGTATCCAAGTGTGAAGAAGGGATAACTCAGTCATAGCTATTCCCACAGTGGGAATAGTACGCAGTGAAGAAAAGGAATGAACCAGAGATGCACCCATCAACATGGATAGATTACAAAACCATAATGTGGAAAGTAAAAAGCTTGTCACAGAAAAATATGTACTGAATGACTCAAGGACTAAAGCAAGCCAAACATAAGAAAATACTTTTAAGGGATACATAAATGTGTGATGAAATTATACAGAAGAACAAAAGGATAACCCAAAAGTCTGGCTAAAGATTACACCAGAAAATGGTAGAGGGACAGACTTGAGGGCCAAGGGAACATCTAAGGACCCTGAGCTGGAAATGGCATCGAAGCTCACATTAATATTTTTTAAGCTCGGCACACTTACTGCATTGACTCACTTGAATGCATGCACCTGTTATGTTCTTCATCTAGAATCCAACTAGTTGTTTACAATGCTTTTTCCCAAACACCTAACTTCCAAGTGTTGTCTTAAAATAATTCTTCCAGGACTTCCCTGGTAGTACAGAAGGCAGGAATTCGCCTGCCAATGCAGGGGATCAATCCTTGGTCCAGGAGGATTCCACATGCCACAGAACAACTAAAGCCCATGCACCACAACCACCGACCTGCACTCTCAAGCCCTCAAGCTGCAACCACTGCAGCCTCTGGGCTCCAGGGCCTGCAAGCCACACCACTGAGTCAGCATGCTGCAACTCCCAAAGCCCGTGCTCCTAGAGGCCGTGCTCCACAATAAGAGACGCCACTGCAATGAGAATCCCGTGTACCAGTGAGTAGTCCCTGCTCACTGCAAGCCCTCATGCAACAGCAAAGACCCAGCACAACCAAAGATAAACACTAATATGGTAATTAATTAGAGAAACTCTTCCATGAGGAAGAGCAAACACAAATGTATTTGCAGCAAAGATAATTAGTATTAATAAATTTGTTCTAAAAAAAATTTGGGGAGACATTATATAGCCTTCAGTTTAAAGCAGATGAGGAACATATAAAGACTATTCTAATAAAACAAAACACTTAGATCTGCATCTGCGGGCTGAAGGAACGCCCATGTTACATTGTCAGATGAAAAAAGGCAATGACAAAACAACATAGTCTTAACTTAAGATTCTGGGGAAATTTTGCTCCTTGGTTTTTACCCAAAGAAGTTGAAAACCTGGCTTCCCAGGTGGTGCTAGTGGTAAAGAATCTGCCTGCCAATGCTGGAGATGCAAGAGACGTGGGTTCGATCCCTGGCTCAGAAAGATCCCCCTGGAGTAGGAAATGGCACCCCACTCCAGTATTCTTGCCTGGAAAATTCCACGGGCAGAGGAACCCAGCAGGCTACAGTCCACTGGGCCACAATGAGTTGGATGCAGCTAAGCACACACATAGTTGAAAACTGAGGTCCACATCAAAACCTGCACACAGACGTGGAGGAGCTTCACTCACAAAAGCCAAAACACTGACGCAACCAGGACGCCGTTCAGCAGGTGAGTGCTTTAGAAACTGTGGTGCCTCCAGACAATAGAATGTAATTCAGCAGTTTGGAAAAAAAAAAAAGCTATCACACCATGAAAAGACGTCAAAGAGCCCCGAATGCATATGACTAAGTGAAAGAAGCCTCATAATTATGATTCCAACTATCTGACCCTCATGCGTCCCTTGCGGCTCGGCTGGCAGAGAATCCGTCTGCAATGTGGGAGAGACCTGGGTTCGATCCCTGGGTTGGGAAGATCCCCTGGAGAAGGGAAAGGCTACCCACTCCAGTATTCTGGCCTGTGTAGTCCATGGGGTCACAAAGAGTCAGACACAACCGAGCGACTTTCACTTTCACTTTCATCTGACCCTCTGGAAAAGGCAAAATTATGGGGCCAATAAAAAGATCGGTAGTTGTCAGGGGTTCAAATCTCAGGCAGGGATGAATAGCCAAGGCACACCGGACTTTTAGGGCAGCGAAATAATTCTATACGATGCTATAATGGTGCATATGTGTTATTACACATTTGTGCAAACTCACAGAATGGAAAATACGTGGGCATGTTGACAGTGGAGGTTCTGTGCATGTGTAAGGCCTGGGAGTATTCTGGAAACCTCTGTACTTTCCCCTCAGTGTTAATGCAAACCTAAAGCTGTTCTTAAAAAAATCAATGAAGGGTACAGATATGATCATTCTACTTCATAAAAACACACACAAACAAATAAAACACCCCCCTATACTCCTCCCGATAATAACCTGAGCTTACATGTGTAAAGAAAATATGTATGTATATTTAAAAATTGACTAGGTACTTATGAACCAGAAGAAAACTATGCAAAGATACACACCAGGCTGTCAACATTTCGAGTGACAGTGGAAGATGGGAAGGGGGACCCAGGAGAGATGAGATTTGACTTTGTATATCCTTTCATTGTATTTTTCACTCATTACCAAAAAAACATTACTTATTGCTAAAAACGAAAAAAAAAAAAAAAAAAAATAAGGAGTTTGGGATTTCTTCTCCAAGCAAAAAGACTTCTCCAAAGTTAAACTTCAGAAGCAGGAAATCATCATGGAAGTCAGGTATGGGAAATCAGCCTCAAAGTAAATGCGATATATGTTCTCCATCCTTTGGTGCACAGGGTGGAGTGTGGGGAATTAAAGTACTGACAAAACAAGTCACCTAGCTAGCAAGGACTCTCAAGGTCCTCCACAGAGAAACCTCCATCACAGAGGGCACATAATAGGGGGAAAAAAAAATGTAAAGTCATCCTTCACTGAGAGGAAAAAAAAGTCCACACAAATACCAGAAACACACATAAACGGAATGACAGCTTCTAAATTACTGGGCAACAAGGTACGTCCACAGGGAAAGGCTTCACTTACCTGGGGGAATCTGAAAGCACAAAGAGAAAATCAAGCAAGGACTCTGGAAGGAAGAAGTCCAGTCCTCAACAGCGCAAGTGCCTGGCTTAGAACCTTAAACCCTTTTCACCTTTTCCTGGAAACCCATTTTCAAATTCTGTATGGATTATATCACAGGCTCACATATTTCTTCAAGCACACCTGTGTACAAAATAACTTATAAAAATAAAGTCTCACTTTTCTTGAAATACAGCCAGTGTTGTCACAGAGTGGCCACGTGTACGTTTGCTTCAGAAAACATTTCTCATGACTGCAAAGAACAAAAGAGCTCTTGAAATCACCTCACACTCAGTCTTAAGCAGATACATTTTTGGAGGCCAGGAAGTAGACAACTGAGAAATCGGTGGGCTGGAGTTAAATAATCCTTCTTCTATTAGGATATTATCTTCCGAGTCCTTGAAAAAATGCACACACAAAAAAATGAGCCACTCACTAGAGGTGGGAATTTTAAAAATATAAAACAGATAAAATAGAGCTTTACAAATCTCCAAGATGAAACCAGTTTTAAACAATTTTGCAGTATGTGCTTATTCTCCAAATAGATGACTCCTTAAAGGAAAAATATTCTCAAAAGTAACTTATGGACTTCCCTGGTGGTCCAGTGGTTAAGACTCTGTGCTCCCAATGCAGAGGGCCCGGGTTTGATCCCTAGGCCGGGAACTAGATCCCACATGGAGCAACCAGGAGCTCACCTGCCCCAGCTAAAGTTCCCAAATGCCACAACAAAGATCTAAGATCCCCAGGTGCCCCAGTGAAGACCCAGTGCAGCCTAACAAAATAGGTCTTTTTTAAAAGTAAATTTAACATGGTTTGCAGGTTAAAATCTCTTTACTTTTTCTTTCTTACTTTTTAAATTATGAAAATATGCTAACAAATTTATAGGAAGCTTGGAAAATACAAAGTTACATATAGTGCCACTATATATTACAATTATTTGTTTTAAGAAGAGAAATTAAGATTTTTAGTTGGCGTTTCAGATGTGTTTCAAATGAGCAGCCATGTTTAAAAACAACTGGACTATACGTGATCTTTTACTTTAATATCTAGTTTATTTCACATTTTCTGTTTCATATTCAGGGCTCCCATTTCATTTAGTTTATGTTTTCCAATTTCTCTGCCTCTTTTTTTTATGTTCTTTCTCAAGACTTTATCAAGCATAGTAGAAAAGCTTTTGTATACATATAAATATACAAATAGTATGTACTATATAATATATATATATATACGCACCCACACACATACACACTAGAAAACTTAAGTCTTTTTAAATGATGCTATTTCCAAACTTTAGAATCACGGCACACCTACAGTGCTTTGGAATATGCAGCGGACTTGATAACAAGGACAGGAAATGACCTGCAAGATTTACATCCCCATAAAAGAGGCAAAGTTTCCGAGTCAGGAAAGGGCAAGTGTTCATAAGAATAGCCCGTACCTGGAGGCACATCCCCATTAGGCTTCCTGGCCTTACTCAGGGGATGGCTGCAGGTGAACCCCCTGAGATGCCATCTTCCTTTTTACCAACTACATGTATTATTTCTGAATATCTTTTTATAAAAATGATGGTGCCTGAATTTTTCTTATTTGACCAATCATCTAACCTATCATTTCAACCAGAAAAAAATAAAAATCACAGTATAAAAACCCATTAAGAAAAGCTGTTAAATGTCAGAAGCAAATATGACAATCATAAAAAGCACAGAGGATTTTTAGGGCAGTAAAAGTATTCGGTAGGACCCTATCATGATGGATATGTGTCATTACACACATGTCCAAACCCACAGAACATACAACGCGGAGCTCTGACTGAGGTATCTATGGACTCTGGGTGATCATGGTGTGCCAGATAAGTGATCAACTGTAACGAATGCCCCCTCCAGTGGGGGTGTTGGTAGTGGGAGGGAAGAGGGTTCTGTGTGTGAGAGGGCAGGGGGTAAATGAGAAATCTCTGTATTCCCCTTGATTGTAATGAACCAAAACTGCTCTTAAAAAAATTTTTTGGGGAAAAAAATATTCAGTACTGAAAGCTGTTAAGTGTCAGAAACAAATTTGCCAATAATAAAAAGCTCACAGACAACGATGCTTCTAAGGAGTACCTGACGCTGGTCAGATCATATCTCAAGACCCCAAATTCACAAACAGGGTCAATCCACCCTCCCTTGTAAAAGCAGAGGCTGGCTTGCTGGTCGGTTGCTCAGTCGCGTGCAGTCCTTTATCACCGCATGGACTGCAGCGCACCAGGCTTCCCTGTCCTTCACCATCTTCCAGAGCTTGCTCAAACTCATGTCCACTGAGTCAGTGATGCCATCCAACCATCTCACCCTCTGTCATCCCCTTCTGCCTTCAATCTTTGCCAGCATCAGGGTCTGGCTTGGCGAAGGTCAATAAATAAGTTTTAGGGGTTGCCTGAGCAGGAGCGTTTCTCCCCCAGAGGTGTCTGACAGTATCAGCCTGGCACCCGAGACTATTAACCCGCTGAGTCAATTAAGAGAAATGCCCTTTCTCACAGAGGAGACAGACAAACCCCATCTGCCCGGTACCTGCACTAGGCGTTCCCTGGCTACGCTGCCTGCGACGGGCGTGCAGGACTGAACAGTCCAGCTGGAGCGCAGAAAAGGATGCCAAGAGCCGCTGGTTGTAATGCATTAAGTCATTAAGCCCTTGTCACATTTAGCAACCAGCCCCAAGAATATTCTGAGCTGTTATTTCCCTCTTTGAAAGAAATGCCGTCCTGCCTACAAGAATGCAGCAGAGGGACAGCATGTGCCTTGCGCTTTCAGCTGCATGTGCGGAGGAATCCTTTGGGAAGGGAAACAAAAAGAGAGAGACCAGCAGAGGTCATCCTGCTCCCAACCTGGACCCGCAGCTGACTCCTGCAAGGGAGGGGCAGGGCAGAGAGCACGGCCGGGCACCCACATGTGACAGCCTGTGCCAATCACATCGAGAGGGGCAACGTGGGCCAGACCAGAGAATTCATGGCCAAGAAAGCCGAAGAGGAGGGCCTGAGAAACTGCCTGAATTAGCACCTGGTGGATTGGCATTTCTGGATCCTGGGCTCAACCTGGGAGACCTTCCCAGGAATCCCAGGAAGTTCCCTTCTGACTTGAGCATCTGATGGTGCTCGGTCCCCCATCCTTCAGAATCAATTCTCCGGGAGCCGCCCACTTTACAGGCGGCTCTAATGCCTCACTCCGCCTCCTTGGCGCTCCAAGGCTTGCATGGGAGTCCTTCGCAGAGGGGAGGAGCGGCCCTTTTTCCCGGGATGAGCACGGGGACCATGTTATGGGCGCCCAGAGCACGTGTTGATGGGAGCGGAATGCAGTCTTTACGGCAGTTTCTATAGGTAATGGGACAATAACCACCAAATTTAAGACTTCATAAAAATTTTCATTCTCACTGTGAGGGAACCAAGGAACTGAGATAGAAATCTTCTTTCTTTTTTCCCCCTGATTGGGGGGAAAAAAAAAAAAGCCCTGGCAGAGCCTGGTAATGTGTCTGAGTGACTATAAAGCAGGAATGATGACTTAGGCCAGCTGCACAGAGGCCAAGCTGAGGATGTCCTTAAGCCAAGTCTCCACGTCCTTGGAAAACAGCGCAGAGGACGCTGAGACCCTTGCGGCCCCGCTGGGGTGAACGAACATGAAAGGGAGAGGTCAGAGGAACCAGAGCCCAGCTGAATTGTAGGGTTAAGGGGCTCTGTGAATCTAGGTGCCCTGCTCACGGGAGGCTTCCCAGGTGGCCTTAGTCGGAAACACAGGAGACCTGGGTTTGATCCCTGGGTCGGGAAGATTCCCCTGGAGGAGGAAATGGCCACCCACTCCAGTATTCTTGCCTGGAGAATCCCAGGGGCAGAGGAGCCTGGCAGGCTACAGTCCGTGGGGTCACAGCGAGTCGGGCACAACTGAGCGGCTACGCACACCTTGAACTGGAGCCACACCACTACTGAAGGTGGCTTCAGGCGCAAGTGCGAAGAGCAAAAGGGGCATTTCCGTGTTTAACTGCAGTCACGATCCCTAGGACTCTCTGAAGTTCTTTCGGTAAATTCTACTCCTAACACTTAGTTGCCGTGGTCGGGGGATGTATTTATTTTTACAACTTATTGGATGAAGTGCTTCTTGGTGTGAATCATCCTCTTGTACCTTGACTACTTTTCTATTTTCTAAATCCATCATTTTATTTTTTTTAAATATTCATTTATATGTTTTTATTATTTATTTGGCTGCATTGGGTCTTAGTTGCCACATGCAGGGATCTTTCATTGCAGCACGCAGGCTCTTTGCTGCTACAGCCCAGAGTCGGCTCTCTAGCTGTGGCAAGCAGGCTTAGTTGCCCGGGACATGTGGGCAATTCCCCGACCAGGGATCAGAACCCAGATCCCCTGCATTGGAAGGGGGATTCTTAACTGCCGGACCACCAGGGAAGTCCCTCAAATCCATCATTTTAAAAGGCAGCTCCAACTAAGGGGAAGGGAAGAATGGGTTGAGGACTCCTTGTAAGCATCCCCTCTCCCTGGTGATGTATGACATGAGGTGCTGGATTCTCAGCTCTGACAACGAGGATGCGCGTCACCCTCCCCTCAGGTCCAGGCGAGTATGGACAGCACCCAGTCACCAAAGACTCCACGGGCTCAAAGCCATCCCATCTCAAAGCTGTCCCCAGAGCTCCAACTCATCCCTGTTCCTTTCTTCAACCTTCAAGAAGCTCTTGAATGTGATTTTCCCACAAAGAATGACCTCAGATTTTGCCTTCTTTTACGAACACCCAGATCAGGCCCTGGGACACACACACACAACACACACTTGCTTGCACTTTTCTTCTTCAATTCCAAAGGCAAGGTCGACCTTCTCCTGACCTCTATGTGTTAAACATTCTGATTCATCCAGTGAAACCTTAGTATAAAAATGAAAACTGGTTCTCAAAGCTGCCACTCTTTGTCAGCTGAAGGAGAGTATAAAACCAAAGAATTGCCTCTGGATATTCACAGGAATTTCAGCGCTTCCGCGAGTTATGCAGTTAGAAAATAAATTCAAAGTTGTTTCCTTCGGTTAAACACACTTGAGAGAAATGCTGTGTACATAGGTTAAGATCCTCACTGCTAGGAAAACACATGGCTGTTGACAAAGAGAGATTATGTTACCTTCAACTTGCTAAATTACAGTACAATGCACAATGATCTAATTTTAATTAATAAAGGGGCACCATAGTTCTACGCAAAACACAGTTGCTATACAAAATTAAATTTTAAAAGTTTACCGAATGTCTTTAGAGATTATCACAAAGTACTAGCAGATGATATAATACTGACAAACCTTAAAGTGAGGTGACAATACGCAATGAAGTGTACTGAATTCAATGATAACTATGCCACATTTTTGACATGTTAAAAAAATGGTCAGAGAACAGGAAATCTCTGCTCCCTGGAATATTCAAATCTAAAGAATTAAGGATAACATTAGTAAGGACATTCGACTGATTATTAGCCCTTACTTTTATTAAAAAATTCATGTGAAACTAATACTTAATCATTTTTCATATGGTTACAAAGACCAATTACAGAAGCTTAACTATTTTTCTCCATCCTAAAGGAAACCAACCCTGAATATTCGCTGGAAGGACTGATGCTGAAGTGGAAGCTCCAATACCAAAGCCTCCTTATGCAAAAAGCCAACTCATTGGAAAAGACCCTGATGCTGGGAAAAACTGAAGGCGAAAGGAGAATGGAGTGGCACAGGATGAGATGGTTAGGTAGCGTCAGCAACTCGATGGGCATGAATTTGAGCAAACTCTGGGAGATAACAGAGGAGAGGGGAGCCTGGCGTGCTGCAGTCCGTGGGTTGCAAAGAGTCAGACACGACAGAGTGGCTGAACAAGGAAAACTACTACTTATCTCAACTCTTTGGGAACTACTGAAACAAAAGACATCTCACGCAGCCACCATTGTAGCTCCAGTATTAAAAGCCTGCAACAAATATATTCCATTTGGTTTCCTGAAGCACCTAGATAAATCAGCCACAGATGAAAATCCGATAGTATCTGTCCAGCATTGTCTTGAGTTACAGTGTTCCCTCCAGGGGTGTGGAAGTTCAAAGGCAGCAGACTCACACACACGCTTTCCCATGGAAGAGATTACTGAAAATCATTCCAATATCTACAGTATGCTCAGAGACGACAAAGCAAAATCCTTCTGGAACACAAAGACAAAAATGTTGCCATTCCCAGTTTTGTGTGTTTAGTCTTTGTTTTTTTTCCGAGAATGTGAATCTTGAGGCATGCAACTATTGTCTGTTGCTCAAATGCTAACAGATAAACTGCTCCATCATCCTATCCTTGACAGGATAGGACACACTGACTTAATTCTGCACAAATCTCAGAGGAAGCAGTATTACCTAGAATCCAGCACAAGAGAGAAGGAAAAAGGAAAAAAAAACACTGCTTCATGTGATGAGTCTAATGCTTTATTAACTCATCTTTAAAACGTGGGCCTAAATAAGGCATCAAAGTTCTTCAGAACTACTTATGCTATGTATCAGAGGTCAGAAAACTATAGCCTGTGGACCAGATCTGGCCCACTTCCTGCTTTTATAAATAAAGTTTTTTTGGAACTCAGTCATGTCTATTTGTCTACTTATTATCTGCATCTACCTTTCTGCTTCACCAGCAGAGATGAGTTTTTACAACACAGATTGAATGACCCCCAAAGTCAAAACTATGTATCATGTAACTCTAAGAAAAACTCTACCCGCCTCTGCTCTAAACTATTCTTTCCCTTAACAATTAGGTAATAAAGTCACTTGCCTGCTAAGGGAAACCCCAAATGTGATAATCATCCATATTCTCAACATGTACAAGAACAAATGATGTTCTGCTTTCCTGGGGAGAAGGGGACAGTACTTCCAAGTCTACATAATGTTTCTTGGTTATTCAGGTACAAGTTGAAAACAAATACTAATATCTATATTTTGTCTCACTGGAAGTTGTTCCCTGATATTTCTGGAGAAGATTCCTGATCACCCACAACTTCTTGATTGTGGTTTTCATGTAAGATTCCAGACCTAGCCAGTCACCTGTGTTCACCCCTCTGTGCGTCCCCCTCAACCGACATGGAGCTGATAACCATGACCTATGTTCATGGAGCCTCTAGGAAGCTTAGAGTTCTAATTCATGAAATCGCTAGAACTATGAGCCAACGGGCACACAGTGAGTTAACTCAACGAAGATGAGCGAATGAGAGCGGTGGTGTTTTCTCTCTTCCCAGGAAGGCCCAGAATGCAGTAACAGTTAATGAAGGAAAGATGTCGCCCGAAACTGACTACCCTTTATGGAGAACAGAACCTGATATGCCAAGACCTGTCACTCATCCAGAGTAAATTAGAATATATTTAAATGAAACATTAATAAGCCAATTCACCTATTTATATTAGGGAGAGGAGAGTGTTATCTTAAAAACAGGAATAAACTCAACTGGTCAAGGCCGGCGAAGCGTTAAGAACACCTTGCTCTACTGTGCTAAGTCGCTTCAGTCGAGTCTGACTCTGTGTGAACCCCTGGACTGCAGGCCGCCAGGCTCCTCTGTCCGTGGGATTCTCCAGGCAAGAATACCGGAGCGGACTGCCACTTCCTCCTCCAGGGGATCTTCCCGACCCAGGGATCGAAACCACGTCTCTTGCATCCCTGCATTGCAGGCGGATTCTTTACCGCTGAGCCATTGGGAAAGACCCTAAGAACCCCTTAGTGCATGCCAATTTACTCTAACTCTGAAAAGTGGTGTAGGCAAAAAGAAAAATCTTCCAAGGTGCTACACAAGTAGCCCTTCAATTTACATTTCACTTGCTAGTACTTCGTAACACTGTGGAAAAGATGAGATAAGAGAAAACATGGAGAGCACCCAGCAAAACACAGGGTCCTCTGGGAGACAAGTCTGCCTACTGTTTTAGCTCTGGTTTCTACTGAGAGTTCATGTCATCTTTTACTCTGGTAAAGACAGGGTCAAGGGGAATTTTAGCGAACCGAGAACACTCATGTTTTGCTCTGACAACCCAAATCTGCCCACTATCCTACTCTGGGAACAGGTACAGACGCCCACCACAAGCAATTTCAGAAGTTTCCAGGGTATATACGTGCATTCATATGTGTATATAAACAAGAATGTATGGTAGATGATACTTGAGACAAAAGGTAGAGTCCTGCAAAGTCACATATTAAGAAATTTTTGACAACCTGAATCCAAGTGCATAAGAGACAGTGGTTATTTGAAGGCAGGCTTCATCAAAATGAGCCTTTGATAAAGTGAAAGCTATCAGTTTACCTGTTGCCAAGACACCCTTTCATATAAGGAGTTTGTTTAAAGTGGACTACACCCACGGATGAATAACCCTTTTAAAATATTGATTCTGTTCTGTATTCAAAGGTGGAGATTATGCATGCTTGTCAAGAAATAAAGAGTAAAGAAATCTATGGGAGATCTTTGCATTTTACATGGTATACAGATATTATACTGTGCTTTACTGGAGCTTATTTAAATTTCATGGCAAACATCAGCCACGTTTCAACACTTACCATATGTATGCATCACACCTTAAGCTGATTTCAGTACAGTGATGTTTTTAAAATGTCCTTTGAGGACTAACAAAGTATCCTTGGCCATCAGAAAAGCCAAGAATTCAACAAAGAACTCTAAACATGCCTAATGTACAAAAGGAACACATTCTTTGTGAATCCACACACTCTGGGCCATGGGCATCTGTCTCAGTCCACTTATTCGACCAGGAGGAGATGGTGACCACACTGTGAAGTGGTTTTAATCTGCTTATTCTCTTATGAGAGATTATCTAAAATATCAAATCAAATTCACACAATTCACCCACAACCGCAGAGCCCAAACACAGAATTCCCAGGGCCGAGACCCAAAGTTTGACATCAGAACCCTCATTCCTAGTCCACAGTGGAGCTGGGAGCAGAGAAACCTCCAGAAGTGAAAATGCTAATTAACACCCAGGGACCAAAAAGGAAAGAGCCAATAGCTGATGAACCTGAAGGTGAAGATGTCGACTCTACTATTTTCATGGTGTGAATGAATCACAATGCTTATTTTAAGGGACTCAGAAGTATCATCAGCATTTTCATGTGACAATATTTACTCCACTGGAGAGAGGAGGCAGAAGATACCATTAAAACAAATTTCTTCATTTTCATGTTCGGATTCAGTAAACAAAATAAATCATCAATGAATTTCATCTTCCACTAGAAATTTAGGGCACAATGCTCATAGCCCAGGACAGCCTCATGAAAGGATAATTTTACATTTGCTCCTGCTGATCAAATGGAGCAAGGTGAGCCACATTCAGACGGGGAGAGATCCGGAGCATGAGATGGGCCAGGAGGGGACAAATCACAACTGACGAGGACACGCTGAACTGAGGCCAAGAGAGGGCATCTGCGGTCTCAGCTATCAGTGTCGAGAAGCCTCACCCACTGCTGAAACGCCAAGCCTCAGTGAACATTTCCAACATTTAACAAACTCCGAGACATTAGATGTTGGGGGGAGTGGGTCCATGATGGGAACACACGTAAAAATGAGTTCAGATTTCCTTAAAACTTGACACTGAGTAAGAGATCTCTCTACTAATGGTCTTCCATCTTTTTGGTGAAACTTTGGTGAATTTCCAAATTCACGTCTCAGTTTTATTTTTTTAAAAACAAGCTGATTTTCAAGTTGTTTCCTTTAAGCCTCTGAAACAGCCATTGAACACCAGTAAGAAAGAGCTTTGTACAATTTGCCTCCCTGCCTTTCCAGGTGGTTGAGTGGTAAAGAATCTGCCTGTCAAGCAGGAGACATGGGTTCAATCCCTGGGTCAGCAATATCCCCTGAAGAAGGAAACAGCAACCCACTCCTGTGTTCTTACCTGTGAAATCCCATGGACAGGGGAGGCTGGAGGGCTACAGTCCACGGGGTCGCAAAAGAGTCAGACAACTGAGCGAGGGCAACAGCAGCAGCTGGAAGGAAATGCATGTTCTGGCAAATTCACAGTCACCAGTGGGATGGAAGGGGGAAGGGATATCTAGAGATTTGGGGAGGGACATGTACACACTGCTATATTTTAAGCGGGTAACCAACAAGGACCTACTGTATGGCACAGGGAACTCTGCTCAATGTTACAAGGCAGCCTGGATGGGAGGGGACTTCGGGGGAGAACGGACACATGTATGTACATGCGTGGCTGAGTCCCTTTGCCGTCCACCTGAAACCAGCACAACCTTGTCAAGCAGCTGTGTTGTTTAGCTGCTAAGTCCTGTCTGACTCTTCTTCATCCCATGGACTGCAGCCCTCGCGCCCCCTCTGTCTATGGGATTTCCCAGGCAAGAATACTGGAGTAGGTTGCCATTTCCTTCTCCAAAGAATCTTCCAGACCCACAGATCAAACCCACATCTCCTGCATTGGCAGGTGGACTCTTTACTACTAAACCACTTGGGGAGCCTAATAATCAGCTATACTCCAATATAAAAGAAAAAGTTAAAAAAAAAGAAGAAATGCGTGAGCTAGGATATGAAGACCCCTCCCCTCTTCTGAGCTCAGAGGCCTGGGGGCAGGAAGAGTACCCACCAGGGAGTCGTGGTCAGTGTTGCAGGGACTGCTCTCAGCCTTAATCCTCTGCACGGCATCCTCACCATACGCTCTTTAACCTACCACACTGGGTTCTGTATCAGTATTCAAAAAAAAAAAAAAATTAGAGAAAAGAGAACCCTAAACAGCATGTATAAGTAAAATGTCTTTCTTCTGTTTAAATCCTGCAGGAAGTTTAATTTGTATAAGAAATACGTCCAGGTTATGTTTTCAGGTATTGCTTTAATATTAGTTAAAGGTGCACTAGTATTAACAGATGTGAACCTTAGAGGCCTTAGAAAGGCTTCCAAGGCCAGTGCATGTCTAGAGTCTTACCGCCGCTCCAGAATGTGCCAAAAGCCAAATTAGGCAAATTGGAAACGGGGAGCTCTGCAATCCGACAGCGCAGTGGAATTAAAGTAATGGCCTATTTAATTCTCCAAGGATTCGGCAAAATGAAACAGAGAAACGTTGGTGAAAAACACGGGCCTGAAAGTCTGTGTGTGACCTTAGAGGTCACCCAACAGAAACAGACAGGCTTTTAAAAATTCTTCCTCTTACCACTTGGGAGTTTGGCATGAAGGAACAAAATGCTTGCTTTCCCACGGATGGCAGCTGGCTACCACATCACCCATGATCCACCTTACTAAGCAAATAGATCCGGAAGATCATCATAATGCAGCGTCAGGATGCTTAGCCTTGGAAGAGTCTGAGATGGTCTTTAGTGATATATACAGAACATGCATGCTGTGATGGATCCTTCTAATAACCAGTATCCAACGAGGAAAACATGGGTTAAGATCATTGAAGTTACATTGGACAAGCATAATGTACCATCCAAATTTGAGATGGTTATGGTGTATTGCTGTTTCAGAGACTGTTTTTACTCCAAAGTATAACTGATATGGTGATCAGATGAGTTTAGAAGTAAAGGGGAAACGATGCCTGGTCAAAAGCACGCCTCAGTCAGCCTACACAAGTGATGTGCTGTATGACAGCGTGCCATTAGCAGGTGACATTTCTGGTCAGAATGTTCCATGATGGAGCCAAGCCAAGCCGACCCCATGAGAGCCTGGAAGGCTACAGCCTGCTCTGGACATGGGTAGCTGGGGTGGCCGGGAATGGATTCCTCTGGTCAAGGCCACTCCTCAAGGAGGACTATGATGTCTGACCAGCGCACAGTACAAACAAGATAACACTCAATGTGACCCCACGTGCTAGTACTAAGTCCCTTTAGTCATGCCTGATTGTTTGCAATCCTAAGAACTGTAGCCCCTCCAGGCTCCTCTGTCCATGGGATTCTCCAGGCAAGAATACTGGAGTGGGTTGCTATTTCCTCCTCCAGGGGATCTTCCCGACCCAGGGATTGAACCCGTGTCTCTTAAGTCTCCTGCATTGGCGGGTGGGTTCTTTATCATCAGCACCACCTGGGAAGCCCCTGAGCAAAGCTCAAATTGATTTCAAAAGAATAAATCTGAGTGGGGCAGGGTAGCGCGGTGGCAGCAGGCAGTACTGGATTTGAATCTAGACTCTGTCACTTCCTAGCTGTGTGACCTTGGAGAAATGACCTGACCTGTCTGTTCTTCCTCTGGGAGAAGACTGAAAGAGGATCTGTCTCCTGGCTGTCTTCTGAGGATAACAGGGGACGCTGTGCAGCGCGTCAGGCGTGTGGCCTTATGCAGGCATGTGACTAAGGAGACCCAACTTTGCTGTCACACAGGGCTTTGTGGAAGGAAAAGAGTGACAGAGAATTCTGTGTTCTCCTTGCCCCCGTCCTTCCTCCATCTCTGTGAATCCTCAGGTGGGCACAGAAGGCAAACAAGGCAATGCCTGCACTGGATACCCCAGGGGAGGTGCTCCCGGGGGCACTGACCACAGGCCTCATGCCCGCCGGGCAGACGGCTCAAGGAAGGGTCATCCCCCGTCTGGACACCAGTGAAGTGGATTAGCAGAGCAGACACTGAGGCGGGAAAGCCATTTTTATCCCTTCTTGACCTAATTCTGGTCAGAGGTATCATTGGCCTGGGCATATTACCTGGTTTATGAGGGGTTGCCTTCAGCGGCTCAAAGAGCAGCCAGCATTACCAGCAAGGATTAAGAAAAGCCCTTTAGCTTCTTCCTCATCCAGAAGGGATCTGCTCCCAGCAGATTAGATGTGGATAATGAGAAATCCCCACAGACCCCATCACCTAGACCACCCAATGAAGGTCAGCCACATGAGGTCCAGGGTATTTATTTCTCAGCACAGCCACCTAAAGGAGAGGGGGTAGTGATGGAACTGGGGGAGGAGAAAGCCTCTGGGTTTGCAGACCTTGCACATAAGGGGTCTTGAATGGGGCAAGGGGAGTCAGAAGCCCGTGCCCACCCTTCACCTCTTCTCACTGGCGTGGTGTGTTCAAGAAAACCTCCAACCACTTTTGTTCTCTTTACAAATAAAACCATTCCATTTCCTACAGATAAATGAGATACACAATGATGCGTTAGAGAAAACCAAGAATTGCAACTCGTCTGCCTAATGCTCAGTTTCTCGGAACCAAATTGTGATCCAGGCCAATACTCCATCCCCAGCTGCTCATCATGGAAGGAGAGGGAACCAGGAGTGGGGAGAGCCCCGGGACATGGACCAGGACTCGAGAAACACAGCTCTGATTCCCACCAGAAGGAAATGCAGCTTTCCTACCAGGACACGGGAAGAGTCACGCGCAGGGGCGTTCACACAGAGGGGTACACTTATGATCAGGAGGTCAGTCCTGAAAGCGGGCGGTAAATGCTTGAGCAGAATACGAAAAGGGATTCATTCAGAGGGCTTTTCACTAGTCTCCGAGGCTAAAGATGAGGTCCAGCTGCAGCCCCTTTGAGCACTAGGTCTCGTTCTTGAAAGAGAAAAGAAAAACGCCCCGATGTGACTGATCTCTTCACTACAGGCTTAGGTCAAGCTGAGTTACCTCCCCTCTATGGGAGCTGGGCACAGCTGAAATGTACCCACATCTTCAGAACTGAAGGATAGAACCTGCCATCACAGACTCAGGCTCACCCAGTAGGCACAGTACAACACCAAAGGACCAGATAGGGAAGCCATCTCCAACGTGAACTCTGCTGCAGATGCATCTAAGAGCCAAGCAGACATCCAGGAGAATGCTAGAAAAACATGCTCCCAAAGAAGGATGCTCCAACATGAGTCTAATCAGAGCCTTACCTACAGCACCTGACTTTTCTCTTGGCTTGAGTTGTGGAGAGGAGGAGGCTTCAGAAGATACAAGTTAATTTCACTGACAGGCTGGTTCAATGAAAGGGACAGATCACTGGGGAACTTGTGTGCACATACTGGAATGACATGGGGATAATCCCCAGACAGAAAGGAGGCATTCTTGATGAATTTTTCCATAAGTACACAACCATGCGAACACCTGGGTCAAGATGCACAGAAGGCAGTGTGGCTCTGTGTGATTAGTGTGCTCAAAGATAACCATCCTTCTGACATCTACCACCACTGGGAAATTTTTCACCTCTTGGACCCAGTTTCGGTGGAATCATGAGACACTGTTGTGCCTGGCTTCGGCTGCACAAGGTTTGTGAAGGTCATTCACACTGCATGCATAAGCAGTAATGCCTTTTTCCTGCTGTATAGTATTCCACTGTCTGAATAAAGCCCCCAAAGTTTAAGCATTTGGGTTATTTCCAGTTCAGAATTCAGATGGACAAAACTAAGGAACATCCTTTTATGTCTTTGACTGCTATATTCTTATCTTTTTTTAACACAGAAATGGAGATCTCAGAATTTACTAAACTAGAGCTGAAAAGCCAGCATTTCTCTGTATAGCACCTACACACATCTAAGAAGGAAGCAAAAGAAAAGAGATGCAAATATTTTCTTATCATCTGTCTTGTACTTTCTTATAGTTTTATTCTTAGGTGCTTCTGCTTTCGGAAAATCCCACATTAAATGTTTAGCTATTTGGGGGACTTCCTTGGTGGTCCAGTGGCTAAAACTCTGGTGTTCCCACTAGAGGGGCTTCGGGTTTGATCCCTGATCAAGGAACTAATCTGTGCAGCACAGCCAAAAAAATGTAGCTATTTTCCCCTTTGCCAGGGGAAGGGTTAATTCCTTGACCAGGGATCGAACCCATGTCCCCTGCAATGGAAGCATGGATTCTCAACCACTAGATTGCCAGGGAAGTCCCCAGATAATTTTAATAGACTCAGAAAAACAACTATGTCTACTTCAGTCATGAACAACTAAAAGCAGTCTTGGTGATACGAAAAACCTCAATTACATCCTCTGTTCACATTAAGTGGGTTTTCTCACCTGCCAATTACAGCTTTCCATTTTCTTCCTAGAATTCCGCATCATGTGGATCTCAACACCACTGCCCCCAGAGCTGCGTTCTGGCCAGCTCATGCTGCCACCTGTAGCTCTGTTCTGTCCTGCATTTAAGCATTTATGCATTTGTCTTCATCTGTTTTTGCTCAAGGTCCCTAAAACTTCAGTTTTCCATTACCAACAGCACAATTTCAGGATTTCCTGGCAGCTTTATTTACAGTGACATGTGTAAGAGATGGAAGACAGATTTCTGTTTTCTGAGTTAGCAATAAAGCAAAATTTACAGAAAGTTGCCCAAAATCCTTGGAGAGATTACTGCATCCACCGTGGCTACAGCCCACCCCCAGAGGATTATGTTGAAGGCATCCATGGCGACGCTCCCTCCCACCCGGCATTAAATGTCCCTAAGTCCCACACATCCCCAGTATCAGTTCCCTTCTAGGAAGAACAGCCGGCTACAGGTTCCCTGCCGTGCACACATCACCTGGCAAATCTCTCCAGCCAGCACGACCAGCACACTACCAGCCAGAGAAGTAAACAAGCTGAAAATTAGACTGGAGGACTCTAGGTTAAGAGAGGATAATAAAGAGCCCGGTGACAGAGTTTGGATCCACAGGTTCAGGATTCCCTTCTCGGGCATATCTGGATGCCAAGAATTATACAGTTGTGTGCTAATGTAGGAGGGAAAAGCAGGATGTTTTCCGTGTGTGCGGTATCTGTATGCATCACTCGAAGCATCCAGGTATAGACGAGGCATTACCTATAAAGGGGTTTCTAAAGAATGGTCACTACACAAAGCACCGACCTAGGCTCAATTCAACTCAGCGAGCCAGGACCCAGCAGAGCCTGAATCGCAGCACAGAGCTGGTGCTCAGGAAGGAACAGGCAGCAGTGTGAGCAGGCCAGCTGAGACTGAAGGGCTGAGTGAGCGAAGAGACGTCACCGACTGTCCTCCCCATTCTCCCCCCACCCCGCCCCCCAGCCTGGCACTGCCCTCCCGTTTACCATTTCTCTGACCTTTCTTGGGAAACATCAAATCTAATGAACGTGGCTACTTTCAGGTATGCTCAGAGAGACTGAACTTCAAGCCCCCGGCCTGAGAAAATTTAGGGAGCCGGGCGGTCCGCGGCTAGCTGGCTGCCTAATCCCAGGCCTGGGCACCAGGTCCCACAGGGATCTGCGAGGCCCCTGGGCCAGCGGCTCTGAGCTCCGAAGACCTCCTCGTTGGTGGATCTGGGGGGAACGGGGTAGCTCCTTTTGCTTCCCCAAGTGAGCTCAACTCTGGCCTGAAACAAACGCAGCAAGTGCCCTGGCCTGGCAGGTGGGCGGTGAGCGCCACTTGGGGGGCGGGGGGAGGGTGGCGGTCTTCGTGCGGAGGCGCCGGTTCCTGAATGTCAGCGGGCAGCAGACGCCGCGGGCGGACTGCCTTTGGTACTCGAGCCAGTTACAGCCAGCCTGCCGGGCAGTCCCCGCTTAGAGGGGCTGACCCCAGGTTGGACCCAAGGCAGGCAGCAAATCCGCAGACGAAGGGGACAGCCGCCTAAGCCCCCCACGCGCTCCTGATTTCAAAACCGCGCTCGGATCGGTCGGCCGCCACCGCTGGCAGCCTGGGCGCGGGGTCCCCAGCGACCCCCTCCCTGGAAAAACCGCTGGGTCCCCGCCCTCCAGCTGCTGCTCGGAGGCGGCTCCAGCTCCAGGGCAGGCTCAACAAGTTCCCGGGCCGCGCAGCGCCGCCTGCAGCCCAGAAACCCCGAGGACGCGCCGCGGTGGAGCCCCGCGAGCAGGCGGCGGCCGCCGGCGGCTCCTTCCACCTCCTCCTCGGCTGGGGCTCGGGCGTCGGCGGGCGGGGGGGCCCCTGCACTCCCGCCCGCTCGGCTCCCTCCGGGGCCCCCCCGCCCCACGCCCGCGGCCCCGGCCCGGCCCCGCGCCGCCCCCGCCCCCGCCCCGCGGGGCCCGGGGCTCCGCCCGCCTCGGTGCCAGGCGGGCGTACAGGCGGGCGTACAGGCGGCAGGCGAGCGGCTCCGGCGCCCCGTCCTCCGGCCGCCCGGCTCGGCGGAGTGGCTGGGACCCGGGGGGCGGCGGCGGCGGCGGCGGCGGCAAGGACTTCCCTCCCTCTCCCTCCGCCTCTCCGCCCCCGCCTCCCGGCCCCGGCGCCCAGATCTCGCCGAAGACGATCGCAGTCAATGAGGACATCGGAGGAGCACGGCGCCGGGTGGCTGTGGCTGGCTCCGCCGCGCCGCGAGCGAGCAAGCGCTCGGGCGTCCCCGGAGCCGGCCGAGCCGCTGCCTAGCCGCGCGCGTCGCTGAGCCGGGCCGGAGGGACGTGAGCTGCGGCGCGGGGGGCCGGCCGGGCCGGGCCGGCGGCGGCGGTGGTGGAGGGGGGGCGCGGGCGGCGGGCCAAGCCCCCGAAGCCGAGCCTTCCTCCGCGCGAGCCCGGCGAGCCTCGCCGCGGATGCCCTGCCCGGAGTGCTCCGTGCCGCGCCAGGCTTGCCGGGGTCCGCGGCGAGACATGCCCGAGCCAGGCGCTGCACCGACCTCGACTTATCTGTAAGCCGCCGAAGGTAAGCAGAGCCCCGCGCGCCCTGCTCCCGCGCCCCGGCGCCCGCTGTGCTTGGCCGCGGCCAGAGCACCGCCCGGACGGGCGCCGACCCCGGGGTTCTCGCCCCGCGCCCCCGACTGGGCTGCGCGGAGGACTCGGCAGGCTGCCGGGGGCCGGGGCCGCCGGGAGCCGACCGGGCGGCGGGCGGGGGCGAGGGGCGAGGTTACGCAACTGCCTCTGGCCCGGGCCGGGTGGCCGAGGGGCGTCCGGCAACTTTGGCGACGGCCGGCGAGGAGCGGGTCCGTGTGTCTGCGATGTCGGTTCTAGACAAACGCCACAGCCTCCTATAGCACCCAACAGCCCGCGCCAGGCAGAACCGGAGGTGGTGGAGGGGGGCGGGGGGCGCTGGGGGCGGCCCTGGCCCGCGCCGATCTCGAGGTTTTGAAGTCTTTCCCAAACTAAAGCGAGCTGGCAAGTACGGCTGATTAACTTTGGGGGGATGAGTCCGGGCGGAGGGGCTCTGCACCGGCTGCGGAGGAGAGGCGTGAGCACCGCGAAGGCACGATGCCCACGTGAAATGCCCGTCTCCTCCCGAGGCGCCCGGGCTCGCCCGGGGTTGGCACCTTCCAGGGGCTGCGGGCCGGGGTCGGCGCCCGCGGGGCTTCCGGGGGTGCAGCATCCCCGAGTCAGACCCAGGACGGGCATGAGAAACCAACCCAGGCTGCAGACTGAGCGAGCGGGCCAGCCGACTGGAGAGCCAGGGCAGGAGGGAGGAGGGAGCCCGCGGGCCGGCCCGCGGCCGGGGCAGCGCCGGGAGCCCCAAGTCAAGAACGAGAGTCTGCGTCTTGCTGGTTCATGCTCAGGGTTCCCAGCTGGCATCTCCACTGCCAGGATAAAGAGCCTGTTCCTGTGACCTCAGCACAAGGCATGCCACAGGGGGATGGAGCTCGCAGTAAGGGGATGCCAGGAGTGGGGGTGCCTCTGGAGTACACCGGGGCTCGAAGCAGGGCGTTTGGCTCCTGTACAGAGAAGGGCCCTGACCCCTCTCCCGCTGCCGGTCTGTGCAGGACGGCTGGACCCTGAACCAGAATCAGCAGTGAAGCAGTTTTAATTTGACCTTGTCTGCTTAGGCGCTTAAATTCTGCGGAGGCATCCCAGGGTGAACTGGCCAAGATGGGGATGGAACTTTGGGCCAGACCTGCCTTGCCTGGGAACGCAGGAGGTATTTTCACAAGACTACAGCTCAGAGGAGGAGGGTCCAGCCAGCACACGGGGAGGTTTTCCTTGGATAAGCACTAACAAGGGGGTGGGGTAGGGGTGGTGGTCCCTTTCCATCTGCCAGAGAGAGGGGGGATGTCAAGGTTACCCGACTGAGGACTTGATTGAAGACTACCACCCACATCACCTGACCCGGGCCATTCTCAATGAGGAGTACACGTATGAAATCACTTTAACCTCATTAAGCTTATGCTACAGACCCTGCTCCCAGCAGACCCAGCAGAAAGTATAACCATCATTTCACTTTGCGGAGGCGGAAAGTGCTGGGGTTTTACTATTTACATTTTGTGCTATTTATTACATTCATGTTCCTGTTGAATGTGTCTTTTCAAAGAAAAGTTCATATTTATCTTTGCCTTTTTTTTTTTTGCTTTAGCGAACGTGTTGTTAGCTCAAAGGAAAAATGGAAGTCCTGCCATTTGCATGCCTCACCAGATATTAATAATTCACTATCCATGTTTACTACTTACATTAGATGGCACTGCTACTCATGATGGTTTTATTACAGGCGCATTTGCAGAAAAAAAAAAAATGTCTAGCACAGCCATCACTAATTGCATGATTTTGCATAAATTATGTTAGCTACAGAGAGTTTGAGCTTTACTTCACTAAATTCATCATTTCCTCAAAGATAAGGTGATCCCGTTTAATTTCTTTAAAGCCCTCCTTAAAGATAGGTGCCCTTGAAAGGCAGAGGTTACCTTTCGATTTACTGGAGTTTATTAGTGTGATTAAGACATTAGCTTTTACTTAAATCAGTCCCATTGTCCTACTGAGACACAGCCACTGCTGGCCACACAGGTTAGTCAGGCCTCAGCTGGAAAGTTGGCACTTTTACTCTGGACTTTGGGGGCTTCTCTGTTCTGCCATAGTTGTTTTCCCCATGTGCAGGGTAAGGATTTTCTGTTTTTTATTTCTCCCTCTGTAGAGGGGAAAAAAAGAAAAACTTTGTAAGTAAATAAGTTAATTAATCGAAGACTTGTGTATGAAAGGCATCAGAGTACCAGGAAGATTCCTGCACAATGAAATAAGCAGTCAGAAAATAAAAATGATTCTCAGACTGTAGAGCTGAATCCAGCAGAGCAGTTGGACAGATGTGTTCGCTTAGCTCCACATTTGTATTCTCTTGTCTGTTCTCACCCATGGCTGTCTCATTTAGAGCTACAACTACTGAACTCTCTTGTATGAGAAGCAGATTACTTATGTGGGGACAGGCTGCTTCTCGGGGAATAATAATAAAGAAATCACAGCTACACTGCAAAGCGGCAGTGCTGTGGCCCAGCATCAGTGTAGGTAGGCAGGGACCGGGTCGTCTGGAACTGCGAATTGTGAAGCCCTGGACGAGCCCACCAGGTACCTGAGTAGGTGCACTGCAAGGCTGCTGCTTAAGCAATCAGGCGCTCAGGAAACCACACCAGTTGTGCCTATTTAAGGCAAATCACAGTCATTTGGGGACTGTGGTCATGATGGTGACTCCCCCAGACAAAACTGGCACGGTTATGTTAAACAGTTCCTTCCTCAACAATTCCCTGACAAATTCCTCCAAGCCCTTCATTCCCCCACCACCAAAATGAGCTGACATAATTTATGAAGCAGTTTCTTTTTAGTCTCCTCACATATTTGATTTTAATATTTCATAACATGACTTCAATATTTTAAAGCAAAATTTAGTATGATTGATATGACATGACAACACTTTTATTACCAGGGAATTTGCATACAAACATTTGGATAAGTCTTTATCTAATATTTGGGCTGACCTATAACATAAATGTCATAAAGATGTTACACATTTTCATCAGTGTATTTTTAAAGTATATTTTTCTTATATATTAAGGACATAACACAGAGATATGGTGCCACGTTGTGGGGATCCTGCTGGGATTCATATGAAGACGCTACTTAGATGTCAATTCGTATTAAACAGTAAGCCATACAAATTACAGGTTTGAACCTTTGGACTATGTATGATAATGTGTCTGTTTCAGGTTCAGGGGCCCTGAAGTGTCTCCAACCACCCAAGCATCTTACCTGTCAGGTTTACAAAAAACATACCTAGGGAGACATTTCTGGATTCCAAATTCAATTCTTGATATAAACTCTCTCAGACACCCTCTCTACTATAAGCCACTGTAATATTCAGTATGGGTCTGAGTCATACATACTATAGACATCATTCACACCACAATGAATGAATGAGTTGAGGGACTTTGAGTTAGCTAAAGATGTTATCAAGTGACAAACCAATAATGTAAATAAAAACAAAAACACTCTAGCCTGATAGCTCTGTGTCTTTCTACTGGATGCATATTCTCAGCTCTAATTGGGAGAGAAAGAAAATGAACTTGACTACAGAAAAGCACATAATAGGGACAAGGACTTTTGTTTTTAAATTATAAACCTTTCGGCCAACACTATGTTTCTAAGGGATTTGTGAAGAACAGTCTTCAAATTCATCATTTGCAGATATTGCTTCTGTAGAGTACTGAACTGATTATTCCAAGTACTGTACATTCACAGACAAGCTCTCTGTGCCGTGTTATCTTGCTGTTAGGAATTGACACCAAAGACGAGCAGAGAGAGGTTCACGTCTACACACTGACCCTTTACCTGAGTTATGCTATTATGGCCATGGCTCAGGTAGAGAAGAAACTTCTTGAAAAATCACGATAGTATGGCAAAAAGCTGGTCAGAGTTTACACTGCAGTTACTATGGAAAATTCCAATTCAATCCTTAATAATCTAGCCTTAGGCATAAAATGAAATGCAGTAAACTATAGCATATGAGAGACATAAGAAAGAGGTTTTGTGAAGCCAGAAATACTACGGGCAGGCAGTCCTGCAAATTTGATACTCGCCTCATCAAGACTGCAGAGAGAAAACGCAGGAAGGGGAAGCTGATGGTCTGAGAGCTTCGTTTCGGCTGCTCCATTAAGAAACTGCCAAGGAGGTATAGCATTATCTACTATCAACAGAAATGAAACTGATCAATCTTTGTGTTTCCAGGTCATCATTCCACTGGTGATGTGGGTCCCTCCATACTGGTTGTTCCCTGGGAAGTATCCTATGTTTGTCAACTGTCCAATTCTTTATCTTTTTCGTGTGTATTAAAACTTTAGTAGTCAGACTCAGAACACCCCGTATTATCTGCATTTTGTTCCCTGGAAGCTGCTTGCTTTTGTAGTAAGCGATTTTAGCATCCTTGGAAAGGTAATGCAACTATAAAACCTGGGCTCCGGTAATGGGCAAGCACTGGGAAGTAGATTGATATGCAGATGGCTTGGTCCAGAAAGGAAGGCTGGTCTGTGGAAATGTACCCAGTCCAGTCGTAGCGGCAGTGGCCATAGCAGGGTGTGAGATATTGCAAGATGAGTGAGCGGTTCTCAAGGCCAGGAGGGCGAGAGGAGGTGGGAGATAGGATCAGGAGAGGAGCAGCCGTGTGCTTCGGGGGTTCCCAGGCAGACAGGGTGATGACCTCACTGAGAAAAGGGGATAAGATGCACACACAAATCCTGCAGCTATGCATGGCTGCTGGGTGCTCAGAGCGAGAGGCCTGTGTGGGAAGGTAAGAAGTGACACTGGGCACAGGGTGGAGGTCAGACAGTGAAGAGCAGTTTAAAGCCAGTTTACGGAGGAACCAGCAGGGCAGAAAGGTCCTGTGTTTGTTGGTGATAGGTAACCGCTGAATGTTTTGAACAATTGCACACATTTCTAGAAGTCGAAGCCTTGACAGCTAGAGACCACCAGAGAAGAGGAGTCGGAGATCAGTTGAGAGGGTGTGACAGGTGCTACTAACTGGTAGCAAAGTGACTGGTGACCATGGAGATCTATACAAGGGGGCATTTGAGAGAGAGACATCCTGGGTGGTGAGTCTGTAACATGGCAACATGGAGAAGGGACTAAAGATGCTACTAACCCAGGCGGACACGGGGCTTGGGAATCAAGAGAAGCAGAGAAGCCAGGGAACCAGCAGGTCTGGAGGAAAAAGATAGGATTACTATCAGAAATCGGAATGTGAGTTTCCAACTGGAAACATTATTTTAAAAGATAAGTTCTTCATCATTTCTTGCTTCTTAGAACTTCCATGAGAAATACTCTGAAAGAGGAAAAAAACTAGACCAAAGGATTCACACCACAAAGAAATTCTTAAAGGACTAAGAATAGTCCTATGAAATAACAGGTGCTTAATGAATATTTAATGAAGCTATCAACAATAAACCTAGTCAGTGATTTTGCTAGAAATTCACAGACTCCAGATTGGACAATAATTTTTTTTTCCTTCCATTTCAAGTTGTACTTGTTTTGAAGTAGGAATTAAAAGGAAGAATCATGAGATGTTGCTAACAATGAAGACAACTTCTAGAGATGCACAATCTTCAAATCTGGGCCACATGGTGATTAAGGAAGAAAAGGGTATCAAAGGTTTGGAGTTTTCCTTCCCCAAACTCAACCTTATATAGAGCTTCCTTTGGTGAAAATTCACATGGGTAGAAGTTGAGTTTTTAAAGAAAGAATGTAAGTTTAATGACCTAGTAATAGATTAAGAGTAAAAGAAACAAGGGAGGCAAAGTAAGCCTCAATCCAATAGATTAAATGCTCTTTTATCCCAAATGCTGACAGTTTTTGGCTGAAAGGAATTTTCACCTTACCAAAATACAAGTCTGTTCAGAACAGTCCAGAGTCTGTTCAAGACAACTAGAAAACATCTATCTCTTAGCCTTGACCCCACCTCTCAATTTTGTATCATGACATATCAATTTCATTGGTTTTTGTGCCAGACCCACCAATGTATCTCTTCTTTTTTCAAGCAATACCAGAGTGGTTCATAAAGATGTGGCTTTTTGCTTTTCTCTTTTTTCCATGTTGAAATCACATGGCACAAACAACTAGACAACTAGTTTCCCATTAATCATGCACTTACAACTCACATACCTTGGAGAAGTGCGGCAGGGAGTCACTCTCCAGAAAAGTCCATACACATACAAGTGTAGAGAGTCTGAACATCTAACAATGCTAGGGACTTCCCTGGCAGTCCAGTGGCTAAGACTCTGAGCTCCAAAACGGAGGGCCTGGGTTTAGTCCCCGGTCAGGGCACCAGATCCCGCACAGCACAACTAAGGATCACACATGCTGCAACTAAGACCAGCCGCAGCCAAGTACATGGGTATTTTTTAATGAAAACATTTACAAAAATATTTTAATAAAAATGCTAAGAAAGATAAGTTTCTCACTTTTAAACCATATTTTTCATCTGATTTCTCACGGCATTGAAAAATCCCATGATAACGGCTTTTCTCAAATATTTATTGTCTGTTTGTTTTAAAAGTAGTTGTTAGTTCAGAGGGCTTCACAGAAGGACTTTCCCTCCTGGTTTAATTTTTGTTGTTGTTGTTGTTGCTATTTCTAGTCATCTCCATGTACATTATTCACTCTCTAAGTATGTCTCTGCTCTATTTATTGTTTCTATCAGATTTACTAGTGGGGCAAAAATCCCTAGGGTTAGGCTAAAAGATGGAACTGATCACAGGGTTGTAGAAACTGACCCTCTGAACACACCAGCTGGTCTTCTTGGGCAGGGCAAGCCAAGGGAGGCATCCTTTCTCCAGGAGGCGAGGTCAGCCCCTGAGCGAGGGGTAGAGGATGGACTGGAATCTAGGGCCCCTGGCTCTCATTTCATTCCTCGTGACCATTCAGTTCCACATCAAAGCCTCAGTCCTAATTCTGGATCTAAAGCATCTGTGAAAATGACCACTGGCATGCCCAGTTTTCAAATAAAAACCTACAACTGTATACTTTATATAATCAGCCATTCAAAGTGGCGTACCAACCTTACAGGTGGTTCTCAAATCTGTTTCTCTCAAATAACATATCCAGTGTCGTCCACAGACGTAACCTATTCTTAAGTGCACTGTCCTTATCAACATCACTTCATCACCAGCAGCAGCATCACCAAGACCACATACTGGGGGCTACAGATACTAGCCACCTGGGCCCGCATCACAGATCAGAGTGCTTACAGGTGCATTCAGGGGACACTGTCCACATCTGTACCCCCAGTTCTGCCAATTACTATCAGGGTGATGTGGACACAGGTTTACCTTGCAGTGCCTCAGTTTCTCCACCTTTTAAAAAACAATAACTGGTCCATCAGAGATATTTGGTAGAACTTCCCTAGTGGCCCAGTGATTAAAACTCCAAGCTTTCACTGTAGGAGGTTCAGGTTAGATCCTCTCTTAGGGAACTACAATCCCACATGCCATGTGGCATGGCCAAAAAAATAGAAGAAAAAAACCCAGTATTTGGAAAATGCAGTATTAGAACATGGACAAAGTGAGGCTTCCCTGGTGGCTCAGTGGTAAGGGATCCCAGGTTTAATCCCTGGGTTGGGAAGATCCCCTCGAGAAGGAAACAGCTACCCACTCCAGTATTCTGGCCTGGAGAAGTCCATGGACAGAGGTGCCGGCAAAGAGTTGGAGGCGACTGAGCAACTTTCACTTTCACTTTTTTACTCACCCAGGTTATATAATCTGAGCAGTATTCTGAGCTCACTTGTGGAAGGTACAGAACTCAAAAGCAGGCAGGCAGTCTACACCTCAGTTCTGAAGCATCCTGTGATAGGACAGAGCCAGGAATGATCATGACAAGAAAAGACAAGAATGACAGAATGCCAACGGGATGACCTTGCGTACCCCCTCGCCGACTTATAAAATCCTACACGTAAATCATTCACTAATAATCAATCTCCAACCCCAGATCCCTGCTGAGAAGAGCTGTCTCCACCCCCAGAATTTGTAGGAATGGACCAAATTCTAGATGCATTGCCTCCCCAGTCAGAATCATCAAGAGAAAAAAAGGTGTGAATATACCTTCTTCTGGCTATGGACCTGCCAGGTGACAATTTACTTGGCATTCACCATGTGATAATTAAGCCACATTGCAGAAGACCCGTGTTTTGAATGGCGACAGTCACAGGTCACTCATTGCCCCCCTCTGGGAGGAGAATCCATGTCCACTGTTGATCCAAAGTGGGGCCACGGGAAACTCAGCATGCTGGCCTCAACCCGGGCTCTGTTTGGTAACCAGCAACCCGTGGCTAAGTTCATTCTAGAAAAAATATTATAGAAGAGGACGGCTCTCCTTGCTCCCCTGGGACATCACTCATTCATCCTTTCATTCAGTAAATATTTGTGGGTACTTTTTATGTGTCACATGTTGCTCTAAGCTTTAGGAATGCCGCAGGAAATACAAGAGAATGAGGACAACAAAACAAAACCTGGAGACCAGTGGGTCTTAATCTTGCGTGTCTTATCACAGCGATCTCAACTCCCCCGTCACCGCTCTCCCTGGACTGGGGTGGGACCAGTATATGCCTTCTAGAGAGTCAGGTTCAAGGATGGAGACCCTGAGGAAGATGCATGTTTTCCTACTTCTGAGAGAAGAACAGTCTCCCTTAGGATTCTTTTAAAGGCTGTCTTTAAAAACACAACAACAAACCTTGTAAAAGCTTCCACTTCAACGCTTACGCTCTCCTCCAAAGTTTCAAGAAGGCCAAGTGTAGAGGGGTCATTTAAGGTTTTGGAAAGACATATGTTTTCCTTTTAAAAAATTATTTTTAGGATTCTGAGGGGCACAGAATCATTTCAAGATCAGCAGCAGTACTGCTTACGCGTGGCAACGCCACCTTCCCTTCTGAACCTACACAACATTTCCCTTCTGTTCTCTCTCCCTTTCCCACAATCCCCATGAAGGAAGAGGTGCCCGAGAGAGCAAAAGACAGAAGTTGAGCACAGAAGCATTGACTTAAAATAGGATCATGTGTCCAGTCGAACGCTCGCGCTCATTGCGTGCTGGATGCTTCATAAAACGTGAAACTGAAACTGTGACAGTCTGGCCTCAGTTTCCTGCCCTTGGCTGGAGGGTTTTTCCCCTAAGAGGAACCGTCCAGCTCAGTTCTGGAAGGGAGGAGGAGGAGGGTCGCTGCAGCCGCCTGCTCTGGAGCAGTGCAAAGCCGTCGGTAGTGGCTCTCATCCGCAGGAATGCCCCGTGCCTCTGCCCCGCTGAACAGCACCTGGGCTGTAATTCCCCGAGCACCGTCCCACGGTCTCTGTGCCTGCCTGCCTGTCTGGGCAGTTCCAGGCCTCCCTGTTCCCCTCACATTCTCCCTCTCATTTCATTTCTCCATCTCCCCTTTCCTTCCTCCCCACGTTCATCACAGAGTGGAGTGTAGAATTATTTCTGAGTATCGATTTTATTGAGTGCAGTTTATTGAGTGCAACTTTAGTTATGTATACTCAAAGTCAGAAAAAGTGAAAAACTATTTACTTCATGCAACACTGTTAGGTCAAAGAACACACACTTGGAAGTAACCAGGTGCAGAAGTGTGATCCCGAACTCTACTGATCCCCCCCCAAAAATGTCAGGGGTTCCTCCTCTACAGCAAACTCCAGGATTCAGTTAGAAGGCTAGGCTACAATGATTCCACCCTAACATGTTCATGTTATCCCACACGATTGAGATTTTCTAATTGAATTCTTATTTTGCCACAACCACATCTCACTCCCAAGAAGAAAGCCAGGCAATATAAGGACAAGCCTACTGGTGACATTTACGGTAGCAAATCTGTTGTTAAGGGCCCTGATGTGCTTTAGGACTAAATAGAAAATACACATCACTGCTGAACCATCTACTCATTTTTGTGTGTGTATGGGTCATCTCATGTTCCTGCATCTGCACAGAAAAAAAAAATTTAAAGTAATACTTTGTAACAACCAAATTCCAGAGAGTTACACCAAGGTTCAGAAGATAAAAATCTGTGGAACATGGTTTTTCTTAAACTAATGGAGCTCTGTCCCTTTACCCTTCCATTCATCTGATCCCTACCCAGGATCCAGGCTCCATCTGATTGAGGATCCAGGTGATACAGAAAGAATCCATGGAAACCAATAATATTGAGTACCCACCCTAAACCTTCTTAAAATGTCCTGGGTAAGGCCCCTCCTATGAGGATACTGGGATGCATATCATTATATTCTTTAATTACCAAGGATCAAAGGCTGATTGAGTTCAAGAGAAAGAGGAGATGCTTAGCAGAATCTAGTCTGCAAACACTTACATAAGTGTAAGCAGAGAGAATGGACACATCAAAGCAAAGCAACTGATGCTTGAGGCCCATCTTACCATGTCTCCCAGGGGACGCCTGCCCTGACTCCCCAGGGAACACTCTGGGTCCTTTCTTCTTCCTGCTCCCAGGATGGTCCTCAGCACAGTGGGCTGGTGCTATCCACGGAAGAATGTCTTTTCCACGTTGAGCTACACACCACTGAGGACTGGGCCTTGTTTTCCTGGGTGCCCAGCGCATGCTATGGTGCCTGCATCACCCTTCACAGGCAGGCACCATTCACTGCGTCTGTGAAAGGGCCATGAAGACAGGTGTAGCTGGGGGGTAGGGGGTGGGAAGGAGGGGGCAGGCAAGACTAGACTTGAACCATTAAAGAGGAAGATGGGGCAAAGCCCAGAACATGAACCGCTGGGAGCAAAGACATGAAGGAGGGAGTGACCGAGCTGTGTTCTAGAGACACTGCAGGAACTGGCTTAACTTGAGCAGACAGGCAGCTTGTGAGTAGGAATGAGACATCTAGGGGGGTGAGCAGGGTGGGAAAGGTTATGAGGACCCCTACAAAAACTGCTGTTTGCGGTTGAAGGTGGGACCGTGAGGATGCGCAGGGTGGAGGGATGGAGAGCTGAGAGCAAGGGACGTCAAAACACCAAGGTGGAGCTTGGGACGGTGAGGATACAAGGAAGACATCAATAGTGAGGCAATGGGAAGGTAAAGCAGAGATGAGTGGGACCGAGGGACGGCGTGGTTTACGGGGATGAAACCAGGGAGTCTGGCAGGTAAAGCACTGTCAGAATAAAAGGACTCAGAGACACACAGCATCCTGTGATGGATGGGCTGGGGTCTCTCGCAAGCCGAGTTCAGTCCTACATTTAACACTGGGTGCCTTTGCTCCACGCTCAGCTGGGGTGAGCGCAGTAGCTTTGTTGCTGGGTTGAGTGCAGACCCTTAGGGTCTCAGGCCATTCGCCCTGTGTCAGCCCTCCCCCCAGAAGGGCAGAGTCCTCCAGGCTGCCAGAGACACTGCTGAGCTTCTCATGCACAAGGAGGCAGACTTCTAAAGACATTAGAACAGAATGCTGTGGCTGGGGCGGGGGGAGGAAGCATGGCTTCGTATTTTTTATGAGGCCACATAACGTTATGTACAGAAAAGGGAGCAGTTCACAACAGCTGTTGGTCAAGGAAAAAAGTTAAAGAACCAACTCACCCGGGAGAGTAAAAAACCCCATGGGGACTAATGAGAAGTCGAATTCATGTGAAGAAATAAAATGTGAAAGCCATTTGGACATCAAAGGATGTGACACATAGACATTTTTTATTTTCTTTTTCACCTCCCACTCCTAAGAATATTTTGGGCACTAAATGCAGAAAGTGCACCCTAAATGCACCTGCAGTTGCAACTATTAGCTGCTACTAGGAATATTCCCTCTGTTTCCACATCCCCAGTGACTGTACACTATCTCCCTGACAAGCCTAAGTCTGGTCTACACTGACAGCATCTCTCTTCAGGGTGATGAGTCATTTCTGAGGTCCCTCTCATTGTTCATCAGCTGCAGTGGAAGGAAAGGGGTCTTAATTCATTTCCTTAATTCATGTCCTTGGTCCGCTCAGATTAAATAATTCCTGCATCATTTTGTGTGATAGCACAAGTATCACAGAAAAGGAGACAGAGTTCAGACCAGGCAACTATCCCACACCGGCCCATGGCTGACAAAACGTGAGCCATATATGGGAAGACCATACATGCTGACTCTGACTATGGCTTTTTGTTATGATTCTGACCTGAAGAGTCATCTCTCTACTGATAAATAGAAGCTGATTACAGAAAATACTCATTTCTCCCTTTCTTTCATGGCTTGCCACCTCAGCAGTACACCCAAGACCTTGCCAAGTCTACAGTTTGACCAGGCCAAGGTAACAGGGGAGACACAATGCAATGAAAAACGCACAGGGGATCCGTTTTGATGGTAATAGATGGACACTCCCATGGCCGTGCCAGAGAGATGGATAGCATCTTTAACTCTAATTGATTTCCATTGTGGTGAATGGTCACCTCCAAGCAGAAACCCTGCTGGGGTATTCCTATGTGATCTGAGATTGAGCGGGGAGAAGCAGCAGAGAAAACACACTCTTTTGACAGTTATTTTTTAGGGAAATTACTGTTCTAATTTTAGCTTCAGATATATCATGAGTCAAAACATGTCATTTAGTGAAAAAAAATATATATATAGGTATATATATATATGGATTCATCATAGTTCATTAGTAAGGCAAAACAAGCCCAAAACTCATTCCAGTGTGCACACATTCTCAAAGGAATGAGATTTTCATAAATAATCTAAGGAAGGGAAGCCACCTCTTTTGCACCCTACTAATTCCAGCTCTTGCGGTCAGGCCCCACACCATCAACTGATTGTTGTTTAATAACCAGGAGCCTTTGGGGAATAAAGTGGGTGGGCTATTTGCTGCATTCATCTAAATGCACTCAAGAGCTATGCTCAAAAGCCCTTATTTCTAACATTTTCTGTAACTGTCATACTGAAGGGGGAGCAAAGAGGAATAGGGAAATCAGTTCCTCTTTCGAGTCTTACAGATGACTTTGGTGAGTGGCTGTTACCAGTTTTACTGAAATCTTTCTGGACACAGTTAATTAGCAAAGCTAACTGCTGCACATAAAGTTTCCTATGCTGATATAACATCTCAATTGGAGGAGGTTTTTTTTTTCCAGTTGATTTTGGCCACCATCATAAAAGGTTGCTAATCCATTTCTACGAATTTAGATTCCATCTGGACAGAGGATAAAGAAAGGTTAATGTCAGGATAAGCTGAACATAGAAAAACTAAGTAAACAGACAAAAAATGAAGAGGAAAGTCTGGTCCAATGAAGACAGCATCTTCTGGCCCTTCTAAAACCTCAACACCAAACCCAAACATCCACGTAGAAAATGGATGGTTTACTTCCTCTGCTCCCACTAATTAGAAACAGGCCAGTGAGAATCAGTTTATGCTTTGTGGCTGAAGTAATGGAGTCAAGGTTTTTCTGAAGGTAAAAGTGAGTTGTTGTTTTTCTTCTTTTAAGTCAAGAACTTGCCTTTATTACATTAGAAGGGGAAAGAAGCTCATGTATTTAATTTGAAGATCAATCATGATTTTTGACATTGTTGAGAGTAAAAAAAAAAACACAGAACCTCCTCATAACAACTGATGCTAAAGCTTGAAACTCCAATACATGGGTCACCAGATTCACTGGAAAAGACCCTGATGCTGGGAAAGATTAAAGGCAAATGGAGAAGGAGGTGGCAGATGATGAGACAGTTAGATAGCATCACTGACTTAATGGACTTGAATCTGGGCAACTCCAGGAGATAGTGGAGGACAAAGGAGCCTGGAGTATTGCAGTCCCTGGGGTTGCAAAGAGTCAGACACAACTTAGTGACTAAGCTACAACAACATAACAAATAATATTTTTATTATATGAGCATAGAATGCTACTCAATAGATACATTGCATAAGACAGCAGATATTAAAGCTCTGACTTAAATATTTGCTATTGCCAAAAAGGAACTGTAAACTAGAAACAATGAGTAGTGTCAGCAGTTGGAAGGACATAAAACTAACTTCGTCAGAGAGGCCAGGGTCCCCAGGTCACTCTTTGCTCATTCCAGCAAACCTTTAAAAAACATCTGCCCATTGCCATCAAGTGGAGTCCAGCTTCTTCATTCAGAATTAGATCCATAAAAGGGATTTTCTGAAATCAGAGATATGCACGAGCTGCGTGTCTCCATGGAGCAGTGGTTTCTTCTGCCCAGGACCCTCTGTCCTGCTTCCCAATGGATGACCCTCAGGTCTTAATAATGGAGACCTAACGGCAAGCATCCAGCCACCCAGGGATGGGGCACAGCTTGGGCATTTCTCACAAAGGGCCACAGCTATGGGGGCTGAGACAGGAGCAGCCCCCCTGCCTAGGGCTCAGTCTCAGAGGCGTGTCAGCATTCATTTTTTTTTTAACCCCATTTCAGCCTTCATAGGCAGTGACCTCTGAAGAAGGGAATACTTGTCTGGAAAAATATCATTTCAGTGTATTAAACAAAATTAAACTGGATAATGAATCTCACTAAGACACCATCCAAAATCTATGGCAGTTAGCTTTGCCCTGAGGAGAGGAGGACTTCTGCTTTGGAAGAATCAATCAGTACAATAACCCAGGTCTTAACATTAACTATTTCAGAAGGCGGATGAATTCACAAACAGGTGTGGGGGTCCCTGTCTCACTTCCCTTTCTTGCTCAGGATGCAGGGCATTAAAAGATGGGATATTCTTTTCCATCACTCCCCTGCTCCCAGGAGCCTAACGTTCAGGCATTCCCTCCGCATATAGAATAAAATGCTGACCCAATTAATCCTGAATCCTGGCCAGCATCTTCGACGCCAAGGTGTCTCAACAGCGGGAAAGCCACAAGGAAAACCAATAATATCATGCAGTCCCTTTCCAAACTCATCGAGTTGCTGGCCTAGCTTTTCTGCCGTATCCACTGACTGAGGGGACCCTGGGAGGTGTCCTGGCAAGGCCGGCCCGCTCCCCGGCCCCCACTGTCAGTGACTGCATTATGCCATTGATATCACAGCTCGAGCCCAGACTGGAAAGCTCCAGGTCCCTGCAGACAGCAAGAACTGAACTCACCCAGTGGAGATTCTCTCTCATCAGCTGCTGAAACCCACAAAGTTTGCCTCAGATGCTCGCTGTAGATTATAAGGCAAAACCGTTTGATTTCTAATTAAAACAGATGGCAAATTCCACCCAACCGTGAGTCTTCTCACATATTGATATATCTTCAACTAAACACTCCCTGGCTCTCCCGGCCAATCCGCATACATACAGAGGGATGCCTGTAGATGTCTACACCTGGGCAGACAAGAGGCAGGAGGTAGGTGCCCCCCAACCCCAGGGTGAAGCGATTGGAGATTCATTCCCTATGGACTTCAGTTGTGTCCGACTCTTTGCAACCCCAGGGACTGTAGCCCGCCAAGCTCCTCTGTCCATAGGATTCTCCAGGCAAGAATACTGGAATGGGTTGCTATTTCCTCCCCTAGGGGTTCTTCCCAATGCAGGGATAGAACCTGAGTCTCCTGCACTGCAGGCAGACTCTTTACAATCTGAGCCAACAGGGAACCAGGAAGAGATTAGCAGGACAATTAAGAGAGGAGGAGAAAAGCACAATAATTAAACTCCAGACCACATAGTTCTCATTCCTGAAGTCAGGACACCTCCCCGACCACATGTGTGCAGAAAGGCTCCTTGGAAGTCAACGGGGAGTGATGCTCTACCCAGAGGCCTTTGCAGTAGAATCCATCTTGGCTAAGAAATGTGTGCTCACACATGGGAAGATCCTGAGATATACCTCATGTGGACTGTGAACCGGGCAAATCAGAATGACTGACCACGAGAAACCCAGAAGAAATACCCCATAATAGTAATTCAAACTGCCATGAGGGTGCGACAGCAATTCAGGGACTTTCCCTCTGAGAGAGTCTATCTATACATACTGCACTCTCTTTCCTCTTAACAAATACTTTACCTGCATCACTCCTTTCCGGCTTTGTGGGAATTATTCTCTGCAAAGCCAAAGAGCCAGGGCCCTTGCCGCTGACCGCTGGTCTAGTGGTTAGGATCTGGCCTCCATCTCTGCCTGGGAGCCCAAGTCAGGGCAGGCCGAGCCTACCCGAGATCGGATACACACACACACATACACATACACATGAACACCATCAGGATTTTGAAATTCATTTTCTTTCTTTATCCAAGGCTTCCTCAAAACAATAAAAGATGACCTTTGGGAGACTGCTTGTACCCAAATCTAATCATTTCTGGGTTTTCCTTATTCAATCCAAGTGTTTCTAGTTTGCAGAGGCCTGATCCCCTCACGATGCCTAAGGTGTGGACTGAGTTTGCTCTTTTTTTTTTTTTTTTTTTAATTGGCAAACAATATAAGGACACTGCAGGTCCTGCACCCAAACCAACAGAAAGAAGGGGAAAAAAAAAAAAAAAAACCTCCCCAAACGCACCATCTCAGTGCCACGGTGACGACCATTTTGGTCACTGTCTTCCAGTACAATTTGGTAGATGACTTTCTTTCACTTGACATTACTTCACAAGCATTTCCCTCCAATACTAAATAATCTTTATAATTATCACTTTAATGGCCGCACTGAGTGAATGTACACCATAATTTACTTAACCGTTTACCTATTGTTAGGCATTTAGTTGCTTCCATCTTTCACTCCTTTAAGCTGGAATGAACATTTTTATATAAGCTATTAATTTAAAGCGGCAGGCAGAGATGACTCTCCATCACTAATCTAAAAATACAGGGTTTATATATTTACAACTCACATTTGATTATGAAATTTAATTTGAGGGTAATTAAGACATTTATATTCCAAGCAACTCCTCGACATCGTGCACTCCCCGAGCCAGCCAGGCACAACCATGACTTGCCGTTTTTACCTCAAGACAGCACAGTCCAGTGAATTCTAAAACACAATTTTCTTATGAAAAATAAACTTTCTGAACTCCTTCAGCTTTACAGCCAGTAGTTTAACTCTGACAGTCCACTGTTGAAAATGGCATTTTGGCATCACAATCAATTCAGAACTCAAGGCAACCCGGGTTGAGTCTGCTGCAGGACCACGGATGCTGCTGGGACCTTCGTGGTGGAGTTCTGAGCCACCCGCACCCGGATCCTTTGTGCAAACAGGCCAAGGAAAAGGGCCTGCCCCGAGTTCCAGCTGTTTGATGCTTTCTGTGGTTTCCCGTGGGTCATTTCGGGTTACAGATTTCCCCAGGAGGGAACTTAAAGGGATGGACTGGCTACATGATTCTGAGCAAGACCCGGAAAAAAATCTAGTGCCTCGATTTCTCTATGTGCAGCTTGAGGATAACAATAGTGCCATCGCTGTGAGGATGTCATGAGATCAGGGAGGAAATGAAAGTCAAGTGCACGGGGCAGGACTGGCCTTGGTTTAGGACCCAGACACCGGGAACGCACGGGCTGAATGGGGAGGCTACGCGGTAAGGCGTATGTGAACAAACGCATGAAGGAACAATGGAAAACAAGTGTGCCAGGAAGTTCCACTTGTCGCCTGGACTCTTATCTGGAGAACAACCAGTTTTCTTGCATGACACAATCATTTTCTTTTTCTTTAAAATTTTATCGAAATATAGTTGATTTAGAATACTGTGTTAATTTCAGTTGTACAGTGACTCAGTTATACACGTGTTTTTTCATATGCTTTTTCAGTTCAGTTCAGTCGCTCAGTCATGTCCGACTCTTCACGACCCCATGAACCACAGCACGCCAGGCCTCCCTGTCCATCACCAACTCCCAGAGTTTATCCAAACCCATGTCCATTGAGTCAGTGATGCCATCCAACCATCTTATCCTCTGTCATCCCCTTCTCCTCCTGCCCTCAATCCCTCCCAGCATCAGGGTCTTTTCAAATGAGTCAGCTCTTCGCATCAGGTGGCCAAAGTACTGGAGTTTCAGCTACAACATCGGTCCTTCCAATGAACACCCAGGACTGGTTCTTTAGGATGGACTGGTTGGATCTCCTTGCAGTCCAAGGAACTCTCAAGAGTCTTCTCCAACACCACAGTTAAAAAGCATCAATTCTTCTGCACTCAGCTTTCTGTATAGTCCAACTCTCACATCCATACATAACTACTGGAAAAACCATAGCCTTGACTATGCTTTTTAATTATGCTTTATCACAGGATATTGAAGATACTGGGCTTCTTAGGTGGCACAGTGGTGAAGAATCTGCCTGCCAGTGCAGGAGCACAAGAGATGCAGGTTCGACCCCTAGGTCAGGAAGATCCCCAGGAATAGGAAATGACAACCCACTCCGGTATTCTTCCTGGAAAATTCCATGGACGAGGAGCCTGGTGGGCTACAGTCCATGGGTCACAAAGAGTCGGACATGACTGAGTGAGCACATACACCGAATACAGTTCTCTGTGCCGTACAGTGTGACCTTGTTGTTTATCCATCCTATATATGATAGTTGGCCTCTATTATCCCCAAACTCCCAGACAAAATCATTTTCTTAATGGTAATCACTATCAGCCCGATCCCCCCAGCAAGAAACAGTAAATGAACACACTAGAAAGCTGTGCCCAACTTGGTATGAAAGTGATTCTTAATATCCAGGAAAATTCCTTTGTAAAGCTTTAGAAAATACCATCAATAGAACTTATAAACTCATCTGAAGGCAAAATAAGTCACCTACAAAACTCCTTGGTGTCATTACTACTAGCAAGATTAGGAGGACTCTTTTAATATTACCTAAAAGAAAAGAAAAAAGAAAAACCAACAACAAACTAAACTGATAAAAAAAAATCTTATTTATCACCATCATTTCTACTAATAAGGAAATTATTTTTATATATTTCGCAACTCTGTAAAACAGAAAGGCGCTTAGGAATTTATTATTATTATTATTTTTCCACTGGCAATTAATTCTTCTGATTTGTTTTATTAGTTTGATGGTTGGGTCCAAGACCAGAATATCTTTCCAAACCAGCAGACTGATGTAAAAAAATTATTTCAGTGCAGTTCTCGGCAAATCGTGATGATGAATAGCATGGTAGGACAAACTTATTCAGACACACATTTTTTAGTCGTGGCAGGGAAAAGGCTGAAAAATTACTAGTAAATTGCTTTTTGTAAAAATGCTCTCTCTTTCAAATTCTCCCTAGTATGAAGGTCTTCTGCAGGATGACGGCACAATACATTCTGACACACCCGGACAACTGAGGCTTTAGAGAGGGAATTTGAGCTAAGAGAGAGGGTTAAGGTTCCATTTCCTTATTATCCCCACGGCCCCCATCCTCCCCCTCACAGAAGGCCTCTGCGTGCATCTTTTCAGCCTTATGGAATAAGTGTCTCTCAACTACATATATATATAATCTACCCTCATCAGGCATGCTTTGTCCCCATCACCCATGATCTTCTTCAGTCTGTATCTCTGCCTTTTCCGTCTTTCCAAAACTGCCTCATTTTTCAAGTTTCAAATGACAGACATCTCCAAATACCCCCAGTGCCCAGTGGGGCGCCAAAGACGAAAGAAGGCTTGTTCTCTGTCTTACTCCTGACTCCCCCCAGATGTGACTATTTCAGATCAATTCTTCTGTCAGAGGACACACAGTTGCCGTGGGATGAGGACTCACGTCCGTGTTGACTGAGCTCTGAGCTACATCTTCTGCAGACTAGAGTCTCAGAGCTGGCACCCTGCATGCTGCCTGGGGAGGTGGGACATTGTGATGCCTTCCTGGTCTCTCACGTGGCTTTCCACCCCTGCCTTAGCTTCAGGACACACGCTAGCCACCCAAGGTTAAAGGTCTGATGCAGTGGTTTTCGATAGGAGTCAGTTAGGCACCCCCAGGGCTACTCGTCTGGAGACCATTCTGGCTGTCACTTTAGAGTGGGGGTGCTACTGATATCGAGAGGAGAAAAGCCAAGATGCTAACACATATTTTACAAGGCACAGGAGAACCCCCCAACAAAGACTCACCTGGCCCATAACACCAAGAGTGCTAAGGCCGGGAAACCTGATGTGATTGGAACCAAGCTCTGCAGGGATTACTTCTAATGTCCTCTAACGTGATTACTGGCTCACTGTTCAAGGCATAATTGATGAAGTACTTGCACTTTTTCTCTAAGGCTTTCATTCAGTAACACCAGTGAAGTTTTGGACCATGCTAGTGCCATGCTGGCCTGCAAAGTCAACTTACCCGAGTCCCCAGACTCTGAGTCAGGGGGCAGGGGGAGGCGGATCTGTAACTCCCTCTTGGCCAAGGGCTCCGGGCTCCTCCCTGAAACACCACCCCTGCTGGCCTGCAGTTGTAACTCAGGGACATAGGGAAGTGGCCTGGCTCTCTGTTCACTGGACTCCCGAGGTATGAGAAGCAACATGGACTCGGGGGAGGGTGGTGGGGCGCAGGTAGATCAGGATCCTGCCTATGTGTCTTACTCGCCGTGTGACTGTGAACAAGTGACATGCCCGCTCTGAACTCGAGTTTTCGGCTTGCTGTGGGATGAGGGGCACTGAAGGTATTAAGCACGGCTCTCCCCGACCAGCAGGGCACCTGGAGACCGCACCCCCCTGACTCCCAGCGTGGCAGTCACCTAATCACAGGGCCCATGGCACTTCTCAGGAAGTGCTGTGGGAGGGTCCGTGAGGGTCCCTGGGTGGTGACTAGGACGTGGCAGCCCGAGCCTCTTCCTGAATCGCTCTCACCGGCTCCTGTCAATGACCTTGCCTCTCTGGGCACCTCGCTTGGACACCAGGGCCCTCCACACCCCAGATTCCTCCCTTCTGCTTTCTTCTTGAACACAGGGAGGGGGAAAAAAGCAACGCCAACTCACAAACGGCATACTTAACTGTATTTTCTTGCTTTCAGTTCAGCCCGCAAGAAAGTCCTTCCATGTGTGATAAACAGCTGTGAATCTGCCTAATAAAGTGAAGGCATTTTACCCACTGGTATTCCCCCAGAGCAATCACTGGCCACCTGCATCTTTTTAGTTGCATTTAATAATTCAGCCCAAGATGAATCTGCATGATTAACATAAAGCCTTGTGATTTTATTTTCTTTCAGAATTTAAATCCTGAAACAACCACCATTGTGTTCATTTGCAGAGGTTGTGATCAAAACACAAAACTTGATTCTAGAATGAATAATTTATTTTTTTTTAAGTATTTTCAAATACCCCCCTCCACAGAATCAAAGAAAAGAGTTGCTAACACAGACTTTGTAGAAACCGGGAAACCCATGCCCTCACTATGGCTGATGTTAACCCATGAGAAGCAAGCCATACTGCCGAGATTGTTCCCTTTACGGTCCCAGCCCCCTGTCACATAGCATCCAGAATGGCTAACATAAATAGAGGTAGTTCAGTTCCTCATCGGAGGACTCTCCACATTTATCCGATCAGGAGCCAGAATCCCCACGAAGTCTTTAAGAGAAAACAGCAATTCTCTCACATTCCAATAATAGATTAATCAGTAGCCCTCAAAAAAGTAATAAAAGCCCAAACCAAGTAAGTTGCATTTTGAAAAACCATCTGCCTGTGAAGTGGAGATGTGTGTGCAAAATGGCAATCTGCAAAAAAAAAAAAAAAAAAAAAAAATCAGAAGAGGCAGAGTCGTTGGGCTTCTTGATGAATATAGTAAAACAGGTTTGTCTAATGGGGAAACATGCCTTACTATCAAAGGAAAAACGAGTGTATCCCACACGGAGAGGGAGGCAAGCTTTAATATCTGAGAAGCATTTCAAACTGTGCCTGCCAGGGATTCTCTGCCTGTCTGATTTTCCTTAACATAAAGGCCGACCTCACCTGTTTAAAAATAATTAGGGGGCAGGCATCCGTCATTCTGGCCCAAAGCCTGCGCTGCCTGTGGTTTCGAGCGGGTTTCTGTTCCACTGACAAGGTCTGTTGTTGTGTCCGCCTGCAGGAACCATGGTCAGTAAGGAACCCAGCAAATGCGTACTCACGACCTCCGCGAGTGAAGTGGAGCCTGCCGCCTGTCTGGCCCTGGAGATGAAATATGCCCTGGATCCCAACCGGCAGATTAAGAAGCGGAATAAAGCCCTGCAGGTGCGCTTTAAGGACATCTGCGAGGCGCAGAACGAGCAGAGGGACACTCAGCTCGCCTCGGGCCCGCAGGGTGACAAGCGGGAGGCCAGGCCCGCGTCCTGCAGGGCCGCCTACCGAAAGTACATGACCGTGCCCGCCCGGCGCTCCATACCCAACGTCACCAAGAGCACGGGTGTGCAGACCTCGCCCGACCTCAAGAAGTGTTACCAGACTTTCCCTCTGGACCGCAAGAAGGGGACTCTCAAAAGCATCCCAGGCACGGAGGCCTTTAAAAGTCAGAACAACGGGTTGGTAATTGACGCGAAAGAGAAGAGCCAGGAAGGGCCCGGCGAGGAGGCCCGGCCGTGGGGTGCCGGCCGGGTGCAGAAGACCACGGCCTTGGTTTTCCACTCCGACGAACACGTGAACGCGCTGGGGCCGCCCGCCGGAGTCAACTGCGCCGAGCCCTGCAAAACCCCCGACCGGCACAGCTGCCGCGATGCCCGGGTGCAGAACTCCACTAGGTCGTCCTCCCAGGAGCTGGAGTACCAGCTGCCCGGGAAAGCCAGGCAGGGCAGGGCGACCCCGGACACTGAGGAGCCGGCTCCATCGGCCCACCGGAGGGTGTTTAAGACCGAGGTGGCCAGCGTGTACGCACCCGCCCCAGGCACCAGGGCCCCGGCGCCGGCCTTGTCAAACTCCGCCCCCTCGAGCGAGTGGTCCCTCTGCCCCGCCGTGGACCTGGAGCGGAGAACCGCAGCGCAGGCCAGCGGGCTCCCGGCCCCTCCGGGCGCCGCCCCGGCCTGCTTGCCCCAGACGCAGTGCCTGTCCCCAGAATGTAGCGAAGAAGACGCCTCCCTGCAGACTCAGGCCCCCTCGGGGCAGGAGCGCCAGCCTTGTCCCCCGGCACTCGCTGCAGATGAAGAATGCCAACAAATCGTGCCTCACACGGAAGTGGTCGACCTGAAAGCACAGCTTCAGATGATGGAGAACTTGATCAGTTCAAGCCAGGAAACCATCAAAGTGCTCTTGGGGGTCATTCAGGAGCTGGAGAAAGGAGAAGCCCACCGGGAAGGGTATGTATGTATGTTCCCGCCGTTCTTAAGATGCCCGCTGCAGGCTCGCCACCCTCTGGGGGGTGGGGGTGGGTGGGGGGGCACTGCCAGCCCCCAAAGCCCAGGTCCCTAAATGAGACCAGAGCCAGCATTTCTGAGCACAGATTCAGGTCTGAGGAAGGGTGCGGGGGCAAGTTCAAAAGGGTCCCAGGTTATTCTGTGATCCTAAAACTCATTCATCCTCACCAGCAAGGTTGACTTGTTGGCTAGCATTCATGGGCCTGGTCTGAACTTGAGTACATTTCAAATGAATGGATGGATCGTCCCTTTTTAGCTCTGAGGGCTAAAAGTTTATTATACTGATGAAGTACAATAGGTATGCCAGTTCAGAATATCTCATCTTAATAAGAAGCAACTTGCCTCTTAGTAATGGAAAAGAAATTTGGATGGCATTTTGAAAAGTAAATGCTGACTCGCTTATGCTAAATAATTGGAATAACATTGATATTCAGGACTATACCAGGCTTTACATTTTATACAACAGACAATATGGTCCCCCCCTTACTTGGAGCTTACAGAAGCGATGTCCATTCTTAGACAGATGCTATCTGTATATGATTAGGAGAGAGACGCCTTTCTCCACGAGATGCCCTGTGTATCCAGATGGGCAGGAGAGAGAATGTTAACAGCCAGGACTGTCTGCCGCTGATAACAGATTGCTGAACTTTGTTTCCCATCTTTTGAACTTGAAATTGTGCAGCAGCGAATTTAACAACAAATGACCTAAAGATAGGACGTTAGTCTTGAGCCTCTTAGCTAGGAAGGCCAGGCCATGTGCTAGGCTGATAGGAAACAGCCAGTGCTGCTCTGGTTCTGTGCGTCTTGAAATAATGTTGTGGTTCACTGGCTTTGTCGAGATGGCCGATCAGCTCTTTCCCATTCCCCTGTGATGCTGTCTGGATTCTTCCAGCCCGTGTTTTGGAGGTGGCAACTGAGACAGTGCCCTCTGGCCTCATGTGATTAGCACCCTTCACCCTGTGGGCCCCAGTCCCTGGTTAAGTGAGCTGGCAGCCAGGCCAGCATGATGCTAAGCTCAGAAATGCACTGTCAGGACAGCAAGCCACCCAGTGCACGGGATGGCTGTGACTGAGTTACATCGTGTTTGCATCTTGCAAACTAAGGGGAGGAAACAACCTCTGTGTTCCAAGGTAGCAGAGGAGGCTTAAGGCCTGGCCCCAGAGCCAAGCTGCCTGATGTAGACAGTGCCCTTGGCATCTGGCTTCTCCAGCTTCGTGCAGGTGGTCCATCTACAAAAGGGGTTGACGGTCAGTAACCTACCCCCCGCCCCCACCGCCCCCTGCCTGGCACGTGCTATGACCTAGCATTGTTTGCAGCTGACAGTATGAAGCAAAATGAGTTGCTAGCCAATTGTAAACTAATCTAACAGGATATTAGTAGTAACCTACCATGACAGAGGGCTTTCAAAAGTCTTTGTTGAATTTTGGGTTTACATCTCCATTTTCATCCCATTTCAATCATTTAGACTTGAATAAATACACAGCCAAAAGCAATACAGTGTGGTGGGTCTATCAGGGATTTGTTGATCAGCAGAGCACATTCCCATAGAAACATTAAAAGCCCAGAGAGGACCAATCACAGACCTCAATACAGCTGCTAGTGATTTAAACCAGACAGCAAAACAGAAAGACACCAGCATCACCAAATGGGAAATAAAATTCAGCAAATGGTGTAAAACCAAATGTGTATCTAAATAGCATGCATCTCATGGGTGTGTATGCCAAAATAAAGCCCTGCATGGGTTGATCATCGACGAACACCCATGCAAGGACAACCATATTCTAGATCGAGGCTCCTTCTATTAAACAAGGGTGGACAGTTGTTTGAAATCTGAGTTTTCTGAGGCTGCATCAGTCTACCAAGTGGTGTTGAGTTTATTATTCCCATCGTCTAGATGGGAATTCTGGCTCTGAGGACTAAGGGCAAGGGTTTCACTTCTCTGTGCCTCATTTCTTCACCTGTCCATTGGAGCTCATCACCTGTCTTGTAGCTGGGAAGGGGAGCAGGACAGGGGGTGCTTAACCCAGGGCCAGGGGCCTCTGCATGGGTTTGTTTCTCATGGTGGCATGAGGGCTGCCTTGCTGGTTAGCAGGGTTGGGTTCTGAAAGCTCAGAAGGGAGCTTACCTATGCATTCACTGTGATGAATGCACCTTTACAAGCTCCATACACAGGCTGACCCCCAGCGAGGTGACTGCAAGCACTGGGCCACTCTGTCCACTACAGGTGCCATGGGTGGCTATTGAAATTCAGCCTCAAATTAATTACAGTTGAAAATTCTTTAATGACATCAGCAACCTCACAGGTGCCCAAGAGCTACAGGTGGCAACTGACTCCTACACAAGACAGAGAATATTTCCATCATCATGAAAAGGCCTTGGCCCCAGTATCCCCTAAACAAGGTCCAGTGCCCGGCTCCTAACCTTTTGAGGAGTGGGCACCTTAGATCAAGGCAAAGGATGATCTGACTTAGAAATCAACCTCTAGTTCAGCTGTTGTCTGCACGGGTCAAGTTACTGGTAGAAAGGCAGGACCATATCGAGGTGAACTCCCACACCCATTCCTAACACAGTAAGTCCTTACGTAGGAAACCTACAAGCTGCAAGCTTTCAAAGAAGTGAAGGTGCCCCTGAATGCCAGCTGTGGTGCTGTACTGTAAGATTAATGTTTTATTTTTTGTGTTTGGTTTTTATGTCTTATTTGCTGGGAAAGTATGATAAACCCATTACAGTCCAGTACGCTATAGCTGATTGTGCTAGTTGGGTACCTAGGCTAACTCTGTTGTACTTACAAACAACTTGGACTTACGGACATGCTCTCAGAACAGAACTCATTCTTATGTAGGGGACTTACTCTAATCTTCATTTCCACCTCCCTCTCGAGCTCTCTGGATAACGGTGAGACAAGTGGTTTCACATTCCAAGGCCCATGTTGAAGGTGACCCCTCTAGTTCAATGCCCAGGGTCATTCATGCGCCCAGAATTTGAATTTCTACCACTCTTTTCTGTGTCAGAGTACGGTAGGAGACAACAGCCTCAAAGGCAGGTGCATGAGAGGCAAACTCCTTCTCCATATCCTTCTCAGGGGTCTGGGTGCAGGACAGAGGTGCTAGGGGATACTGATACATTTTTAACCACTGACTCTCCAGGGAGGAGGAGTCAGCCGCATTTGCTGATTTCCATGGTGTGAATGCTAGGGTGGCCACAATCAACCAGCTCACAGAATCCTGAAAATTTAACCTGCTGCTGCCCTGAGCCCCAGACCAGTTCTCCGAAGGGTGTGCCCTGGACAGTCGCTTTAAAGGAGGAATTCACAGGACTCATTTTATCTACTCAATCTGAGCTGGAGAATAGGAGTTTTAGTAGAATGAGGAATTCACGTGACTTCCTTTATGTACTCAATCTAAGCCAAGAAATGGTATCTTATCATTGCATCTCATGACGGAAAATAGGACAACTCACTCTACTGTATGGAGATTATTACGTAGTCATTACGTAACCTGACAAGGAATCTCATGACCAAGTTAAAATACTGGGAAACACTCCAAGTCATCACCCGTGGAGGATGATCAGAATCCGGGTTCATTCCACTTCTCCCCCTACCCCCCACCCCCAAAGTGATGAGAAAGGACCTGCTTTGTATAAAACTGTACCCACAGCCGGAGGAGTCTCAGTCAGGGCAGGAATGCTGTGTGCACTTTTAAAGCTCGCTGCTTTAAAACCAAGTGACACATTTTGCCCCCAAGTTCCCACTATATCATAGGCTGGAGCCAGGCCCAGTGAGGCCTCAGGCTTGCTCTTGTGGGTGAAGTTAGGACCCAGCGAAGGAAGACAGCACACGTTGAACTTGGCTTAGTGTGGCTGTGTGCAAAGTATATTGAATGCCTAACTTGAATAGAACTTCTTTGCACTGTGGAGCTTGTTTATGCAAACTCACTATAGAGTTTAAACTGCATTACCAAGTTTGCCAGGCAAGCCGTGTGTAACAGTTCTTCCTCTGTGCATAGAAATGTCTGTATCACAAACCAAGACCATTTTCAGTAGCTTCCAAATTACTTTTCAGAAGGGACTCTTTCGTGCCTCTCGTTTGCTTATACAGATTTCTGAGAGGCCTCAGCAGAGAAGGTTTTCGGTGTAGGCAAGTTCATCTCCGCGAGCTTCAGTTTCACCTTCTGTTAAACAGGGATGCTGGAAGCTTAAAGATGCTGTCCACAAAGGCCTCAGCAATAACCAACACACAGAGGGCCCTGAGAAAGGGGTCTATCCTGAGACACGCCTTTCAGGGGGATGCATTCTGTAAGTGGGTGGATGTACAAAACGTGTTTGAAACCCTGCCTTTTAGTCCCTTGTAGAACGTCTGGGCAATTCACTAAAACGGCTCCCTTTATGCAGTGCAGGCAGCCTTTGATCCCTCTATTTGCGTGAATGCCAAGAATGATCCTGCTTATTTCAAAGCTCTCTGCATTATTCTTGTCTCTTCCCGGGAAGTTCAGGGTCACACAGACTATCTAAATGAGCCAATGTAGTCGTTGAAAGCTGAGAAGCCGGCAGATGGGACACTGAGTTTAGACACCCAGCTGATGCTTGCAACAGTCTTAACTCCCCAGGGCAGCTGCGGGCTGCTGGGCAGGTGACCCCTGACCCAGGATTGTGGGGCCGTTGCCCTTGGCTCAGGTGGTGCACCCTCACCAGGCACCCGGACAGAGACGGCTGCTCACTGCTATCACGATGGCACCCCACACATTTCATGTCTTGAGGGACTCATTGGCTGGTGACAACCCCCTGGTATTCTGGTCTTTGGAGAAGACCTGTAAACAAGATAGGAAGCTTGATCCCAGCCATCCAGCAAGAAGGCAGGATCTGCCGTTGCCCAGGGTGTAACAGGCCCTTCCGTTGGTCGGGTCTCTCCTAGCATCAGGCTCCCCTGGTGGTTCAGCGGCAAAGAATCCGCCTGCAGTGCAGGAGACCGGGGTTCGATCCCTGGGTCGGAAAGATCCCCTGGAGGAGGGCATGACAACCCACTCCAGCATTCTTGCCTGGAGAATCCCATGGACAGAGGAGCCTGGTAAAGAGTCAGACACGACTGAGTGAGCATTCCAGCAGCAGCCAGGGGTCCCCTGCCGGCTTAGGTGTGTGTGGAAGGGGGAGGAGCAGATGAACCAGGTCACACGGGCCCCTGAGATGTGAGCGACGGGCAGACAGGAAACCCTGAAGCACCAGCACCTCTGTACTGACTCAAAGCAAGTGTGAGGCCATCATATAAGAGGAGGAAATCTTAAATAACCAAGGAGCCCAGGGAGCCTGGTAGCCTGCAGTGGTGGTGGTCTAGTTGCTCAGTTGTGTCCGACTATTGCGACCCCATGGACTGGATCCCGGCAGGCTCCTCTGTCCATGGGATTCTCCAGGCCAGAACACTGGAGTGGGTTGCCACTTCCTTTTCCAGGGAATCTTCGCAACCCAGGGGTCGAACCTGGGTCTCCTGCTTTGGCAGGCAGATTCTTCATGGACTGAGCCGCCCACCAGGCAAGCTGCAGCAAGGCTTCTACATCTAGTGAGTCAGTCTCCCTGCCGTGGGCTCCTATTCAGCTTCCCTGGGAAGGGGGTTTCTCCATGGCAGGGGTCCAGGGCACGCAGTGATAGGAAAACACAAGCCAAGGGAATTGTCCTGAGATCAGGGGACTTTGAGGACATAGCTCTCGGTGGGTTTGCAGGCATAGGAGACAGGAATAAAGCTCTGAGGGACGGTAGACCCAGCGTGGAACCCTACAGTCCTGTTTGCTGAACATTGTTTTTCATTTAATCACTGAAAAGGTAGCCACAGAATGGGGCGGGTGTGTGCGTGGTGTGTGCATGTAGAGATAAGGACCTAAGCCTACAGGATCTGTGTTTTTTGAGAGATTTCAGGGTCAGTTTCCAATGTAACAGATATCAGCAAAGTTTTTCTGCAAAGGGCCAGATAGTATCTATTTCAGGTTTTGCGGCCGTGTGGCCTCTGTTCCAGTGATTCAGATCCACCCCTGCATCGTGAGCACAGCCATTCACAGTACATATATGAACGAATACGCCCATGGTCACAGAAAATGTTGCAAAAACAGGCGCGAGCCGGACGTGCGCCATGGGCCAGTTTGCCAGCTCCTGCGACATGGTCTTGTGAATGCAGGGGCCACAGTTCCTCAGCTAGAAGCCAGGTTACCATAATGGGCGCAGCGCAATCTCAGAGGTGACCGTCCTACAGACGGTGTATCATTCATTCACAGGTTCAGAAGGCTTCTGTTAACAGCAAGTGTCTCCAAGTGTTGTCGCTGTGCCAGCCGAGGGCCGGGGGTCAGGGGTGTGGGCAGGTATAGTCAAAGAACTCAGGCCCTCCTCTGAAGAGCCCACAGGTCACTGACACTCTGTACTAGCCTACACTTAACTGTTCCCCAGCCCATAAAACCGTCAGGATTCTGCTGGGGAACTCTGTGTGTATGTGTGTGTGTACGCGTGCGCACACACATGTATTATACACATACCTGTAATTTCTATGTATGTACATACATGACATAAAAAAGGCCTTCCTCTCCCACCAGCAGCAATAAGAGGTCATCTCAACTCCTGGTCATACGATGTGACCTGCTTTCGCCTACATATTGATGCTAGATGGAGGGAAATTACATCCTGGCTTCACCTTGTGTCCTTCTATTGACAAATCCCTCAGCATCAGGCAGTCTTCAGAGAGCCCTGTCGGGGGATGAGAAATCTCTCCGAATTTCCTCTCATTATCCATGCCCAAACAGAATAAATACTGCATCGCAATTACACAGGAAGCATAAGGGGGCAATTTAATTTCAGTCACAGGACAGAACGAACCCACAGGAAAACCCAGCGTCACCGCCGCAGCTAGGGAGCTGCCTGGGTCACCAAGGTCCCGGCAGGAGGCGTGGGGGCCCCCAGCTCAGAGCCCAGGGAAGCTGAGCACCTGAGGTGACCCTGCCTCAGGTTGGCTGTCCGCCCTTCTAGGAGGGGACTGGGTTGCCCTTGTCCACATACACCCAGGTAGCTGAGACGGAGGTCTTCCACCTGGTTAGCTGGAATGGCCACGGTTTCCAAGAGGGGCGGGGGCGGGTGCCCTTGCGGTCCTGCCGAGGATCGTGGCAGACAGATGTCTCTGGACTGTCGAGCACTGTCTCCCCAGGCTCTGGCCAGGCAGTGCATCACAGAACAGAGTGCTGTGAGCCGCGGAGGGAAGCGGTGCTCAGCTCCGAGCTTGGAAGCAGAAAGGTCCTCCCCCGGCCACCGCACTCCCTTCCTGCTTCAATGGGATGGGCATGTCAGCGCTTCATTTGCTAATGTTCTTGCTACATCAGTTTTGGTGTCTCTGCCCATTTCTTGCAACCCCTAACATTTTAAAACACGCCAGCCAGCAGACGGAGGTTCCCTCCTCCAATGTTTTCTGGCTGAGGTTCTGCAGTCAGCCAGTCCTGAGCTGGAGACTTTGCGCCCATCCTCCCTGCAGTACCTGTGCTCGGGGATGGTTACTACCCTCTCCAGCCTCAGCTTCTGACTCTGAAAGAAGGCTATGAACACCAGCCTCCTGGGCTTCCTGGAGACATTAAGTACCATACGGGGGACCGGGCCCTCAGCCCAGGGTTGTGTGTGCAAAGTCGCATCTTTCCAAGTTGTTCTGTTGCTGAGACACAGCCTTCCAGCTGCAAAAACGCAGGCGAGTGATGCAAGGGCACAGGCAGGACGCTTGCAGGAGAGATTCTTGCTTTCCTCTACGGGTGGGTTTATTGCCAAGGACTAGCGGGGGGGCCGAGGATCACAGAGGGAAGAGACCGGGCTTTGTACTTGCTTTCAGAGAACTGTGCAGGCCAGGGTTACTTGGTGTCACGGACAAGACAGCTGACGTGGAGTCAGGCACGTGGGCTTGTTCCCAGCTCAGCCCTGCCCCTCTGAGCCCCTCCACACGAAGGCAGGACGGTCCACACAAGACGAGGGATCTCAAGGGTCCTTTCTGATCTAAGAACGAATTCTCCAGAGCTGTGCAAGAACTTCATAATTTCAGCCAGTGCCGTAAAAGAACACACAAGTTGAGAGAGAGAGAGAGAGAAAGCAACACAGCCCTCTCTATGGATACTGGTTAGCAAATGCGCATGTGGTGGTCCCTCAGTTAGGTTTTCTTTCCTCCTGTCATTTCATTCATCGCTTATCTCTTCCACTGCTACACATGTTGCAACTGGCCTCTGTCCTTCTAGCTTACAAGCCTTTGAATAGCTTTCAGGAAACCCCCCCCTTTTTTTCTTTTATAACTAACGGCTTTTATATATTTGTGATAAAATATTCAAGTTCCAGAGTCCAAGTATCAGTTATCGTGTTTTATGATTTTGAAATAGAACATACATCGTATTCTCTTCCACCATTTTCTTTATTTGATACACAGGGCTGTGCCGAGTCTTTTCTGTGGCTTAAATTTATATAACATTGGAAATACTACTTTTAAGTTCTTGAACAATAATAATCCTTTCCATCCTTAATATGAAAAATGGAGCATATATATTTGTGAGGCTATAAAACAGTTTCCAAACTCTTGCTTTGCACTTCATGTAGGTATCACACACACTTGAAAATGTAATTTAAATAATCTTCCTGTGCAGAATCCCAAAAGAGATTTCAAATACCTCCCTAGCCTTTTAAGTTGGTAGGTGAATAAAAGCCTTGCCACTGAGGCACTAGGCAATTCAGACACCCCATTTGTAGGTAAAATGAGCAATTCAAGGCATGACATGAACGTTTATGGAATTTATGGATTTGTGTCCCAGAATTTGGATTAAAAGAGAGAGAGAGAAATGAAATGCAAGTTCTACTTTTCAAATACTTTTCCCCCCCCCCCTAAATCCCAGGCAATTTCTGCTAAGCTTTGCAAAAATGGTTTGAGCTCTATTTCCCACTGTGCTCTGGGGGCCAGTTCCACTGAAATGAGTGTCTCTGGGCAGAGCACCAACAAAGCTCATCCATTTCGAGCAGCTACAATATGGTGGCCATTCTGCATTGTCTCATTCAATCCCCAAAATAAAACTGTAAGGTAGGAATTGTTTTGACCAGGAAACTAAAGTTTGGATATGTCAGTAACATCCCCAAGGTCAAAAGACTGGAGGGGAACAGTACAGCCAGAACTCACCTTTAGACCCATCATGCCCCAGTAGCATCCTCTCCCTCTTCTGAAAATGGGAAACATGCGTGTCTGCACAGACTTGAAGGCACTTTTGTGGTCTTGCAATTCTGGGTTCTTCCTTATACTTGAAAGGGCCAAGAGATTCCTCCCGCACTCAGACCTGGTAAGGTCCTTGTGAATTCATGTCCTGGAGAAAGCATACTTCTAACTCTGGAGGCAGCAGAGAGCACCTTGGAAAGGACCCCAGTGATGAAGTATGGTTTTCAGGATTCCTAATCAGTAAGAGGCATCCCCTCTGTGAGGTAGTTTCAGAAAAATCAAAGCCATCGATCTAGAAGTCCAGGTGCTGATCCATCCATGAGCAGTCTTCCCTGGGGAAGCCACTTCAAAGCTTTCACACACCGCCTGTCAGCTCAGCAGCTTGGTGAGTGACCACCACGTGCCACCCAGGCTCTACTTTAACCAGATTTATGTCCAAATACATGTGAATAAACACTGAAGGAAAGTTCTCAATAAACCATAAAAGCAAGCAAACGTGTTTTGAAAGCCATATCTGAACAGACAATTATGAAAAATGAGTTCTTCTAGGTAAAGAAAGTCTAAAAACAGGCATATTCCGACCAAACATGGAGTCAGATTCTTTTGCCAGTATCTCACTGGTTATAGCACTAGACTATCTCCCCAGGTAAAAGTCTCATAATTGGATATCAAGAATTTTATAAATGATGACACCAAAAATTTAAAGATTTTTATCTTCAGCTACAAGAGCTCTGAACCATTTGTTCAAAAAACAAGCACAATGTCAAGCCTCTGAAACAAAGCACAAAAGCTTCACAAAGAGGAAGTTCTGATTTAAGACTGTTAACTAACGTGCTCTAAAAAATACATCAAAAGAAATTATGGATCAAAGATAAAAGCTCTGTGGTTATTTACCGTCAGAGCCACTGCCCCATACACATCATTAATGCTTTCAAATTAAAACCTCTGAAAGGGAGATAAGTGACAATACTGGAGCTGGAGGAAGATGGCATTCCAGGAGGAAAATTTGTTTTCACACGGTACACTCACCTTCCTATCTTCATTCAAGTTTGGTAGCCAGTGCCACCAAAATTCATTTTCATTAATTTTCAATAAATTATAGCTTTAGCTTTATCTCTCCTCCAGGAAATAAGTTAATCAACTCAGCTTCAGCTCAACCCTAAAAAAGTTTTTCTCCTTTATTAACAGTTACTCCTGATGCCCTCTAGGGCCAGTGACATTTCTGTCATTATTGCCATCATTTTGCAACTAGCGTCTCCTTGATTTCAGAACTATATGAAACTATAAGCTTTGCCCTCCCTACTAGCATCTCCCTGATTTCAGAAATACATGAAAGAAACTGTAAGCTTTGCCCTATTTGTAATATAACCAGGCAGTTCTACGTGCAAAATAATAATTACCAGCTGCCCCAGTTTTTACATATTATGCTTTTTATTGCATGGCAACAGGGTTAGAAAACACTAAAGAAAAAAGACCTGCCCTAATGAGCATGTTCATCTCTGAGTTTGTCTCTGTCCAAACTGGCACACACTTCTGATCGGAGTAAGGATGACTATGCAATAATAAGGATATATCCCCTGTCTTCGTCATGAGGAAGCAGAGAGCTGGGGCAGGGCCTGGGGAGAAGCAACGCTGGAGGAGAGGCAGGCGGCTGAGGGAGAGAGCAACAGGGACAGCCTGGCTCCCGCCGACCCCCAGGGGAGGAGGGACCACATGGCCTAGACCTCCTCAGGCCTGCAGCCACGCTGCACCACTCACCACCATTGCTGTTTCCCTTTCACTCTTTGTAATGAGCACAAGCATTAAACGCTTCCCAAACAGTCAGAGCCTCCAGAAATATAGTGTCACCACATCTGGGGAGCTGCCGGGCCAATAAAAGTTAATTTGACAAAGGCGTCTAAAGAAAAGCCACTGCATTCATTATGAATAGTGTTTCTCACCGAAACTCGTTCACCTGGATTGTTTCTGGGATAAAGAAATGACGTTTCCCCGGGGTCAGCAGGGGAGCTGGTTTAGGTGCAGACTAAGCCCTTTATTTTAATAACTAAGTGTGGGAAGCAGGAGATGACTGATTTCCGCTTGGTTGGGGGATATTTAAGATCGGATCGTGGTAATACATTAAGACAGATGTTTTCACCTGATCCAGCCAGGAACATCACAGAACTGACCCTACTGTGGGTGTGTATCAGTTAATCCCGGAGAACACTCAGGCAGAGTCTTCATTCATTCATTCACTCGTCAATTATTCAGAGTATTTCTTAAGTACTCACTACACTTCAGACCCCAGTGTGAGCACTAAATATCCATCAGGGAACCGACAGACAAAACTCCCTGCCCTCAGGGTGCTGATGTCATGGAAGGGGAAACAGATTAGAAAGCAAAGCCATAATTTTCTGGTATGTTCCATGGTGAGAAGTTTAAAGCAGAGAAAGGAGTAGGGTACTCACTTTCTATTAGTCAGGAAAGAAGCTGCATTTTTGAAGCACACCTCCAGCCCTGCTCTCTGGAAGGCACCAAACTACATGTTGGGTGGGACTGGGGAGACAGAGGAAGTCATGTCTGAGGCCACCGAGATGCTCTCAGTCACATGGGAGCAAGACGTCTCTGCCAGACATGGTCAGCATCCACTGTGGAATGCTCAGGAAAAGAGTCACAAAAGGGTGCTGGAGATTGGCCAGAAGCCATCCAAGCTGCTGATGAGCTGGTCCACGCCATGGATGCTGGTGTGAACGAGCACAGACACTGCCCCGTGGAAGGAGGGCTTCTTGTGGTGGTTAGACAGCTTACTCCCTTAACGTGGATGCATATCCTTTACCTCGGAAATATATGTGCTCTAGATTTGAAGCGTCTTGTGGGCGAGATCTGTGTTTTATTCATCCAAGCAACCACTCCCCAGCAAAGGGCAGTGCACAAAGCTGAGAACAGGAAGCATCCCGTGAACTGAGCATGCAAACCTAGTGAAAGCCACTTGGTTATTCTGACTAGTTTACAGGACGTGCTTGGAAGTCTGTAATCAGAACACTGCATGAGTGCGCAGTCATGTCTGACTCTTTGTGACCCCATGGGCTACAGAGCTACCGGGCTCCTCTGTCCATGGGATTATCCAGGCAAGAACACTGGAGTGGGTTGCCATTTCCTCCTCCAGGGGATCTTCCTGACCCAGGGATCAAACCTGCGTCTCCTGCCTTGGCAGGTGGATTCTTTACCCCTGGACTACCTGCGAAAGCCCAAGCAGAACACTGCATAGAAATAACCATGATTACTGAAAATTACCCAGATGTGTTTAATAAGCTCACATGGGGTTTACATAAAGAGCTAGTTCATCAAGAGTCCACATCTCAGTTCCTGACTGGGAGAATGGTGCATGCATAATTCTCAGAACTTCACTGTCCGGTGGAAAATAATTAAGTAAGAGTAAGATGATGAGGGATTAGAAGGGGAAGCGGAAGGTGAAAGATCCAGCTCAAGCTGTGATTGGGCTGTGTTCCAAAAACATCATTTCTAAGTAACTTCTTTGGACCACAGAGCAACTTGCAAAAAACCAAAATCATACATGCTGTTGGGGTCCCCAGGCCAGCCCTGAACTTTTTTCTGGCTGTATTGAGACTCAACACAGAATGCTGTAAAATCTAAGAATCTAGTTCGTAGAGTGATTATTCTTTCTAACATGGGACTCCAAAAATAGATCTCCCTTAATGGTTTCAACCAGAGAAACTCTTATTTTATACACATGACCTCTGGAACATACATATTCAAACTCAGGGGGATCACATGAGTATGTTTGGAAAGAAGTATTTGATATCCTTAAATCTCAATGAGAACCCTTTTCTACAAAAAAGAAGTCCAGAGCAGAAAAAAGAGGAAGCCAGGGGGTAATGGCGCTGGCGTTACTCCCTGACCTCACACCTACAGGCAGCGGAGAAGGGGAAGAGGGAAACCAGGGTCCTAGAATAAGTGACTGCTGGCTGAAACTCTTTAAATACAAATAATGCAGCCATTATAATCAAGAAACACTAATGCAGTCACTGCTCTACCATACTCATCGCACTGAACAGAAAACACGGAAGTGAGTCTTTTAAAATTTTCTGTAAATGTCAAAGAAGATCTGCCAAACTCCGCTGAAACAGACAGAGATCAACCCTCCTAGACCGACTGAGACAAAGTTACCTTTCCCAGTCCTTTCGTCTTTCATCGGCTCTGTCATCCATCGCTCTGTGTATCCTAAACCTGACTGCCACCTCTCCTGCGACCAGCAAGCCAGGCTTTGGCTGGGCAAACGAGAAAAAGACAAGGCATGCCATGGCAGTACCAAATGCTAGGAATTCCGGTGGAAAGAAGTCATTGGGAGCTGGCTGAAGGGGACCTGAGGAGCGGATGATGGCAAAGAATTCTCAGAAGGGTTCAGCACAACAGACCCACTCAGACATGGCTAAAGGCAGCGGAAAGCAGAGGGTGGTGAAAAGATTTGAGGGGGTCACTGCTAGTCTGTGTTTCTCAAAACATAACCTCGGTTTTTAAAACAAACACACTGTTTTGTCAGCTTGGGGATTCTAGGCCACTAATGAACAAAGAATTGCTCAGCCTAACACAGCAAACCTGCCACTGGCTAAAAAAAGGCTCCTCTCAGCTACTGGGGAAAAGGGGACCTAGTCAGACCATCACCAGTGAAAGCCAGTACTTCCTTCTCTTGACCAGTGGGTGTTCTTGGTGTTTGTTAGGAAAATCGACTTCCTATTTTTTCAACAAATTTAATTTGGATGTTCCCCGAATCCTTGCACTTAGTAGCTCAAGTGAATAAAATAGATATAATTGAGTTTCCATAGATAAATGAGGAAATTCCAAACTCACTTGAACCACTCAGCTGATACAGGAACTAACTACAATTTCAGGTCATAATCTGGCAAATTCCTAGTGAGAACTCAAGACTTAAAAAAACAGCCAACACTACTGGCAGAGGTGGGCTTAAAATGCAGGAGAGGGTCTCTGAAAACAGCTGAGCCTGACTCTCTTTGAAATTTAATTTCCCCCAACAAAAACAGAGGTATCACTTAATGCCTCTAATTCCTGTCACTTTGAGACTATTAAGCAGAAAAGCCCTTTAGGACGCTGATATAAATGATGGCTCAGTCATCAAGAAAGCACAGCTGGAGCACAAACCTGGCCTAGAATAAGGAAAGGAAAAAAAAAAGGTTTTTGGCACACAGTGAGAAAGAACAAGAAAGATCAAAATTAGGGAATAAATTAAACGGGGGCATAAAATGATGACTGAGAGCAGTGACCACTGAGTAAGCAGACAGCCTAACACACAGCTTTGAGTTAATTCAAAGTGACAGCTCCAATACCCTATGTAACCAGTGTTTTGAAGACCCCAATTAAAGGATCACATCCTGATTTTAGCATCACCCGACATGTCTTTTGCTTACATGCTAGGAGATCTAAACTTACTGAAAATCACCACGTCACTTAAAAGACTAACAACTTGGCAACGGGGTCACTTGCACCTGCGTCGTGTGCCCCACAGCCGAGGTGGAGGAGGGCCCCCGCTGGGTGATGCTTATACACTAGTGATGCTGGTTGAGAGGAGGATGCTTTTCTGAAATCTAAAACCAAACACTCCATCCACAAGTCCCCGGGGAAACGCGAGAAGAGAATTTTCTTTAGGGAATTTAAGATCTTCTGGAGAAAACAGGGCTGTGGGATGTAACAGGAGAAACACCTCATGAAAGTCAATCCAGTACCAGTGATTACAATCCACAACCACAGAATTACTTCCACTCGCCAGCCATGCTTCTCCCGAGATGCTTTTAACTTTGTTGGAACTTTGCTTCTGATAGCAGGCACAGTCAGAGACATCTTTTTTCCTTTTCCTGACCTTTTCACCAAACAGTTTTCCTGAGGGGTGGGGGACGGTAGAAACACAGAGTTGTCAGTCTCGTCTCAGGCCCCATCTTCAAGGTCTCAGAGACACTGAGCCACTTGGATATGGGGCCAGGAAGAAAGCTTTCCGTGACCTTTCTCTGACATTTCGCAGCACCCTCTCCTACCCCCCAGGGCTCTGGTATCTTAGATCTCCCCGTGAGGCCTTCATGAAAAGGAAGATGCTGGCTGTCACTCTAGTCTCGGGCTCCTCACGCCCCTCCCAGGACACAGCCGTGGTTCAGCACAGGCGGAAGCTGGCTGACATCTTTCTGCCTTGATCATCCCTATGGCTTTGTTATGAAACTTGCCACCCCAGCTCTGCCCTTTGCCGCCCCTTCTCCATTTTTGTTTTTTTTTTTTTTAAATCCCAGTCCTTATTGTCTCTTTTGTTGTTGATCTGCGACAAAGATGACTGAAGACTTGCAGACCCTAGATTGTTACCAGTGCTGTCTATTTTATATAAATGGGCAAAAGTATATTTTTACATTCAGGAATTTTTTATAATGACATCTAATGAACTGGAGGGGGGAAAAAAAAGAATTGGAGCAGATGTCTGCAGAAGCCAAAGGTAGCTATAGAAACTGGTGAAATGCATTCTGAGTTAAACCTACATATTCTAGACCATTAAAGAAAGGAAGACCCTATGTTTTCTTTGAAAGGGGGTGCCCTAACTAGAGTTCCGTGCTGTCTTCTGTAATGGACACTTGTTATACTTTCTTTAAAGTACAGCAAGGTCTTCTGAAGAAATCTGTTTCACTACAAAGCAGAAGTGGAAATGACTCTCAAACTGGACTCCACCAAAACTGCTTTGTAAAATTAGCTTGAGCAAAGCCTTCTGCTTTAAGAAATCAAGAACAATAATTCCTCTTCCGTGAGCTATGAACCAAGTCCATGCTCTTTACATCCCTATTAATTTCCTAACTTGGGTCTGGTGTCCTTTACCTTTCAATAAAGCCCACCCTGACCAGTGAGTGTCCAAAGGGCATCAAGGAAGGAGGGGGCCAGGGTTCCAGAAATGTCCCTGGGTTAGAACCGTGATCTGGAAGAATGGGCATCAGGAGGTCAGAGAAACACAAAACACAGCATCTTGGACTCCTGGTGCTGTCCTTGGTGCTGAATGTCATACTCTCTGCACCCTCCTCTCTCCGTACCCCCCCCCCCCCCCCGGGTAGTACACATGGCTACATGTACAGGAAACACTGACAAATGGTAACTAACTGTGATGGGACAATAAACAGCAAGTGCTGCAAAGATCAGTGTGTTAAAAAAAAACCTACATGTGTACAATGAACGTGATTATCACTGGGATCCAAAGAGGCTCACACTAGGAAGGAAGCGAGGACCAGAAGTGTTCATAGTTTATATATTTCACTTGCTTTTCTGCACTCAGTTGGATTTTTTCCCATAGATTTTTCTGCTACTAGACTTCAATATGGGAACACCGAGACTGACAGCCTTATTTGGTTAATAAAATAATACTGACCAAACACCCAGAGTGTACCAGGCATCATAGCAGACGTGGGATATAAACCCACCTAAGGTATAAGCACTTCAAAATAAAAGAGAAGAGAGCTTTATAAAGGTAGCCATTAATGTGCAAGACAGAAAATGTGTCATTTTTTATCAAGGTGTTCTTCCTCTGCAGCGTTGATACCAATGATCTGAGCTCTCTCTTCTTCAAACTTCTAACCACAAACGACCTCTAGTCACACCGTCTCTGGAGAAGGATCTTCCCCAGCAGCTCAGTCTCTGGACGGCCTCTCTTCATGGCAAAGGCCATCCACAAAGATAATCATCCCAAGTGTTGCTTTTATGACTTGTTTCCAAGTGAGAAGGAAAAACACAGCGACATTCCACAACGGCACTCTGTGTTCCCTGTCCTGCAGAAAGAACTTATCTGTTTGGTCTGCATTGGGAGAACACATCCATTCAGATGCTGCAGCACAATCATTCTTGTGACCATAAAATTATCAGCGAAGCCAAGCCCTACATCTTGGAAGCCCCAAGGACAATTAGATGAATTATCAAAGCAATAAGCACACTAGATTACACAAATTCAGTCCTCTGTAAAGAACACTGCCATGTTTAATAAAACTGCAGTGGACATACCTTGACTGACAACAGCTACTGAAGGCAGCCTGTGACTTAGCCACAGGACACAAGATCAACACTTTAACTTTTATCCACAAACTGATCTCTCACTGATAGCCATTTTTATGAACTACCTTTCTGGACTCCGAACATCTGAACCCCTTAAAACAAAAGGTCCCAAACAAACATCTTGAAGGGTCTTCCCAAGGAAAGTTCATGGCAATGAGATCCTGAAAATACTTCTCATGTATGGTGGAAATCTGATGGACCACCAATTTTTCATTTAAATTAGCTTTAAAAAAATAGTGACCACAGACATGTTTCCCTATAAAGTAGATATTATGACTCACTTGCTTCTAATCAACAAACATCAGCAAACCGTGCTGTATTTCAAGAATGAATGAGTTAGGATGGGTTATAAAGAAAAGAAGGAAGAAGAAGGAAATTGAATAGAAATGATATTTTAGAAGGAGAAGAGTAAGAGTTAAAGTTAAGAGGAAGTAGGTTCTGTGTCGTCCTGGGCTCTATGTATAAGAAAACAGTGGCTTCCCATTAAATGTAAAACAGACGTCCCAAGAGTTGCCCATTTTGCATGACCTGGTCTCACCTCCCTCCTCTCCCATGTGCTCCTGATGTTCCAGCCACACTGGCTATTTTTCTGTTCTGCAGACAAGCCAACATCATTCCCATCATGATGGTCACAAGTGATGGTCCTTTTGTTTGCAAAACTCAACTCTAGATCTGGAGATGACTACCTGCTCTTTTATTATCATCCAGTTCTCTTTCCAGATGCAAGGTCCTCGGTGTGTTAGCCAAAGCCACCCCCACCCACCCCCCGCCCCACAACAGGTCCTGAACAGAGCAGTATCCAAACTCTTTCATTCATTCATTCATCTGTTTATGCATCACCCATCTGGTTCTCCCATTCTGTTTTAAGCTTCATGAGGACAAGGGCTCTATCTTATTCCAAAATGTCTCCTTGGTAGACAGAGTAAGGTCTGACACCTAATAGGCACTTAATAACTATTTGCCTACTGACTATAACAGCACAAAAGTGTGTGCTTTTTACAAAGTGATAAGAACAGTCTGTTCAGAAAGGTCTTTAAAAAGAGCAATTTATCACTGAAGAGCCCCAAGGTCCTGGAAGACAGTTCTCTTGTGCATTTCAGGTGCCTGAAGCCTTTGTCCTGTCACTGTTGGATTCATTGACTATCCCAAGCTGCCAATTATACATAGAGCAGGACACAGGCCCCAAGGTTGGAGCAGGGCATCACAGAGCATCAGAAGCCTGGGGTCTAGGAATAATGAGATCCCAGACCTGAAGTGTTGCTGTATTCTCCTCTGTAAAATGAGCTAGCGTAATTAACTGCAGGACTAGAGGCTCTAATGTAAGTGAGACACTCGGGAACTCCATGATCCTGGGTGAGGAAGGGGTGCCGTGCCGATGAAAATTGATGAAGATTTGAGATCTGTCCTGAGGTCTCGAGCAGGAAGGTTCTGTAAGCATGGAAGTCGGACTTTCCGCAGAGCCAAGTAAGAGTGCCCCTCTAATAATGGTTAGGAAATGCCCCTGATTTCCTCTGTTTTCTTTTAAAAGCCTAACCTTTAGAATGTGACTAGTGCACACAGACAACTATTATGCATCCTCTTCCCAGCTGGTGGTCAGCATACACTAGTGCAATACACAGAGGTGCGTCCCTCGTCTGCAGCCCGGCCTCACAGCGGGACCACACATCCCGCAGCAGCCATGTCATTGCTAGGACGTGTGCTCAAGTCCTATGCTTATCACCCTGCACACAGCCACCGTGGAGAGACATGAGCTTAGGCCCAAGCTCCAGAAAAACCAGTGGGATGGAGAAAGGCCTTTTACATATGATAAGGCATGCGAGAATGGAGGTCAGTGTCAGACGGGGAGGAACCTGGTGTGAGTTTGACAAATCTAGAGTCAGAGAGGAAAGCTCAGCAAGAATGTACCCTTGGGGTTTGTTGTCAGGAGGGAAGGGGGAAGGTATGAGGCACAAGCCCTTTCCTGTTCCCCTCCTGGCAGATCCCATGGGGCAGGAAAAGACCCCAGGGGGGCACTCAAAGGTGCCCACTATGGGGAACAGAGGTCAACACAAACACAGCCACAGAATGTCTCCAATTCTGGCTCAAATATCATGGATCGCAGAGAATGGTGACCCTATAGGACAGAATGTGGGCACATGGTTAATAAACACAATGCACAGAACTCAAAGGTCAAGTTCAAGTTTAGCAAAGCTCACTGTGACAACACTGCTTGGAGGGGAAAAATCCTTTTGTCAAATGTTTATGTAACACCAAACATAATGAGGAAAACAAAAGTGAGTTTCAATTCAAAATCCATGACGCATGGAAAGAGACGTTTACACAGGGAAGGTGATAAAAATATCTACTCTCCCTGTTGACAGAAAACCTTCTGGGCACTATTATTATGTTGAGTCGCTCTCCAAATGTAAATGTGCCCCCAAAGTGTGTGTCTAAGCCAATTCAGATGGAAGCCCTGCTTCTGCTACTAATTTAAACAGGTTCTGGTTATCATGTCTGTGCCTTGGCACAAAGCAATATTCAGAATAAAATAGGCCTGCATGTTAAAAGTATGAGAGAGGAAAGGTCAGTCAAAGTGGCAGAAAAAACATTATGAAAGCTCCCCCAAACTAGCTTTTTGGGGTGAGTGGGCTGAGGAAGACTCAAGAAAATCCTCTCATTAACTTTTTAAGGATATGGATGGCAGGAAATGTGGGGGAAGAATGGATATCTGTATATGTACGGCTGAGTCCCTTCACTGTCCACAATCACAACACAGTTCATTGGCCATACCTCAAAACAAAATAAAAAGTTCACTAAAGAATATCTTAAAGGCTGTACAACCTTCCACAATAGACTCTCCCCCAAAATAAGGTCCCATCGTTTTAATGCGAGGACGGGGAACACTGCCCGACCCCGCCTCCTGCACGTCTAGTCTCATAGCTCTGACAGGCTCAGCAGAGAACACAGCCAGAGAGGGTGGCGGAAGGCTTGACAAGGCAGCCCAATAGGCTGCCACGCGGGTCAGCACATTTTTCACTCTAAAGAGCTAGAGAGGGAGTATTCTGGAATTTGCAGACCAAGGATATTGTAGCTACTTATGTAAGAATTTTCACCATTTTTTACTATCAAAATTTAAAACTTTATGGACACTGAAATTTTCATTTCACTAGTTTTCACATGTTCCAAATATTCTTCTTTTCATTTTTTTTAAACCACCTACGAACGTAAAATCCAATCTTAGCATGCTGGATAAAATCAGGCCGAGAGCAGGGTTCACCTGAGGGCCACAATCTGCAGACCCCTCCTCTCAAGGGCAAAGAGATTGTGGGGCAGAAACAAGCCATCAGGTCAAGAAGATCTGGGACTGGTTACCCTTCCAAGTTTCTTTAAAACGCCATGAATATCGCTGCCCTGAAACATCCCCAATTCCCCTCGCTTGTAACAAAATCAGATTCTTTGCCTCATCCGCTCGGTTATGTTCACATCCTAGATTTTAATTTAAACAGCAGCTGCGATGGTTGCCCTGGTCGTATACAGTACACGCAGAGACGGGGGCGAAGCGGGCAGCGCTTGGCTCAGTCTGCATTCCCGTGAGGGTCGATGGCAGTGGGAAAGCACCTGATGGGAGCCACGTGCTCTAGAGAGGCCAGGGGCCACCAGCCGCCACGAGTAATGCTCTCCTGTTCTTATCTTGTAGGCTTTCATATCGGACTGGGCAAGACACAGCTAACTGTGACACATGCAGGAACAGTGCATGTATTATCTATAGGTATGTCAACGTTCTCCTCTTCCCGCTTTGTTATTATGAGTGGCAAATGATGTTTACCCACGGATGCGAGAATCGTCTGGGGCCCCGCTGGGATGATGACATCAGACAAAAAACAGTCAAGAGCCTTTCCTGACCTTAACTCTAGGCAGCTTCTAAATAAGCAACCTCAGGCAGAGAGTCATGGGGTGAGGGAGAACACGAACCCATGTATCTTGCAAATGCATCTTAGCGGTGTTTCTGAAATTGGTGTAAGTTTGATGGCTTGTTCCCTCAGAATCGATAGTCGTGAATACTGTACTGTGTGTCCCGGCATGGCTGTGAAATATAAGCCCTTCAGACGGTATAGATCAAAGGCTGCAAGCCACGCTGTGTGTGCTAGGAGAACCACAGAAAGCCCGCTGTGCAGTTTGTTTCCTGCGAACGCACCAGGGCTGTGGCACTTGGGTTCCTTGGGAAATAATCCCGTCTAGGACTTCTCTGCAGCTCAGCTGGTAAAGAATCTGTCTGCAATGTGGGAGACCCCGGTTTGATTCCTGGGTTGGGAAGATCCCCTGGAGGCGGGCATGGCAACCCACTCCAGTATTCTTGCCTGGAGAACCCCCATGGACAGAGGAGCCTGGCAGGCTACAGTCCACGGGGTCGCAAAGAGTCACACACGCCTGACAGACTGACCACAGGGCTCTGTGTCTGGTCTCACCGTTTCTCAGTTCTAAGTATATTTAGATTATTCACAGTGACAAGAATTCAGCAGGAGCTTTCAACAAGCAAAAACCATGTTAGGCTTTTGGCAATAATTTGGGATTTTAAGATGCAATCATGACCTTCAGAGAGCTTACTATGGGGGTTGTTGTTTTTTTTTTTTTTCTTTTTGGAAATGTAATTTTCATAAGCAAAATATGAGAGCAATAAGAGATGTTATGATTTTGTTCATTTTTTAAAAATTAACCCTGAAGAACAATTTTAGTTGATTTGCCAAATTATCAAGAATAAAAGGAAGCTGTATAGTTACATCTCTAAGAATGTGTAAAGGAACCTCTGCTGCTGCTGCTAAGTCGCTTCAGTCGTGTCTGACTCTGTGCGACCCCACAGACAGCAGCCCACTAGGTTCCTCTGTCCCTGGGATTCTCCAAGCAAGAATACTGGAGTGGGTTGTCATTTCCTTCTCCAATGCATGAAAGTGAAAAGTGAAAGTGAAGTCGCTCAGTCGTGCCCGACTCTTAGCGACCCCATGGACTGCAGCCCACCAGGCTCCTCCGTCCAGGGGATTTTCCAGGCAAGAGGACTGGAGTGGGGTGCCATTGCCTTCTCCGAAAAGAATCCCAATCTCAACCAAAAAAAACAGAAACCCTTCTAAAGAGATCTTCACAGTGACCACCCTCTTATCAAGTAAGCGGAGACAGGGAAAGGGCATAAATGTCTTAATAATGGCAGAAAGCTCACGTCCACCCAGTTGTGGCCCCACCGAGTCTCCAGTCCAGACAAGCGCATCCCAGACGGGGCCCCAGGCTCTTTACACGTTGAGCTGGATCACCTGGTCACTGCTGTGGTTGCGGCAGAAGAAACCACAGGGCAGACAGGAGCTCCGGCACCATTGTAGAGGTTCTCAACCCAGGGAGATTCTGCCTCTCAGAGGGCTTTTGGCAAGGATGGAGGGAGATGCTTTTGGCTGTCACAACTGGGAAATGCTACCACATCGACTAGCTAGAGGTCAGGGCTTGGTGACATCCCTGTAACACATGGGCAGCCCCCACGACAAGGAGTCAGCCCACCCAGAATGTCAACTGTGCCACTCCTGAGAAAGCCTGCCTTGCAGGAACCACGGCCTGGTTACAGTCTGGCAAAAGGCACACACTACCTGCTAAGGCCTGGGGGCCCCCTGCAGGGAGCCGGGCCCCGGCAGCAGCCCTGGCCCAGCCTCTCAGACGCCTGATGGCTCCCCACCATGAGCAGGCAGGTGAAAATGAAGCCCCCACGCAGGAGAAGTCAAGCACTCTGAATATAAACCTGCGGAGAAGTTTGGTTGTTGGGAGTCTTTTCACTGCATTCATATCATGGGAGAGAACTTTGAGTCCGACAGTGAAGGGATGTAAGGGACATAAAATGAAACGCCTTCACTCAGCCAGTCAATTAGGCAAAGAAACGAAGAATCGAGAGCCCCTGGCAGAAATATCCTCACCAGTTAGCTTTTGCCACTCGGGAGCTGAAACGCCTCCAGTCTCCACGCAACAGAGCAGAAGTGAACACAGATTTGGAAAGTGGGCTTGATGACATAAACCCATTGAACATGTTGTGGGTGATTGAAAGAAGAATGTATCTGGACACCCTTCAATGTGACTGAGGTAATTTAGATAAATTTAGCTATCTATCCAGAAGTAACTTACATTTTTTTTTTTAAAGTGATATTAAAAATGATTCAACAATCAAGGGCAGGAATTAGCCTTGAGGGGTAACTGTTTGGATGTGGCTCACCCAGCAAGCTCTATGAACCCCAGCATACAGGCCAATGACAAATTTTTTCCTAAGAACTGGGAGTTACAGGACCACAAGATTCTGACAAAATATAGTAAGGCTCACTCACCCAGTAGAGGGGTCGCTATCACTGGGCTCATCCCCTGCACGCTGGGGAGACATGTACTACTCACAGAGGCCTCGTCATCAAAGACGCGATGGTAGAAGGCGGTCTGCAGCCTCAGGAACGATGCAGGATGGGAGCCCTCGCCAACCACGCCACCCACCCATCAGCTCCCTAAGCATCCCAGGAGAGATGGGACTAGAGAAAAACTGGACGTTTAGATCTCTCTTTGGGGAAAGTATTTTAAAATGCCCCGTTAGCACGTGTGCATGCATGCTCTGTTGCTCAGTCATGTCCGACTCTCCGGGACCCCATGGACGGGAGACCGTCCAGCTCCCCTGTCCATGGAATTCTCCAGGCAAGGATACTAGAGTGGGTTGTCGTTTCCTACTCCAGGGAATCTTCCCAACCCAGAAACTGAACCCGCGTCTCTTGAGTCTCCAGCACTGGCAGGCAGATTCTTTACCACTGAGCCAGCAGGGAGGCCCAACACAGTGATCAGCAAAAACAAAATTTTCCGACACCCAAACTTCTGCTGCAAAGGGAAGTTACTCTGAAGGCTGGCTCTGAAGGCTAGTAACATTTCAGCTGGACTCCCACTGCCCCACAAAAGCAGTCTTCCTGCTGCAAATTCAAACAGGAATCTCCATATTATTACTAAGTTGAACACAGATACTCATCAAACTGTTTCCCAATTTTCCTATCACATTATAGAGGATATAACTTAAAATTATAACCCCAAAATTGAACAGTTACTCTCGACATGGGTTATTGACATCAGCAAGAGTCTTCTGAGTGCTAGAAATGATAAGAGGAGAAAGCTCACTTCTGTTCCATTAATTGGAACACCCGTCAAAAAGGAAATCATAAGCATGTTGTTTGAATTTGAATCATAAAAATTGGGGTCTCACATTTAAAGTTATGCCGGTCTTTTGAGGTGAGGACCAGATGTCTTCTGTGCCTGTGGTCACCCCAGCTAGACTTCCATCACCCCGGCTAGACTTCCGAGGTATCCGCCATGAACCACACCTGCTCCCCTGCAGTGGAACACGGTCTTGAGACAGCATCTGAGTTCAGGAGCCTTCTGGATGTCGATCCGCCCCTCCATTTGTCACACTCAGTACTTTGTGGCAGCCTCCTCTTTCCAGAGCATCTCACCCACAGAAATAATTCCCTCTTGCCTCCAGTGTATTTCAATGGTTTATGTAACACTCAGATAAATCACATCATTTCGATGGTGAGAACAAACAGCATACGCAGATCCAAGCCCAGCATCCTCTTGGTGAGCGCACAGCTGGAGAAGTGAGGACAGAGGGTCGGGGATCAAAGACAGAGAAGCCTCTTTGCCAGGAGCATCCAGCCCCAGGTGGGCGGCGACACTGTCCCGGGAGGCACAGTGGTGGCGGCTCATCCAGTTCTTGTATTGCCATCAGAGCACCAAAGACGGATACAAGAGTGGTAACCGGCAGCTGTTGACACACCCAGATAGATAGGAACCTTCCCTCACGGTTCTCTTTTGCCAAAAAAAAGGCATGGTGATTGTGGAACAAGGGGAGATTCAGCCAGATGATATCTTCGTGTTCGTCAGCCCTGTGACTCAATCCTCAAATGTCAAGTGCTTCCTGAAGAACAGAGGTTTCTTTGACAGAAAGGCATCCAGAACGCAATGGGGCAGAAGGACTCACCTGCCCAGGTGACCCTGCTGCACTGCAGCTGGGCAGGCAACCATCTCAGAGGTGAGCCAGAGGAACTGTCCACGTTGCAAAGGCTTTAAGAAAGAAGTGCCTCTTTTCTCATGGAAGAAACTGCAACGGCCGCTCCATCAATTCCGGCAAGTACCTCTGTAGAGACAAGGTCATCGGGAGGGGACAGATTCCGGCTCAGAGTCTCTGCAATTGGCCCCATGCCTGGCTCTGGCTGCCAGGTCCTCAGCTTCCAGGGCCTGCACCCTAGACTTCAGGAACGCTCTAGGAGCCCCGGACCACCATCTCTGCTGCTCTTCCGGGTCCTTCCCGTAGGATGCCTGCAGCATCTCAGGGCTGGATAGGTGAAAGGAGTTTCAAGATGAAGACCTCCTCAAACGCCAGAGCCTGTGGTTGTCCCAGAGCCCGGGTGAACACGAGGGCCCTCACAGCTGCCAGTCTCTCCGTGTTGCAATTTGTCATACCTGCGTGCTGGCAGGCCCAGAGCCCTGGGGGTCAATGAATTTGACCCCGCCTGTCTTGCATTTACACATTGCTTTTCACCCGAAAACCAATTACTCTCTCCGAGCCGTGTAAGAATCCACTGTGTTGCCAGTAACACTTGGCCCATAGACACGCAAAGGGGGTTGTGTCCAAGACGCGGCCACCTGCCTGCATATTCAGCAACACAGCCCTTGAATAAATGTGTGCCTCTGCCAGGGATACATATTTCTCTGTAAAACAGCAAGTCTGCCATGGAAATATACAGGACATGGAAGGGAAAAAAAAATCAAAGCGACAAAAGATCTTGAAGCAATTTCAGGGGAAAGGGGGCCACCAGGACCACAAGCAAAAGGTTGGCGACATCAACCTTCCTGGGAAGAGAGTTTAGATAGGGGGCCCCCAAGAGGTTAGGGCTCAGCTGCCATCCTCAGTCTTTGGAGGGTGTCCATTAGAGCTCTAAGTCCTGTAGGATTTCGGGAAGGGGTCAGGTAGGTCCTTCCTAGCTCTGATATCCCGTGAATCGGTGATCTACAATGATGACATGGATGGATCTGAGAGCCTCAACAGAAAGTATGCTGTTTCCTCACTCAGCTGTGTCTGACTCTTGACACCCCATGGAATGTAGGCCACCAGGCTCCTCTGTCCATGGGGTTTCCCAGGCAAGAATACTGGAGTGGGGTGCCATTTCCTTCTCCAGGGGATCTTCCCCTGGAAGATCCAGGGATCAAACTGGCATCTCCTACATTGCAGGCAGATTCTTTACCAATGAGCCACCTGGGAAATCCAACAGAAAGTCTACTTGGAGATAAAAGTCTGGGCATTCACAGGCATTTCTCAACTGAAAACATCCATTCCTATACTGGCAAATCAATTTACATAGAGCCAAACCTCCATCCTTGGGCAATGGGTTTGTTCCGCTTCCTAGATGCTGAAACCCAAGCCTCCAGAGTGACATCTTCCATCCCGGGGAATTTGGAGGTGGTTAGCAAGACAACATTTTTTTTTTTTCCCTAAAATGACATTTCTTCCATTGTGATCTGGACCAATTGTGAAATTCTAATTGAAGACCATCTCAGCATGAAACAAGATAACAAGACATACAAGTCTTAGTTTTCTGTAGTAAAACTTTTTCTGACTTATCATCCATATTCCCTGTCAAAATAGGCTGTAATTATTTCAGAAAATGTTTGAAGGATAAATTACTAATATAATCTTTGCTCATAAGCAGGAGAAATGCTTTGTACCCACCCTATCTTGGTAAGTCTCTTGTCAGACTAATCTGATGAGTCATGCTAACTGATGACTCATCCTTTGTTCAGATTTTGTTTCAAAAAGGAACAATGCAACATACCATTTTCCCTGCTTAACTGAAGTGGTAAATTCGTAAAATAACACCACAACAAAATGGTCTGAATTCAAATGTGTGCATTGTGATGAGGAGAGCCTCTGCTAGCCTCAATTCAAAGGCTTTGGGGGAATGAAAGCGAGATTTAAAAGATAATGATGATGATGATTCAGATTAATTAAGTAGAAGCTTTACCAGAATTTCAAATCTTCCTGTAAAGTGTTAGAATTCCTACCATCAATACCTTCTGGAGGAGGCTGCCCACACCTGCTTCCTCTCTGTATCCTCAGGGCCACTGCACAGCTGACCTCGAGTGACACTATTAATTATGCAGTGAATTCCTGGGCCTACTCAGCACCCAAAGGGAAGGGAACGCTGCTGTTCTGTGGATCACTTTGTTTTCAGCACCCCAGAGGGAGGCTGCTTGCAGGATGCTCTGATGTCTATATCATATTTTCATCTTTTGATATGAGCCATTGATGGTCAAGCATAGACAAAATTTCAAACAACCATTTTCATAAAATACTCGAGTCCCTTCCATTCAATGTTTGTATGCATTTCTTCAGCAAGCATTTTTCATGGAACTCCCAGGAAATGACGGGCTTGGCCCCGGACAATAGGAGACTGGAGGAATTGATGAGCTAGCTGAAGCCAACCCCACAGAACCCCTACCATAAGATCCCTATAACAATAGAGCAGTGATAGTAGGGAACCTTGTGTTCCAAAGGCGAGGGCCATGGACAGAGTGAAGAAAGGCAGAGGACGGGGCGCCGAAGGAAACCAGGATGCTCCAGCAGGGGGTGGCGGACTCACAGGAGACAGGACCATCTTGGAGGGGCACCACATTAGAGCAGGTCTAGATGCTAGAACACCTCCCCCATCTCCCAAGCTAGAGGGTTAGAAACAACCAGAAGGATTCAGAGGGATTAACAGCCAGAGCATTTCCAAGGATGGAAGGGGAGGGCTTGCAGCTAGCACATAGCACTCATCCTTATAGCAGCTGGGGGACTTTGTGGTGCACTGCAATCTTTAATTGCTTATCAAAGAGGCTCCCAGATTCTGCAAGGTCTCTTCCAAAGAGATTGGAGGATTGCAGGAAAGATGAGAAAAATACTCTCATTTTATGAGACTGAAACAAGGATTTCACAGAATTAACAGTTTGCATTTTCTCAAATCATCAATGGAAATTCATTGCATCATCTATAAGAACATAAAACAGAAGGCTGCAAAGATTCCACATAAAACGTGCCTGGAAATGTCACTGATCCCAGAGTGTTGCAAAAAGGGAGCTGGTGAGGGTGGCCCGCCATCAGGGCAGTCAGCAGGACTGGACGTCTGGAGGCTAATGAAGTCTTATTGTTAAGAGAGGTAATTGCATTTGTATGCAGAACTGGGGCCAGTGCTGGCCTGTCCAGAGCCCACTTGGAGTGGAATCTTTGCCGTCTTTGTCATTTAGTGATTATCTCTTAGTGAAAGTGGCTTCCCAGGCCTGCTTCAATTACCACCACTTGTGCATATTAAGTTCTTAAACAACATGAACTGATGTGGAGGAAATTAGCCTTTTGTCTAATACTTAGCACTCTTGCCTAGAATTTACAGTGAGTGATGGGGCGGGAAGAGATGACAGAAAAGATATCCCTGGATAACATAATACCTTAGGTGATGTTGCTCTGATGTAAGGAAATATGTTTTAATAAAGTAAATTAAAAGTGAGAGAGAGAAAAAAAAAAAGAATGATTTAATAGACCTCAAAATTCTCCCTGAAAATTCCCCAAACCAGTAATCCAAGCTTTGTCTGTTCTGTTAGAATTCTATTTCTTTTTCCCCAGTATGTAAGGATTAGGTTTGAGTATCTTTAGTGACATTTTACTAACCTTTAGTATCAAAAATTCTAACGTGTAACTGATTACAGCTGTAAAATTGAAAACTGATTACTCATCTCAACATATTATTTGTAAAGCAATTAGTTAAAATGTATTCAGCAGGGAAAGGCTAATTATACTGACAGCCCTCCTCTTAAGACCCTCAAAAGTCAAAATGAATGAGGTAGTCATCTATGTCCAAAACAGTGTGAAGGGGTTACATTGTTAGTGTCATGAGCAAATCAGTGTAATTCATTTTTTAGACGACCATGGAAATTTTCCTTCGGGGTAGATATAGCATCCAGTCCTTAAAGCAATGAACGTGTAAAGTTCCTGGGTGACTCAATGACAAGAGAAACCATCTAGAGTTTGCAGGGGTCCCTCAGTTGATACTTCTCCCCCATCAGCCTCCCTGAAGGTACTGGTCCCATAGACATCACATCTCTGGAGAGGCAGTGGGGAGCCCGGGGCTTCAGGCTGGTCACTGGTGACACCATAGGACATGCACCAGAAGCTAATGTTCTTCTGGTCTATCTGCTGAGAGCTGTCACTGGTCCATATCTTGGCTCTCTCTGCTCATGTCAGAATATGGGGAGCTCCTGAGAGCATCTTCAACTCGGGAGGCTTAGAGGAACTGGGTTGCTTTGCACGTTAGATCAGGCACGGTGACCCCACGAAGGCATTCTTCTCTGGGCAGCAGACTGTCCATCCTCAGGATCAGAACAGAAGACAAGGTGATGGCCAAGATCTCGGCCGACCCGACTCAGGTCACCTGGCTGGGCGCGTCAGCCGTGGCACCTGCAGGACCCACTGCAAATGATTTTGAAGAGTCCTGTGTTCTCTCCTTTTAACTGCCATTACAATCCACGTCCTGCCTAAAGATGTTTGTTCCTTTTTCTTTTTTTAATTAAAAATGTGTGCTCTTTGTTGAGGCCAGGAACAGCAACAAATTGGCAGTCCACATTTAATAATTATCCACCCCTTCTAAATATAATCTCTGATGTTGATGACTTGCTAGGAGTGTGGCCTCAGTTACGCTTGATACCACTCTTGTTTAGTGATCTGGCCCCTTTCTTACCCAAGAAATGATGATGGGTGGAGGTTACAAACAGGATTTAGCCTTTCAGCTTTGACCTCTCTGTGGCTCGAAATTATGGGAGGCTCAGACACAGTTCCATCATCCCTGTGCGCCTGGCCAGTCCTCAGATTTGAGCACTCAGATGCAGCATGGGTGTAGATCAGTCTTTCTACTCCAGAGGAAGTCACAGATAAAATACCAACGGTGGAACCTCAGTCAAGCCTAAAAGAAGTGACTGTTCTCCTGCGTGGGCAGGACACAGAGCAAGATGTATTCAGAAAGCTCGCTGTCCAACTATAATTTTAGCTATTTCAGAGTATAATGTAGTTAGAATAACCAGCTAATGTTTTGCTTTTTATGACCATAATTTCTTTGCCATAGGATATCACGAAAAGGGGATAGATCTTATAGTTCGGGTATGAATATTATTGAATACCCATTTATTTCTGGTATTTTAAACCTTACAGTGATTCTGCAAACTTTTATCATGGACCTACTGTGTGCAAGAGTGGTGGCAGAAGAGGTTCTTTATAATGAATCATGTCTATGTTCATAGTCTTAACACTGGAAATGATCAGAATGAGATCCATTTACATGTAACAGGTATATAGCATATGGGCACATTCTGTGTACATATGTTCACGTTCTAAAGATTATTTTTTGACGTAGACCATTTTAAAGTATTGAATTTGTTACAATATTGCTTCCGTTTTACGTTTTGCTGTTTTTGACCCAAGAGGAACGTGGGATGGATCCTAACTCCCCGACCAGGGATCAAATCTGCATCGCCTGCACTGGAAGGTGAAATATTCACCACTGAACTGGCAGGGAAGTCCCCGTATGTCCATTTTTAATGGATATTATAACTAGGAAACAAAGCATAACATTCTGCCGAGAATGGAAGTGATGGGATATGGGTTTAGGTCATCAGTCTACTTCAGTAAACCAAGATTCTGTGCTGAGCCTGTCATAGTATTAAAGGCACCACAGACGACGCTGAAGTCAACACGGCCTATCCCTCCATGAATTCATGGAATTGAGAAAAGGCGCTACGATCCAACATGAGCCAGAAGTGCTCTGGTGAATATGTGTAGAGACCCCCAGAAGTTGGTCCAGAGGGGTGTGGACAGGACAGGGAGGGGGCAGGTCTATGTGATGGGTCCAGAACATCCATGGAAGGAAGCAGCAACAGTGACCCAGGTGGACAGGATGAACAGTCACAGAGTTTCAGGTCTCCCTACCCTAAGGTGGCTCAGGCACTTGGAAATCGGGCTAGGCTGGGGGAGAGGTAGAGAGAACACAAGCCGGATGGCTGTTTCTGCGGCCAAAGTGAAAAGAGCTGAAGGTCTGCGGGGGCAGAGGGGGTCCCTGGAGCTTGCTGAGAGGCAGCTGCCCTGGACCCAGCAGATGGGAGCGGGCGGGAAGGGCACGTCCAGCCAGACCCCAAGGTGCCCAGCTCGCCAGCTGAGTCTGGGAAGGACGGAGCAGCAGGCCAGGGAAACAATGTGATTCTGGACATGCTGGCTGCATGGGACCCGCCCAGAGGCACGTGGAGATGTGTCCTGGGAGGATGGCGGTCTTGCGTCCTGAAGGCACAGCCGGGTCGTGTGTGTAAACCAGTGCCCAGAAGTGAAACGTGACCTGCCTGCTCCACCTGGCCTGCAAGGGCGAGTGCCTGACCTTCAGCTTCCTCTGAACAATGCTGTGTCCTCCGTGGTGCTATCAGACTTGATGTATCGTGTTCTGGGGACGCTGACTGTCCCACCCAGACCACTGATTACAGCCTTCCCTCCCCCAGCGAGCTGGCTGCCCTGGGCTTGCCCCAGTTTCCATGCACATTCGGTGGCTCCAAGGAGCCCCCTGGCGGTAGGGGCACCTCCACCGTCACTTCCCAGCCCCGGAAGCTCCAGTCCCCGAGGGTGGGACCATGTATCCACAGTGGCAGAGTGTGAGTCAGTCAGAGCCACATGGAGCCCTGGCTACTCTGTGATCTGATGCAAAGAGAAAGAACAATGGAGGCCTCTGCTCCGCAGCCCACCGAGCCCTGCTGACACTGTCAAGGTTGGAGAAGTCAGAGATCTCGGATTTTTTTCCAGTCCAGGATACACACAAGTGCCTGGGAGCCAAACTCGCCTGCTCTTGACTCTTCATGGCTACCCCCAGGGGCACTGGAGAAAAGGATGCTCTATGCCCATTTCCCCTTAAATTAACTCGAGGAGCAGGCAGCAGCTTGCTTAGGCAACTGTGCAGGGCTCGGGTATTTATAGGAGTAGCAGACACCAGAGCCTCTGCGGAGATGCCAGGACCACGCTCCACTGCAGAATCGCGTGACGTCATGGGGAGAAGCGTTACTACAAGCCTGGCAGAGACGCCGGGAGGACAACAAAACCCAGGCCAGCAGCCAAAGCAGCCGGAAGTCTGGAGCAGACTTTTATTTCCTTGGAAATGGACAGAGTGATAATTCTGTAAGTGAAGTCCCTACAAGTAAAACTTCCATTTTCAAGAGAAAAAGACTAACCAAAGACATGAGGTGTGTGTCCCGTGGCTTTAATCATACATCACAGGGAGTCCTGTAGACACAGCCATCGGCTTTCGTGGGCACGTCGGACAGCACGGCTTCACTGCCCACTCAGCTCTCAGCATGCACGTTTGGCTGGATGGATGTAGGCAAGGAAGAGATATAAAAGGTAAACACTAAGAGACCCCAGGGGTTCATATCCTGTAAACAGTCCAGGGACCGCTCCTGGATCACCCAGCACAATCTGCAGGCCGCCTTTGAACTCAGGACCAAAGAAGAGAACAGCCAGGTTAGGAGCGGCTGGCCTGGCTCCAGCCCCTTCACACTCTGGCTCAGAAAGTCCCGAGTCAGGACTTCTTCTAGACTGCTTATCTCCTGGAGGCGTGAGGGTTCAGCCTGCTGTTCGCATCCATGCAACAACCCATCACAGACCCCAGATCTCGCCTGCGGGGGTCAGGTGGCACCACCAGCAACTTCCTGCCTCATGTGTGGCTGGACCCCGAGAGCCCGGAGCTGTGTAACCCCCCACAGAGTCCTAAGAGATGGGGAGAGCCCCAGAGGTCAGACTTGGAACACCAGCACCCTCGTCTGCCTGGTCATCCAGGGGATGCGTAACTGGGGCGGCATGTCCCACCCCATGGTGGACGCACATCAGCCTTGATGGAGCTTAGATGCAACATCCTGCAGAAAGCCACACCAGGGCCTATAGCCCACAGGGCAAGTGGGAAGGGACTCAACAGACACTCCCAGGATCTCCTTCGCAGAGCACAGCTGACCACTGGTCAGCGTACCCTCAGACCCCACTCATCCTAAGATCTTACTGCAGACCCTTCCAGAAAAGAGAACTTCAGGAGTGGAAGTGGAGGTGGCAGGCTCTGAACAGATCCTGGTGTGCGATTTGCAACAGAAGTTTCAGAATCTTCTTAAATTAGGTTCTGACGGAAGGGAGCCTGGCCACAGATTCCACTGAGAGAGGACTCCAGCGCCACTGCCTGGCGGAGAAGCCCTGGTTATCTTTACAAGGAGGGGGCTCGCCAGGGGGAAGAGCCAGGGGGCACCTCCAATATCATCGACCAAGACAGAGCGGCCCAGGGCAACTGGGATGAAAGCTGCTACGGTATTTGTCTTTTAAGGCTCATGTGTTAATTCAGTAAACATCACACAGGCGACTGTTGCGGTTCGGGCCCTGCTGTAGGTGTGAGGGGCAGAGACGGGCGGCATTCACCCGGGCACAGCAGCTCCGTTTAGGGGATGGAGACTAAATGATATGGAGCCAAATTCATAATCATGCGTCATCGCTAGAGGGATCGGAGGGAGAAGAAAGGACGGCTCTGGGAACTTTCAGAAGGTGCTAGAAGGTCAGAAGGCCCTGTGTGTCTGGGGACAGAGGGGTGAGGAGTGGCAGCCACCCCAGAGCCAGGACACGTGCCCCAGGCCGGGGAGAAAGTAACACGGTGACGGTGCCCCCACACACTGGCTCCTGGACAGTCTCAGCCTCCACCGCCACCACTCACACAGGCAGCGTCCCTCTGATCAGGGTCCAGAGCCAAAGTGAGGGCTGTTGCCCCTCCAGCAGGTGGTGCCCCCATCCCCACCCCCAGGCCCCCACCAGCCCGCTCACTACGTTAAACAGGGAGGCATGCGCACAGAAGGAGGCGTTCCGGACACAGAGTCCAAGTGCCCTAGAATGCCCACCGCTGGCTTCCGTCCAAGTCCTCTGAGCGAACCGGAGCAGCAGGTGCGGCTTTATCCTGGCCATTTGGCCGCTAAGACCGAAGGGACCTTTTGCTCTGTGTCAGCTAGAGTCAGCCAGACGATTAACCTTCGGCCACCGCCCTGTCCAGCCAGCTGTCTGCTCCTGACTGAGGCCGGTGACTTGGTGAGCTCCCTCCTAAACGAGAAAAGCCCCCCCTGGAGTGAACCCTGCACATCGTTCCAACTCGACAGCAGGGCATGGCGCTGCATGGTTTGCCTGGCAGGTGCCGAGCCCTCCTGACAAGCAGGTGCGCCATCACCTGGGGACACAGACGGGGAGGGAGGTGCCGGCTCAAGGTCACCTCGCTGCAGGGCACTCAAGGTCACTCCCTCAGCAAAGAAACCTGCTCTGGGCGGCAGCTCTCAGTCACCGGGGACTACGATAGGAATCAACTGACAGGTGAGGTCGAGTCATCTTGTTAACAAGAACTCAGATTAGATTATGGTGTGATTACATGGTTCCGCGGTGTGATAAATTGGTTAATAACAGGATTCCCACTGTAGATGCTTAATGGGAATTCAATAATTACAGGTACCAGAATGGTACCGTTGGCCCAGGAAATGCTAGCGCCCGCCCTCTGATCTAATAACACAAAACCTATCTGGACCTATTGAGATGGTTATGATCTGGAGAACATGCCTTCAGCACTAAACCCTGACAAATACTAGCCTTGACAAAATGACTCTTTTGTGCCTACGCTACCATATTGGATACCATAATAGCTTACAGACTCAATAGCAAGGATCTTGTTTTCTTTGTTAAATGTCCAAGTTGAAGAATCCTTTCATAGGTTGTTGCCATTATACAATTAGTGACCAAACAGATGATAAGGAGAAAATATCTGAATCGCATCTAATAGTTTAGGAAACTTTTATTTTACAAGGGAGACGGTGCAGGGGGGATCCTTATCCTTTTTCAGTGAGATATCAGGGCAGTCATTATTATATCCCTTCAAGTGAATGGAACTGAACCTTAAAGAGGTGAAGGCGTTTACCTGAGCTCCCCTGCAGCGTCAAAACAGGAAAGCCATGATGGAAATCCTTGTTCTTCCTACTGAAACGATAGCCAAGGCTCTTGTTTCACAAAGGCAGCGCGTCCTGAGGTTTGCACTTTCACAACTGTCCCCAAGAGGAACCAAACCTCCATCAACCCCTGTTCTAGACTAGCAGGTCATGAGTTCTCAGGGTTTTATTCTCTTTCCTATAAACTGCAGTATAATGCAAAGAGGCCATCTGAAATGAAGGGGAAAAAAATCATTGTTTTGGGAGCAGAGAGAAAACTAGTCATAAACTTCTCTGATGGTATTTTTAATTTTTCACTAATACAGTCTTTGATGCTAAGAAAAATGGAACAGTGGATTTAAAGCATAAAACGGTCCATTAGATGGGTCTTGAACTTGTTTTTAAAGCTCCAGATAATACAGCTTTGCTGTTTTGTCTTTCCAAAATGTCAACATGTGGCTAGGATTAATGGTTCTCTAAATCAATAGAATATCATGTTTATAAATGGTTTACGGTTCCACTGGATATAAAATGTTATGAGCTCATGTATTATCATCACTGCTGGGCCTGTACTGAAATCTACTGACATTTCGACGGGCACCCAGATCAGACAGGGAAGGGGCACAGAGGGGAGGTCTCGGAGGCCTGGCTGACACAGCGCCCAAGCTCAAGTTATCAGGGTTCAGGCGAGGGAAGCAGAAGGGAGCCGGGCCCTTCGCCCCCTGCCTGACCACGGAAGAGTGACACTCGAGCAGGGGTCCCACCCAAAGTTAGGGGGTCCACAGTGGTCCCTTCCAAAGCCATGGAGAGATGGGAGGACTCCAGGCAAGCTGCGGCGTTATGAGGAGAAATGTCGTAACAAACAGGATACACTTATAAATCCGCTTTAATCCTGTCCTTCTAACACAAACACTGTCACTACTGGCAAATGCCCTTCCCTATGGCTACATGTTTGCACATTATGACTTCAGCCATGTAATCACAATTCTACGTTATTTTCACCGAATGCTATCTTTTTGCCAAAAAAAACAAAAAAAAACTATCTTTGAGAACGACTGAGTGACATTCAATGGTGTTCACTTGATAAAATACACATTTTTGTATATTTGGGTTCTTGCCACTTTTTCAAGCAGATGAGATTTTGCAAAGGAGCCTAGAAGCCAAGGTCATGTCACTTAACAACAGTTGCAGGTGAGATGAATGGGTTACTCTGACCTTGTGAAAAGTTGCACAGAGCTTCCAAGCACCTGGTGCAAATGTACTAAGATGACCCCTAAACGCTCTGTATCTTTGCTTAACTATTTATGCCAGGAAGCACATGTATGCAGTCCATCGATAAGCAAAAAGGTTACTCACACGTCACATTTCGGATTTCAACAGTCTATGCTTTCACACCAACTGTGTACACCAATAAAGCACCAGAGGTTTGCAATGAATGCTAAGTAAATTATTGTCAGAAGAAAGTGAACTTTTTGGAGATAGTTCATAATGACTGAGAGCTCAAACATATTCTCGCCAATTGCTTAACGTTGAGCCATAAAATGACATCATGAGCATCATCCAAATGATCATTCCGCGGGTAGGATGGCACCAAGTCTGCTGTCACTAAGGGAGCTCTTCAGACAGGAAAGACCGAGCCACTAAATCCTTCCCTCTCTTTGTTTCTAGTGTGGAGCTAGATTTCAAGCAGCAGGAAGACAAACTCCAGCCAGTTCTGCGGAAACTTCATCCGTTCGAGGAAACTCAGGTCGCACCTTCGCCTTACACTCAGGAGACGTACTCCTCAACTCCCAAGCAAAAATCCAAAACTGAATCTAAAAAGCACGGACGGTGGAAACTCTGGTTCCTTTAACACTCACGGTGTTTGGAGTCTGAAGGCCGTCTTGAAAACCCACTGGAGTTCAAAGTAAACCCTTTTCCAAAACAAATAGGATGGAGTGAAGGGCGGCTGAGCTGGGCACCACCCAGTTCTCCCCCTGCTTACCAAAAAGGCCTTTGTGACAGATCAGCTCACAGAGGCAAGGGAGTGCAGGTCATACCTTGCCGGCTGTCTCTGCAGTTCGGGGATGTGGGATGTAAAATCGGAAACGAAACCTAACACAGTCAAAGGTGACACCTAAAATTTCTATGCCCCCACCCCCAGACCGGCAAGGATTAGGTTATCAACCTGCAGAACGGCAGGCTGTCACTCTGTAACACAGCGAAAACTCATAATTATTTTCAAGCCTTTATTTTTTTTAAATACTGAGAAGAAAAAGTAGCCCTTACGTTTGCAAAGGACTTCATTTTTACGTTTAATTTTGCAAATAAGCGGGGGGTGGGAGGGTGGGGAGGGGGTGTGCGAGTGCAATTTTCAGCACATCAAATTCCAGAGAAAGCACAATTTTTTTCAAGTGGTCAGAGACCGTGAATAATCTCTAAAATGTGACTATATGTATATTTGCCTTCATGTGCTATAGCGCTAAGCCAAGTGACATCTCAGTGTCACAGTGACACCTCAAATTCAGCATCTCCTTCATCTCCAGACCGGCAACATGCTTTCTGCTCCTTCTCCAAATGGCCAGCAGCAGCCAGGAGTCCCCCAAAGTCAGGACATGCTTTTAATCACTGCAAGTTGACAGGGTCAGCGCTATCAGACACTAAGCTTTCATAGATCTCATTTTTTAATCTTTTGGTACCCAAAGGCCAAATGATAAATCCTGGCAAGAATTTGAAAACACACATAGAAATACACAATGGATTATACAGTCACCGATAAATCACAGGCATTCTCTGCCACCGGAAAGTGTTTCTGTGGATCAGTCTTTGAGACACTGTTCATCACGAAAGCCTAGCCAGATGTTTGATACCATTCGCTATGCTTCGTAACAGCTGGGGAAGATCTGACCATCTCAAAGCGAAACCGTGTGCTTAGTTTAGCTGCTACCCACAAACCACCTTAATGTCACCAACATTTAACCTGTTAGTGAGCTGTACTAAATGATATTACCTAGGGGAAAGCTGTGAATCAAATGTTTTTAGGTCTTTTTTAAATGAATCGTGACACTTCGAGTTCTCTTTTGATTACACATTGCAATATAAATCTCAGTTCCTTTATTTTTTCACTCATTCCTTTGCACCTTTGCAGGTACCTTTTTATAGAAATAAAAAGCCCTACTCTATTAATGACTCTGTCTATCAAGTTTTGGCTTTTCACAATAGGAAGTAAGCTTCTTCTTTTGCCTTTTTTTTTTTTTTTTTTTTTTTTTTTGGTTTTGGGGGGTACAACTTCAATTTTGAGTTGTTTGTGAACGTACAGGGAAACCGAGTCTCCTAGTCTCTGTCCAACCATTTCTTATCTAATCTCATGCTCACACACACACCTTATTGATCAGATGCCAATAGAGTGGTCAACCTTGGTAAAAGGATCCACCTGCATTTCTCAGATTGGAGCTATTTCTTGCCATGCATTTTCCTTCTGACTCAATAGCAAATCTATTTTTTGTTCTAAGTGTTCTGGTTCTACAAGGACCTTAGTGGGCTTGAAAAAAAAAAGAATGACAGGAGTATCTCATGTAAGCTTTCTTTGGGGGTTACTCCAGCTATCTCGCAGATGTCCGCTTTAATTAAAACAAAAAAACATGCATCTTTTGTGGAATCGATATACGAGGATATGAATCCTTGAATATCTCTTAACAGAATTGAGAAATATTTTTGTGCAAGGAGGAGACTGAGTTAAGTTGATCAAATACCATGAAGGAAGTGCAATTGTTTCGTGTAGAGATAAAATTTGAAAAAAAAAAATGTGTTTCATGTATTTTATACTGTTTTTAACTAAAGTTATAAAAACATGTTTGCAACAAGTTATCTCTCCTTGTGTTTTCAGAATCCCGAGTGTCTCAGTGAATTGAAATAAGGGTGTTAGCAGCTTTCTGCTTAGTGCCATAATTCTGTCTAAACAAGAGGACATCCTCGTAAACAAAGTAATATCACTGTCTGAAGCAGTCTAGACCAAAAAAAAAAAAGAAAAAAAAAAAACATTTTCAGAATCTAAAAGGAAACCGAAGATAAATGAATTCCTATCTAAAAATGAAACTATCTTCAGAATAGGAAAAAAATACTTTCAATCTCATTTCATGACTGCAACCTGTCACTCACAGGTGATGACTCTTCTCTTAGAAAGATTTAAGTAAAATCTTTGATACAAAACCAAGGTAAAAAGTACCGTGTTCCCTCATATGTAGATGTACACATGGCATTACGTATAGAGATTAAATTATACTTGTCACTAAGTTCTTTATTAATTTTTAAATAAAACAAAATCAAAGGTCATGTTTTGTGCGGCTATTAAACTTATTTCATAGTCTCAATAGTTTGGGGAAAGAGAAGCCACTCATCTAAGGAAATAATAATGAAGGAAGGGTATTCAGGCTGAAGAGAACGTCGCAGAGTCTTCAAAAGAGAAGATTCATAGGGTGTGGGCACTGCCTACAGCCTGGCCTGGCTGGGGCGGGGGCAGGGCTGGAATCCAGCTCAGACTCTGCTGACCAGGTCACACCCGCTGGCACAGGCCTCGGCTGCCAGGAGGACGTGATGGCTTTTAAGATCAACGGGCACCATACACAATAGGTCTAATTTTTGAAGAACCTCAGGGACAAGGACCTCACTGATATTTCCAGGGCAAATCTTACCATCCCCCCCTCCTCCCCCACCAAGGCAGATTCTAGATCATCCATCCAGCAAGTCCCCAGCCCCAGAAACTGGCCACCTCATTCCTTTCTTCCTCCCTCCCCGGGATGGGAGACCAGTGCGTCCACTGGGCTGAGCACCCTGCCTCTCCCATGAAGACCAGCCCCAGCCAACCTCCTCTCCCAAGGGAAAAGGCCCCCCTGGCAACCTAGGAGAGGAGAACCACCACCCGCTCTCACGGGCTCTGCAATAACAAAGTCCGCTTGCAAGGATGGGGCTGAGACAGAAGGCCCCCACTGCCCTCACAAGTCCCTCTGGGCAAAGAAGGGGTCAGGAGTCAGGATGGAGTCAGGATGCGGAGGAAGACTCCATGCCTGGAGCGCCCGGGGAAATTCCAATCACACTCGACAAGTCATCTGTGAGCCACACACTGCTCAGACATGTGCTCACCCTGTGCTGCCTCACAGGTCCTCTCTTGTAGATAACCAGATCAAGGCATTCTGCACACAGGTGCCCACCTGTCACGCGGCAAGTGTGTGTCTAGCCTCCAAGGAGCAGTCCCAGGCCTCTGCATCTGGCCCTTCAGTCTCAGACGATCCCCCAAGCGGAGTATGATCAGGGAAATCAAGACGTGGGAAAACCTTGCTCTCTTGGAAAGGGCACAAGAAGTTGGCAGAAGTTTCCTCCATTCCACGAGGTTGCCGAGATGTCCATTGCCATGGAGACCTGAGGTGTGGCAGTCACAAGCGTCGTTGTTCATGGACCCACACCAGGCTGACTCCAATCTCAGATGGTAACAGTGAGCATGCCTCGCAAAGCCATTCTCCTTGGGGTACCACCATGGGCAAGGCGGATCTGAGATACACCACGCTCAGTTCCAACAAAGAAGACGCACCATGCAATTCAAGTGGTTCCTTTGTGCTTCTCATTGAAGACAGCGAGAACAAATAATAAGAGACAGGCCATGAACCTCTCCATTCCATGCTGTCTGTGAGGACACAACGTGTTTACAAATCCCACCACAGCTGGAATGGTTCTTCGGGAGCATTTTTATCAGTGAGTAAAATTTGACATGATTACTTGTCACCTAAAGGTCACAGAAGCTGCCTTCCACACTGACATGTCTCCTTTAATCTAGAAAATCTCTATCATTGGCACACTTGGCATGGGATAAGCGTGCAACCCATTTATTGGGCGGAAGAGAAGAGCTACCCGATTCAGAAACTGGCGGTAACTCCTGGTGCTATTGTGTGCAGCGTACGTTCGACAGGTGAGAAGCTCAGGTGCAAGCAGTGCCCTGCCTTTTAAGTAACTCAATAATTAACTTAAGATACAGTTTGGGATGAATATGCAAGAATCGCACAGCATATTTTACCCAGGGAATGACGTGGTCTTTATTTCCTCGGCAACAAATCCACAGTCAGAAACCAAGCTTGAAAAAATGAGGGCCACAGAAATATGAGAAAGGCAGGGAAACACTCCTGTACAAATACCAAATGGGAATGAATTGATAAAGTCATCACAACTCACATGTGTACCCACGTCAGGATGACTTTCTGCGAGTCAGATGTCTTCCGAGTAGATTTATTAACAAACACACACGTTAGAGACACTTTTTGTAATACTCATATAGAAAAAGCAGATACTGTCCACTTGAAACTTTTGTAACATATTGTTTTCTTCTGCGAAGCAAGGTTAAGGTCAGTGCTTTGTTAAAGGCACAATCATACGTAAAGTCCATTAGAACAGGTATTGCAAAACGAACGCGCGTGCGTGGGGACAGAACGTCTTTGTGAAAAGTCTTGGTGATGATCTCGGTAAAGGGGCTGCATGCATGGGGAGACCACGCCTCTTACAGCATTTTTTAAATGCAGAAGCGTGTCAGGTCCTTGTAAATCATGCAGATGCAAAGAAAGCAGTGGGTTTTCACTAACAGCATCTTCCCTATCATTGGTGCTACCGTCACAGGAAACACCGCACCCATCAACCACCCCTACAGCTGGCTCTTAGAGTGGAAACAAAAGAGCGTCCATCACTCGAGTCTAGGGAATGAGGAGGTTTGGTGGTCACAAGAGCAAGTGGTGAACGCAGGCAGAATTTTTCCCGTTGCTAAGTCTACTTCCGTCAGCTTTCCAGGGGAATCTTTCTTTTGAAGAGGCCCACATTCTCATGCTAGTGAATTACTAATTTTCAGTCTTCTGGTGTGTATACAGGCCACAGAAAAAATCTTGAAAAGTCCTCACTCAATTACATTTTTAAAGGACCCATTAACGGAATGTAAACCTGATCATCTAAAAGCAGCGGCGGTGGCTAACGTCCCAGGAGAAGGAACAGTCATGTGTATTCTCCTCTCTGCTCTCAACCCAGCTTATTTACAGCACTTATCCCAACAAAGACACGGGCTGTGTTTGTCCTGGGGTCCCGCGTGCGGGTCAGGGTACCCATGTCACCCACCAGATAAGTGGTCGGGTCACCTGCCCACCACACAGGAGCACCTGAGCCCCCAGGGCCCCTGCTCGGAACCGAATACAGTGACGCTATCAGCCTAGAAACCTCTTCAAAGAGGAAGAGAGAAATCAAATCTGAAATCAGACAATGTAAAACTCAGCATTTCAACCCACTATTCTACAGCATCAGACAATCCTGGAATAAAGATAAAATGGCATCTTAATTCTGTGGTCAGATACTGCAAGTTGTCCATGTTAGGGTCCGTGGTCAACAACCAAGCCATCCACAAGCCTAAACTTGCCAAATGGAGTTCCCCTTGTCAAAAAGGCTTCCACTTAGTAGGATCATGGCGTATTTTTATCCTCTGCCTGAGATGCGTTCCAACAGCCCATTTCAAATACGAAGCTGAAAGGTATGAAATGAACTAAAACAAGTGATACATAACCAACTGCATGGTGTTTATAAGATACCAGATACAGATAAAAGAAAAGGCTTACACTGTACATCACAGCTTAGCCAATAACGTGTGAAGTCCCCCAGTTCTCAGCCCCATATATGAATGGATGGGGAAACTGCCAGGCCACAACAGCATCCCCAGCTGATGATAATTCTGATTGAAACAGAGGTCAGACGTCTACTCCTACTGTTGACAGTATCATGAAATAAATCATTAAGTGAAGCATAGGTTTTTAAAACTTTTTAAATCACTTGAATTTTTTAGGTCCATCTTCAGCAATCATGCAGAATAGGTGAGCTGATTCACGGTTATACCACTTCCATTCCAATGATGCAAAAAAGCAGAGCAGACACGTAAGTCCTGGAATCTCTGTGTCACACTGGGGATGTCAAGCCGACCCCAGGCATGCCACTCATTTCCCACTCTAGAGGGGCCCCTGATGAAGTCTTTTTGGTCCATCTTGTCAGGGATATTTTCCCCCCAGCCCCAGATCCTCCTCTTTCTAAATTCCCAGAGCAACAACAGTGACATTAAGAAGCCGCTGCACAAATCTGCACGGGAGCCGATGGGCAGAGCAAGGTCCAGTGCCGAGCAGGCAGCCTTTCAGTCTCACCGCTCTGCGGCCGTCACCAAGCGGACTCATGGCCCTGACTCCCAAAAGAGCTTCCTGAGCATCTCCAGTCGGAAATGGTGAATGTCCTTTCTGCAAACATCGTGACGTTGCCACCACTCATCAAATAACTATAGGATATTCAGATTTTGGTGGGTTTTTGTTTTTTTTTTTTTTTTTGAGAGTCCTTCCCTGACAGCTTAATTCATTTTGCTAACTGCTACTGCTAAGTCACTTCAGTCATGTCCGACTCTGTGCGACCCTATCCCTGGGATTCTCCAGGCAAGAACACTGGAGTGGGTTGCCATTTCCTTCTCCAATGCATAAAAGTGAAAAGTGAAAGTGAAGTCGCTCAGTCATGTCTGACTCTTCGCGACCCCATGGACTGCAGCCTACCAGGCTCCTCCGTCCATGGGATTTTCCAGGCAAGAGTACTGGGGTGGGGTGCCATTGCCTTTCTGGGCTCCTCATACACACATTAGAGATGTGGGAATTGGGAAGAGTCAGGTTAGGACCTAAGTCCTGTTCCTGCTTCTGGAGACTTCTGCTGGAGACAGGCTGGGTGGGGATGATGAGCCTCTGTGTGGGAAATGTGCTCTGCTCCATCCCCACCATCCCGCCAACCCGTGCCATAGGAGCAAGGCTGCAGCTAGATCAGACAGAGCCTGGGTCCTCGCTTCCTGGCCTCCCTGGTTGACACTGCAAGGGCTCTTCCCAGGAACCCCCAAGGATTCCGTAGACCACAGGCAACCCTCCAAGCCTTTCAGGAAAGCAGCTGCTGATCCATGGTCTGGCCCCTTCTACCTCCAGGACATCCTGGCATTTGGTCCACGGACACGACAGAAGGCAGCAAACAGCAAAGCGTTTACTTCCGTGGGCAGCTCCCTGCCGAATAAGGATGTGGATCCAGGAGGAACACAGAGTCCTCCTGGGGACCTTCTGGTCCACCACTGAGACGAGGATCACAGGTCTCAGTCTTCCAGAAGAGACCAAAGAAAGCTAGCTGTGGCGCCAAACCGGGCTCCCCACGAGCCCTGCTGTGCCAGCTGTGGGTCTGGGGCCATTTCCCACCTCCCCGCAGGACATTTCTGCAGGGGTCTCTGCACAAAGAATGGGAGGGTTAAGCCAGGCTCTTCTGTGCATTAACCAGTGCCCAGCACACACAGATGCGAAGACCTGACTCATTTGAAAAGACCCTGATGCTGGGAAAGATTGAAGGTGGGAGGAGAAGGGGCCGACAGAGGAGATGGTTGGATGGCATCACCGACTCAATGGACATGAGTTTGAGTAAACTCCAGGAGGTGGTGATAGACACAGAGGCCTGGCGTGCTGCAGTCCATGGGGTCGCGAAGAGTCGGACCCGACTGAGTGACTGAACTGGACTGAGCTGAGCACCACAGAAGTGCTCGAGGAGGGGCAGCTATTACATCATCACTGTTATCACCATGCCTGAGACATGGGACATTTCCCAAAGGCCCCCTGGACCACATGGTCTGAGAAAAGTCACCATGCTCTGCCCGCAAGGTCCAGTCTAGATGCTCAGCTTGAGCTGTGAGCGCGTCCTACCGTCTCACCACCTCCCAAGGTCCCACCAGACTGCTCTGAGTGTCCTCCCCGCCCTCCTCTCTCCCCAGTGTAACTGCTGGCCAGTGGGCTTTGATCCGAGGGGACAGGCTGCCAACCAGAGACGGGACCGTCTCACCCGCTCACTGGCCACCACGCCAGCCACCTCCCCTGTCTGCCCACCAAGACTGCCCATCACTCACTGGGACTCCACGACCGGTGTCCAGAGTGTCCTTCCCACAGAGGTCTCAGCACAGTGACACCAAACTCAGGTCAGCTTCTAGCCACACACCCTTCATTCTACTGAAAGCCCTCTGGAGTTCCACTATGATGGAGTATCCCAGGGGCAGCCAGGGCACAGCCACAAGGAGACAGGAGCACCGGGGCCCTGGGTGCCTCTGCAGCCACCCCACGTCTTCCTCCGCGGGGCCCCCTCTCCACTGACCTATACGAAAGCACTTCCAGTTTACAGAGAAGAAGAGTAACAGTGAGGAGCATGAAGAAGCCTGGGAGAGTCCATGGTAAATAACATCAATTTACAAGGAAAAATCCTTAATTTAAACATGTTAAAGCATAAACCGAAAAGGAGACGTACCTCAGAAAGGAAAACCTGCATACAACATGTGCTAAAACTCAGAAACATAAACTAGACAAGTTTACCACATGGGAACATGCAAAGGCAACGATTACTCTCTGTGACGCATCCAAAACCGCACGCCACACCCTTCACTGTGATGCGGCCCCAGAAACCAACACAAGCCCAGTGCCCATTCCTGCTTTATGTCTGACGGAAACCGACGGGCCAGCATACTTGATCCACGCCCCGGCTACGCAGACAGAACCCAGCTCCCCCAGGGGAGACCAGTGTGCCTAGTCTGACTGCCAGTGAAAACTCTAACTGGATTTTTCCTGTTCCTTGATTAGGAAAGTGACTTTTTTGAAATAGGATCCACCAAACTTAGTTAAATGGTAATACATACCAGAAATGAAAGGAATTAAATGAGACCTACAAACACATCTTTTCCCCTTGAAACCAAATTTAACAATCATGATGGTGGTAAACTCTGGGAAAAAGCGCCATAATATGAAACTTGAAAGACTGCCAACATTACTGGTAAAAACCTTGAGAAAAAGAATAGATCCCACGCTTTGTATCCGTATAAGAGGAACATCTACAATACATTAGAGAAGACATAAAATAGCTAACTTGGAGTGCCTCAATTACTTTTTAAGGCCCTTCATAAAATTTTATCAATGGGATCTTAAGTGTAAATACGTAGAAAGCAACTGCCTGGCGTATGGGAACTTAGAAGAAAACAAACACCCTTTGCTAGAAGGTAGCGACGACAAAACTGGGACCAAATCCTCTGTCTACAAAACGTGGCCGTGCTTGCTCTTCACCTTCAACACTTGCTTCTAGAATCATGGAAAATGAGCCCACTTAACCTACTAGGCTGTAAATAAATGCATCGCAACTGGTTGCTATATTGTAGTAAGAGATGGTTTCAAAAGGCAGGTGCAAGAGGACCATGTGGATTTTCAAGCTTGAAAGTGAACAAATTTCCCGGGAAAGATGCCGTCAGGAGCACAACGAGACCCCGACGCGTGTGTCACCGAGCACTTACGATGAGTTCAGAGTCCCGCCCCATGGAAATGACGGTTCGGTTCACTGTCCGGAGAAGCTTCTCCATGATGATCTGGACGTGCCTCTGCGTTGGCCCCTGCAGGAGACACACGCGTGTAAACCAACAGCTAAGACAGTCATTAACATGCCAGCCCTGCGGCTGTCACGGAATCCATTTACCCTGTAAAGAGTAACTCAATTATAACCCTTAACGAGATGAAAAATGGCCCTTGTCACAGGCAAAAGCCTTCACAAAGAAAACTCAAGGCATTTTATTAATTATAGCCCATTAATGGTAATGTTATATAATCACAGTAATTTAATTGAAGCAAACCTTAAAAATAAAAGCAAATCTGTTTAAACAATATCATGTTTATGATCCCTGATTAGCTCACCAATTAGCTTTCAAAAGACACTTGCCCACTTGTACACAGAGGGCCGGCGGCTAACAACCACATTGCCCGCGCCGCATGTCAGACCCCAGTAACATGGGTCTGCCTGCATAGAATCGAGTGTTTACATATCACCTTATACAACACCTAGAATTTAGCATGCCGGAGCACCTCCGATCTGTAAAAGTGAGCTCCTTCGTCTCGTCTGTGATGGGGCTGTTGATTCTTCTTCATGAATTCTGAACGTGTTTAGACTGGTTTTCTAGGCGCTCCGCACAGGCCAGGCAGGCACTGCCTCCTCCACAAGGCTTGGCCTTACAACTTTTCACTTCCAATCTTTTTCTTTCCACTCTTTTCTGTTTTTAATTAGAGGCTAATTGCTTTACAATCTTGTGTTGGGTTTCGCCACACAACGTGAATCAGGCATGTATACACACGTCCCCCCTTGTGAACCTCCCTCCCACCCCCCTGGTTGTCACAGAGCCCCGGTGTGGGTTCCCTGGGTCATATAGCAAACTCCCCCTGGCCGTCTACTTTCCACACATCTACTACGTGCTAATGTATGTGTTTCCACGCTACTCTCTCCATTTGTCCCACTCCCACCCTCCCCCGCTGTGTCCACAAATCTGCACCCTATATCTGTGTCTCTGTTCTTGCCCTGCAAGTAGTTTCATCGGCACCATTCTTTCTGGATTCCATTCTTAATGCATTAAGATACGATATTTGTTTTTCCCATTCCCAACTAACTTCAGTCTGTGTAACAGGTTCCAAGTTCATCCACCTCACTAGAACGGACTCAAATGTGTTCCTCTCTATGGCTGAACAACATTCCATTGTACATATATATATATACCACAGCTTCTTTATCCATTCACCTGTCAATGGACATCTAGGTTATTTCCGTGTTCAAGCTATTGTAAATAGTGCTGCAATGAACTTTGGGGTACGTGTGTCTTTTTAAATCATGGTTTCCTCAGAGTGTACGCCCAGGAGCGGGGCTGTCGGGTCATGTGGTGGTTTTTTTCTTCTTAGTTTTTAAAGGACTCTCCACCCTGTTCTCCATAGTGGCTGTATCAATTTATATTCCCACCAACCGCGTAAGAGGGCTCCCTTTGCTCCACATCCTCCCCAGCATTTGCTGCTTGTAGATTTCTTGACGATGGCCATTCTGATGATTGAAGTGAAGCAATAACTTCATTGTAGTTTTGATTTGCATTTCTCTAATAACGAGCGATGTTGAGCATTTTTCAAAAGGCCTGGACTGGGATGATTGAAGGCTGGCCTTTGAGTTGAGGCTTGCAAGACCTTTCAAAGGCAAAGCCTGGGAAGAGTGGACATAGCCACAGTTGCAGTGAACTAATTTACTGTAATTCTCTTTTCAAGCACACCACCAAGACTCTGAGAAGATAAGCAGGTGCAGCAAAGAAGTGGGCAGGACAGGCGTTTGTGTGTGTGTGTGTGTGTGTGTGTGCACGCATGCGCACGCCCACATGTGTTTGGACTGGGGAGCTGTCTGGAGGCCAAATGGGGGAGAGCTAAGAACAAGCCCTACTACCTTAAAAACCTTGATTCATCTGGCCACTGCTAGAGGCAGAGACAGACGCAGCCCTGTACACCCGTCCAGACACACCTAGAGAACCAGTGACTTTACATGTGCGCGCACACGTGCACAAATGCTTGTGGTAGGCACAGTGGGGTCGGGAGGCAGAGAGTCAGATGTTTCCACATGTGCTTGCACCAGCTTTTTATCAGACAAGAAGGTCAGAGGAGTAAGCATACAATTGAGAAATGCAAAAGAAAATACCATTTAAAAAAAGAAACAGCAAAGGAAGGACAGGAAAAAGCTGCCGGTACAGAAAGGAGCCTGCGAGACGGGGCAGAGACCTGCTCTCAGAATCCTCAGAAGCACCACTGACTTAAGCAACAACAATTATGCTCATGTATAAAATAAACTAAGTATTATTTATTAAAAATAATGATTGAAAGAAAGTAGGCAATTAGCCTCCCTCTGTTTATTTCTAATTTTTAACATTAAAGCCTCTGACCTTAAATAACAAATCTCAGTCTTGGAAGTCACTGAGCTGAGAAGTCACAGGAAACAAAACAGTATCTTTAATGTAGAAAGACACACATGATAATACAATCATCATGCTTTGCTTGCTCAGTCGCTCAGTCGTGTCTGACTCTGTGTGACCCCATGGACTGTACCCCGCCAGGCTCCTCTGTCCATAGCATTTCCCAGGCAAGAACACTGGAGTGGGTTGCTATTTCCTCCTCCAGGTGATCCTCCCTACCCAGGGATCGAACCCATGTTCCTGCACCTCCTGCACTGGCAGGAGGATTCTTTACCACTAGGGAAGCTCCATCAAGCTTTATACATAAATAAAAAATAATTTGAGGATGCAACTCTACAGAGAAAAAGAGAAAGGTGTTAGTCGCTCAGTCGTGTCTGACTCTTGGTGGCCCCATGGACTGTAGCCCGCCACGCTTGCTCCTCTGTCCATGGGATTCTCCAGGCAAGAATACTGGAGTGGGTTGCCAGGCCCTTCTCCAGGAGATCTTCCTGACCCAAGGATTGAACCAGGGTCTCCTGTATTGCAGGCAGATACTTACCATTAGGGCCACCATGGAAGGCCCAAAGAGAAAGAAAGGGTAACCCTTAAAATTCAGGCCGTTCAATGAATCAAACGTGACTCGGTCCGCCGAGGCCGGGTCTCAGGAGGATCACAGGCCCACGCATGCCGCGGGGTCCACGGAGGCAGCCCCACGGTTACTCACCACGTCCTTCCGGTACAGAACCTCAAGGATGTTGCTGAGCAGTTGGCAGCAGGCCTCCAGATCTTCCTGTCTCTCCAGATGGTACTTGAGCTGATCCGTCATCATGGGAAGCAGGATCTCTCTGCAGTCTGCAGGGGACACCGGGTTACAAGTCAGCAGGAGACCCACCAAGACGCAACTCTGTTTGCTAGAAGCTTGCTTTCCCAGCTCGCGACAGGGCACGTTGCACTTACACTCTCCACAGTGTGAAACTGACATCTGGAGGGGGTCAGGCCTGCTGACTGGGCGGAAATCACTTCTTATCAAATAATTCACACACACACATACTCACCTCTGCACATGTGTCTGTGTTGTCATCATATAAATATAAGATGACAATTAACATACACATGCATACAGATACGTATTCACATATATCCCATGGTGTGCACATCAATACAAACACAAACAAGCATGCAGCAATTTTAACTAATTTTCTGTGCCAATTATGAATTTACTGATTGGCCACTTTAGAAGAAATACTTGGTAAAACACAAATGATTTGAATTGCAACTATTCTTGTTGTTTCCTAGGAGGACCAGAGTATGGTTCCCTTCTGCTTGCATACACCTCCCAAACGTTCCTGAGCTTGGCCAGTTCACAACTCACTAACTTCCACATTTAATGTTTACGTGCTCGGGGACACCCTTCTGCTGGGCTCACACCTGCAGAGGACAGTCTGCAGGGGGCTGAGAGCTCAGGCTCTGGAGGGAGCTTGTGTGGGTTTAAATTCTGCTGTTTTCCGTGCAGGGTAATCTTGGGCTAAGCTGGTTACCTCTCCCAGTGTACGTTTCCTCATCTCTAACATGGACACACTGGCACTAGTTACTCACAGGTTTTAGGCACAATGTCCTCCTGCAAGGTTAGGTGTGAAGGCCTGAGCCTGGCACAGGTGAGATGCTCTGGACAGGTACTTGCTCTCATGATGTGACAGAGATACTGGTGAAAAGCAACCCCCGCCCCGGCCTCCTAGACCCCTGGGCGAATGAGGGAGGGAGCAGTGGGGAGCAGGTATTGACCTTGGAGGTGAAAGTTAGGAAGCCCTCCTTCAGGACGCAGTACATTCACCTGCTGGGAAGAAGCATTAGAATTTCCCGCGTGGGGTGGGCAATCTTAGGCACAAATTCAGGGAGACGGGAGTAGATGACATATTCACAGAGCCACAGGCAAAGTTCAGGAGGGTGGGGAGAGGAGAAGCAGAATAAAGGACAAGACAGGCAGTCAGGTTTCATTCTGAACATGATGGGTGAGATGGAAATGAATGAAGAATTGGGAGAAGCTGGTGGGGAAGGGATGTGATAATACAAAAGGCCAGAGAGAGCCTCTGCAATGGCAGCCAGGTAGGGCAGTGCAGATGGGAGGCACGGAACTGGCTAGTTAGGTGCTGCAACGGTCCATGCAAAAACTAGGAAAAGCATGACCTCCTGCTGATGACAGAGGACGAGATGGTTGGATGGCATCACCAACTCGATGGACATGAGTTTGAGCAAGCTCCAGGAGTTGGTGATGGACAGGGAAGCCTGGTGTGTTGCAGTCCATGGGGTCACAAAGAGTCAGACACGACTGAGCAACTGAACTGAACTGACCTCCTGCTACAGTGGTATGTTTGAAAGAAGAGGCCCTGAACAAAGCATACTGGAGGCAGGCTGAACACAGTGGCTGACGATAAACTGGAGAGGAGGCCAGGGGCTAAACGAGAGTTAAATAAGACACCCAGTCCAACGTGACCCCTTGATGAGTCCCAAGGCAGGATATGACACCATCCAAGGAGAGGAACCCGGGAACAGAAGGGCATCTAAGGGAAGAGAAAAGGACCAGGGTGTAGTTTTGGATGAGTTGCGTTTGAGTTGCCTGTTGGATATTCAAGTAGCTCCACCTAGTAGGCACATAGAGAGAGCCTTCTAGACCTTAGAGATCTCCAGTCTCACCGACCAAAGAAGCAACAGCTCTTAGACTGTAATGAATGCCAAGTGTGTGGGTAAGACCATTAAAGAGGAGTATGGAGAATGAGAAGAAAGTACTATGAGTGGCAGTCAGGAGGTTGGTAACAGAACAGGAGATGGAGCGAGCAGCAACGTGGGATGAGGCAGAGATGAGTAACGTCACCCAAATCGAGGGAGGGCAGGTGGCCGGTGTGTGGCAAGAACGGATCCAAAAGAACAGCCCTGGGATGTGGCGACTGAAAGCACCCAGAGTCCTGCTCAAGACGGCTTCCTGGAGTGGGATGAGAAGACAAAACTAGGAGTGCAGACACAGCTCCGGAAGCACAGCTCTGAAAGGAAGGGATTCTGGCGCCTAAGGATCAAAGATAGTTTGGGTTTTCATTTGTTTTTTAGATAGGACCATGGAAAGGATGCTCGGAGAAATCAAAGAAAAATAACGAACTAGACACAAGTAAGACTAGAGATGAAATGTTGATTGCTAATTGTCTCTTCCTGTTGGGGAATCCCATTGAACTCCAGCACATCCAGCCTCCAACGTGAGCGATCTGCTGACAACACCAGTTCTGATGGTGAAACAAGCTCAGCCACTGTCATTCCCTTAGGAATGCGGAGCACGAGAGAGAAGACAGCAGAGCTTGGAAACATTAAACATCTCCCGCCTGTTTTTAGAATTCTACATTTTAGGACTTCCAGTGTTAATGAGACATAAAGGCATGTTTTTGCATTAATGTTTTCTGAGTTTTTTTAAATATAAAAAAAAATGAGCCTGCAAACATTGGAAATGTTCCTGAAAGTATGTAGAGAGATTTTGCCAAGAAGTAGGGGCTTCCCTGGTGGCTCAGATGGTAAAGAATCTGCCTGCAATGCAGGAGACTTGGATTTGATCCCTGGGTAGGGAAGATGCCCTGGAGAAGGGAATGGCAACCCACTCCAGTATTCTTGCCTGGGAAATCCCATGGACAAAGGAGCCTGGCGTGCTACAGTCCAAGGGGTCGCAAAGAGTCAGACACAACTGAGTGACTAACACACACATGTGGTAAAGAAGACCTAGGGATGGAGGGAGGGAGGTAGGTCAGACAGGGAGATGCAGAAACAGCCCACATCCTTCTGCTCCTCCACTTTCTAGGGGGCTGCATGTAGGAAGCTCATGCTAAGGCTTTTTCAAGCTCCATTCTGATTTAATCCACAGAAAAGGAACTGATAACAACTCCATTTTTCCAGACGGAGTTTCCTCCAAAGAATATATGAATATATGCATTTGCTTGCTGATGTCACCATTACAGGACTCCATACTTGGTGTGCATGCTCAGTCGCTAAGCTGTGTCCAACTCTTGGGGCCCCCCGGACGGTAGCCCACCAGGCTCCTATGTTCACGGGATCTCCCAGGCAAGAATACTGGAGTGGGCTGCCATTTCTTCCTCCAGGGCATCTTCCCAGGACAGGGATCAAACCTGGCTCTCCTGCCCTGCCAGGTGGGTTCTTGACCACTGAGCCACCAGGGAACCCGACAAACACTTAGGCAGAGGTAAGTCAGAGATGCTAAAGGGCTGAGCATCTTCCGGGCAGAGGCCGGGCGGGCCTGGCCGACTATGGTGTCAGGAATCGCAGGCGGGCGGGGCGTGAGAGCACAGTGGAGGAGAAGGCGCTCTGGCATGGGGACCAGGAGAGTCCCTCCTTGTCGTGGCTCCTGGACGTCAGGGCCACCACACCATTCCTTCCCCTTCCCACCCAGCCCTTCCTACAACGTCAGTGGTGAACACCCGGCCCCACAGAGAGCATCTCCCCCAAATGCCACCATCCCTTGAACTCATGACAGAAGTGCCCCAAAGCTGAGACGGGCCTCCAGCGTAGGAGAGGGCACAGGCATCAGAGAGCTGCCCCAGGACAAAGCCAGTCCAAGGGACAGGCCACAAGATGACCTCACGGCAGTGAATCCGGCCTGAACATGCAGCTGCCCAAAATGCTGACCCACTGCATGCACGAACTCCTCAGGCATCCCAGATCCAACGTCTTACTACGAAAAAAGTTCACAAGTCACACCAGCCTGCAGTAGCTCTGCTGACCTAAACTGCAACACAACATCCAGTGTGGGGCTACACTCCAGCTCCCAGAACCCAAGGGGCAGGGCAGGGCCCCCGGCCAAGCCGTCTGAATCCAGCCCTGCCTGCGTTCGTCCTCAAGGTCCAAGTGGAACATCTCCAGCTGGAGTCCCCCTTCCCTCCCACCTGAAATACATCACCAGCATGATGACCACTCTTAATAGATGAGCCCTCGGCCACCCCGGCCACTTGGTCATCCCCAACAACACTGCCACCACCGTTCCGGAGGTAAGTCTAATTTCCAAGTAGGTGGAGAAGGAAGAGCCACGAGAAGCTGAGCAGGCAGAGACAGGTGCTGAATACACGACCACGGAAAGCATGACCTCGGAGGCTGAGCAAAGCCAAGCTTGGGAGGGACCCCACAGCAGCAGAAGGCCAGGTGGACTTGCCAGGCCAACGGGTCAGCAGGGCTGTGTCCACAAATGACCCTAGAAAATCAGGGGAACACAGCTCTGGATTCAGAGACGGCTGAAATGGCTCCTCAGGCTCCGGCAACCCAGAGGCCCTGGCGACAGTCCATGCCTAAGGCCCCGTGTATCTGTGACGCCGGACAGGCAGGGGTGGACTTCACCGTCCTCCAAATAATTGAGTGTGTTGGTGTCATCTGTCAGAATCACTCCAGGGTGAGGGAGGGGATGGCCGCCCTGTCCATCTTCTACTGGGAGAGATGCCGTCAACCACTCCTGGCTCCCGGCACAAACGCCCACTGGCCACCCAGCCCAGAGCTCTGTGATAGCTTTGCTTGTCTATTACCCAGCCTCTTTTGAGGAAAAAGGACCAAATTTTGGACACTTTGCTGCCATTTTGACATGTTTAAAGGCTTTCATTCAGGTTAGTTTCTGAGAACATAAAAATCCATTTGTTTATAACCCTTCATGGGTCCATAGTATCGAGGGATACTACGGAATACACATGGGATGTTTTCAAGATCCACTGGATAACTGTGGTCTTAACCTTATCACTGCCACCCACCTCTGGCTTGTCAAGATAAAGGGGGCCATGGGGGTAAGCCTACCTCACCGAGAGAATGGAACAAGACCACACGAGCAGGACTTTGGGAGGGTCCAACACTCCAGTCCAGAGGACCACTACCAACCCCTGACCACACGCCCATCACAGGACCAGATCACCGGGAGGGAGCAGCCGCATGCCTGGGGCTTCCATGCAGGCGCACGGACCACACCAGGCATCTCCTGCAGGCCTCCAAGGGCAGAGGGTCACAGGGCGGCAGTGCCTTCAGAAACACGGCCCAGGCCTCCCCAGGAAGAAGAGCAACATCCCAGGTCCTGCAGTGGCTGTGAGGACCACAGCTGGAAGCAGCCCAGGCTCAACTGATCCATCTTCCTGGTGACCTCTGACTGGCAGGCCCCAGCCCAGGCCCTCGACAGACCTGGGGACAAGTGGGTCTCCGGTGCCAGGTCTCAAGACTGCTGGGATGTAAGACTAGCTCTGTGACCTGCCTGTCCCTCCTGGAACAGTCTCTGTTAGAGGAGAGGTCTGGCTCTCATCCATGGGAGGAGGCCCTGCACACGCACTAAGACCTCACAGTGGACGTGTGTGTTTGTGTGCGTGCGGGTGGCTTCCTGCACGTGCGTGGGCATGTGTGAGCAGACATGCATGTGCCTGTGTGGAGACGCGCTCTCTTCCCAACAAGACAGCTGCACAGGACTTTGGTCCACAGTCCTTTTCATGGTTGAAGACAGTGTTTTGCTTGTTTTAGGTGGTGAGCATGGACTTGCAGCCAAGGGCCACCCTGTCCCAACCTCAGAGGACATCGGGGCAAAGCAATCATAGCCATCATCCCACTTGCCTCTCTGGGGACTCAGCTGCACTGGAGTGTCCAAGCCAATCCCAACAGCAGCGCTCAGGCTCACGCGCACATGCACGCACACACAGGAGGGTTGATCTGGGTCCCCTGTGACTACAGGTGCAGAGGAACACAGCAGAGGGTCTGCAGTGAGAAGCAGGTCTGCCTCCTGGTGCCGCCCCAGCCACCTAGCAGCCCTCCCCACCCAGAGCAAAATGAACCTCATTTGACAAAGGACACCCCAACTCTGCATTTATGCTCTTTTCAGCTTTCTCAAGAAGTGGTAGGATCAAGTTTGCAATAACACTAAAGATCCTGAAAATTTTTCTAAGTGAAAACAAAATATCAGGAAGGTACCTGAGGTACATAGAGGAAGGTACCCCCTCCCACACAACCACTCACGTATCCACCCACCCACCCACACACACCCACACACCTATCCACCCAGCCACTCACACCTTCAATGAGCTGTTTTAAAGCATCAGACATGTATCTGGCAGTTAAGGAAGAGGAATCTCCTGTCACATTCTGAGTGTCTCAAATCGGTGACCCCAGTATGTAGAATAGAATACCTATGTAGAATAGAACACATTTTTACAGCATGATCGGGGCCTATAGTCCCACTTGGTTCAGAATGGATGTCCTGGAAAGCTGACAATCTCCCCACTCAAAGGAAGAAAAGAAAAACAATCAACCAAACAAATACTGAAATCAAGAAAACACATTTTAAACCAACTACCCACAGATCATCACATGGAAAAAAGCTGTGACCAATATGTGACTGAAGCCTAGGAACGTGGGTCAGTCTATTTGATTTTGTTTGTTTGCTTTTTCACTAAAGTAGGGTCAAGTCCCCTATGATGAAAAGGACATCTTTTTTTGGTGTTAGTTCTAGGAGGTCTTGCAGGTCTTCATAGAATTGTTCAACTTCAGCTTCTTTGGCATGAGTGATTGGGGCATAGACTTGGATTACTGTCATACCAAATGGCTTGCCTTGGAAACGAACAGAGATCATTCTGTCATTTTTTAGATTGCACCCAATTACTGCATTTTGGGCTCTTTTGTTGACCATGATGGCTAATCCATTTCTTCTAAAGGATTCTTGCCCACAGTAGTAGATATAATGGTCATCTGAATTAAATTCGCCCATTCCAGTTCATTTTAGTTCATTGATTCCTAAAATGTCAATGTTCACTCTTGCTATTTCCTGTTGGACCACGTCCAATTTACTTTGATTCATGGACATAATATTACAGGTTCTATACAATATTGTTCTTTATAGCATCGGACTTTACTTCCATTACCAGTTTATTTATTTAACGTATAAACAGAGTACGTCATGCAAAATGCCATGCTGTATGAACCACAAGCTGGAATCAAGATTGCCAGGAGAAATATCAATAACTTCAGATATGCAGATGATACCAGCCCTATAGCAGAAAGCAAAGAGGAACTAAAGAGCCTCTTGATGAAGGTGAAAGAGAAGAGTGAAAAAGCTGGCTTAAAACTCAACATTCAAAAAACTAAGATCATGGCATCCAGTCCCATCAATTCATGGCAAATAAATGGGTAAACAATGGAAACAGTGACAGATTTTATTTTCTTGGGCTCCAAAATCACTGCAGATGGTGACTGCAAACATGAAATCAAAACACACTTGCTCCTTGGAAGAAAAGCTATAACCAACCTAGACAGCATATTAAAAATTAGAGACATTACTTTGCCAACAAAGGTCTGTTTAGTCAAAGCTATGGTTTTTCCAGTAGTCATGTATGGATGTGAGAGTTGAACCATAAAGAAAGCTGAGCGCTGAAGAATTGATGCTTTTGAACTGTGGTGTTGAAGAAGGCTCTTGAGAATCCGTTGGACTACAAGGAGATCAAACCAGTCAATCCTAAAGGAAATCAGTCCTGAATATTCTTTGGAAGGACTGATGCTGAAGCTCTAATACTTGGGCCACCTGATGCAAAAGAACTGACTCCTTAGAAAAGACTCTGATGCTGGAAAGCATTGAAGGCAGGACAAGAAGGAGGCGACACGGGATGAGATGGTTGCACAGCATCACCGACTCAATGGACACGAGTCTGAGCAGGCTCCGGGAGTTGGTGATGGACGGGGCAGCCTGGTGTTCTGCAGTCCACGGGGTCACAGAGAGTCGGACACGACTGAGCGGCTGAACTCAACGAGAGCTGGTTTACTTTACAACGATGTGTTAGTTTAGGTGTCCAGCAAAGTGATCCAGTATACATATATCTATAAACATCTTCAGATTCTCTTCCATTATAGGTTATTAGAAAATCTTGACTATAGTTCCTTGTGTTATACAGTAGGTTCTTGCTGTTTATCTATTTTATGTGTGAAAGTGTGCTTCTGTTAATCCCGAGACTCACGGACATAAAAAAACAAATTTATAGTTGACAAAGGGAAGGAAGAGGGGAGGGATAAATTGGGAGTTTGGGACTAACAGTCTAATCGATTTTGGAAAAGGCTTTTGGGCTGATTAAAGTTCTGTTTACCCATGCACATAAGAAAATGATAATATCTACCTGTCCCCCTCTTTGCCTTGAACCTTGGGCAAGTTACTTGAACTCTTGAAGGCTTAATTGTCCTTCTCTGCAAACGGGCATGCACTGTTAACCCTCAGACTTACTGTGAGAATCAAACGACGTAAAGTGTGTGTCTGGCAAGTAGTCAGCACTCAGTCAAGGGCAGCTGTCAGTAACAGTGACGGAAATAACATTATCCTGCAAAGTCAGCTTTTCCAACAAAGTAAACAGCAAAAACTCCTGCCTTAGGGTCTGTTAGTAAATAGGGTAGCCAGTGAGCCCTTAAAATACAGCTAGTTCCACTGACGAGTAGAATTTTCAACTTTAGTTAATTTCATGTAATTTTTTAATTTAACTCTTTAACTTAAATGTAAAAAATGGACACCTGATTCAGTTCTTGCAAACAACTATTTGGAACGACTGAACAGCATGTATAGATGAATCTCCTTTCCTGTGGTGAATTTTATTAAATGTGAAAAATACAAATCGAGAGTCTGTGATGAAAATTCAGCATTCAAACTGAGATATGATATACATGTAAAAACCACACTGGATTTTAGAAAGTTCCTATGAAAAAAACAAAAACAAAAAAAGACTGTGAAACATGCTATTTGTAATATTTAGATCAAGGTCATGTTGACATATTTCAGATGAAATATATTATTAAAATTAATTTCACCAACTGTCTTGTATTTTTTTTTTTTTTTTACTGTGGACTGTATAAAATTATAAATTGCGTATGTAGCTGGCATTCTATCTCTGTTGGACAGCGCAGTCTGGGAGTGTGCTAGGAAGCAGATGTTGGAGGCCTCCTGTGCGATTTCTCATTTTAATGAACTAGTGTTCATCTCTGGAAGGAGAGTCAAGGCCACAGCTTTCTCCTGGCGGATCATCTTCACACGGGCGTGACTGCAGGCCTCATCAATGCCTGTTAGTCTGCGTCAAGGCACAGAGCTGACCTACAAGCAAGCCAAACCCAGGCAGCCCAGTTGTCCTGGCTTTTCCCTGCCATGCACAGAGTGAATGCTGACAGCCCCGCCCAGATGCCAGGAAGGCGCAGGCAGCCCTGGGCCCAGACCCCTCGCAAATCAGCCATGGGGATCAGAGGCCCTGCAACACACCAGCCAGCCTTCCATACCCCCTTCCCCAGTGTGATCCACTCTGATTACAGACAGCAATAATGTGACATCTGCTCATTCTCAGCTGTGGAGGCTGAAGCCATGATGATTAATGCTCTGGTAATGGGCACAGAGCAAAAAATATTCATCTTTATAAAAGGTATTCAACAGGCATCATCAGCTTATAAATGTCCAAGGAGAATATCCGTCTATAACTCCATTACAGCTCTACATCAAAGTAGGATGCAAATACGAGAATGAATCTGTCTGTTTAAAACATTCATTTTATGAACACTGAATAATGTGCTTCTTAATTTTTAGTTTGGTCACATTAAACAAATGATCCATAAAGTGCGTTTAATAACCTTGAGCCTGTTACACAGAACTAAAATCCAGACGAATACTTTTAATGAGAATTAAACAGCAAGAGTCATATAAACGGGGGATGCTTTGCTATCCATCTTTTTCAGATAATCATCCGATTTTTCAACAATCTAAGAACTCTGTACCCACATGATTCAATTTGTTCAAATAACTCTCTCCCGCTATACAAATCTTCCAGTGCCAGAAATGCGGAACACATAGCCAGCAATGGAGAGGATCACAGGAGCAATCTATTCAAGTCCCAGTTGTACAGACGTGGGGACAGCAGCCAGCGTAGGGACCAGGCAGCAGCTGAACTAGAATGAGATGTCTGATCCTGAAGCCAGATGACTATGCGTGTACACATGTGTGTAAACATGTATGATGCAGGTAACTTTACATGTCTAATGCAGATTAAATTTTTCCAAGAGTCATTTTAATTCGCTTTAACTAAGTTGTGAGCATTTAGCAGTACCAGGAGGGTAAATTCACATCAAGTAACCCTAAGCGTATCAGTTTCCCCTTCTGAACTTTAGATCTTGGTCTGTGGAATGGAGTAAACACAACTGCCCTGCTCCGTGTTTCTATTCCTACCAACAGGCAGTCCCTTTGTAAGTATTCTGGTCAGAGGATTCTCAGCACCACTTGGCCAAGTGCTGAAATAATCGGAAATAAGATAATCTGCCTGTCAGCTCTGAGGTACCCAATGTCACAAAACTTTAACTGAGACAGTGACAGAGCAATTAAAATATCTTGAAAACTGGAAGGGAACAGGGCAAGATACAGACTGTAGAACAAGAGAAAAAGAAGTTGGTCAAAGATATGTCTTCTGGCTGAAGCCAAAGGGCCTCCTAAAAAGTGTGTTATCGTTTAAAGAAGGGAGAGGTGTAGCAGTTATTTCATATCCTTCAGTTTGGAGAAGTGTAATCATAGCGAGTAACCATGCATTAGTATCACGTTGCTGTTCAGTCACTAAGTCGTGCCTGACTCTTTACGATCCTGTGGACTGCAGCACAGTAGGCTTCCCTGTCTTCCAACATCTCCTGGAGCTGCCCAAGTTCATGTCCATTGAGTCGGTGATACTATCTAACCATCTTGTCCTCTGTGGCTCCCTTCTCCTTCTGCCTTAAATCTTCCCCAGCATCAGGGTCTGTTCCAATGAGTCAGCTCTTCACATCAGGTAGACAACATATTGGAGCTTCAGCAACAATCCTTCCAATGAATATTCAGACTTGATTTCCTTTAGGATCGACTGGTTTGATCTCCTTGCAGTCCAGGAGACTTCCAAGAGCCTTCTCCAAGACCACAATTTAAAAGCATTAATTCTTCAGCAAATTCATATTATAATAATAGATACTTTGTCAGATGAAAGAAGAATCACTGCAGAAAAACCTCAAATGAGTCCCATTTAAAAACAGATGAAAATATTAGTTAAGACTCAAAAATATGCCAGGAAAGATAGTGTGCAAAGTACTGGTCAGACCAAGAATTTGTTCTCTAGATAGAAATGCATCAAGGAGGTATCTCAGGACATTTGAGAGGACTTCTGCAGGCTCGCCAGTCCTTGGGCAGAACCTTACTGTGTAGAAGACGAGGAATCAAAGACAGGAAGATGGGGCTGGGGAGTTGTGTGCCTTCATTTACCCAGGTGTGTAAAGGGGACCGAGAATATAGGTCTTGGCCTGTGACGCCCAGCGCACACTCTTCTATTAGCTGCACTAATGATGAGCTGTGTGGTTAAAAAACAATGTCCACACTTTATGGTCTGTCCCCTCCATCTTGAGGGAAGGACTATGCCCTCAGGGAGGAGTGTATGCAACAGAAACAAAAATAGCATCTCAAAAGAGAACCCAGGAGACTGCAGGCTGAGCTGAGGATCCTCCAGCTGTCCCAGGCAAGTTTCTGTAGGCAACATGAGGGACCATGAACTGGGGAGACTCAGAGTCCTAGTGCCAGTGTGAGCATGACTGGATGAGGGCCAATCAAGCCGGCCTCTTCTAAGATTGCTCCTTGTGCCAATAATATCAAGCAACAGGGACAGAAGTTCACTCAGAGGTGAGCGCAGAACAGCGAACCAATAGACTATCGACAAAGGTTAGACAACTACACCCTGAGGAACTTGACACCACCAATTTCATCACACAGAAAGAGAGAGAGAAAGCTAGGAAAACTCCATAAGCACACAAGCACAACGCTACACGGCTTATGTTTCATCTATGCACGTGCTTATTTATTCACATACTCGTATTTTATCTTGTTCCATTCGGCATTTGAAGCGAATTCAGTTTTCAGAATGCATTACTACTACCGTGGATGTGAATCAGCTTAAGAGCAGGTAATGGACTTGTAACAAGCAAAGTCCTTAATCAGCACCATGGTGGTGGACAGCTCCCTGCCTGGGACGCTGCTTACAGACCACAACTTGCCTGTTAACTCCTGGGTGGTTATCTGTAAATTAAGAAAATTACTCTTCTCCAATTAAATATTTTTAAATGGCTCTAGAGCCTCTCAGAGGACTCAAATTTGCTCACCAACAGTCCTGAGCACATGGAAGGTGCTCAACAAAGTATAATGGAATTTAAATGGATATAATTAAGAAACTGAAATTGAGTTCACCCTCCCAGATTCAGTAAACCACTTCTTAAAAAGGCTGCCCTGTTTTAACAAGTGATGTTTTCAAAAATACACACATAGAATGACATATTGTAGAATGACATATTGAATTAGGGATGAAAAAAAGTACACTATGTTACAGATAAAGATTAGAATTTTCTCAGGGCATGAAAAAATGGAGAAAATTATATTTATATTCCATCATTATTTAAGAAATTAGTCTTTGGGTTTCACAGCTGGTAATGTTCATTAGAAGTCTTCAGCACAACTATCTAATTAAAGTAATCCAGAAAGCTACATAAGTGGTACATTAAGTAACTGTCACATACAACGCTACCAACCCCAATTTTTCTTTCTGCGCAACATCCATCAAGTTAACAAAGCTACAACAGAGTGGTTCTGGTTTTAAGATCCCTTTCAAGGAAGAGAAATCTCTTTTGAGATTTCTTTATGGATCCAAAGCATCAGGAAGGTATATTTCACTAAAGGTCTGTATTAAACACACAGTTTCCCTTTCTACGATTTAAAGCATGACAAACTGATTAACAGGGTAATTTTTTAGAGATATAAATTTTCCATTTTGGATGGAATGACGATGAAAACAGTCTAGAAGTCTGAACTCAATAATTCCTACTAGTAGTCCCACTAGGCATCTGAGTCTTTGCCCTCAGATTTTCAAGGGTTGCTGTAACTAATGTTCTCATCTCTGCTTCATAACTGGAAGACTCAATTACCTGAAAATAAGAATGAGGGAAATAATTTTTAAGCTCTCTAGGCCTACATTTTAAAGAAGCTCTGTATTGTTCAAAAATGGAAGACAAGTGAAGTTTGATGAGGCTGGTGAACACTGTCTAAAAGGAGCCTGTTCGTTATGTTGAAGGACAGAGCCACAGGAATGGCCAGGAAATGAGGGAATGACGTATTTTCCATCCCCCCTCACTGCAGGATTCCAAACATCAGAGAAAAGAATAAAAACAAACAAAGGGGCCCCAGAGAACAGTAAGCTAAAACCAAAGTTAATTCACCAAGAGCACTAAACCAAACTACTATCAAGCCTAGAGAGAGAGAGTCTTGCCACTAAGTCTCCAAATCTTTATTCTCCAAACCTTGCTACCCTACGAAAACAACTTATGACACAAGGCAAGTGTATGTAAGTTCTAAAGGAAATACTGTTCATGGGGTTCTCAAGGCAAGAATACTGAAGTGGGTTACCGATCCCTTCTCCAGTGGACCATATTGTCTCAGCAGGCCTTACAAACAGCTAAGAAAAGAAGAGAAGCAAAAGGCAAAGGAGAAAAAGAAAGATATTCCCATTTCAAAGAATGACAAGAGATAAGAAAGGCATTCTAAGGGCTCAATGCAAAGAGATAGAGGAAGACAATACAATGGAAAAGATCTCTTCAAGAAAATTAGATATATCAAGGGAACATTTCATGCAAAGTTGAAAGGGTACAATGAAGCACAGAAATGGCATGGACCTAACAGAAGCAGAAGATATTAAAAAGAGGTGGCAAGAATACACAGAAGAACTATACAAAAAAGATCTTCGTGATCCAGATAACCACGATGGTGTGATCAACTCACCTAGAGCCAGACATCCTGGAATGTGAAGTCAAGCTGGTGTTACAAAGCATCACTATGAACAAAGCTAGCAGAGGTGACGGAATTCCATCTGAGCTATCTCAAATCCTAAAAGATGATGCTGTGAAAGTGCTGCACTCAGTATGCCAGCGAATTTGGAAAACTCAGCAGTGGCCACAAGACGAAAAGGTCAGATTTCATTCCAATCCCAAAGAAAGGCAATGCCAAAGAATGTTCAAACTACTGCACAATTGCACTCATCTCACATGATAGCAAAGTAATGCTCAAAATTCTCCAAGCCAGGCTTCAACAGTACATGAACTGACAACTTCCAGATATTCAAGCTGGATTTAGAAAAGGCAGGGGAACCAGAGATCAAATTGCCAACATCCACTGGATCATAGAAAAAGCAAGAGAATTCCAGAAAAACATCCACTTCTGCTTTATTGATTACACCAAAGCCTTTGACTCTATGGACCACAACAAACTGTGGAAAATTTTTAAAGAGATAGGAATACCAGACTACCTTACCTGCCTCCTGAGAAATATGTATGTAGGTCAAGTATCAACAGTTAGAACCAGACATGGAACAACAGACTGATTCCAAACTGGGGAAGGAGTACATCAAGGCTGTACATTGTCACCTTGCTTATTTAACTTATATGCAGAGTACATCAGGAGAAATGCCAGACTGGATGAAGCACAAACTAGAATCAAGATTGCTGGGAGAAATATCAATAACCTCAGATATTCAGATGACACCACCCTTACAGCAGAAAGTGAAGAGGAACTAAAGAGCCTCTTGATGAAAGTGAAAGAGGAGAGTGAAAAAGCTGGCTTAAAACTCAACATTCAGAAAACTAAAATCATGGCATCCAGTCCCAATTACTTCATGGTAAATAGATGGGTGAACAATGAAAACAGTGAGAGACTTTACTTTCTTGGGCTCCAAAATCACTGCAGATTGTTAACTGCAGCCATGAAATTAAAAGACACTTGCTCCTTGGAAGGAAAGCTATGACAAACCTAGACAGTATATTTAAAAGCAGAGACATTACTTTGCCGACAAAGGTCTAGTCTAGTCAAAGAAGATCTCAGTGATCCTGCTGCAGAAACAACATAGCAGATGGTTCTATGGACTCAGTTGTGATATTTCAAAGAGACAATAAAAACTCTTGATTTGAAAAAAAAAAAAAAAAAAGCTATGGTTTTTCCTGTAGTCATGTATGAATGTGAGAGCTGGACCATAAAGAAAGCTGAGCACCGAAGAATGGATGCTTTTGAACTGTGGTGTTGAAGAAGGCTCTTGAGAGTCCCTGGGACTGCAAGGAGATCAAACCAGTCAATCCTAAAGGAAATCAATCCTGAATATTCATTGGAAGGACTGATGCTGAAGTTGAAGCTCTAATACTTTGGCTACCTGATGTGAAGAACTGACTTTTTGGAAAAGACCCTGATGCTGGGAAAGACTGAAGGCAGGAGGAGTCGGGGACGACAGAGGATGAGGTGGTTGGATGGCATCACCAACTCAATGAATGTGAGTTTGAGCAAGCTCCAGGAATTGGTGATGGACAGGGAGGCCTGGTGTGCTACAGTCCATGGAGTCCCAAAGAGTCGGACATGATTGAGCGACTGAACTGAACTGAACTGAAAGGAAATCTGTCAGTTACTTCTGTCACTTTCAATATGAGAATATAGAAAAACTAGATCCTGAAAGGCAAGGAAATTCAGTGTTACTGGAACGAGCTTTCCTCAGGTCTCAGGTGCAGAAGCGCAGCAGAAAGGAGTCCATGTGGGTAATAGAATGTCTCCCACTTCAGCTTTTTGCAAGTATGCCCAATGTGCTTGACAAATTTAAGTCAATGCTATCTCAGCTTGGTTTCTTTTATCCCAGTTTCTGTAACATTAATGTGAAATATTTCTGTCAGCATAAACCCCACACCATGGTGTCCTCCTGTTTATGTTAATTTACTTACACTGAAACCTTTCATTTCTATAAAAGGATCGAAGCTTTAATCTTCATAGCTTTGGTCAGATAGGTGGGCAACTATGTAATCACATGGGAACAAAGCTACAAATATACAAAGGATGAAACTTTGACCTTTCCTTCTATTTTAACTTGATTTAAAAGTTGCTCACTCCATGCCACAGATTATTTGGAAGAGTTACCTTTTTGTGAAGCACATAATCTATTTAACCAGCTTTCAAATAGTCAGATCACATCTTGAGACAATGCTTGGAGCCATTTCTGCCCATACTGTCTACACAGGGCAGGATAAAGAGCCCGAGCCCTTCCCCTCAGCCAGGGAACAGGAGCGGGAACAGCCCAGGTGGGTTCTGGACATCAGCATAGGGACCAGCCCCTCCGTACATGCCATCTACTCTGACTACAAGCTCACATCTGAAAAGACATCCTCCCAAAATGCTGTGAAGGCTAGGATTTGCCTCAACCTATCTGGGGGAGGGGAAGGAATGGATTGGGATTCAGTCAGTTCAGTTCAGTTCAGTTCAGTTGCTCAGTCGTGTCTGACTCTTTGTGACCCCATGAACCACAGCACACCAGGCCTCCCTGTCCATCACCAACTCCTGGAGTTTACCCAAACTCATGTCCATTGAGTCAGCGATGCCATCCAACCATCTCATCCTCTGTTGTCTCCTTCTCCTCACACCTTCAATCTTTCCCAGCATCGGGGTCTTTCCAAATGAGTCAGTTCTTCACATCAGGTGGCCAAAGTACTGGAGTTTCAGCTTCATCATCAGTCCTTCCAATGAATATTCAGGACTGATTTCCTTTAGGATAGACTGGTTGGATCTCCTTGCAGTCCAAGGGACTCTCAAGAGTCTTCTCCAACACCACAGTTCAAAAGCATCAGTTCTTCGGTGCTCAGCTTTCTTTATAGTCCAGCTCTCACATCCAGGCATGACTACTGGAAAAACCATAGCCTTGATTCGAGGGATCTTTGTTGGGAAAGTAATGTCTCTGCTTTTTAACATGCTGTCTATGATTGGGATTAGTTGGGATTAATTTGGGATGAGCAGATGCAAGCTATTAGACATAGATCAACTACAAAGTCCTACTGTATAGCACAGGGAACTACATGCAATATCCTGGGAATAAACCATAATGGAAAAGAACATGAAAAAGACAGTGAAGGACAGAGGACCCTGGCGTGCTGTATTCCTTGGGGTCACAAAGAGTGAGACATGACTGAGCGACTGAACAACAAGAAGTGTGTGTGTGTGTGTAACTGAATCACTCAGCTGTATAGTAGTAATGAACAACATTGTAAATCAACTATATCTCAATAAAATATATTTAAAAATAAAAATATCTAGGGGAGAAGCACTGAGATAAAAACAGGACTATGACTTAATAGCATTTGAAGCCCAGTGAGGGGTACACAGGCATTCATTATTATACTCTTCTTATTTTCCTGTATGTTCAAGTTTTTCTGTAATTGTAACAAAGAGCCATCTTGAACTGTCCCTTGTTGAACTTCTTCTTTCCACAAAACAGGGAAATAATAAAATCAGAAGCAAAAAGACCACGACCTTAATTTTATACAACTGCTCACAGGTGACCCTCTATATCTCAAGTCTCTCACCATCTTCCTTCTCTCCTTCTGTTACTTCTCCTTAAAGACAGGTCCTCCCTACTCCATGATCAACCCACTCAGAGCCCAGACAGGAGAGAGAAGGCCACCTTCCCCATGTAAACACAGGACTTCCCCTCCCTTGGAGCAAGGGAAACCTACATGCATGCCATGCTTTCTTCTCTGCACTGCTCCCCAGGGAAAGACGTGCTAGACGTGAACATTCAATAAATATGCATCATGAGCCAAGCCCTGTTTTGTGGTTGTTATTCACTTCCAAATCCTTGCAACTCCATGGACTAGCACACCAGGCACCTCGGTCCTCCACTATCTCACAGAGTTTGCTCAAATTCATGTCCACTGGGCCAACCATTTCATCCTCTACCACCACCTGCTCCTTTTGACCTCAACCTTTCCCCGCATCAGGGTCTTTTCCAATGAGTCGACTCTTCCTATCAGGTGGCCAAAGCACTAGAGCTTCAGCTTCAGCATCAGTCCTTCCAATGAATATTCAGGATTGATTTCCTTTAGTATTGACTGCTTTGATATCCTTACAGTCCATGGGATTCTCAAGAGTCTTCTCCAGCACCACAATTAGGAAGTATCAGTTCTTTGACTGTCAGCCTTCTTTATGGTCCAACTCTTAAATCTGTACATGACTACTGAAAAAACCACAGCTTTGACTTAAAATTGAAATTGTTGGCAATTTGCTCTTTGGTTCCTCTGCTTTTTCTAAACCCAGCTTGTACATTTGGAAGTTCTCAGCTCATATATGAATTGACTTGAAGGCCTGGCCTGCAGGCCCTGTTCTAGAAGCAGCAATAGAGGAATAACAAGGCCATGCTCAAAGACCTCTCATTTTAAGGAAGGACGACAGAAAACAAGCAAGCCAAGAAAGAAAACCAGGCAATGACCACACACTGTGGATAGTGCCAGAGGAGCCACGGGGCAGCATGTCTGGAGTATTTTCTGCACGGTGATCGGAGCACCTCTCAGGGGAAGCTCCCTATTCAATCCCGCTCAGTATTTGATCTGAATCTATTTTCTTTCACCAATTTTCTTTCGTCATGTATTTGACATGATAATACCTTCCTCAATGAGGACAAGCTCTCATCTGCTATTTTTCTACAAAATCTTCAACAAAAATGAAGAGACATGCCTAACATTTATTGAATGTGCTTTAAATGCTGAGTGCAAATCTCAGTATCACACATGTATCAATCTTCAGGTAATGTAATCTTGGCAAGAAGAAAAGGGCAGCTGGAGAAACTGAAGCCCGGAGGGTAACTTCACAGAGGTCACTGAGTTAGCAGGTCACAGAGGCAGGATGTGAACGCAGGCAATCCGATCACAGAGTCCACACACGCTCGCAATCCCTATAGGCTGCCTGCCCTCATTACAGAAAAGAGCTCAGAAACACGTAGTTCTTTATTAGTGAGGAACCGAAATCACCACCCTGGTGGCTCAGACAGTAAAGAATCTGCCTGCAGTGCGGGAGACCCATGTTCGATCCCTGGGTTGGGAAGATGCCCTGGAGAAGGGAATGGCAGGTCACTCCAGTATTCTTGCCTGGAGAATCCCATGGACAGAGGAGCTTGGCTGGCTGCAGTCCGTGGGGTCACAAAAGAGTCGGATACGACTGAGTGAATAACACACACACAAAATCATTTATAGAAGAAATGATGCAAGCCAGTCAGTCATTTTCTTTTGTAAACAAAGCAAAGGGAGACAGGCAGAACATAGAAGAAAGGCGGATGTGGCCGACAGCCAACCCTGAGCTCCGAGTTCTCTAGAGGGCTCCAGAGGGGCTGAGACACTGTTGTCGTCAATCATCTACTGCAGCCAATACTAAGGATGACCAGGTCCACGCTCCAGCTTCTGAACAGCCTTCTTATACTAGGGGGAGATTTCTACATTATGAGCTCTGTTTCCCGAATACAGATGCCAGAACTCAAATCCACAGCCACCCTTGCGCCTACAATGCAGAATACAGCCTCTGTTCTGCCAAGGAGGTATAGTCTTCTAGGGATGGCAACTGTTAATGAGCAGCGGGAAGGCCAGCTCTGTAAAGAACTCCAATTTCCTTTGGATCAGGGTAGAGGATATGGAGGTAACAGGAGCTGCAAGGACCTGACCCAGAAGGAGCATTGCAACCGGTACAGCTGTGAACAGATGGCAGCGACAATGCCCGTGATGTCCAGACCAGTTCAGGCCAAACACAACCGTCTTTGCCAAAAGACACCTCTCCTGCTGCATCCTAACAAACTCAGCTGGATCCTCTGATTCCTGGTCCTTTAAGAGGACAGAAGAGGAGCAGGCTGAGCCAACCTGCACCCTGTAAGCCTTGGCCTGCTGGGACCCAAACCTGGCAAGGGGTGATGCCAATCTCAGAATTCACTGCCAGCCTTACTGAACCCAAATCAGCTCGCCATTCCCATCAAAGTGAGACCGGAATAACTTTGATATTGGAGGGAGAGGGAAAGAAGCGTTTTGGAGCAAAGCACCAGAGTCTGTGCTATGAGAGAAGCAACACACACGCGGATGAGCAAAGACTCAGCCCCGCAGCCCAGCAGGGGAGCCGGAGGGGCCGGACAGGGAGCAGGTCCAACAGGGGAGCCGGAGCGGCCGGACAGGGAGCAGGTCCAACAGGGGAGCCGGAGCGGCCGGACAGGGAGCAGGTCCAACAGGGGAGCCGGAGCGGCCGGACAGGGAGCAGGTCCAACAGGGGAGCCGGAGGGGCCGGACAGGGCGCCGCTCCAACCACATCCCCCAGAGCACGCGGGCCATCCAGTGCCATCAGCAGCCTGTGCTGCTGAAGCTGGTCAGAACGCATTCTAAAAATCCAGACACAAAGAGACACAGTTTGAGCGATTCAACTTGGATCAGGAAAGAGGACATGGACAACTACATTTTTTACAAATTAACAAGAAACAGAACAAGGGGAGACACTCACAGCCATCATATCTCATCAGAAAATGGTTTGCCTTTAAATATTTATACCATATGTGGCACAGAATATTTTGCACAAGTAATGACATTGTAAGAACAGACCAACCGGAAGATTTCCAGTGTTACATCTTTCCTGACAAGGAGGTAAGATGGCTCTTGGTAACTCTGAAGATGCAAGGAGCCTGAGGTGAGAAAAATCAAGGTTGTCTTTGTTGTCTTTACCCAGAAAGAATCTGAAAACTCAAAGCCTATACACGGGGTCATTTTAACATTGGACAGCACATTCTGAAATGCTTCCAGGCAGCCAGCGAGTATCTGGAAGTACATTTGGGGAGCCAATTATGGCTCAGACATCATCTAATAATGGGACAGTTCTAGAGCTGCTTGTAAGACATGAAGCTTCAGGCTAATTTTGGCTCATTCATCATTGCCCATAATAATTCTGGATTCATTTATTTCCTACAATCTCATTGACTACCTTGGGTACATCTGTCTATTGAGATTAAATTCCAACCTTTGTAATATCGAGAAAGATACTAAGTTGATCATTCTAAAATATGATATATCCTGGTAATTCCCTGTCAAACAAAGCTAAATATTTATTTTATGCTGCATATTTCTAAAACAAGACTTAAGGCAGTCTTAAGATTTAAAAAAAAAAAGAAAAAACTTATAAAACAGGAATGAAAACCGAAATTGAGGACAGTAAAGAGAACAACTGCCAAACACACAGACTGACATAATTCTCAAAAACAAATACTAAGTTTGCCTTCAAGCTATCTACTAGCTAAAATAACATGTGTAAGTTTCCACAGAAGAAAACACTTCCCTGAAATACATTCTTAAAAGAAGATCTATTTTAGTATGTTTAACTGAACCGTTTATGCCTGAGGTCTTTATTCAAAAGGACCTCATTCATTTGGCATGTGGGACAAGCGTTTTCAACAGAAATTTTGAAATAGTTGTCATTTGTCTTCAAGAAGGTCTTCCCTATAACAACACTCAGTAAAAGCCGACTATGAAAAGAAGTAAAGTAGCTGAGTCGTGTCTAACTCTTTGCGACCCCATGGACGAAGGAGCCTACCAGGATTTTCCAAGCAACAGTACTGGAGTGGACGGCCATTTCCTTCTCCGGGGAATCTTTCCGACCCAGGGATTGAACCCGTGTCTCCCGCATTGCAAGCAGACGCTTTACCGTCTGAGCCACCAGGGAAGCCAAGTACAGTTGCTGCTGCTGCTGCTAAGTCGCTTCAGTCGTGTCCGACTCTGTGCGACCCCACAGACGGCAGCCCACCAGGCTTCCCTGTCCCTGGGATTCTCCAGGCAAGAACACTGGAGTGGGTTGCCATTTCCTTCTCCAATACAAGTACAGTTAATCCTTAATAATTGTTACTTTTTGACAATTGTTAACTCAGTAAAGGTGATGGTAATAGCAGTGGAGGTGTGTGTGTTTTTGTGTCTTAGGATTGGATGATAGGAAGAAGAGATATTAGTAATCTACCTCATAAGATCCAGATATAAAAACTCAGGGGATTTTACCTGCTGTGGCATCAAGTTTAGTTGATATGGAAAGAAACAATGAGGCTGCGTCTTCACAGATCACCTCTACCACCATGCCCTGCCAAGGGCCCCAAAGAGTCCCCAGGCCTTAGTAACACCTGAAGAATGAGCAATTCAATATCCAGCCTTCCAAGGAGAGCCTGAAATATGGACAGTCGGATTACTGGCTTAAGGAGATGTGTGAGCTTTGAGTCGCAAGCAATGGTGAGAGTTGACTTTCTTTTATGCAAAAGTGACAAATAGAAAGAGAACGACGTTTGGGAGGGCTGCAGAAAGCCACTCACTTCTTGGTTTCATGTGCTTTCTGCAGAAAAACATTCCCACTCATATGAAGTTTTTAACATTTCCTCTTAACCTAAGCCTTAGCTATAAGTATAGACTACAGGGAATTGTATAAAGTTAAATCAAGAAATAAGATTAAAAGCATAGGGTCCAGTAGTCCAGATGGTACAGAGGATTAACCAGACACACACTGAGTTCTCCACAGGGAACTGAGCTACTCCATCTCGGAAACAATGCCACACATGAGGACAGAAGAAAATGAAAGAGAAAGCCAAACAGCTGGACAGAAATGGAACAGAAAAAATGTATGCCGTTCCATCAGAATGTCATTCAACAGTCTTCCCATCTCCCTCCAATAAATGAGGAAGGCCGTGGGATTATGCAAAGGTCTTAAGCTTTCAATAAAACTTCTTGACAAGTGTAAAATATTAATTCAATCTCTCCAAACAGAAAGAAAGTGATTAATAAAAAAGGGTAGGGAGATAACATGTGGAAACATAAAGTGTCCTCAGGATAAATGAGTTGAGGAATCATTCAAATTCTTTCTCCTTTGCACAGGGTTTGAGGAAGCCCTGTCACAAAATGCTAAGTTCAGGCTAAGACAGAACCACTACTTTGATGCTGAAAGAAAATTTGAAACTTTTCATTACAATCATCTCAATGGAAGTCAGTGATTGCCTCCCCAGGATAGATAATCACACATCTTAAAGGCTACAATGTATGCTGATTATCCGAGGGCCTTGGTATACACCTAAATTCCAAACTACGAGGATTGGCCTTCATTTCTCAATGATCTGTTACCTACAGTAGATGTCAATTACCATTCTCTGGCAAGGGCTAAATCTTCCTTTCTTGTAACGGAGCTGTTTTAATTGGGGGCAACCTCCCCACTCCTTTTGACAAAGAGAGAATTCAGAAGGGTCAAGGTCTCCCGACAGTGATTAATGTGACAATTTAGTGATTCTCAGGGTTTCACTCACCATGCTGTGTGAAGAGGTCACTGTGAATTATTTCAATCAAGCAATACAGCTTCTGAATGGTCAGCAAACCCACGGGAACATTTAGGATGAAATCAGTAAACATTTTGCTGTAAAAGGAAAAACCCAAGAGAGAGTTGAAGGATATACTACAAAATGACCCAACAGAATACAAGACCGTACTGAGACGTAAGCTCACTGAATGGTCATTAAATGCCACCAGAATGTTGAATGAGGCCCATTATATAATATGGACCAAAATCTCACCCAAAAGAATGATGCTTTATGATGTTATTTTTCATTTCACACCCACTAAAATGGCCATAATTCAAAAGACCACCAATACCAAGTGTTGGCTAGGATGTGAAGGAACCAGGACCCTCATACCATGCTGGTGGGAATGCAACATAGCGCAGCCACTTTGGAATACTGTCTGGCAGTTCCTGAAAATGTTACCATAGTTACCATAGGACCCAGCATTTCCATCTCTAGGTGTATACGCAAAAGAAATGAAAATATATTTCCACACAGAGTCCTGTGCATGAATCAAAGTAACGTTATTACATGTGAAAAATGGAAAAACCCAGATGTCCATCAACTGATGAATGGATAAACATTTCACCCATTAAAAAAAAAGGAATTTCTGACATTCACAGACCTTGAACACATTACGCTAAGTGAAAGAAGCCTGTCACAAAAGGCCATGTATTGTATGACTTTATTTATCTGAAATGCCCAGAAAAGGCAAACCTATACATACAGAAAGATTAGTGGTTGCCAAGCACTGGAGTGGGAGTGGGCAGTGACTCTTCACGGGCATGAGGAATCTTACTGGGGTGAAACTGTTCTGACGTTAGATTACGGTAATGGTATAGAAGTCTCCTTCCTGATGTGGGAAAACAAGATGTCTTCAGTGCAGGAAGTCTATTGTAAACTACAAAATGTAATGTTGAATGCATTTAGAGTGCATGGGTATGCGTGTGTGTTTGTGTGTGCGCACGTGCACGCACAAAAGATAACCGGAAGGATCCAGATCATCATGGAATCATTATAACTTTGAGCTATTCTCCTCTGTGATTTCTTCTGTATCATCACAACATGACTCAATCTTCTAAAGAGGGAAAAACACATCCACGATTTTCAAAGTCATTGAAGAGGAACCCACGCGAGCAGAAAGAGTCAAGGGCCCAAGAGCAGATGGCACTGGTCCTGGGGAAGGGTGGGGGTGGTCTCCAGGCACGAGGCACATGCACCAGCTGTGAACACGGACATCACCCCTGTAATGAGTGAAGGCCTGGCCCTTGAGCCCCAGGAAGACAGGCCCAGAGTGAGGCCACAGCCCACCCAACCTCAGCTCCCCGTTCATCCTGTTTCCACACACCTGAGGTTCTCAAACAGGAGCATTCATTGGAAGCACCTGGAGGGGTCTTTGAAGCCAAATGGCTGGACTCCACCACAATTTCTAATTCAGAAGACCTGGGAAGGAACCCGACATTCAGCAAGTCCTCGGGACCCGCCGGGGCTGCTGTTGCCTGAACCACTGTCTGACAGCCGGACGCGCAGAGACCCGAGCGGGCAGACACAGTGCCCAAGGGCCTGTTTGTTCCTCCTTTTCTCATTGAGCACCTGTTAAGCTAGAACTGGCACTGTCAGTGCCCAGGGGCCGCAAACAAATGTGTCCATGCAGGACGCTAAATCCTCGGGCACATCAGACACGAGGTGATTCACGAGGCGAGCAGCTCCCCAGGAGCCGCTCGCCCCTCACTCCCAGGGCAGGAGTGACCTACAGTAGACATAAAATACAGGAAGGATGGCCGCTTTTCATTCCATTTAACCACCCAGGGGACACATGGCCCTTTATCAATATTTAGGTAGGCTTTCCTGGCTCGTCAAATGGTGCCATCACCTGGGGATAAGTTTACTGTATCAAATGTTAAATCAAATCGCCAGTCCAGGTTCGATGCATGAGACAGGGTGCTCAGGGCTGGTGCACTGGGATGACCCTGAGGGATGGGATGGGTGGGAGGTGGGAGGGGGGCTCAGGATGGGGGACACATGTACACCCATGGCTGATTCATGTCAATGTATGGCAAAAACCACCACAATATTGTAAAGTAATTAGCCTCAAATTAAAATAAATAAATAAATTTTTTTAAAAAATCCAATCAAGGATCAGACAAGGACTGTGCTGTGATGTCTGGGATCACAGACCCATGTACCCACTTGCTCACGACACCTGTTTTCCAAATGCAGTGACGTCTGCACGGTATACACCTGAGACTGGGCTTAGACAGTGATGACGGCAACACTGAAAGGGGAAAGGAAGGATTCCATCCCCAGCCTGACTCTGAGGTCTGACAGCCAATGCCCAGCTTGCCTGGAGTTTGGTTTGCTTTGGTTTTGGTTTTAGTATAACCTGAACTGACAATCTCTGGCTCCTCTGTCTAAAGTTCACTGCTCCCGGTCAGGAACCCCCTGGAGAGAAGCTGTGCGGAGGAGGTGAGACACGAACATTAAATCTCCTGTGTCAAAACGTTTAGGTGCTGAAAACAAAACCCAAACCCAAGAACCACGTATTGAATTTTCAACTCTAAAGGGTGCAAAATGCCAAATTTGTATTATTTATGCATAAAGCTAAAATTAATCCTCTAAGGAAAATATTGTGACTGTTGATAGATGATTCCTTTTTCACATAAAGACATAATGAGCTAGAACATGTTCCAGAAGGATCCAGGGCACTGACCTATGTGGACATGAGCCGGAACCCTGGGCATCCCATGAACTAAAGGAGGCCAAGCATGGTATGTGGGAAGCCTTCGCCCTGGGTGCTTCCTTGCTTCCTTACCTGAGCTCTTTGGGATCAAATACCAATTTCACATCGTTGACAATAGTTGGCAAGTATTTCAGCGCTGCCCCCTGCAAACCAAGAACAGAGAAGAACGTTGGGCATCATGCAGTTTGGCAAATGTGAATACAACGTTGTGATCACTATGGAGAACCAGAGGCACATCAGGAAGGCAACACTTTCCAGATGAGAAGCTGATGGCTGAGCACAACAAAAATAGAGGGGGTAACAAAAAGCCTCTGATCCACAAATAAGGGAGATGTTATATGTTTATCCTGACACATAATAATAACAGCAGCGTTAGCTAACGCCAATACTCTTTGCTTGCTTACTGAATGCCTGAGAAGTGGCAGTTGAAAGTTAGTCGCTCAGTTGCGTCCGACTATTTGCGACCCCCATGGACTGCAGCCAGTCAGGCTCCTCTGTCCACAGAATTCTCCAAGCAAGAGTACTGGAGTGGGTTGTCAATGAATGCCTATACTGCTCTAATCAGCTTTTATGTGATTTTCTCCTTAACTCTAAGGAAGTTATAGCAAAAGAATACCTGTGCCCTCAAGCCATCAGATTCACTGCAGCCCTCACCCTGTCAACAATTACAGTGATTGCCTTTGTTCCATTCCAAAAATGACTGCCTGTATATCTAGGTCTCTTAACTTGGAATCATTTTCTTCTTTAGTAACTTTATCTCCCATATTTATATTCCGTATCTTCTAGGAAACCCATGCTTTCAAAAACCAATTGACGGTAATAACAATGGACCCTAATACACGCCCTGCACCATGCTGCTGCTCTTGTTTTGGTCATTAAGTCGTATCTGACTCTATGCATCCACACGGACTGCAGCCCACCAGGTTCCTCTGTCCGTGGGATTTTCCAGGCGGGTTGCCATTTCCTCCTCCAGGGGAGCTTCTTGGCCCAGGGACTGAACCCATCTCTTCTGCACTGGCAGGTGGAATCTTTACCACTGAGCCACCTGGGAAGCCCCTGCACTGTGTTAAATCCTTATATATTTTATCTTTAATTTCAACATAAATACTACAGGGAGTTAGCTGTGTTGGAAGGCAAGGTAACTGACAATAGGGATGTTAATGACTTTGCCCCTGATCTCACAGTTAGTACTGAGCTGAGCTAGAATTAAAATTCAGTTTGGTGGGGGACAAAATATTTCCAGTTTGGTGGGAAGCCAGAGCCTCAGTGCCCATCATTTATAGCTGGTTGGGGAAAAGTCCTAGAATTTTAGAGTCCTGACCCTGGCTGGGATTGCCCCCCACCCCTGCCTGTCACTCTAAAGGACTCCTTCTATCAGGCTGAGCCCCTTCTTCCTAACGAAATGGAGGGAAACAATTTTCATCCAAATATCTCCAGGGGCTGCAATAAAGCTCAGAATCTAACTGAAAAGAGCACTGGATGAACAGTGCCACACCTATTACCAAAAACAGTTGTCAGCATTGTTGTCCAAAGGCAAGTAGGCAGAAACCCATTTTAAAAAGAATACCCTGAGTATATATGGTCAGCTGATTTGCAGCAAAGGGACAAAGGTGCTCCCTCCGCCAGCACCAAATGAAACTCCTTCCATACCTCTCTCCCTATATAAAAATTCACTTTCAATAGAACTTAGATCCATAGATCTTCTATCCTAAAAACTATAAAATGGAAGAAGATACTTGTGAATTTGGGCTAAGCAAAGATTTCTTTCACATGACAACAAAAGCATAATCCATAAAAGAAAAAAATTAATCAATTATATGTCATCAAAATAAAGAATTTCTGCTCTTCAAAAGAACTTCTGCTGAGGTAACAACAGATGAACCACACACTAGGAGAAGATAACTGCAAATCACACATCTGATAAAGATTTATATCCACCATATACAAAGAATTCTTAAAACTCAATAATAAGAAAGCAATCTTCCACCCAAAATAGGCCAATGATTTGAAGAGACACTGTTTACAAAGGAGACCCATGGATGACAAATAGGTACCTGACAAGCTACTCACTCACTAGTCACCGAGGAAATGCAAACTAAAACCACAAAGAGATACCATTAACACCTACTAGAATTGCTAAATCAGCCAAAATAAAATAGAACAAAAGAGTCTGACCATACCACGTGGTTTCTGCAGATGCTGCGGGTCTGAAAGCAAACTGGATCAGCAAGTGTGAGAACGCACTCCCCACGCAGCCCAGCGATCGCACCCCTGAGTGTGACCCCACGGAAATGCAAACTCGGGTTCACACAAAACCTTCTATCTGAATGTTTACAATTACTTGAAATTGTCAAAAACTAGAAACAACCTAAATGTTCTCAAGAGGTGAGTCCCTACAACGGAACACTACTCAATCATGAAAAATACCAAGATGCTGTTACATATGATGTGGATGAACCTCACATGCATTCTGAGATGTAAGACAAACTCAAAGCTTCAAACTGATTTCATTTTTAGAACGTTCTAGAAAAGGCACAACCAGAGGGAGGGAGCATACCTCAGGGGCTTCCCCAGGGATGGAGTCCGGGGGAGAGCTTACCTCCAGGGAAGGACAGAAGAAGGCAGGGGGTGGGGGAGCTGTCCTGTGTGGCTATGTACAAACTATACCTCACATTTTTAAATCAATAGTCACTGGAGGCACAGCCATGAAAAATGCCTGAGACTCTCTTGGACCTTTTAACACTCTGGTGTCCAAGAGTTAAGCGGTCAGATTCAAGTAACTTCGAAGATGAGTTCAGGTTTCCTCTGGTGTCACCTGTCAATTTTCTGTAACTGCCAGACACTTCTCTAGGAGCTTGCCTCTCCTGACAATAAGCCCTCAGCATGGCCAAACCAGAGAGGTCTACCGCCAACGCCTTTCACAGATGAGAAGGTGAAGCCGTTTGCCAGGTTGTGGAGCCAATGTGTCCACCTCCAGGGTCAGAGTGAAACCATCCGCGAAAGCCTCTGTGCTCCACAGTCGAGATGCTCAAGGACAGGGAAGCCGAGTTTACCTGTCAGTCTGCACTCCAGGGCTTCCCTGGCGGCTCAGTGGACAAGAATCCACCGGCCAATGTAGGATACACCGGCTCAAGCTTTACTCCGGAAAATCCCGCACATCTCAGAGCAACTAAGCCTGTGCACCTCAGCTGCTGAGCCTGTGTTCTAGAGCCTGGGAGCTGCAACTACTGAGCCCAAGTGCTACAACTACTGAAGCCTGTGTTCCCTCGATCCTCTGCTCTGCAACAAGAGAAGCCGCTGCAATGAGAAGCCTGTGTTTGTGCACCGCAATGAAAGAGAAGCCCCACGAGCAGCAATCAGAGAAAGCCCCGCATAGCAACGCACACCCAACACAGCCAAAAATGAAATACAAATACATAAATAATTGGTAAAAAAAAAAAAAAGTCTGCACAACAGACTTATTGGTGTCTTTTCCCCCGGGGCTAACCCCGTCCTTCAATGCGAACCAGGTCAAGGAATCCCAAAAGCTCTGCTTCGAGAGGCAACTTCTGAAAAGAACCTTAAATGGAAACAATTTCATTCCTGTTTCCGAAGTTCTGCTTCAACTACCTCGGAGTTGCTTTGAAAAACTGAAAGCTATTTACTGTGACATTTAATAATAAACGCTTGCAGAGCTGACCGCTCAGGCCTGAAGCTGCCTTGTCTAGTTTGTGGGGCCTGGGGGGCAAGGACCCATCGGCATCCTGAACCCCACGAAGCAGCCTCTGCCTGCAGCGGGTGGTAAATACCAGGCCACAAGGGCCGACAGCAGCAAACCGGACGGGCCTTCGCGGTCCACCCTCGGCTGCCCAGGGCTGCTGGGCGCCACGTTAACCAGGCTCCCGAGGGCTCCGCTCCTGACGTCACAGCGACGCCCACAGAGGGAGGGCCATACCCACTGTGACCCCCAAAGCCTGGTTAACAGGGCCTCCTGCCGAGTGCCCTGGATCCTAGGGACGTCCCGTCTCACAGTTCGTGAGGATTACAGAGATCAGAGAGGGACACAAACCCACATCGGTCCTGGAGAACGCAACAAGGACGGGCAGGCGGGACGATGTGAAGGCGGGGCGTCTCCTCTGCATCCCATCTCGAGCTCCCCATCTCTGGTGGTCCTGGGCTCCACGCCACCCTGCGCTTTGCTGTGGTGACCACTTCAGCCTCTCCCCTCTCTCCTCCAGCTCAGGATCCCAGCCCCTCCCGGCTCAGCTCACCTCCGCCTTCAGGGGAAACCAAAACCCTCAGGAGAAAACGGGACTGGCGGCCCTGCCCACCACTCAAGCCAAAACAAACCTGCCGGGATGCCCACCTCTGCCCATGCCTCCAGGCGAAGGGAGGCAGCACCCAGCCCCACGGAGGGGCCCCCACCCCACCGTCTGCTCAAGGGCCGCCTGCGTTTCCCGCCCTGCGCTCTCCAGGGGGCCCGGTTCTCACCCCAGCGGCCCCTTCCCATCACACATGTGCCCACCCTGAAACCACCGAGAGCCCCACGCCCCGCACCTCCCTGCCCTGCCCTCCATTCCTGCCCAGGCCCCAGGGACACCAGGCCCACCTGCCCCCAGGTGACCCCTCACCTCCCGGAGCAGCCACTTTTCTCTGTCCCCCGCCCCTCCCTTAAAGGTGGGTGTCCTAGCTGTCTTGTTCTAGAGTTTTCACCTCTGTCCACATACCCCCCAGGAGGACCCCCTCCATCCAGCTTGACTTCTAGCGTCTATCTCTGGGGTCACCTCTCTCCTGAGCATCTCATACACACACACATACAACCAGTGGCCACTGGTTTCAGGGCAGCCTCACAGATGCTGCAGACCCCCTGCCTCAGATGAGACCCCACCCTATGCCCTGCTGTTCCAGGCTCAGGGCGCTGCACTCTGAAACCCCCAGGTCACTGCCTCCTGCTCCGTCTTCCCCACAACAGACCAATCACAGGGCCTGGCGGATCCTCCTGATCCCATACCTGCCTTTACTGCTTTCTCCCTTCTTACAGCTCTCACCCTGGCCAGGCCACTTCTGTCTCCCTCTGTCAGGAAGCCACCCCCTGCTAAGGGAGCTCCTGCCTGCACTCTGAGCCCCTCAGGGTCATGGCCCACTCGCAGCCGGAGCCGCGTTCCTAAGAGGCAAGTCTAACTGACATCCGTGGGTGGTACTGCCCTGCTCCTGACCGCCCAGCAGCCTCCAAGGCCCTGGCCCCACCTCCTCCCAAGCTGTCCTGGTCGGCGGCCTCCAACTCCACCTGCAGGGCCCTCCCAACCACGTGGAGCCTCTCCCAGTCTCCCCCCTGCCCCGGGCCCCTCTGCTAGGTCCGAAGCTGCGTCCATGCTGTTCCCTCTTCCGGGGTCACTGTTCCCATCACTCCTGTCCCTGCCCCCAAACAGTCACCTTGGTGACGTCTCAGTCCTTAGCTTAGCCATCATTTTCTCCAAGGTACACGGATTCCAGGTTAGGCATCCAGAAACATTACTCAATGGGCCGTGTGTCTGTCTCCCCCAGACCAGGGCCCCGTGTCCACCCGAGGGCCCTGGACACAGTAGGACCCCCAGGACTCACTGGCTGACAGCTGTTTAGTTGCTCAGCCGTGTCCAACTCTTTGTGACCCCACAGACTGTAGCCCCCCAGGCTCCACTGTCCATGGGATTCTCCAGGCGAGAATACTGGCGTGGGCTGCCATTTCCTTCTCCAAGGCATCTTCCTGACCCAGGGGTCGAACCCCCGTCTCTTGGGTCTCCTGCTTTGGCAGGCAGATCCTTTACCACTGAGCCACAAGCCGCTGACTGACAGAGGTTTGCACAGAAGCACCTTCATCTTCGCCTCTCTAGCTCTCTGCTTTCCACGCACAGAAATGGGCCATGTCAGCTGACACCCTCAGTGTATCTCCTCCAGGCTGACCAGCTGCTAGAAGAGGCAGGGCGAACCCTGAGGTCCCCCCGCCACCCCAGGCAGCCTAGGTCTCCTGAAGATGCACATGCCATCGCCCACTCTCACTAAGGGCCCAGCCAGCTTTGCTTTGCCCAGTTCTAATATTGGTTCTTTGACGAGATCTCTAAGTGTTTGGGTTTCTGCTCGCGCCTGCAGAAAAAGGCTCTGGGCTCCTTGGTGGAGTCCAGCTGCTCCACTGAATTCAGGTCTCTTTCAAGTGCGCGGGGCTGCAGCTTCAAGAGCCCCTTGAGATGTGAGCTCTGGGCAGACAAGGCGGGGCTCCTGCCTGTGATGGAGGCAGCTGGGAGGAATCTCACGTGCAGAAGATGCCTCCAGAAACAGAAGTCCCCAGTGCAGACAGGACAGGGAGGCAGGAGGCCAACACCCAGGAGCCGGGGCCCCACCCTGGACGAGGACATGGGCTCTGGGCCAAGCTGTTGCCTGTGCCACGTACTGTGTGGACTCAGGAAGAAGGCTCTCTGGATACCTCTCGGTGGGAAAGGAGGCAGGTTAATAGTGGTTAACAGGGTGGCCTCCAAAGACAGTCAGGAGAGTGTGGGTCCCCGCAGAGATGATGGGACACCCCTAATTCATCAACACTGCTCACAGACGACAGCCAGGGCCACCGCTGGGTGTGAAGACCAGAAAGCGTGTGGCTGTGTGCAAATGTGAACACACAAACCTTCTCGGGGCCTTCCCTGGCCGTCCAGTGGTTAAGACTTCACCTTCCAAGGCAGGGCATGTGGGTTCACTCCCTAGTTGGGGGAGCTAAGACCCACACATGCATCAGGACCTAAAAAACCAAGACATAAGACAGAAGCAACAGTCTAACAAACTCAATAAAGACCTTTATAAAATGGTCCGCATCAAAAAAAAAAAACCAAACCAACGTCTTCAATGTGTAAAACTCTCCATTCAGTGAAAACTTGCCTTCATAAAGTCCTGATTAAAGTGGTAAATAATGTATAGAATCATTTGCCAAGTCTCAGAGACAGTCAGGATAATAGGAATACAGAGCACTGGGGAGGTCTCTTTACTGCTGTTGTTTTCTTTGTATCACTTTCGGTAAATCGGTTTCTTCTTTAAACAAGGTCTTGCTCAGAATGGGTAAGGCTGTTTTGAACAGAAGGGGAGAGGCCGGGAACCCACCCAGGCCCTGGCGAGGTTCCCTGTGGGCCACCAGAGCGGCAACCTCAGTTCCCTGAAGGTGAGGGGCGGGGAGGGGACGGGGCCTCTGGGACGTGCCCAAGACACAGGGCTGAGTTCGGAGGAGGGTCTCTTCCTCCATGTCCTCTGAGGGCATGAGCCGGGGACCACATAACCTGGGCGAACACACCCCTGGGATGAGGTCTAAGCAGGCACAGAGGCCAGACAAGAGAGGAATGGAGAGGAATTCACTGTCTTCAGCTTTGCATACTCATCTCCTGCTTTTTAAGTCGTCATTGGACTTATCCATGTTTGCTTTCTAAGGAAGTTTATTCCTTCAGATTTGACTTTAAATGTACCTAAATTAAGGAAATGGCAGCTTAAGCCCCGGCTGGCATTTCTCTTTGAACTTGGTAAGGCTTGACCTGTCCACACGAGGAGGGACTCTAATTCTAAATGTATTTGGGCCTCAAACACAGGGGGAAAAAAATGACCCACTGACACGCTGAGAGCACACACTTGAATCGCCTGCACACTTGGGCACGTGAAGGCTTTAGGTAAAACTGTTAATTACCACCAAAACCCAGAATAGGGCTCCCCGCACCGCTGAGCAGGGACTGAAAGGCCGCAAGGCTCAGAGAGAGACAAGGAACAAAACTGGGGCCAGTGGCAACACTGTTTCTACTTCTGTTCGGGGAAGCACGCTGACTGAAACGCCCACCCTGCCCAGGCACCATAGTCACCATCTGCATGAGGTGTTTCACGACAGGAGGTCCTGGTAAGGAACACGGAACGAATAAGCCACCACCAACCGGAAGAGTTCAGGAAAGGTTAAAAGGAGACACCACCTGTCCGACCACCTCCCAGAATCCTTCTCTCTGGCATCCATCTTGGCTGGACAAGGCAGCCGCCATCAGGAAGGACTCTGAGTCAGAATGACTGGCTAAAGACGATCCGGAAACGAAGCCCGTCACCATAAAACCCGAGACTGTGAGCCACGTGGCGGAGCAGTCCTCCTGGATTCCCTCACTCTCCTGCTCTCCTCCCAGGAGCCCCTTCCCAATAAAATCTCTTGCTTTATCAGCACATGTGTCTCCTCAGACAATTTATTTCCAAGTGTTAGACAAGAGCCCAGTTTCGGGCCCTAGAAGGGGTCCCTCTTCATGCAACACTTACATTAAAAGACAAGCAAGTTGCTGAGTGTCCCTCTTAATATTAGCATCCTCACGTAACATCCAGGCAGTCAAGAAGTTATGGTATCCACAGACTTACTGTATGATCCAGGAATCCCATTCCTGGGCATTTACACAGATAAAAAACTCTAACCTGAAAGATACATGCACACTACTGTTCACTGAAGCACTACTCACAATAGCCAAGACGTGGAAGCAACCTAGATGTCCATCACCAGATGAAGGCATAAAGAGGACATGGTGCATATACACAATGGAACATTACTCATCAATAAGAAAATGAAGTAATGTCATCTGCAGCAACATGAATGGGCCTGGACACGGTCACATCAAATGAAGTCAGTCGGTCACAGAAGGTCAAGTATCACATGCTATCATTTATGTGTGGAATCTAAACCAAAATGATGCAAAAGGAAGTGAAAGTGTTAGTCACTCAGGCGCGTCCAACTCTTTGTGACCCCACAGACTGTAGCCCACCAGGCTCCTCTGACTAGGGGATTCTCTAGGCAAGAATCCTAGAGTGGGTTGCCATTCCCATCTCCAGGGGCTCTTTCTGACCCAGGGATTGAAGCCAGGTCTCCTGCCTTGCAGGCAGATTCTTTACCACTTGAGCCACTAGGGAAGCCTGACACAAAAGAACGTACTTAGGAAACAAAAACAGACTCATAGAAAGCAAACGCGTACTTACCAAAGAGACTGAGGGAGGAGTAATTTAGGAGCTCCGGACTAGCACACCACTCTGTACAAAACAGGTCAGCAAGGGCTTATAGCACAAGGCACTACACTCAGGGTCTTATGATAACCTACATGGAAAGGAATCTGAGACAGAATATACACACACATATATGCATGTGTGTGTGTGTGTAACTGAATCCCTATGCTGTACACTTAAAACTAACACAACATTGCAAATTAATTACACGATTTAAAAGAGAGAACCATCTCTGAGAAGGGTGGCAATAAAGCATAATTTAAAGTTAAAAAAAAAAGAACTCATGGTATCACAACTCTGAGGAAGCAAAGTACGGTCAGAATTGAATCAAACGGATGGAAAACACACTGAAACCGAAGTCCTAGAGAGAGAGAAATGAAACACGTAAAAGAACTATGACACGGCAGGAAATGTGTAAAGTCTGCTAACTGCTGAAATACCTCAGGTTAAAGAAACTACCTTTTACACTCTTCTCTAAGCAAATTTAATTGCCATGCATCTCATGAGAATGCCAACTTAATCCAAACTGTAAAACAAAACAAAAAAAATGTATTTTCCATCTAGTATTGGTTTAACGTTGTAAATGTCTGTCTAAAAATATTACTACTGATGATGATTAATAGACACTATTTTCGGGTAAAGTTCAGGCTACATTATTCAGTATAATTATTTTAATTAAACCCATTAGCATATCTTTATATAAGATTACAAGAGCTATCGGTGATACAAAATAAGTTTTTCTTGAATAATGTATGAAGCAATTATTAATTTACATATTTCTCCAGAATATGCATAAAAATGATTCCATTTGGAGGTTTTAAGTTAAAATATATATGGTCCACAAATTCTCCTCTCAGACTTCAATGTTCCATCTTTGGAAGATGTGGGACATAGCCAAAGAGGCTCAGAAGAATCAGGCTTCGAAGCAATTAGCAAACTTGTAAGCATTTCATGCTGTTTAAAAGTTTTTTTATGCGTTTCATTTCTTTCTCTCTAGGACTTTGGTTTCAGTGTGTTTTCTGTCCATTTGATTCCATTCTGACCACACTTTCCTTCCTCAGGGTTGTGAAACCATGAGCTCTTTTTTTTAATTTAACTTTCCGGATACAGATAAGTGTAGTTAGACTAGTTTGGCCAAGAGGTGCCCCTGGACCAGAGCTTGCATCTTTCATAGGGAATAAATTAAACAGAGCAGATGACTGGACATGGTTTCATGTAGTTAAATGATAGAAACACGTTGGAGAGATTCAAGAATGTGACACTCTGGGCTACAGCTAGACACATAAGAATCCAGAACAGAAAGAAAGACAACGGCAGTGACTGCTTCTGTTCCTTACATCGCATTCAATCAAGACTACCTACGTCTTCTGTGTCTTAAAGCTAGAAATACCTCTTCTCTTTGTAACCACGCTTCCTTGAAGCAGACTCTGGTCTTTCAAATAGCATTCCCCATCTTGAACGCCAACGCGTCGGTTCATGCGATCCTGAATGACAAGTGAGCAGTCAGAGGAAATCACTAGAGGACTGATTCACAGAGCAGTTTCAGGTTTAACCATCACACAGTCCAAACCAAAAAGTTATTGAGGAAAGCATTCTGCAGTGAAGCCAATGCAAGATCCTACTCCTAAAAATCTATTTGCTGTGGCTAATAGTCATGAAATGATGGTCAACACCAGTAACCATTAGTGCAAATTAGCCTCAATGAGATGTTACCTCACATCCATCAAAATGGCTACTATCAAAAAACCGAAAATAGTAGGTATCGGCAAACACACTGAACCCCTTGTGCACTGTTGATAGGAATGGTAATGGTACAGCCATTAAGGAAAACAGTATGGAGGCTCTCAAAAAATTAAAACTAGAGCTACCATATTGTTGTTGTTTAGATGCTAAGTCATGTCCACTTGTTTGAGACTCCATAGACTGCAGCATACCAGGCTTCCCTGTCCTTCATTATCTCCCAGAGTTTGCTCAAACTAATGTCTATTGAGTTGATGATGCCATCCAATCATCTAATGCTCTGTTTCCCCCTTCTCCTCCTGCCCTCCATATTTCCCAGCTTCAGGGTTTTTTCCAATGAGTCAGCTCTTTGTATCAGGTGGCCAAAGTATTGGAGTTTCAGCTTCAGCATTATCCCTTCCCAGTTAATATTTGGGGTTGATTTCCTTTAGAATTGACTGGTTTGATCTCCTTACACATCTTTAGAGACATCACTTTGCCAACAAAGGTCCATAAAGTCAAAGCTATGGTTTTTCCAGTAATCGTGCACCGATGAGAGAGCTGGACCATAAAGAAGACTGAGCACGTAAGAACTGATGCTTTCGAATTGTGGTGTTGGAGAAGACTCTTGAGAACTACCATATGATCCAACAATCTCATCCTGGGTATTCATTCAAAAGAAATGGAAGCAGAGTATGGAAGATACACAGACACATCTCTACTCACTGCAGCCTTATGTACAACTGCCAAGAGGTGGAAGCAATGCAAACATCCATCAGCAGGTGAATGAATAAAGAAAATGTGCCGATACACACCATGAAACATAAGTCAGCCTCAAAAACAAAGGCGATTCTGATGCACGCTACTACATAGATGAACTTGAGGGACATTATGCTAAGTGAAATAAGCCAGTACAAAAAGTCAAGGGCTGTATGATTCCACTTATATCTAAAGCAAACTCACGGGAACCAAAAGCAGGATTGTGGTGGCCAGGGGCAAGGGCTGGGGAACAGGGGGTGGTTTCTACTGGGGACATAGTGTTAGCTACTGCAAGGTAAAAACCTAGAGATCTAGTGAATGTAGTTAAACCATTGAACTGTACACTTAAAGACTGTTTGGATGGTAAATTGCATGTTACCTTGCTTTTATTAGAATTAAAAGGAAGCAGATAAAGAACTTGTTATGCCTCCACTGGAGAATATCCATAGTGAGGAAAGGTCTCACCACGCTTCTCACAGGTCATTTTCGCTGGGCAGGACCACTTTTATGACCCTTGGCTCCTGCCCATCAAATGTCAGGTAACCCCTACATAGCACACGCCCACTCATACATGAAGAGACTCACTGTCAGAATCAAACGATGTCCCTGACTTTCCCAAACAGCCCCTGGTTAAGAACCACTGAGTTAGACAGGCGCCTCCCTCCTGTGTGACTGCATCACAAATGGTCCCCAGTGGGCAGAAGCCCTCAGTCCTTCAGTCAGTCTGGCCAGACCCAGACTGACCCTTTTGGCCTCTGGAGGGAGGAGCTAGACCCCTCTGTGCTACTCAAGGACGCGCCCGTGGACGGAGACCGTGGGGAAGCAGGGCTCACGTGGAGCACTGCTCCGTCCTGGCTCCCTCCCGTCAGCGGCTAAGACTCACTCCTGGAAAGAGCTCCTGCACCTGTTTCATCCTGGTTCCCCCATTCTGAGCACTCGGGACCCCAGAAGAGTTTGGTCAAGGATGGAAGGGACTAGAAGACAACAAAGGGCCAGGGGAGCCACCCTGACTCAGGAAGGAAGGCCAGGCTGAGATGCTCAGCAGAGCACCGGGGTCCCCAGAGCTGGGACCCAGTGGCAGGACCACGCAGCACAAAGTACAAGGCAAGAGAAAGAGAAGGGGGCCCATCAGAACCTTCCAGAACAAAGCCTGCTTCTCTGGAGCCACTGTGCTCTCCTCAGCCTTCTAAAACCCATTTACTAGGAATTGACTCATGCAAAACAGAGGAGTCTTACCGGAATCTCAGCAAGAACAAATCTGAATTAAATTATGAACTTTTTTTTTTTCACTTTTTACCAGCACAGCCATATAGCGAGGAGGCCCAGCAAGAAGGGGGAGATCCTTTGAACAGGCCTCCGCTGCCTCCAAATTGGTGAAAATTGGTTACCTGTCTAGACAGTTTCCAGGAAGCAAAGCATGCCTTTCAAATGACGGCAATTCTCTGAAACCCACTTGAAATTCAGAGAGGAAAATGGTCCGTTCAGAGCATCTTAAGGGCTGGCACCACAGTGAGGCAGTTTGGAAAACAGTGACTGAAGGACACGACACATCACCCTTGTGTTCCACTCATGCACTGAAGACTCTCACAACGGAGACTTGGAGGAACATAGGCGGGTGGGCCAAAGGGCTCAGCAGAGAAGGCAAGATGCAGGAGGGAGCCTGACTCCCTCTGCCCTCCCAGCACCCCCCACTGCTCCTGAGCCCCAGTCTACCCCAACGACCCCCAGAAAAACCATGAGAGGTGATGGTCAAGGCTGTGGAGACACTCAGCATCAGACGCAGCCAAAGAGGTGAAGAAAGTCCTCTCATAGAAAGAGAGGAAACCATGAAACAAACAAGGGCCCGACACTCAGAGCCAGGCCCTCTCTTCCACTCCTGCCCTAAGCCCACGCCCTGCACATACTGGCTGCCCTGTACCCAGGGCACGAACCAGCCTGTGGTGGGTGGAACTATGGCCCCTCCTCAACAAAACATGCATGTCCCACTGCTAACCTCTGGGACCATAGAAACAAACTTCCTTAGAAACAGGGACTCGGCAGATGAAACCAAATTAAGATGAGAGCACGTTAGATCAGGGTTGTTTATTTATTCATTGGGCTTCCCAGGTGGCTCAGCAGTAAAGAACCCTCTTGCCAATGCAGGAGACAGAGCTTCGATCCCTGGGTCAGGAAGATCCCCTGAAGAAGGACATGGCAACCCACTCCAGTATTCTTGCCTGGAGAATCCCACAGACAGAGGGGCCTGGTGGGCTACAGTCTATGGGGCCACAGAGAGTCAGACATAACTTAGCGACTACACCACCACAAGCTGGAGGAGAAGAGAGAAGACCCTCAAAGTCTTCAGAGAGAAGGTGGCCCTGCAGATGCCTCCAGAAGCACAAGAGAACACATTTCTGAACCTTTAAGCCATCCAGACTGTGCTCATTTCTTAAGGCAATGCTGGGAAACAAATGCACTTCCCATCCCAGAACCAAAGGAAAAGATTCTCCTGCTCCCTGTAGTGAAAGACGAAAGTGGACTTTTATTTTCCATCTATCTCCAACCAACAGTTTTGCAAAATAAAATTAAGATGATTTTCAGTAAACCAAAATGCCGCTTGGATGACACAGCAGCGTCCATTACTGCAGACATCTGTCAGCATTTACCGTCAATGCTCCTGCTGATCACACCTGGAGGGATAAACTGTGCACGGGCATGGGTCTGAGACCGCCCGCTCTGAGTGACACAAAGAGCAGCAGGTCCCAGCACCCACCTCCCGCCAGCGGAGGGAGGGACAGGCCTTGATCAGGGATGACAGAGCCAGGATTCCACCTTTCCAGGCTCAAAAACTGACACATCCTTCCCCACCCGCCTCTCCAGCACACCAGCATTACCGCTGTGGTCACGTCAGTGTTCATGGTCTCACCAGCCCTGTCCAAGAGAACCTCCTGCAATGATGGACACAACCTAAGCTGCTCTGGTCAATGTAAGAGTCACTCGGTACACGTGTCTAGAGTTCCTGAAATATGCCTAGGGTGACCAAGGAGGAGAAACTCTAGTTTTATTTAAGTTGAAAGGATTTACTTTTAAATAGGGCAATCCAGAGCCGAGCAACACACAGCTGCATCCCGCAATCTGCTCCTTTTATCCCAAAGTTGGCCCCTGAACCCCGGGGTTGGGCAGTATCGATCTCTCTCGGTTTCTCCCAGAGGACGAATCTTGTGAGAATTAAAATAGGAACCTGCAGGGAAGAGGTCTGATGCGTGGCCAGTGCTCAATCATTTCCTGGAAGACAGGGTTCAAGTCTTCTTGGCCCAGGAGCCCTCCCATGTCACAGGTTCCACGATTTAGGAGGCTGTAAATAATACTGATGTTGCCATCTTTGATTAGGAATGCTGGGTTTTGACAGGAAGCCCTCCTGGAAAAATATATCTGTGGTGATTTCTAACTTCTCCAGATTGATTTGCTGTCCAATGCCTCTGACCTCAGGTGTCTTCCTTCTCTTTGTTCTGGACACCACGTCTCCTGCTCAGGGAAAAATGCTGCATGAACTTGAACCCCTTGGGCCTCGAATCTCAGGGAAGATCCCAGATGTCCAAAAACATCAAAGATAGCCCTGCATTTACCCCAGAGAGAAACGTTTCACATAAAGAAGGAGGGGGCACCTTTCCACATCAACTTGCATGTGTAATTCAGGAGCTCATACAAGAAAAAGAAATGCCCATTCCTCAAGGAATTAAAGAGAATTACCATATAACCCAGCAGTCCACTCTCAACTCTCTTTCTGAAGAACAAAAACAGGTATTCCAAGAAAACCTTGTAGCAGAATGTTCATAGCAGGAGGATTCACAATAGTCAAAAAGTGAGAACTAATGTCCCTCAACCAGTGAATGGATACACAAAAAGCACTCTATTCATAAAATGGAATACGATTCTGCCATAAAACTGAAGGAAGTACTGACACAGGCTACAACATGGATGAAACTTAAAAATATACTAAGAAGCCAAGAGACAAACAGATGTAAAAAACAAACATATGGACCCCAAGGTCAGGGGAAGAGGGCTGGGATGAACTGGGAGATTGTGACTGACATGTATACACTATTGATATTAATACTATGGATAAAATAGGTCCATACAATAAAGGCTATGGTCTTCCCAGTAGTCACATACAGTTGTGAGAGAGTTGGACCATAAAGAAGGCAAAGCGCTGATGAATTGATGCTTTCAAACTGTGGTGCTGGAGAAAACTTTTGAGAGTCCCTTGGACTGCAAGGAGATTAAACCAGTCTATCTTAAAGGAAATCAAACCCTGAATACTCATTGAAAGGACTGATGCTGAAGCCAAACCTTCAGCAGTTTGGCCACCTGATGCAAATATTCAACTCATTGGAAAAGACCCTGATGCTGGGAAAGACTGAAGGCAGAAGGAGGAGAGGGCAACAGAGGATGAGATGGTTGGATGGCATGATGAATGCAATGGCATGAACTTGGGCAAAACTCCAGGAGATGGTGAGGGACAGGGAGGCCTGGCGTGCTGCAGTCCATGGGGTGGCGAAGAGTCGGGCATGACTGGGTGACTGACAACCGTAACAATAACATAGATAACTAAAGAAAACCTACTGCAGAGCACAGTGAACCCTACCCAGTGCTCTGCATGACCTCCACTGGAAGGAAATCCAAAAAGGGGGATATACATACATGCACAGCCGATTCACTCGGCTCTACAGCAGAGACTCACACAACATTCAGTTCAGTCGCTCAGTCGTGTCCAACTCTTTGCGACCCCATGGATCTCTTGATGAAAGTGAAAGAGGAGAGTAAAAAAGCTGGCTTAAAGCTCAACATTCAGAAAACTAAAATCACGGCATCTGGTCCCATCACTTCATGGCAAATAGATGGGGAAACAGTGGAAACAGTGACAGACTTTATTTTTGGGGCTCCAAAATCACTGCAGATGGTGATTGCAGCCATGAAGTTAAAAGACGTTTACTCCTTGGAAGGAAAGTTATGGTCAACCTAGATAGCATATTAAAAAGCAGAGACATTCCTTTGCCAACAAAGGTCTGTCTAGTCAAGGCTATGGTTTTTCCAGTGGTCATGTATGGATGTGAAAGTTGGACTGTGAAGAAAGCTGAGCACCGAAAAATTGATGCTTTTGAACTGTGGTGTTGGAGAAGACTCTTGAGAGTCCCTTGGACTGCAAGGAGATTCAACCAGTCCATCCTAAAGGAGATCAGTCCTGGGTGTTCATTGGAAGGACTGATACTGAAGCTGAAACTCCAGTACTTTGGCCACCTCATGCGAAGAGTTGACTCATTGGAAAAGACCCTGATGCTGGGAGGGATTGGGGGCAGGAGGAGAAGGGGATGACAGAGGATGAGATGGCTGGATGGCATCACCGACTCAATGGGCATGAGTTTGAGTAAACTCCGGGAGCTGGTGATGGACAGGGAGGCCTGGCAAACTGCAGTTCATGGGGTCACAAACAGTCGGACAATACAACATTACTCCAGTAAAAATCATAACCCAATACTAACCAAAATCCAATAAAATTTTTTAAAAATGAAGCCAGACCTAAGAGGCCACGTACTTCACTGTGTCACCTACACAACATATCCAAAATAGGCACAATCTTAGAGACAGAAAACAGATGAGAGATGGCCAGGGGCCAAGAAAGGGGGTAACAGGGAGTGACCCTAATGGGTTTCCTTCTGGATGGTGAAAATGCACGGGAACCAGGTAGTGGTGACGGTTTCACAGTATCATGAATGTACTAAGTGATCGCCTTTAAATACTTAAGATGGTAAATTTCATGTAGGTACATTTCACCACCAGAAAACTAATTAAAAATAAAGCAGAACATGCTGTGCCCCACGCCACCCCCACCGATTATAAATGGCACACAGGACCGCTCTTTACTCAGTGATTCAGAGGCACTGTCTGTCCCTCGAGCTGTGACACAGGGGACTGACCCTCACAATGGTTTCCAGCCAAGATAGACCAGCACCCTGGAAACAGCAGGGTGCCTCAAACTTCCTCTAAAATGAGGCATGAAATTAGTCACCGCAATGATGATTCCAATGTCACTGCCTGGTTCACCGGGAAAGCCACGTCTCGCCTCAATCAAGCCACCATCAGCGCTTTAATTAAAGCAAAATGTGAGACAATCCGCCAAAGCAGAAGTCCATGGAAACCAGAAAGGAGAGGCACGCAGACATCCCAACACCGACCATTGTCCTGAAATGTCACCCCGGAGACCCCTTCTATAGACTCTTCCATAGCTGCATCTCCGCAAACAGTGACGATGCAGGTCAGAGGATTTAAACCACGTGCGTCCAAATTAAGAACTCTGTAAAAATGTACTCAGAGGCAGAGAAGGGGGGATTTTTATCAATGCTGCCCAAATAAAGAAAAGCTTGGGGTTAGGTAATTAAAAATATCTCTGCAGGTCAGTCTCTTCTTCTCCAAAAGAAAAGTTGGTCGGGAAGACTAATTATGGCTATACCAGACACCAGTTCGGGGCGACGTCTCTCCTGGAGGCCCGAGTGTCCGGTCCCCTGCTCGCCCACTCGCCCGCCCCTTACCCCCACGGCCGCCCTGGCCTCTCAGCCAACCATCCCCGTGGCCTGGAAAGGCAGGGCCGGCCCGGAGCCAAGAGGTAGGCAGCGGGTTCCCCCGGCCGGAGTATACTTTCCTAGAATCTTCGATGTGGGGCGCCTGACTCCTCAGTTATCCTGAGGCTCCCCAGAACCGGAAGAGGTTTCCCAGAACCGGAAGCATGCGGGCATGGGACCGGAAAAGGTTCCCCAGAACCGGAAGCATGCTGGCATGGGGCGTAGACAGAGAAACGGAAGGAAATACAGTGGGTGCACAGAGGACGTGAAAGCAGAAAAGGAGGCGGGGGGCTGCGACCGGCCAGCAAGGAGGGGGATGGCTGAGGAAGCCGTGGGTCCGTCTGTCCTTCTGTCTGCGTGGAGACAGAGAGGAGCTCGTGGGCCTGCTCCAGGAACACAGGGGCTCAGAAGGGATGGGGCCCCAGGACGGGGCTCCATGGGCCCAGAGGAACAGGCACGGGAGGAGGAAGTCACAGAGAGACCAAAGCGGGTGGAGCCCGGAGGACAAAGGAACCCTCAGCAGGGTTGTTTCCAGGAGAAGAGGGTCAAGGGCCTGGATCATACTCTGGCCACCTCGGCAAGATCCCTTCCCCTGGGCGGCGGGTGAATCGGTGTGAGGAGGCGGCTAGGAGGTCAAAACCAAGCTCAGGAAACTCATGGGGGCCTGCGGTTACAGGGGTGAGTCAACAAGGGGTGTTATAGCACCCATGGACCAGGTGACTTCCAGAAGCCCCAGACCGAGGTGTCAGCAGGTGGGCACCCCCTTGGCTTGTAGACAACTTCCTCCCTCTCATGGTTTTCCTATGTGTCCATGACTTTTTTTTTTTTTTTTTTTTTTGATGTGGACCGTTTGTAAAGTCTACAAAGAGTCAGAAAGGACTGAGTGACTGGACTGAACTGAACTGAATTTGTTACAGTACTGCTTCTGTTTTACGTTTCGTTTTCTGGCCCCGAGGAATGTGGGATCTTAACTCCCCAACCCGCACACCCCAACATTGGAAGGCGAAGTCTCAACCACTGGACCACCAGGGAAGTCCCTGTCCATGTCTCGATTCCCTCCTCTCACAAGGACATATGGGAACAGGGCTACCCTAACTACCTCACTTCCCCTTAACTGCCTCCCTAAAAGTTTTGTCTCCAAATACAGTCATACTCAGAAGGACTCAGAACAGAGCTTCCAATATGGATTTGCTGGCTACACAATTCAGCCCAAACATACTGTTACCTCTTCTCCCTTCTTTGTGCAAATGTACTTGTTTATTCATAAAAAGATGTTTTTTCCTCTACTTAATGGCATTCTCATTGTTATAAGTTGTTCAGCATAGAGCACAGACAAAACCTCTTTTGAAAGAAAGTGGTGAAAGCTCAAAATCTGCCAACAAATGTGTTCTTTCAAAGAACCTTCTCCAACCATCCCCACCCCAGCCACAGAGCATACAAGCTCCCATCAGGACCACACACAGACCCCTGGCGCCCTGGCCTCTGACAACAGCGCCTTGGAGGTCCCTGGAGAGTCAGTCCTGGCGATTAGAGCCCAAGGGTTATGAAACATCAGAGTCGGCATCCTGAGGCCAGAGACTGTGCTTCTGTTCATGACTGAATTCACCACAAGGCGTCCAGCATCTGGCACGCAGGAGAGGTCACGGCACATTAGTGGAAGAAAGTGGAAAAGGTGATCATGGCAGGGTGGGGTGGGGTGGCGGGGTTCTGTCTAGTTCCTGCTGGTTGCTGGACAAGACAGAGAACGAAATCCAAAGCAGGCTGATGTTCTGGAGAGCAACGCCATCCCCACCAAGGAGCAGACATCATCTGGATGCCAGGACCTGAAGAGCTGGCCCGGGGGCTGTGACGGCACACGGAGCAGGCGCACAAGGATGCCCTGAGGATGACGGAAGGGCAGACCAGGAAAGACGGCCCCTCTGCACACAGGGCCCTTCAGCCCACTGGGTCTGCTCATCAGCCCTCCGCTGCCCTCCACGCCAGCTCAGGAGCCACCACGAACTGGGACTAGTGAAGTTTGCTCAGTTGTGTCCAACTCTTTGCAACTTCATGAACTGTAGCCTACCAGGCTTCTCCATCCATGGGATTGTCTAGGCAAGACTACTGGAGTGGGCTGCCATTTTTCCTTCTCCAGGGAATCTTCCCAACCCAGGGATCAAACTCAGGTCTCCCACATTGCAGGTAGATTCTTTACCCTCTGAGTCACCTGCCTTGTCCAGTTCTACCTCCTGCTGTGCCCAGGCCACCTCCCAACAAGTGGGCTGGAAGGTTCTCCCTCCTGCCTGCTCTGCCGTCTGTACCCGCTTTCCTCAGGGCCTCCTCCACCAGGTCAAGGCACCCACAGCCCCGCACGGCTCCCCAAAAGATGCCGATTGGGGACTTTTCCTGGCAGGGCAGGGAGATGGCGCCCGAGTCCTTTAGAGCCCAGCAGAGCCTGCAGAGCGCTCTGTAGATACAGCTTCCGCCACTGCAGACACCCACCAGGTGGGCCAGCATGGCTCAGTCCCTTCTCAGCTGAGCACCTTCAGGGACCTGGAACCCCAAGATACCCAAGCCCTGGCTTCTTTCCCGAACACACAAGGAAGCCATAGCCTGGCCACTCCTGGGTGACTTATCTGTCCCCCAGCCACGTTCCAGCCATATTTCTCTCTTTCCAGATTCCAGAGAAAGCCAGGTGGTCCCCCATCCTCCCCTTGGCATCTACCAGCCCCTGCTCCCTGACTCCCTCACTGAGCCCCTGACCGGGCAGCTGAGATGGGCCAGCACTGGCATCCAGCCTTTCTTCAGCTACATACACAGACGCAACCCAACACCAAGACCGGGGCGAGAGGGACTGTGACCTGCTGTGGATCCCACCGATTTGTCCACCTGGCCAGGCTATATAGCACTGGGCTGTCAATCAATCCAGGTGTACCGTGAAGGAAACTGGCAGACATGACGATTAACTCCAATCAGCTGACTTTATTCAAAGGAGACCATTCTGGGTAAGCTGGGTGAGCCGGATCCAAAAAGTTGAAAGATGTGAAGAACAGAACTGGGGCTTCCCAGAGGAAGGGAGATGTCTCCCTGAGGACCACAGCGTCAGCTCATATCCCAGAGTGTCCAGCCCACCCTACAGGCTGCAGACTTGCCTAGGTGACCCCACAGTCAATGTAAGCCAATTCCTTGCAATTCACTAATATATTAATATACCCCACCAGGACTTCCCTGTGGTCCAGTGGTTAGGAGTTGGCTTGCCAATGCAGGGGACACAGGTTGGATCCCTGGTCTGGGAAGATCCCACATACAGCAGGGCAACTAAGCCCGTGAGCCCCAGAGCCCATGCCCCCCAAGAGAAGCCACTGCAATGAGATGCCCGTGCACCACAACCAGAGAAGAGGCCCACTCACTGCAACTAGAGAACAGCCCACACAGCAACGAAGACCCAGCACAGCCAGAACTAAATCAAAAATTTTAGAAATATACATACACCCTACCAATTCTGTTTTTCAGTGGACACGGGACTGACATACCTCTGGCACATCTCCATCAGAGCCCTGCATGGACATGCCTGGACCACTTGGACCAAGCTCAACTGGATGGGAAGGGTCTTGCCTAGTTCTGCTGGTCATCCTGGCCCCTGCCCTTCTCCTCACCCTAAAGGACACTTGGGAAAGAATGGTGGACCAGAAGAGACTGGTGCTCAGTAATCACACACTAAATTAATAAAAGGGGAAAACCAGTAAGTGCAAGCACCCCTGCTCCAACTGATTGAGTCACTCACTGACTCACTCATCCAACCAGAATGTGCTGATGAGCAAAGATGAGTTAAAATCCCAAAGGGGATGCTCGGCAAAGCTCTTGAACCCTTGGGAAGAAACCTTTCAAGCACAGGGCTTTCCTTTTTAATAGCTTTGACTCTGGAGGAAGGTGCCGTCTTTGACCACTCAGTGGACAGTCTGTTTCAGGCCTGAAGACCTCCAAAGGGGATGCAATTAAACATGAGAGTCACGGGAGAAGGCAACACAAATTCACTTCAACTGACTACCCTCAAACCTGGCTTCAAATCCATTTTTCCAGGTAACGCTAAAAGAAATGAGATGTCCCTCCAGTGTTTTCTTTCCTAGGTACAGTTTAAATAAATTTTAAGCACCATAATTGTTGTTACTTTCAGGTGCAATAACAGGAATGATAGATCCATTTGAACCAAAACAAGAGTTCATAGAAAGACATAAAGCCAGGGCAAAATCAAAAAAGCAATGTTGAGACATTTACTATAAACATAAACAGTAGTAAAGTTAACAGCTTTTAATGCTTGTTGAGGGGTATGTTTAACAGACGTGGGAGGGACATCCTCATTTGCAATCATGAAAAAAATGGCATTTTGCTCTAGAAGAAGACCGTGCCGGCTTGCAAAATGGACTGAAGGGTAGAGAAAATAGCAGAGAAAACAGTAAACAGTGAGGTAATGAGTGAAAAGGACAAAAGCACCAACCTTCAATTTGTATAAGGCTTGTTATTTGAAGACTCCACAGCATGCCTGCACAGATGATAAATGAAATCTGAGGCACCTGATGGCAGCTAACTGGTTATCAAGTTAAATAAAATCTGGAATGAATTTTACAATTACACTTATAATTGCTGCCATCAAAACAAAAAACCTGCTAGCTTTCACTTGGCATTTGTAAAGGATGGTTTAGAGTGAACCAGAGAAAACTTTGGAATTAAATACAAAAGCAACTGCAAGAAAATAATGACATTTATTGGAAAATAAAATGACATGATCATCAGAGAAAATGAAATAATTTCGGCTCTGGATCTTCAAAGGTCTGGAATTTAACAAACACAAGAGTGTATAAAAATAAAGCTGTGAAGAAGAAAGCTCAAGATGAGACTCTCCGTTTTGTCCAACATTTGTATTGATAACCAGAAGTCATTTATCTCTTTTAATGACCAATGAATACCAAAATTATTTTGGATCTACTTAACACAGATGGCCCTAAATGATGCAAATTTTTAGCTCTCTAGTGCCACTTGATTTCATCAGATGAACCTCTCAACAGCTTGGCTGTGATTCCAAACCCCACAGAACCCTTGAGAAAGAGGGGGAGGCAGCAACGTTTCTTGGGAATGAAGTCTGCAAACTAATGTTCCTTCACTGTCTTTACATTCAAGAAGCGCCCCCATGCCCACCCCGGTCAACCTTTGATGGTTTCTGGAAGAGTGAGCACCCAAGAAAAAATCTGAGGCACTTGATGGTGGCTAATTGGTTATCAAGTTAAACAAAATTTGGAATGAATTTTACAACTACACTTATAATTTCCACCATCAAAATATTAATAGAAAACCTGCCAGCTTTCACTTGGCATTTGTAAAAGATGGTTTAGAGTGAACTAGAGAAAACTTTGAAATGAAATACAAAAGCGTGTGTGTGTGCATGTGTGCTAAGTTGCTTCAGTCGTGTCCGACTCTGTGAGACCCCATGGACTGTAACCCACCAGGCTCCTCTGTCCATGGGATCTTCCAGGCAAAATACTGGAGTGGGTTGCCATGCTCTCCTCCAAGGATCAAACCCACGTCTCTTATGTCTCCTGCATTGGCAAGCGGGTTCTTTACTACTAGCACCACCTGGGAAGCCCAAATACAAAAGCAAGTGCAAGAAAAGAATTACACTCCCACCCCTCAACTGCAATCCAGCCTAACATCTCCAGGGACCAGCCTCACGTCTCCCCAGTATGGGTCTACAGAGCAATTCCCTTCCCTTCCCCATCCCCATGAGTACCATGAACTGAATCCCAGCATGAATTCCGGGGACTTGATCAACACCAGGATAAATGTGACAAAGCAATGATCCGCCTTATTTGATGCTGTAAATACCACAGAGCTTCTCAGCATCCACTGGAGAAAGTGTTTCCGTGTGCTGCTGGGGAAATGACAAGCCCATCTTCTGAAAGCTCTGACAGCTTTGGCAAGCATCCTGTGAATCTAACATATGTATCAGATAAAGTCCCCGTCCAATGGCCAGTGCTCTAAGGGTGGTTGTCCTTCCACCCAAACCATGTTCCTTCACTTTCTGGAGGCTTCTGGAGTCCACCATGTACATCTCCTGCTGTACCCACTCTCACCTACCCAGCTGTGTGGAACTTCCTGTGAGTCAGCTGACCTGCATGTAATATAGTCCCTCATTTTCAAATGAGAGAATTTCAAATTTTGGCCAGTACAAACACATATGCTTTTATAGACAGAGATAAAAGTCAAGTGTCTAATTATAATACTTCATTAATTTAACTATGCACTCCTATATGTAATAATATCATGACATATGAAAATTACTTTAGAAATATTTTTGTCCACTCTTAGATTTCAAGAAATTATTTTATATTAACTTTTTACTTACCTCTTTGATATCAGCGTCCTAATCATCACCACTTTTTGTCATCATTTTACATCAACCTAAAATGCTTACAATATGGGACTCTTTATGAACCACAATAAATTTGTTCCCAAGCCACACGTCCCCATTTATATAAAATCAGCAGTTTTATTTTAAATTTACACATTATGTACATATTCATGAGCTTTCATGATCTCTGCAATGCAACCAATTACTCTATTTTTTAAACGACCTTTAAAAGGCTTTAACATGATGACAACATTTGAGTTCACGTTAGCAGAAAACGGCAAATGTACTAAACTCCTTTGCTTCTCTCCTATCCATTCTACCAGGTAACTCATACAACTATGGCAAACTAGCATCAAGCTTTCTGGCTAATGTAGCTTAGTATTTTATTTAAACAAAATAATGAGAAAGATGTTACGGTTCTTAGAAAGAATATTACTTAACTTCAAGGATTGGGAGGCAGTTGTGGGGTGCAGAGAGAGAGGCTGTGACATTGAGGAGAACAGGCTGGGCTCCTCTTCTTGAATGTGGGGACCTCTCAAGATCTGGTTTGTAGGACCGCACAGCAATTTCCTCCAACTTCCCCATGTCCCAGGACTGCAGGGGCCCTGGTCCTTCTCACTGGGGTCCCCTTACACTCCCTCAGTCACTCAGGGCCTCTTGAGCTGACGCCCTCTTATTTTTCTGCATCCTCAGCATCTCCATATTATCTGGCCTTGAGCTGGTGCTAACAAGTATTTGTTGAATGGATACATGAGTAAATAACATCACCAGAATGCTTTAAAAAAAAAAACAAAAGAGGGACATAGTAGCCTGGGGTAAGAGCTGGGGAACAGAAAGGAAGACTTTGGTAGAAAGAGATCTGAATTCAAAAGTCCTAAAGACTGTGGGTACCCTAAAGTGACCCACCGCTGTGCCCCCACTTTCTTTCTTTCTGAAAGTCGCTCAGTGGTGTCCGACTCTGCGACCCCATAGACTATACAGTCCATGGAATTCTCTAGGCCAGAATACTGGAGTGGGTAGCCTTTCCCTTCTCCAGGGGATCTTCCCAACCCAGGAATCGAACCCAGGTCTCCTGTACTGCAGGCGGATTCTTTACCAGCTGAGCCACAAGGAAGACCCCCACTAGGCTGTGACAAAAGAAGGAAAATGGACATAAAGAAAGGACTTTAAAATAGTCAAATATTTTAAAAATTTAGACCTGTTTCCTATTATGAGATTGGGGCCCTCCTTCTCTAGGAAAGTCAGGAGGTCCTGACTTAGGTAGAAGCAGGTATAGAACAGTTGATTTTTATTGTTGTTTATCACTAAGCCAGTTCTATAAGCCAGTTTTATTTTTGTTTATCACTCACTCAGTTCTCTGCCCCTGATTATAATGTAATGCAGCTTTGTATGCACCCCCTCCTCCATGTCTTGACCACTGACACAGATCTCCATGCCTAGAATATGGCCTGGCAGATACAGGAGCTCAAAAACCCGGCGAATATAATTTTTTTGATCAGTGGCAATTTTTTATAACTGGCTCATCAAATTCCGCTATTGTACAAAACCATCCTGGAAGCCACATAGTAAAAAAGGTCAAGGGTAACAAGGGTTCTTAACCTCCCTCTTTTCCACCAAACCTTCCCCAAATTTCAGGCTGCTCTAAGGCTACCCACTCCATTATTCTGGCCTGGAGAATTCCCCAGACTACAGTCCATGGGGTTGCAAAGAGTCGGACATGACTGAGCATCTTTCAATCCCACCTTCATTTTCTACACACTTAAGAGTCTAGGGCTTGGTGGGGCAGGTTAAGAATCATAGCTGATTCTTATGTTGTTAAGAAAAGACAGGGTAGACAGGGGTTAATATGCAGAGCGGGGATCAGAAGATGATGAACAATCCAGGAATCAAAAGGCACAGCCTTTCTAGTTTCCATCCCAACTTGGGCTGAAGTGGTCTCAGTGCCCTGGGAGCTGCCCCAGGCTCCCACCTCCCCAGGCTTTCATGAGGTCAAATGCCTCTGGTCAACGTTCTTTTGCAGAATCCTCTAACTACCTTTTCTTCACTATTTCAAGACTGTGTGTCCCCCTGATGGGTGTGGCAGCACCAGGAAGTAGCCTGGGGATGGGTGTACTTTCCACAGAAAATCTACTGGAGCATGTGAGGTCTATCCCTTGAACATGGAAATCCTCGTGGAAACCCACTGAAATCCAGGGCAAACCAACATCCTGGGAGACAGTAACTTGCGTTCTGGTCTCTCTGGTGTATGATACAGTTAATAAGCGGTCTCCCTGCCCTCACATCTCAGGAAGGCAGCTCCACTGTGCTGAACAGAAGACTGCACCTACAGGGCCATGAGGAGCATGTGTAGTTTCCCATTTAGGTTTCCAAAGGGAAGCTGTTGGACATTGTGAGGATAACAGCCCCGACCTCATTATGCTCCCAGGTCCCTCTAGGGAGAGGGTCTCCTACACAGTAACCAAATTTAACATTTCAACATGCCACTCAGAGAGGGGCTTTGGATCAGAGGTCTTTCCTTAACAAAAAAAATGAAGACAGAATTAATGGTAAGAAGGTAACCAGAAGCCTCCCCAACCCAAGGGATACAGCAGAGAACATACACATTTAGCTGAAAGTGGCTTTATACAGGGCTTCCCTGGTGGTCCAGGGGTTAAGAATGGGCCTGCCTGTGCAGGGCTCAGGGGTTCCGGCCCTGGTCCACGAAGGTTCCACGTGCGGAACCGCTGAGCCTGCGCCCCACGACTGAGCCAGCGCTCCGGAGCCCGGGAGCCCAATTTCTGAAGCCCGTGAGCCTAAAGCCTGTGCTCAGCAACAGGAGAAGCCACCGCCACAAGAAGCCTGCACGCTGCAACTGAAGAGGGGCCCCCACCCGCCACACCTAGAGGACGCCCAGGCAGCAACGAAGACCCAGCACGGCCACAAATAAACACATTTCTTAATTATTTAAAAAATGGCTTTATACATTATCTTCCTAGCTGCAGTGTGTTACGTTCACATGCCAATGAAGAATTAGTTATCTATAAGTGATGAAACACCCACGACATGGCCAGGGAACGGCTGGGTGAAGAATTTAAGGACAAAGAGGATAAAGGAGGTTTAAAAGAACAGCATTATTTAGTCATCAGACAACAGGACAAAAAGGAAGATCCCCTGAAGGAGCGCATGGCAACTTGCCACTCCAGTATTCTTGCCTGGAGAACCCCTTGGATAGAAGAACTTGGCAGGCTACAGTCCATGGGATCACAAAGAGTCAGGCACAACTGAAGTGACTTAGTACACACACACACAAAAATACAGAAAGCTCCAAAAAGCAAAACTTGAATGTGCTGCACCCTAACAAATATTGACATAGCATTTACATTGTATTTACAACTATTTACATCTCATTTACATTGTATTTATAACTATTTACATAGCATTTACATTGTATTAGGTATTACAAGTAATCTAGAGATGATTTAAATTATACAGGAGGATCTGCTTAAGTTATATGCAAATACTACACCATTTTACACAAGGAAGGAACTTTTAGCAGCTACAGAATTTTAATACCTGAAGGGGTTTCTGGAGCTAATTCTCTGCAGATACCCAGGGGTAGACTATGAATGGGATTTGGAAAGATTTAGATTCATTAAGAATACTGATTTTTTTTTTGCTGGCGATATAGCAAAAGAGGAAAAATATTTGTTAAATCTAGACTCACCATTCTGCTTATGACAAGTGCCAGTAACTGGATATTGTGATCAGTAAAACATCTAAGAACACTGTCCCCAGGTTAACAAAGTACAGAGGAATGGATGTCTATACTTTATTTTCTCCTATGTCATAACATAATAAAGGGACAGAAAAATTACTCAGTTCTAAAGCTTTAAACAGCTTCGTAAAAATTTTAAGTAACTTTTAATGGGCTTATTATTCCTTTTCTTCGCTGTATCATAGGAATCTGTTTGGAAGATTAAGAAATCACCTTAGGAAAAACGGAAAACAGGATTCACTAATTATCTTCCATTTAGCCTTTTATATGAGTAAATAGGGATATCATTTATAATCATATCCATTATAAAGAATTCAGATTATTCCACTCTGCTTTACTGAGTAGCAACAGGAAGCGTACTTCCTCACAATGAAGTTCAGTTAGTGCGTTGATCGTGTCATTAACTCCTACTGTAACAAAGGGTTTGTCAAGTCCAAGCGGTGAGGTCAGGAGTCAACACAAAGCAGGCAGTGAGGGGCAGGATGCAGGCACGGGGCCAGCTAGAGAAAGAGGGACCGGGCCGTGGAGGAAGCAGGGATGCCCAGCGCGTCTGGAGGTGTCCCCGAAAGCCACGGCTCCAAGCGTTTCACATCTCCGTGGACACAGGCAGCAGGAGTGCTTTCTGAGAAACTCTCTAGCCTCCAGTTTATGTGTTTGTAAGGTGCCAGGCCAGAGCTCAGTGGAAGTCTTGATCTGCAGGACAAGCAGTATATGCGAGCAATGATCCCAACACATCGGATGGCCGAGGTTTAATAAAAATGTCTTGCAGAGGACTCTGGCAGGAAGCACAGGAGGCCAGGACAAGCTGGTACAAGTGGCTGCCGCACCAGCTTCCAGAGACGGACCGTGGGGTCCCCGGGGAGAGACGAGGGGTGCATGCATCCCAGGGAGAGAGCTCTGTGTGCGAAGACTCAGAGACAAGCAGGAGCGCAGCAGGGCCAGGCAGCGAGGGGTCCTGTCTGAGGCCGCTAGGAGCGGGGGAGGCGGAGTGACGGGGCTCAGAGCCGCTCAGCAGCGGACTGCGGGCGCAGCCCGGCTCCTTCCACTCCTGCCAGACGGCTGCTGTCGCTGCTGCTTCTCCCACAGAAGGCTCTACCTGTCCTGCTTGCCGCATGCCAGACCTGGGCAGACACAGACACGGACATGCTGACCCAGCACACAGGCGTGTCCTCAGGGTCTTGGATTCAGGCCAGGAGGTTCACAAGGCTCTTGAAGCCGTTCTCCCTGACATGGTAGCGACCAGTGCGAGCTCCACGGACCAGCACAGAGAGCCCCAGAAAAGCGATGGAAGCAGTCAAAAGGCGAGTGAAGAGAGGAAAGACCCACGCTGACTCTTGGGTTTGGTCTATTGAGGGGAGAGCTTCCAGGGACACACTCTGTCTCAGCCCTGGGGCCCTGGAAGCAGTGTGCAAAGTCAGTAACTGCCTATTAAGGCAAGAAGTCTCAAATGAACAAAAAGGGTCCACGCAAGTGCAAATCTGCAGGCAGGGACTGTCACACATACAGACTGCAAATCCGCAGGCAGCCACTCCTTCCCCGGTGAACAATGCTCCTGGCTCACGCATCATCAGATCATCCTACTCATGCATCATCAGATCATTATATCTCCTAATAAAAGGAAATATAAACAGATGGATTGCAAATTCTCTGAAAATAGTATTTACTTTGCCAAAATATAGCACCGTGGGTTCAGGAACATTTCAAATAGAGATGACATGTTTAATTCAGAGAGAGAGCAAAACCCCATTTAACTTCCTTGGGGAGGGGCGGGGGCGGCGGGTCACAGAGGGCCGAAAGTAAGATCACACCAGACTCCGAGGAGGTTATGAAAACAATTATGAGCTAATGAGTAGATGCTGGGAGGGTGAAAGGGGAGAGCAGCAAATTGCAGGCTGGCTAACTCTATCCTTGCTCACGACAAATCAGAGACCAACGGTGTCATTTTAAAAATATTAAATTATTGGGTAGGGAACTCCAAATTCAAACACAGAATAAATAAAACTGATTTATAACAGCCTAGCATGGAAGACAGGCTGGTAGAGACAGACTCCGCGTGAACGATGATGTGGAATCCTAAGGACCTACTCAGGGTTCCTTCCAGCAAGAATATGCATGCTCAACTCAGTGAGATGCAAGAGTCAGTGGGGACAGATAACCCAGAGGGCCATGACTACCCAACCCAGCACTCCAGATAATGCAACATTTTCGAATCTGTGGAACAGAGCTGCAGGGAAGAACTTCTTGGGATGATGAGACATTAACTAGCAATTATAATAGAAAAGCAAGTATCAATCAAACTCTTGAGGGGGGACAGGAAGCGGGGGGCTAAGAGACAGTCTGAGGGAAGAAGGGCAACTTTTCCCAAAATGAAATTGCTATCACTTTCAAGTTTTCAAAGGAAACTAACATCCCAGTTTCTTGCCAGCAAGATACTGGCAAGAACTCAGAACTTCTGAGCTGGAGGAGGACCTAGAGTTTATCACTTCTGAAGTCCTGGGTAGAAATCAGGTGGAAAGAAGAGTTGAGGACACTGCCGTACCTAAAAAGATGCTATTCTCTGGGGAGGTATACGCCCATCATCAGGGACTTAGTCCCACTGACATGACAGATTCGTCTGGTAAAGCTTCATTTTCCTGCTGGAAGAGGTGAATGGCAGCCCAGCACCGCCTTAACTATCCCAAATTATGCATGAGTAGGGTATGAATGAGCCTTTGCTCCGCTGAACTCACCACAGTGTCAAAATCCATGAGCTAGGCAAAAGATTTAATTATTGCACAACTGGTATAGTAATTTTACAGCTATGATTAGTTTAAAATGCAAACACAAAGCACTTCTAAAGGACTGACTACTGCATTACGCACTCAACTAACTTCTTTTAAACATCCATGTCCATATACACTTAAAAAAATACGCCCCAATATAAGCTGATGATGATATTTGACCTTTCAGCCTATGCAAAGTTTGCTTTGGTGTTCACGGTCCAATTTAAAGAGGTGGTCATTTCTGGAGAGAAGATCACAGGCTGGAAATGCAGACAGAACAAGGGAGTACAGGCTAAACCCTTTCCTTTATTTTACAGATGGAACAAGAAAACTCAGAGGAGTGAAGAGAAATAAACTCACAATATAGAAAACATACAGTTACCAAAGAGACTTAGAAGACTGGGATTTACATATCCACACCTCTATACATAACAGATAGATAAGGATCTAATTATAACACAGGGAACTACATTCAGTATCTTGTAACAATCTATAATGGAAAAGAATCTGAAAAAGAATACATACAGGCTTCCCAGGTAGTGCTAGTGGTAAAGAAACCACCCGCCAATGCAGGAGATTTAAGAGACATGGGCTGGGTCCCTGGGTCGGGAAGATCACCTGGAGGAGAGCATGGCAACCCACTCAGGTATTCTGGGCTGGAGAATCCCATGGACAGAGGAGCCTGGCGGGCTACAGTCCAAAGGGTTGCAAAGAGTCAGATTCTACTGAAGCGATTTAGCACGCACTCATACATGTATAACTGAACCACCATGCTGTACATCTGCAACATGTAGAACACTGCAAATTAACTACACTTTAAGTTTTAAACCAGAGCTGCTGAGGCAAATGGGATTGAGAGGTTCAGACTGCAGAGAGAAAAACAGAAATGCACAGAAGACCATCAGTCAACACACCCAGTGTACAAAACCAGTGGCGGGAAAGTTCTTTATTTTGATGGAGACGTGGGTTACATGACACACTCATTTCTCAAAACTGGAGTAAGCTGGACACATCACATTTGTGCATTTCAAAATATATGAATTATACCTCAATTTAAAATTCAGCTTTTGATTAAAGGATTGTAAAAAAAACGAAAAAAAAAAAAAAAAGTAAGTAGATTGAATATTCCAAATAAAAGACAAAGGTTTCGGGCTGGGAAAAACTACATAAATAAAAAAATAAAGAAAGGCTGAAAATAAAAGGATAAAGAAGCTATTCTACACAAATGATTCATACACAGAAAGTGGGTGGAGTCTAATACATGAGAAACAGTCTAAATCTTCATGCCTCAATAACACAGCTTCCACCATTTTCTGGGTGTCTCCTTCTAATGCAGTGTTCTCTCCACTCCACCAAGAAGGGAAAAGGCTTGGAGGTGTGGAAGTTGTTGGCAGAAAAGGAGAGGAAAAAGCCTGCACGGCAGGCTGATAGGCTGCAAAGGTCCCGGACAGGGAGGGGAACCAAGAAGCAATGAAGATGGAGCACAGAGCCATCTTTACGTCACATGATGAATCACGACATGTCATGTTTTTTCATTTGTATTGTCCTGACATGTTTTTTTGAAATGAAAAAAAAAAAAAAAAAAATCAGGACATGGCATGTCACACCCTCTAGCAAAGACAACACACTTGGGAAATGGTCGTGATTTTCTAGAAATACATTTCACACTGATGCTGTTCAGTCGCTAAGTTGTGCCCGACTCTTCACGACCCCAAGAACTGCAACACGCCAGGCTTCCCTGTCCTTCACCACCTCCTGGAGTTTGCTCAAACTCATGTCCATTGAGTCGATGATGCCATCCCACCATCTCAATCTCTGTCACCCCCTTCTCCTCCTGCCCTCAATCTTGTCCAGTATCAGAGTCTTTTCCAATGAGTCAGCTCTTCACATCAGGTGGGCAAAGTATTGGAGCTTCAGCTTCAGCATCAGTCCTGCAATGAATATTCAAGACTGATCTCCTTCAGGATGGACTGGTTGGATCTCCTTCTCCAGCACCACAGTTTGAAAGATCGGTTCTCAGCGCTCAGTCTTCTTTATGGTCCACCTCTCACATCTGTACCTGACTACTGGAAAAAATCATAGTTTTGGCTATATGGACCTTTGTCAGCAAATTAATGTCTCCGCTTTTTTTTTTTTAATTTTTTATTAGTTGGAGGCTAATTACTTCACAACATTTCAGTGGGTTTTGTCATACATTGATATGAATCAGCCATAGATCTACACGTATTCCCCATCCCGATTCCCCCTCCCACCTACCTCTCCACCCGATTCCTCTGGGTCTTCCCAGTGCACCAGGCCCGAGCACTTGTCTCATGCATCCCACCTGGGCTGGGGATCTGTTTCACCATAGATAGTATACATGCTGTTCTTTTGAAATATCCCACCCTCACATTCTCCCACAGAGTTCAATAGTCTGTTCTGTATTTCTGTGTCTCTTTTTCTGTTTTGCATATAGGGTTATCGTTACCATCTTTCTAAATTCCATATATATGCGTTAGTATGCTGTAATGTTCTTTATCTTTCTGGCTTACTTCACTCTGTATAAGGGGCTCCAGTTTCATCCACCTCATTAGGACTGGTTCAAATGAATTCTTTTTAACGGCTGAGTAATATTCCATGGTGTATATGTACCACAGCTTCCTTATCCATTCATCTGCTGATGGGCATCTAGGTTGCTTCCATGTCCTGGCTATGTCTCTGCTTTTTAATACACGTCTAGTTTGGTCATAGCTTTTCTTCCAAGGAGAAGAGTCTTTTAATTTTATGGCTGCAGTCCCATCTGCAGGGATTTTGGAGTCACTGTTTCAATGTTTTTCCCATCTATTTGCCATGAAGTGATGGGAGCGGATGCCATGATCTTAGTTTTTTGAATGTTGAGGTTTAAGCCAGCTTTTCCACTTCCCCTCTTTCACCTTCATCAAGAGGCTCACGTCACACACACAGGACATAACCTCTCCAATGAAGGGAGCACCCTGGGTGAAAAACAGGAGTCTTGCCTATACACCCCAGTGGCTTCCCTGGACAGATGGTCACCAGTCCCTGTAGGGCTCTCAATGAGACTCACAAACTCTGAAAGGTGACTTACAAGATTCCAGGGAAACTTTTTTTTTTCCCCAATTAAAAACATATATTACTTAAAACTACAAATGAAAAAAAAAAATATCCCATGACACAACTGAAAGAAGGAACGAAGAATTCTCTGAGGTAAAATTTCTAAGAACTTCTGTAATGTTCATATTGAGAGACCCTTGTGGGGGAAAGTCCTTTTTTTTTTATTTACCGCTATTGCTTCCTTGGGAAATCCTGGTCTTTTCTAAAAGTGCAATTTTAGATTAAAAAATAAATCTATGTGGCAGTGCTAAGGGAGTCAGTTCAGAATCTCAGAGATAACGGTCTGGTTGTCAGAACAGGACTACATTCATCTTCTCAGCTCTGAGGCCCTGGGATGGGACCATGGCTGCCCAACCCCTGCTCCCGAGGCAGCTCAGCACTCGCCTCCTGGGACGCCGTATTCCCTAAACACCACCATCCCTGCCATCTCCACCTTCTCCTCCTTTTCCTTCTCCCTCCCATCATCACCCTCTGCCCCCTCTCTGGAATATTCACCCACCTCTACTCCCTCCAACCCCTAGAGCTCTGAGCCAGCCCTGCCTGCTCTGACCATGCCTTATCTGGTGATCTCAGGCCACCTCCACTATTTGTCTGGCCTGCAGGCTCCTATCTGGATACCCAATGTTGCAGTAACGCACCACCTCATCTGTTACCTATTCTGGGGTACCAAAATACCTGCTTTCCTCGGGCTTCCCTGGTAACTCAGCTAGTAAAGAATCCACCTGCCAATGGAGGAGATGCAAGAGATGCAGGTTTGATTGCTGGGACAGGAAGATCCCTTGGAGAAGGAAATGGCACCCACTCCAGTATTCTTGCCTAGAGAATCTCATGGACAGAGGAGGCTGTTCAGGGTATAGTCCACGGGGTTGCAGAGTCAGACACGATTAAGCTCGCGTGCATACATGAACTGCTTCCTTAAACTGCAGACAGCAAGCTACACCTTTCTGTGTTTATTCCTCATGGCCTTGGACCAGTACGAATCCACAACTGGCACCAAATGAGCACTGAATAAACTATTAATATCAATACTCTCAGATATGCAGATGACAACACCCTTACGGCAGAAAGCGAAGAGGAACCGAAGAACTTCCTGATGAAAGTGAAAGAGAAGACTGAAAAAGCTGACCTAAAACTCAACATTCAAAAAACAAAGATCGTGGCATTTGGTCCCATCATTTCATGGCAAACAGATGAGGAAACAATGTAAACAGTGCCAAAATTTATTTTCTTGGTCTCCAAAATCACTGCAGAATATGACTGCAGCCATGAAATTAAAAGACGCTTGCTCCTTGGAAGAAAAGCTATGACCAACCTAGACAGCATATTAAAAAGCAGAGACATTAATTTGACAACAAAGGTCTGTCTAGTCAAAGCTATGATTTTTCCAGTAGTCAGGTATGGATGTGAGAATTGAACCATAAAGAATACAGAGTGCCAAAGAATCAATGCTTTTGAACTGTGGTGCTGGAGAAGACTCTTGAGAGTCCCTTGGACTGCAAGGAAATCAAACCAGTCAATCTGAAAGGAAATCAGTCCTGAATATTTATTGGAAGGACTGATCCTGAAGTTGAAGCTCAAAAACTTTGGGCACCTGATGCAAAAAGCTGACTCATTAGAAAAGACCCTGATGCTGGGAAAGACTGAAGGCAGGAGGAGAAGGGGACAACAGAGGATGAGATGGTTGGATGGCATCACCAACTCAATGGACATGAGTTTGAGCAAGCTCCAGGAGTTGGTGATGGACAAGAAAGCCTGGTGTGCTGCAGTCCATGGGGTTGCAAAGAGTCGGACAAGACCAAGAGACTGAACAACGACAATATAAAGTCAAGCAATCCAATCCACACCATCTTTGCATTCGTGTCAAAAGCACATGTATATTCAAATACTAAATCTGACAATAACATCATAAAGATCACAACATGTAAAGCAGACCCAGAGAATCACTCACGGTTGTTTTCTCAGTAAGAATTTAATAAACATCAGGCAAACACCACACAGATGTTTAAGTTACCAAAACATTTTCTTCCCCAAGATTAATCCTCCTGTCCACTCCTAAAAGAGGCACCAGGTCCATCCACACTGTGGACATACAGGCTACAGGCACCTATCCGACTCCAAACGCACTAAGACTCCAGGCAAGAAGGCAGAGAGGAAGGTACTGGAGTCTTTGATGAAGAAGTTCTGTGCCCAAAGAGAAACAAGCAGGAGCAATCTCAACCTGGAATGCCCCCAAGAAGAACAAAGAAAGCCAAGCCGCAGGACAAGGAGGAAGATGAGGAAGCCAGCTATGGGGCAGTGGGCGGGGCTTGGAGCAGTGGGCGGGGCTGAGGGCAGAGGCGGGGTTGAGGGGTAGTGGGTGGGGCTGGGAACAGTGGGTGGGACTGGATTGCAGTGGGCGGGGCCAGGGCCCATTTGGAGAGGCCAGGCCCAGGTGGAGCAGGCACCAGAAGCATTTCCAGGACCAAGAAGAGGGCCAGGGGAAATGCAAGGGCCTCAGGGGCCTGGAGGTTGTTAGGGAGAACTAGGGCTGCTGCAGAGCTTCAGAAACACACCTGCACAGCCTCCTCACACCAGCAGAAGGGATACTGCTGTAGGCCTTAAATTCCAAGGTCCCTGTTGAAGTTTACCCCGAAACCCCTGCTTTCTGGTTCTTTGGCATTTCCTTAATGATCACTGCGGATTATTTTGATTGAGCTTTTTGGTGTCATGTAACATCAATTCTTTTTTTTTTTAAGATTATTTTTTGACGTGAACTACTTTTAAGGTCTTTATTGAATTTGTTACAGTATTGCTTCTGTCATTTTATGTTTTGGTCTTTTCTGGTACCAAGGCATACAGGATCTTAGCTGCTCGATCAGGAACTGAACTTGTACCCCCTGCATTAGAAGGCAGAGTCTTAACCACTGGACAACCAGGGAAGTCTCAGTAGTTCTGAATTTGTCAGCATCTCTTGGATACTGGTTTGGTCCAACCAGCAAGTCTCTCTGTCAACAGGATAGTATCGCCTACTCTGTGAAAAGAGAGTTCCTTTTCTGTGTTCCTCAAACTGTGTTCCTCAAACACACTGTGTGAGGAAACCAAGCAGGGAATGGCACTGGCCAGGTATTTATCACCAGCTTATTGGAAATCACATGCATAGTCCTTATAGAAACAGAAAGAATTCAGACAAGATCATGACCAAGGGGCTGACAGTGAGTAATCTCACAGCAGTAGACTTATGCGTATTATTTTAGAGGACTTTATTCTTTTTTTGTTACATGTCTTTGAGAAGCAATCAAAATAAAGAAATTAATTTTCATTTAAAAATAGTCCTGTAATTTCTGTTGACTCAAGATTGTCTGCTAGGCAAAGTTTTTTTTTTTTTTTTTTAATTTATTTATTTATTTTTTCAGTGGCAAAGTTTTAACACTGAAGCACAAAAACCACTCAGCTCCCACCCCAGCTCACCGCAACACAGCGCTGCTGGCTGCGCTGGGGGTACCTCTGATTGCAGAGGAAATCGTAGGAACGTGGGAAATGAGAAGGGGTAAGTACCTGACTCACATCCGAGACACACCCCAAGGGGAAATTGCAGTAAATAAATCTTATAACATGGAACTCTGCTGAACCAGTGGTATGTCTTCATGCCCCAGAAAAATATGGCAGGAAAAAGAAAGGGCCAACTGGTAGACCACATAAATCAGCAAAGTGATTGTCAAGGGGGATGGAGCCACAATGCTGCTCCCCTGAAGGACGCATTGATGGAAACACATCACGAGACTCATGACCCACCAGGAACTAACCAGATGATCCGCCTGACAAATAGCAGCAAGAATAGTATTTTTTTTTAACTTTAAAATGAATCATTTAAAAGTAAAATAATGAAAGGATTTGGCGGTCACCTAATTTCTCAGTCATAGCACCTCTGTACTTAATCTTGAGTGGTGACCCTATAAAATGTGTAACGCCACAATGTGTATTTCCCGGAATTCTATGAAAATCTCATTTTCAAAAATTAATTGCACTTTAGTTACATTTTATTTAATCAGATGATGAGAAGTGCTGCTCTTCCTTAATCACATTGGAGAGAAGACAATTTATGCTTCAAAAAAAATTAGCAAGTCTAACTAAGAATCAATCACTGTATCTAAAGGTTATACAGGCAAGAATGAAACCTGCTTTATTTTAATAAGATATGCCTTTTATAGCCTTTTCTTTCCTTTACCGCGCCCCTAATTCAATGTACCATATTGGATGTGTAGGATTTCCCAAGGGAAAAATAATTCTCCTTGAATTATAAAACTGTCACATTCACAGTTCATAGAGAATAATACTGCTCAGCTTCTCATCAAAATTGTTCTGCCTAGCACAGGATTCTAAAGTTTACAGTTTAATTTATAAGCTGATTTGGGGATATCGCAAATACCCATGGGCTGAAGAAGGGGAAATCAAGGATTGACCCTCCCTCCCAGGACAACTCTGGTTATGGTTTAGTCGCTAAGTCGTGTCTGACTCGTGTGACCCCATGGATTGTTGCCTCCCAGGCTCCACTGTCCATGGGATTCTCCAGACAAGAATACTGGAGTGGGTTGCCATTCCCTTCTCCACAGGACAACTCCATCCCTGTGTAAATTCCTGAAAAAACTCAGATGTGACTTTTCGTGTATGCTAAGTCACTTCAGTCATGTCCGACTCTTTATGACCCTACAGATCGTAGCCCACCAGGCTCCTCTGTCCATGGGATTCTCCAGGCACGGATGTGAACTTCCCACTCCCCAACTCCCATATTAACTACATCCCAATGTTAACTACTTGAGTGCTTTTAAAATTCAACATCTAGTCCAAGATTTCATCCATACACACACAAAAATAATTTATTCCATCATAAAGTTCTGAAAAACAGCTTTAATGAAACTTTGAAATTACTTGATATAATAGAGCTGATGATTTTTTAAGCTCAATTATGAATTTATTTTTTCATACTTTCTAATGCTCTAGCACTAGCCAACTCGTTTCTCAGTAAAATTCTTCCTGGGCATATTTAAGGGCTGGTCTCCTCTCAGGTCTCAGCTTGGGCTACTTAGCATGCAGGTTAGAACACCAAACCTAAATGAAGGCTTTAAGTACCCTTTCCATCAGCCCAGTAGACAGGTCTGGAGAATAGCTACAGAAACCATTTCACAAAGTCACAAATTAGCATTGGCTTCAGCTACACTCACCAATGTCAGGTCAACCCTCCTGCTGGCTGCTTTATCCCTCTCTCTCCACTCTTTGCAGCAGCAAGTCTCTACTTCTCTTTCAACCTCCTCGAGTGTTTTCCTTCCTTCCATGGTCCCTCCTTTATAGGAGGAAGGTTAATGAGGGGGTCTTTCTGAAGATAATTTTAGCCTTAAAAAAGCTAGACAGTCAATCTGGGTCCTCTAGGATTATAAATAGTGATAAAACAAATACAAGCCTCGGACTGGTGGTGGCCATTCTTCCCTCAAATAGAGAGAAAAGAGTACTGAGCCTGTGCGCATGCGTGCTCAGTAGCTAAGTTGTGTCTGACTCTTTTGCGACCCCATGAACAATAGCCCGCCAGACTCCTCCATCCGTGGGATTTCCCAGGCAAGAATACTGGAGTGGGTTGCCATTTCCTACTCCAGGGGATCTTCCCGACCCAGGGATCAAACCTGTGTCTCCTTCACGGGCAGGTGGGGTCTATACCACTGAGCCACCTGGGAAGCCACTGAGCCAAGAGCAAGGATTTCTTTTCTTCTGGGTGGCGGGGGGCAGAGGGGAGGTACTCTACATGGCATGTGGAATCTTAGTTCCCTAACCAGAGATTGAACTCACACCCTCTGCAGTGGAAGCATGGAGACAATCACTGAACCACCAAGGAAGTCTAAAAGCGAGGATGGCTTTCAGTCCCTCCCTGGGCACAGTCATGGCCAAAGCCTTGACCTGCCCAACGACATGAATCCGTTACTGTCCTTCTTTCTTAAGTGAGCATGAATTGAGTTTATACATTTAGACTCCTGCAGCTTTCCAGTAAGACCTGAAGTCACAGAGTGTCAGTCCTCTGATGCTGTCCTTCAGTATGGAGTGGAATGTTCTGAATCTTCTGCTTCTGGTGTCCCTTTGGAGTCAACAGCGACATGGTAACTTGCCGGAATTTTTGACTTGGGATGACATGGAGTCTATAGATCAAGGTGGAAAGACCCAACACCTTAACAATATTCAATCTTCTTACTCAAGAACTGGAATATCCTGCCATTTATTTAGCTCTTGTTTGAGGTTTACGTTATTTGCAATTAAAAGGGGCTACCATCCACAGAAATTCAGTAAGAACCGACAAACACATTCAAGTGGAAGAAGCAGTCCACGAGCAAAGAACACAGCAGACCCTGCGCCTTCAGTTTCCTGGGAGACCCAGGTTTAGATGGGTCAGACTGCTTTAGACTCTATTTAAAACTCCCTCATTTTTCCTAGAACGAAAATCTCAGAAGGGGTCCCATGGGGCAGCAGCAATGTGAAGATCCCAGAGAAGAGTCAGTGGACCTGGGCTCTAAATGTTTCCATCAATGACTACTTTTAAAACACAGTGACTTTGCATGATCATGTTTTCTCCCCTCCCTTTCTGATGCCTTTTCGTTATCACTTTCTTTGGGCACCATGGCGGTGCTGGGAGCATCACAGGTGAGGGCATGCACTGAAAGGCTCTGATGAGGGAGAGTGCTCCCCAAATGGAAGGGATTAGGATTATCTATTGGTCCCTAATCCACCTGAACAGAAGCATCAGATAAGATCTCTCCAAAGCCTATGGGAGTCTGGGTTTGGTACTTTCCTATATGATGTTAGGGAACCAAGCATCTAACAGCAACAGGTTCTGTATTTATATAAACACCTCCAGCCACCCAGCCAGCAGCACCACTAAGGAGACAGGAGACAGGGGTGGAAACTGGACGCTGCCTAAAGAGAATCAGAAAACGAGAGGCCAATCCTAAACGACGGTCGTGCAGTTAGAAACGGCAGGGGGATACCATGCAAAAGCATGGAAATAAGTTATCAGCACACGAAAGCTGCCCAGGAACCCCTTTGCCCACGATGGAGTCAGGCAGAGTACTAACACAGCAGCTCTCAGAAAGAGAGGGCTTTTAAGCAGGGTCTCAGCAGAAGCCCACCCTCAACGGCCATGTATTGTAGAATCTTCACCCGTTTCTTAACATGTCTCTCCATTGTACCTGCACGCTCAGTCGTGTCCGACTCTTCGAGACCTCATGGACTGCAGCCCACCAGGCTCCTCTGTCCATGAGCTTTTCTAGGCAAGAATACTGGAGTGGGTGGCCATTTCCTCCTCCAGGGGATCTTCCTGACCCAGGAATCAAATCTGCATCTCCTGCATCAGCAGGCAGATTCTTGACCACTGCACCACTGAGGAAGCCCTGTCTCTCCATCACACAGTGGCTTAAGCCAAAGATTTGGGAGGGGATGACACCTCCCCCGGTTTTTCTCACCTCCCACATCAGAGCCACCGCCACAGTCTGTAAACGACACCAGCAAGTCTCAACCGCCCTCTCAACACTTGTCACCAATCCAAGAGCCCAATGTCTCAGCCACAGGCCATTTTGCCCCCAACCCCAAGCCCAGGAGACACTTAGCAATGTGCAGACACATCTCTGGTCATCATTCGAGGGACTGCATGTGGTGTGTAGAGGCCAGAGATTCTGCTAAACATCTCTGGTGCACAAGACAGCCCCATAGCCAAGAAGGATGGGCCCCGGGTGTGCCAAGGGAGAGGACCTCACTGTAGTCCAGCCCCATGCAGGACCGATGACCCAGACCTGATGTCAGCCTCTCACCGTATCGCAGCTGCCCCCATCCATTCTGTAGACAGCAGCCAAATGGCCCTTTGAGAAGCCAAGTCTGGCCTGAGCATGACCTCTCCTGTGGCGTCCAAGGATCCTGAGCGGGACCACCGGGCTCTGCCCCGACATGCCCCCACACGCTTCTCTACGCTCTCCCAACATCCCGCCCAGTCTCACTCCCCATCCTTCCGCCCACATCTGCTGACCGTATGGCCAGTCCCTGAAAGCAGCACAGACCTTCCAGTCTGCTCTTCTACCCGGAACTTCTTCCCCCATCTAGTACTTCTTTCACTCTTGAAACCTTCCTTGAGGAAAAAAAAAAAGAAACCTTCCTTGAAACAACCTCCCACCCCAACCAACTCTTCCCATCCCCTGATACGCCTTGTCATCCTGTCCCTTACTTCCCTCAAAAGGACTCATTACAATCTCGAATTAGAGATTCATGTCTATGCTGTGCATAAAATCATTCAACTGCACACGCATGGATACGGTGATTTAATTTATATCTGTCTCACTGACTTCAATGTAATCAGCATGAGGACACAGCCCACATCTGTGTCACATATGCTGTGTCCAGTGCCTGCCACACAGGACGAACATATGAGTAAATGAAGTTTTGAAACAAATGAGTAAATAAATGGGATGTGCTACACATAAAACCACCCATGAGACCCGCTCAGCTTCACAGAGCACTGAATAGACCCTGACTGCAATGGTGGAAGGAGAAGAGGGCGGGGTTGTGTCTGGTCCGATGGCAAGGGGGATGCATAGGAGGCAGAGAGTGCAGGTGAAGGCAGCTAGGGGAGAGACCCCTGAAAGCCAAGGGCAAGGGCAAGGAGAAGGTAATCACTTCAAGGGCCTGAGCACTGAAGCCAAGAACGAAAAAGGAGCACTTTTCCACCAGTGAGCATCACCCAGCGGACAGGACAGGTGTCTGGGAAGGGCCTGGAGTCCTGAAATCTCAAATCAGAGGCTGGTCCTCCGACAGAGGTAGGAACATGTGGTAATCAACACGGAGGAGATTCATCACAAAATTAAAGGAAAGATCAATGCCACCAACTACTTCTCAATAAAATCATTCACTACAGGTTTAAAATGCTAAAAACAAAAATCCCAGTATTCAACAATAGAAAAATTAGGATGATGAAAAATCATTTGATTATGCAAACGAACGCACATCAATTCAGGCATCTGTTCTGAACTGGTATGGAGCCATTATGATTATAACTACTCGTTAATATGGAAAAATGCTCATGATACAATGATAAAAATGGAGTAAAGCAAACTGTATCTAGGTTGTAACAACTGACATAAAAACTCTCACGCATGTGCACCATAACTTGGGTAGAAGTCAACACAAAAAGGAGATCATGAAATCATGATAAAAGGGGGTAAGGTGAACCTTAACTGGGTTTTAATTGTAAAAACTCTCTCATGCACTGCATGTGCATGACTTAGGTAGAAAAGCAACACAAACTGTTGATTTGCTGACAGAGTGGAGAACAGAAATCATCTTGCTTTCCTCTAAGGCTGCATTTCTGCTATTGCTGCAAAGTCTTATCCACTTCAAATGGGGGTGGGGAGGCAGAGTGCTAGGAAAAAGTGTCTCCATCCAGACAGCTCCAGACAAAGTCTGCCCACGTTGGTGGTCTCTCAAGTGTCCTAGGACAGGAGCCAAGAAGACTGTGGAACTCCCCACCAGGAAATCTGGCCGGGAGGGAGATCCCAGAAATCCAACACTGGGCAAGTGCTTTCCAAATTATAAACTGGAGGGAGCTGGAAGCCCCCGTGTCAGCTGACTTCAAATCACTTAGCCAGACTCTGGAACTCTGAGGCGTCGGGAAACCACAGACTGGAAAGCAGCATGGAAATGAACAACTGGAAGCATTCTGAGCCAAAGGTTTGCCAAGCAAATGCCCTAGAACATTTTCCTCCCTTTATTTGTTCTTGCTGCTGCTGCTTCTTTTTTGATGTGAGTCATGACTCCACTTCTAAGTGTCTTATCATGTGTATACAAGGAAAACTTGTGAAATCAGAATAATCTAGAACGCTAGGCAGTGGAGGGCTAGTACACAGGTGAAGACAGCCTGGAGGGGAATATCAGCACCAGCCCAGACTCCCACCGCCCCCCACTCCGGGGCGGCCAGGGTGGTCCTACGCACGTGAGTCCTGGCCACGCCCACCTCAAAGAGCGGCCAAGGATCAACACCAGCATCACGCCGGAGAATGCCTGAGAGGGAATCTGCATTTTCCCAAGACCTCCAGGTGATGTGCATACACACACTGGGAGCTGAGAAGCTCTAGCCCCTCTGGGGCCCAGACAGTTATGGTCCCAGGGTCAGTGTGGCTCTGATGTTCCTCATTTATTTAGAATACAGCCTGATCTCTGATGGTTGCCCCTTTGAAGGAAAGCTATGACAAGCCTAGACAGCATAATAAAAAGCAGAGACATCATTTTGCCAGCAAAGATATTAAAAGCTATGGTCTTTCCAGTAATCATGTAGAGATGTGAGAGCTGGACCATACAGAAGGCTGAGCACCACAGAATTCATGTTTTTGAATTGTGGTGCTGGAGAAGACTCCTGAGAGTCCCTTGGACAGCAAGGAGATCAAACCAGTCAATCCTAAAGGAAATCAACCCTGAATATTCATTGGAAGAACTAATGCTGAAGCTGAAACTCCAATACTTTGGTTACCTGATGCAAAGAGCCAACTCATTAGAAAAGACCCTGATGCTGGGAAAGATTGAAGGCAAAAGGAGAAGGGGGTGGTAGAAGATGAGATGGTTAGATAGCATCACTGACTCAATGAACATGAATCTGACCACACTCCAGGAGATAGTGAAGGACAGGGAAGCTCGGCGTCCTGTAGTCCATGGGGTCACAAAGACTCAGACACAAATTAGTGACTGAACAACAATTATGACGGTTTCCATATCCCTCTGGCTGGCTTCCTCAGGGTCCAGAATCATCTGAGCTAAAGGAACTGGACTCAGCAGAACTCTCATCTCCTTACCTGATTCGCCCACCAATCCTGCACCGAGACACCAAGGTTACGAAAGCGGGTGACTCCTTAGGATCAAATAGCTCCCGGGGAACCAACACTGCGGTCCAGTCCTCAGTCCCACGAAGCAGAGGAGGAGTGGAATCCCAGACAGAACCAGCGTTCTAGCACGAAGGGCAGGCAATCACATGGAACACAACAGCTCAGGTGGGAAGGGCGCAGATTCACCGGGTGGGCAGCGAGTTCTGACAGCTCTGTTCCTGACCTCACAGACCTTCAGAGCATTTGGAAATCTGCACGGGCCCAGCTAACCAGACAGAACAAGCTCTTTGCCACAGAGAAAGGGCCTGCCATGGAGGCTACCAAGGCACTGTTCATGGAGAGGAAAGCCAGAAACAATCTAAGTGCCCAACTGTAGCAGAACACTAGTAAAATAATCTATGACACAACCATGAAGCAATATAACCTTAAAAAAGATGCTTATGGCGGGCACAGTGGGGGAAAGGGAAGATGGGGCAAATTGGCATATGTACATGACCATGTATAAAATAGCTTGCGAGTGGGAAGTTCCAGTATAGCAGAGGAAGCTGAGCTCCACACTCTGTGGTGACCCAGAGCAGGAGGATGGGGAGGTGCTCCAGAGGGAGGGGAGATATGTATACCTGTGGCTCCTTCATGCTGCTGGGCAAAGGAAACTTAGACAACGTTGCAAAGCAATTATCCCCCAATTAAATCAATCAATGAATAGATGTTCTTCAAAAATACTAAAGGATATATGTAAACGTATGTGGATAAAAGGCAAGTTGTAAAAGCATGTATATATAAACATTCACAGCATATGTAAATATCTGTACACATACATATGTAATCTCATACATCATCATACACACATGATGATGCTAAGTAAGGAGGAAAAACCCACAATTAACAAGAAAAACATGCTAACACTGTAATTTATGGTGGTGAGAAGACAAGTGTGTCTTATTTTTCTTAATTGACTTTTTGGCATTCTCCACTTTTCTAACAAGATCACATTTTACATTTATACCGAGCTCAAGGACACAACAAATCCCTGATTTGTTTAGGGGAACTGGCAAGACTTCACATCCTTATAGAAATCTTGAATTCAGCACATGAAGTGGAAGACAAAGGGGTTCGGGAAATAGGGGCCAAGGGGGAGCTGCTATTACTAGAGCAGAGGCCCTGAACAGGTCAGCGGCCAGCTGTGAAACCTGAGTTTCTCATCTGCAAGGAAATCGTATTGTTTGTTTGTCATCACTCCTGGACTTCCCAGCTGGCTCTAGTGGTAAAGAGCCCATCTGCCGATGCAGGAGACTCAAGAAATGTGGGTTCCATCCCTGGGTCTGGAAGATCCCCTGGAGGAGGAAATGTCAGCCCACTCCAGTATTCTTGCCTGGAAAATCCCATGGACAGAAGAGCCTGGCAGGCTACAGTCCATGGGGTCACAAAGAGTCAGACACAACTGGGCAAGCACAATCATGATCTAAGACATTCAGAGAGATTTTCAGAGGGCAAAAATATTTGAAACTTACAAATCTGTGAGAAGAAGTCATGAACCCCAGATGTTAGTTTAGAAATGGACATAAAGCAGCCAAAACTCCTGATAAGGAAAATTTTTAGATAAAATAGAAGACAAGTATGTGTAGTTCAAGTCCAGGTATTAATTTTTAAGGAAATGAAAACCATACTGATTGGAGGGCAAAGATTATCCCACAACTGCATTTACTACTAAGACAGTACAGCTTATTTCCAATGCACTTCCTTTTAGAGAAGGCCAGGTAGACGTGGGACCACCAGCAGTGAGAAAGGCAAGAGACAAGGAAGCCAGTGCCCCAGGAACAAGCCCCTGGAAGGAAGGCAAAGTCTCACGTGTCTGTGCCCAGCTCAGCTCAGGGGCCTCAAATTCAATCCATCCTCGCCCCAGTCCAGACTACATGCTGGGAGGGAAATTCACTGAGCACCAGGAACCTGTGCCTTTACTTGACGATGGAAGACACACAGAAAACTAATAATATTTCATACTAAACCAAACAGGAAAGACAGCGGAAGAAATAGAATGGTAAAGAACGGTGTTTTTCAAATGTGGGTTGAAATACACTTGCTCTTTAGGAAATAAATTTAGCGCCTGTCAACCAGCAATTTTTTTTTAGTGAAGTACATTAGTTCAGAATAGACTAAAAGATACCAGAATAGAATAGAAAATGCCAGAATACATCACATGGGATAAGGGGTAAGAACTGCTTCATGAAAGACTTTCCAGCTTCACACACACACCACACACACAGCAATGCATTTCTTATTGTGGGTGAGGGTCACTGTCGTCCTCGACAGAAGATTCTAGAATCCTCTGGGCAGACTGTGCCCAGTTTGCGGGGCAGTCTTTTCTAGGATAATCCCACAGAGCTGTAAGATTTGTGGACTGGAGTTAAAATGTCAGTGCTTGTGTTAATCCTGACGGCTACACACCAAATGCCCCAAATCTAGCTCTGAGATCCATGTGTGGTAAAGAAACAGAAGCCCCTGCAGCAAACACGGGTGGAGGGCCATCACCAAGACCCCAAACTCCAAGAAGCCTCAGGACCAGCCCCACTGAACTGCCTTTATCCTCCTTCAGACAAACCCGACTTCTGGGGCACAATGTCAAAGTTTTTTAATTGCTTTACGCCAAAAGAAAAAGGGGGGGGGACATATCCATTTCAATGAAAAGCTCCATGGGGAATGAAACTGATGTCTTTACAGCCCTAGAGGATAGGATCCAGACCTGCTGTCTGTCGATGTGGACGATCGGTCCCGGGTCCTGTTTCTGATCCATGGAATGACGGGTGCCCAGGGACACTCTCTAGGGGAACGGAATGTGGCTCTGGAAGCAGGCAATCTGGGCCTCCGTCATCCCTACACCCAGTCCCATGACCTCCGGCAAGTTCATTAATAACTCTAGGTATCTTCCTGTAAAATCCATGACTATACCCATGGAACAGGGTTACTCTGAAGGATCACAGAAGATGCTAAAGATGAGAAAGCACTCAGACTAGCAAGTGATCAGCGAACATCAGCCGTGGCTGTTCCGGCCCTCATGCTTCTTTCTAGCCACTGTTGGAATCCATCCTTCCAGAGGCTTCTGGGCATCCAGAGGGATGCTCTACCTGCGTCTCTAAGAACCAAAGGCTAGGAGAGTTGGCTGGGTTGACTGTGAAGGTTTCTCAACGGCAGAAACTGGAATCTGACCCATTTCTCCAGGCAGCTGGAGAACATCACGACTTCCTGAGACAAAGAAGGCCGTCGCCAGATGTGAGTTTTGGGGGAACGCTGAAATACAGTCGGGGAACCAGATGGTCAGGCACAGCACTGAGGGCGTAGAGGGTACAGGGAGGGGCTGCCATAACGTCACCCAGAGTCCCTGAGACCCTCACACCCAGGGCTCAGCGTAGTCACGGTCGCGGTGAGCAGAGGAAGAGAAAGCAATGGAAGGGGATGACCACGCCTGGCTTGGAGAGGCCGCAGGTGAAGGGTCACTGGGGCACACCTGGAGGAGAGGCAGTGACCACGTGCGGGTGGAGCAGAGAACCGAAGCAGGAGGCACTGGCCCAGGTCCAAGGATCGGCTCCCGGGGAGGAGGACATGGGAAGTGTGACGGCCAGGAGGGTTCCCCGGAGCGCCTGCTGAGAATGTCTGGGGATGGCTGTGGGCAGGTGAAAGGGGAAAGCTGACGTGCAGACAGAAGGTTCTAGACTAAATATACGCTGAAACTTCCACACGGATTCCGTGTGTTTCCTGAAGTTAACTATGATCTGAATCTCCTCTTGCCTCTCCCTTTATTGAGATGTAAAACGCTAACCTGAATCCAGAAGGTGGGTGTCAGTGGTGGCTTCAGGGTGCTCAGAGCGGTCACATCAAGTCACCCTGAATGACACCAGAAAGGCATGGGCCATGCTGACCTCCTAACTCACAAATGGGTGCCTGCAGGTCACCCCCAAGATCAAAACAGCAACCAGGGCCACCCCGGGAAACAAAGTTTCACCCCCAAGGAAGTCTTTTTTCATAATTCCTCTACATAAGATGACTCACAACTGTATTTCCATTTCCACAGAGCAAAACTTAGAAAGTTAAAAACTACAGAAAAACAGGATCCCATGATGGGAATTCTTAACTTTGAGAAGCTGAGAAAGCACCTATTGTGAAAGACAAAATACAAAATTAGCAGAAGGGTGGCAACATTTCACATAACACTCAGTCATCTGTCTTGCAGATGTAAGGTTGCATCAATGCACAAATGTCATTGAATTCACTGTGCCTCATAATAGAACACCCACCAAAGGAAGGACTTCCAAGTCTACAGTTACTAAATGTCTTGACATCCAGGGAGGTGGGCAGACACGAGTCAAGCCCGATCAAAGTTAATAATCTAACAGTATATTTAGAAATCTAAAAGAATTTCTGGGCTCAAAACTTCCTGTCATTTGTATCTATTCTTAGACTCCCAGGCTCTGTTTTTTCCGAAATGCCACAGGATTTAGGAGTTAATGTACCAAACACACTGTTAATTTTAACCTCAGAACAATAAGGCAGCTTTAGGCAATAAGTTGGACTTCCCTGATGGCTCAGATGGTACAGAATCTGTCCGCAATGTAGGAGACCTGGGTTTAATCCCTGGGTTGGGAAGATTCTGTGAAGAAGGGAATGGCAAACCACTCCGGTATTCCTGCCTGGAATGGGGTCTGTGCATGGGGTCACCAAAAAGTCAGAGACCACTGAGCAACTTTCACTTTCAGGCAGTAAGTTGCCAAAATAATTAAGCCACAACTTGAAAATAGGCACCACACAGCTTTCTCTGTGGACCACCAGCTCTACATCAAGACAGAAATGATACTGAGGGACCACCGCTCCTCCAGACAGCAGCATCAGCTCTGGGATCAAAGGATCACTATGACTCTTCACGTTGAGTGACGCTGGTTCCCCTGGTCACAGCAACGTGACACACCCCTGAGCACACGGACATCTTTGTTCGAGACTTAAAAGCTGGGAAATCACTTTCCCACAACAGTTTTAAGACAATAGCCATAAAGATGCGTTCTGAAATGACACATTAAAAGAACATTCAAAGAGGAAAGTGAGAACACAGCAGGCTACAGGAGCAGTGGAATGAAAGCTACGAGTTAATCATTTGGAGGCGTCTCGTCCTCGGAAAGAATCAGCTTGGGCAGCACACGCAGACTACATGGCTTCTTCTGCAGTAAGTCAGCCACGTGGAAATTTCCGGAAAGCGGGATGCTAGGGAGCGTGGGGGTTCTGGCATGCTCCGTGGGCTTTTCCCCACGCCCTGCCACCTGGCACCTCCACCCCTAGTGTGGAGGTGCCATGCTTTGGTATAGCCATCTTGATCCCACCAAGGACCACAGGGCAAGAACAGATAATGAGGTGATAAGAAGAGCAGGGCCATGGGAAGACTGGATCCCGACTCGACGGAGGATGAAGATGTATCACTACGGGCACAGCTCCGCCTGAGGTCTGGCGGATGCCTGGGGCACCTAGAGCCTCAGCCTCCCACTCCTGCTCAGATACTGAGATGCCCTGACAACAGACACAAAAACATTGTGCTCATCCTCTTCCCCACCCTTCCATGCAGGAAACTGGGACCCCCTCCCCACCAAGAAACAAAGAGCAACGGGAGGGACTTCCCTGGCAGTCCAGTGGTTAAGAGTCCACGCTTCCACTGCAGGGGGTCAATGTGTTTGACCTCTGGTTGGGGAACTAAGATCCCACATGCTTAGTCGCGCAGCCAAATTTTAAACAATCAAATTTAATTAAAGAAAAAAAAAGAGAGAGCAATGGTAGCACAATTTAAGAGCAGCTACAGAGGAAGCAAAGAGAATCCCATTACAGGCACCACAATTACGGTCAAGGCAAAGCCACTCCTGGGCCTTCTGCTCAAGTCCAGGTTTCGTAGAACACACAGTCCCTGGTTTTCTGGGCCCGTGGGGAGCCCCGCGTCTAAAAGCAGCCCGGACGCAGTCGATGCTGCCACACCCAAGGGCCTACCTTCACCCGGACGGTCTGGTCCGACACGCTGCTCATCATATCGCTGATGGACCGGAAGAGCTGCACCAGGGACTCCACGAAATCGGCCTCTCCTTTGTTCTCATAGAGCCTGCAGAGGAACACACGGATCTGAGGGGCAGGCGCGTGGCACACCACCGCCTTCTGCTCCCGCATTCATGGACGTTAAAGGTGCGGCTTGGCTGGCCAGTCGGAACGTGACAGAACGTCCTCAGCATCCATGGGACATGGAGAGGACTTGGCAGTGAGGGTATAATCTGGACCACTCAGCTAGGACGGTCTGCCTCCGTGCTGAAGAAGCTAATCTTCAACCGCTCTATTTATTGCCTTTTGTCTTGTGACAGAATACATTCTACAAGGCTGAAAACCAGAGAAATGTAACAAAAAGGGAGGGAAGGAGAGAACGGGAAAGGAAGAGAGAGAGGAAGGGAGAAGGGAGAAATCCAGCTTTAATGTTGCCCCCCAGAGATCCCATTATTAACATTTCAGTGTATATCCTGCCCATGTGTCTCAAACCCATAATGTCACATAATAGACAAACACAACTAAGTTTAACGTGATTTCAGAACCATTTGAAAAGGACACTGTAAAAATAAATGCAAAATTACTTGATTTCAGAGTAAGATACTATATATTATCATTGAATGATATTCTTTCATCATAGAATTGGCGGTTCTAATTTGAAACATTCAAAAGGTAGAACATATTCAATAAATGGATAATAAAGAAGTTGTACATTGGTTCCATGCATGCAAATACGTGTTGCTAATTGTAAATAAGTTTCATCTATAAATAATTTATTAGCAGATACTTCAAGCTGCCGTGTTACTAAAAACCAACACATTTGCATTTTAAAATGCTGCAACGCAGATGTTTTATTAATATAGACTAGTTTTCTGCCTAATTAAAAGTATACCATACCTGAAAACTTGTGTACAATGGAAAATTTTGTAAACTAAGTGATAATTAATTACCCTAGAGGTAATCTTATATTTAAATGAGTTCCACTGTAAGGAAACAAAGTCTGTCTAAAATGGGGAATTGCAACCTAGTGTATCTGTTTTGCAAAAGGCTTTCAGAGAGGGGCTTGTATAAACAGTGCCCAACAGTGACACTTAGGAAGTCCTGAACTTCTGCCTGCTGGTAAAATTAAGCAGTTTGGCAGACTGGTGCAAATGCTTGGGGAGGTTTCTAGCGTGTACTCAGCCATTCTCCTCCACTTCCTCTGCCCCAGTATATCTGCCAATTCCTAAGGCTCAATGGGTCAAGGGACTGAAAATCAAACTGAAAACATCTGTAAAGGAAAGTAGAGATTTATCAGTCTCCAGAGATAAAGAACTAATGGCACCCCACTCCAGTACTCGTGCCCAGAAAAGCCCATGGACGGAGGAACCTGGCAGGCTACAGTCCATAGGGTCGCAAAGAGTCGGACACGACTGAGCAACTTCACTTTCGAAAAATGCCAGGGAGAAGGACCCAGATAACACAGCAGACTCTCAGTTGACAGCCCTGGAAAACCGCATAAGATTGAGGCTTACAAAGGATACACACAGCCTCTGTAGCCTAAAGGTTCAGTCCCACTTTCTCTGCCTAGAAGAGAAAAGATCAGTCCTCTCTAGAAGAAGATCACATCACCTGGGGCTTTGACAGTTGTATATACTCACAGTCCCATATTCAAACAAGTTACTAAACACAGCAAAATACCTGACCATGTGGCCAAATAGAAGAAAAAGACAACAGAAACAGATCCACAGGTGATCAAGATATTGTAGTTAATAAGTAGTTACATCCTGTCACAAGAATATCAAAATAAATATAAGCATTATAGCTTTATACTATAAAACAGAAAAGATGGAAAACATAGAAAACTGGAAATATGAAAAATAGAGAGATGGAGAAAACAGAAGGCAAGATAAAAAAAATTCTTGTAGAAAAATGAATGCATAAAAAAAGATGAAAATTCTGAAATGAAAATACAATATCTAAAATAAAGAATTCATTATATGGGTAAAATTGAGATTAGACAGTGTTATAAACAGAATCAGTGAAATGGAAGACAAACAACAGGAATATAAACAGAAGAGACAGAAAACATAGAAATGTGTGCTAAGATATGTAGGACATATTGAAGAGAGCTAAGATACATGTAATTGAAGTTACAGAAGAAAATTTCAGGTACAATGTGACAAATGCAACATTAGAAGAGACAATGGCCATGAATTTGTTGAAACTAATACAATCCAAAATTCAAGAAACTCTCAGAATCCAACGCAGGGTAGATAAAAAGCAAACCATTCCTATGCAATCCATAGTAAAACAGCTAATAACTACAGAAAAAAAGAGAAAAATTGCAAACATAGCTAGAAAAAAGTTTTTAAAGACACCATTAGCTTCAAAGATGTAGCAGTAGAAAAGTCTGAAAGCTGACTTTTCACCAGAAATGATGGAAACCAAAAGAGAAAATAACACCTAGAAGGAGAAAATAGCTGTCAATCTAGAATTCTATATTAAATGAAAACACCCTTCAAAAGCAAAGATGAAACCAACAATTTTCATAAAACAAAACCTGCATCAGACTTATACCAAAAGAAATGCTATATGATTTCTCTGCACTGAAGGAAAATAATTCTATAGAGAAACATAAAATTAAAAGAAAGATGGAAAAACAATGATAAGCATAAAACATATCAAATTAATACCAACTATACAAAACAATAATAGCAATATTTTATGAAGTTTAAGATATCTGTAGACTTGAAATGCATGACAATAATAACACAAGAGAGAGAAAATGGGATGATGAAAAGAAAATTTTGATTGGTACAAAAGAAGGCAGAAAAAAGCATAATACAGGTGAGCAAAACAGAAAATTAATAGAAAGACAGTTAATATAAACTCAATATGTCACTTAAGTGTATTATATATAAATGAACTAAATAGTAAATTTAAATGATTTTTACACTGGATAAAATAAAAAAACAGCTCTATGTTGTGTATAAGAGACACACCTCAAATATAAGAAGACAGAAAGGTTGAAAGTAAAAGAATGGGAAATGGTATTCTGCAAAAATACTGACCAAAAGATAAAGGGAACATTTTCACATTAAGCAGTAAGTTCACAACAAAGAGATCACAGTTCTAAATCTGCATGCCCCCAATAATACAGCTTCAAAATCTACAAGGTACGATTAATGAGTCTTTCTCATATTTAATATTCCACTAGGAATCCCTCAAGAATGAAAATTTAATTATTAATTTCTCTGCTGCCAACCACCATTTAAAAGATATGTACGGTAGTATTTTACAGCAAGCACTTTGGAGCCCCTTTCTGTAATGAAGGCGAGGTCTCTAGAGACGAATAAACCAAGAGTCACTTGTTCGACCCACATTGAGGTGGGTAAGAGGAAAGGACTCAGATGGCGATTGGTAAATAAACAGACAAAACCTAGTCATCATACCTTGCTCTATTTAAAGTCTGTTAAGTATCCATTAACAAGGAACAGCTTGACCTTTGTATATTAACTACATCCTACAATTGTGGCCGAGGAAATGATAGCAAAATGACAGATCTTCAACTTATTCATGATCAATGACTAACTATTCAGGAAGCTAACACCCGGTGAGACAGGCAGACACTCAAGAAGCAGCAGAAAGACAGAAGTCGGCAATAACTAGCTTCAGTGATGGATTCAGACAGTCTGGTGCAGGCTGCGTCTGTTTTCCGGCTTTCTTGCTAATGTGATCCACCCACACAGAAAACAGACAAGCAAAACCAGCAGAGAAGTGCCCCTGGCTGTCAGGAATCTCTCCGTGGGCTCCCCAAGAACCAGATGTCTTTGGATCAGAGTTTTAAAAATGCTGTTCTCATTTCTAAGCAAACAAACAAGTATGGATTTGTATAATGAGAAAGCAAGTGGGGTGAAAAGGATTGGTTTCAATATCTTCATCTCCAACGTTTCAGCCCTTCCTTCTTCAGAAGAATAATTACTGTCAATTAACGTGGAATTTTACAAAGCCACTACATTATGTGAAAACACAGCATACCTGTTTGAAAGGGAAGAAAAACAAAAGACCTCCAAAGTTTATTTCAACTGCAAATAGAAAAACACACTTGATTCCAGCTGTGAGCACAATTGTTTTTCTCCCAAGGTAAGAGATGCTTTGCAGGTAAGAAAACGGGAACCTGAGTTTGCTTTCTCCCTCACCTCTGAAAAAACCATGCGTCAGAGTCGCTCAGAACTTGTTACGAATCAAACATCCCGGAAAACTGGGCGGGACACAGGACGGCTTTTTCCCTAAGCAGTATATACACAATAGGAATATTATTTCATGTCAATGTAATGCTTTGAAAAGACAATGAAGATGACCAAAATGGGTCTCAGGGTGGAGGGTATTTGAGGACAAGAAACAATTAAGAGACTTAAGCCCCATGTCTGTGATTTCAAGACATCCTGGTTTTTGTTTTTTTCATATCATAGATTCTTCTCAGAAATCTCAGACTACAGATTGAAATTTAAGTACTATCATATCTATACAATGCAGCTACAACTATGTTCTAGGTTCCGAGAGGAACATACGTCCTTGTCCACCCTCAAGAATCATAAAGGCGGCCAAGATACACATTTAAGAAACTACAGAGAAACTAAGGTCAATGTACTTTAACCCTGGGACAGTCAGAGCTCCAAAGCCCATTAGGCTCTTGGAAAGGAAGGATTCTGGTGGGACAGTGTCTGGTGAGATGCGGTCAGGGAATGAGGTCAGAGACGAGATCAGGACAAGGATCCTGGAAGGTTCATGAAGTCTTCTGGCAACTGCTCTACTGGCCTTCTCACCCTTCGGATGTTTTGTCCGGAACAGCCTCAGCTCTTGACAAACACGTAAGCCCAGCAGAGAGACTCCGCTGGGGATCAGGCCTGGCTCCCCCCACTCCAGGAAAAAGGTTGGCACGAGGACCAAGGTCTCTGCCAACACTGTGCGGCCAAGGGCCAAAGCAAAGGCATTCCTAAGGATGTCCAAACAGAAAACACTGCCGAGGTCACGGGCAGGGATCTGTTCAGTATTCTACTCCATTTCCGTTTGACACACAGGACTGAATCACCCTTGTGCAACAATTAGGGCTCAAGGGCTTAAAGTCAACAAGAGAGTGGATACAGGAGTCCCACAGACTGACCCCAAAAGGCTCTCAGGGGCCTAACTACATGGGATTTACAAAGCTGGGACTTGGGCTGCCAGGTGGCACAGTGGTAAAGAATCCCTGTGCCAATGCAGATTTGATCCCTGCGTCAGGAAGATCCTCTGGAACAGAAAATGCAACCCACTCCAGTATTCTTGCCTGGAAAATTGCAAGGACAGAGGACCCTGCTGGGCTGCAGTCCAGGGGGTCACAAAGAGTTGGACAGGACTGAGCGCCCACTGCACTGCATTACTAACCTGAGATAAGTTAGGGATATGATGCTGGCAGCTAACAGGAATTCCTGGTTAAAGGCATGAGAAAGAGTGTCAATGCCCATTCAATATATACTTCTCCTTCAGTACTTTACTAAAGGAAATCTGAGTTTGTTGAAAGCATCAATAAATTCTTTCCCATCTCCCTTGCATCTAGGATGGTCATGTGACACAGTCTGGCCAATGAGAGGGAAGCACACGGCCCACTGCAGGCACTGGGGACAATGTTCTTTAAGGAAAGTAACTGAAAGAGCTGTTGACACCCACCTTCCCTTCTCTGCTGCCTGGAGTGAGGTCCTGACACCAGGAGGGGCAGGAGCCACTCAGGGGCCATGAGACAGACAGAGATTCCTAAGGACGGTGGGGCAGAGAGATAGAAGGAGCCAAGGGCCTGAAATAAGTAACCAGAGACCAAGCTCCAGACTCTCCCTCTGGGTTCCACGCCATGTGGGGGAAAAAGTGAACCTCATCTCCTTCTGTAACATGTAGCCAGTCATACTGCTAGCCTCGAGAAGATCAATCAAACTCAGTGCTATTTACAAGACCATGGTCGTAAGATCTCACGCCATTTGTATTTTCAGGCTGAAAGAGATTAAGGAGAGACAGAGAGAAACAATTTGTCACTGGTCCACTTGGGTGACCCCAATCTTTTCTAAGCAGCATTATTTTGTAAAAGATTATAGCATTTACAACAATAGCAGGAACACACTGACCTTGAGCATACCTTTCTTTTCATTATTAATCTCTGAATGAGAAGGAAAATCAGCAATGTGTTTGAAAAGGAGATGGCGGGCATCAACAAATCCCTGACCCGGGGCCATACTGATCACAAATTGTACGTGATGAAAATTTTTTCACATAAAACATGACATAATCCACACCGCCTGATTGTTCCGCTCTTTCAAATTCATCCTGTCACCTTAGTGTCGATGTTACTTTAGAGTAATCAAAGACTTAGAATTAGTGGGGACACATATAAAAGCAACATTTTGTCCAACTCTTTGTGACCCTATGGACTGTAGCCCGCCAGGCTCCTCTGTCCATGGAATCCTCCAGGCAAGAGTACTGGAATGGGTAGCCATTCTCCTCTCCAGGGGATCTTCCTGACCCAGGGACTGAACCCAGGTATCCCACATTTCAGGCAGATTCTTTACCATCTGAGCCATCAGAGAAGCCCCTAAAAGCAAGATAGAGGCTTCCAAAAAGTTCATTTTTGAAGAAGCAATGTTACTGAAAAATATGGTAAAATACGGGGGGAAGGGGGGACCTATACTCTTAGTCTTTCACACCTTGGCAGTGATAAAATCACCAACAGGTTTGACCCTGACAGAAACAGAAAGCATCATGACCCTCATCAAGATTCGCACCTATCCACAATAAGCAAAGTAAAAGCATGTATTCTTCAGTCAGGGAGCAGAGCACGACGGCCTCAGAGCACGGGTCTGAAATCCCAGGGACCGTGGAGTGAGCCCAGCACAGGCCCCCCCACCCCGTCCAGTAACACGGGGGCTGTGACCGCTGACCAGTGGCGGGGACCACCCCGTTTGTGACCCTTAGAGCTCTACACACAGTCGCCCGCTCCTCTGGCCTCCGTGCCCCACAGGGTACACAAGACTGGACTGTGAATGCCTCCCCTCTCTTGCTGGTCCTTCTGGAAAGCCAGCCTCAGGCCAACAAAGTGAAGAGTCAGTAAGGAGTCACAGACCTGGGTCCACGCTCCCTCAGTGCCCGTATTCACTGATACACTTCAAGAGGGCTGGGCTTTTAAAGGTGACATGTATTCTGTAAATCAGAAGGACACTGATTCTTAAACTCCATCTCTGTGTTTAGGACTCACACAAGAGCATCGCCCTCCAATAACCGACAAGAACCAGTATCACCCACTGTAGGGCACCCAAAGCAGTCCACAAACTGCAGCAGCAGGACTCAGCTTCAACACCCCAACACCCCGTCTTACCCTTGCTTCTCCTCTCTTCATTCAGAGCTAAACACTGTGGACCAACTGAAAGCTCATTTATTTTAGCCCCACTCTTTCCTCTATAGATATCTAGGAAAAAACACTAATGTTCTCTATAAAATGATGAAGCCATTATTTTAAAGTGGATCAGAAATACCCCAATCCACTTTAAAGTTCAAAAATAACTCATAAATTTGCCCAGATAATCCATGAAACACATCCCTAAGTCAAAACACTGAATGTCCATGCACATGGCCATTTCATGTGTAGGAACCTCTCTCTAGAAACAAAACATGGTTCTAGTTGAAGGAAAGAGAGCGGAAGCCCCACCGTCTTCCCAAGCGAGTTAATTTACCTTGCTGTTTGTTACTGTTGATGTGGCCTGTTTTAATTCTGTGTGTTCTCCAAGGGGCTTTTTTCCTCTATAAAGTAACACTGAAAAGAGCTGCAGAACTCTGGGTGTTCAGTCTGTACTGCCTCGGATAAAATACCAACGCTTTCAGGAGACAGTGTTTGACTCAGGCACAGAGTTCAGACTCAGGGCTCGAGACCCAAACTCAGAGCTTGCCTTTTACTCCACTGGGGAGCAGTTAGGGTGACCGTGGACAACTCCAGCCCAGAACTGCTGTCTGTTAACTGCTGTGTTCTGCTAGACCACAGGGAAAGGAAGGGGAGGAGGAGAGAAAGGCAAAGAAGAATGAGGCAGGGGAAGGGAGAAGACAAAGGAAGGAAGGAAGGAAGAAAAGGGTCTCCTCCCAGCCCTCTAGAGAGCCGGCGCGGGGACACGTACTGGTTGAACAGGATCCGGGAGCGCACGATGAACTTGAAGATGTACTCTAGAGCCTTCATGGCTTTATACAGCTGGTCACTTATTCCAGGCTTCTCGGCATTGTCCACGTAGTTCCGCAAAACCTTCGTCAGCTTCCTGTTCAGAACGGAAACACACATCGACAACTTCAGACGACTACAGTATCTCGTTTCCTAACTGGGGCAGAAATACACAAGTGGGTATTTGGGTTCTTTTTAGCTGGGTTCACAATTTATCAGTATGCGCATATTTGTGAAATGTGTTCAAAACAGATTAAAAGTGACCCATAAAACAACTCTCAGAGGAGCGAGATCTGAGCATTTAACAAGTACTTTCCAAGTTTCAGATGTCTTCCTAAGCATTTAGGCGTATTATATAATTTATTCTCCACAGCAACATTGTAAGACAAGTGTTCAGTTTTACCCCTAATTTGCAGATGGAGAAGCCCAGGACTAGTAGGTGATCTAGCGTTCCCAATGCTCAACGACCAAATCAAAGGGGTTTTCTGGACAGCCATATCTATTTTCCTAATGCTCTCTTGTTTTTAATTGAGTGGTATTTTCAAATGAGAGAGGCAGTAAGAGTAATAATCAGTTTTTAATTCTGTCCAAATGTCTACATTTTCTACCACTATGCATGTGTGCTCAGTCATGTGTGACTCTTTACGACCCCGTGGACTGTAATACACCAGGTTCCTCTGTCCCTGGGATTTCCCAGGCAAGAATACTGGAGTGGATTGCCATTTCCTCCTCCAGGGGATCTTCCCAACCCAGAGGCTGAACTCACGTCTCCTGCACTGGCGGGCAGGTTCTCTATCATGAAGTCAGCTACGGGCCCATAAACGAATAATCGTCAAGTTAAGCCTTTTAAATCATAAAGGAATAATTAAATAACTTCAGGATATTTTCAGCTTTTGACATGCTTGGCTACACTGTAACTTCAAAAACTAGCAACATGTGTAAAACCTATATGACAACAACCAACAAGATTACCCCTAAACCAAACTTCTCCACCCCCTAACTTTTTCAGTAATCAACAAGAATTCCTTCTGACTTTTAAATATTCATTAAAAAAAAAAAAAAAAAAACCAACCTGCCAGGGTACTGACAGCATTTCCCATTAAGTTGAGAGCCAGTGTGCACCAGCTTGTTATCTGAGATTATTACAAGTCACTCATAAGAGCAACTGAAACTTGGCTTGTGGACGACCTCGGAAGAACCTAAGAGTAACGATTTTACTGATAAATCACAATAAAGAGGCTTTTGGGCGACCGAGAGGATGTGAAATCATTTCTAACACTGATCAAGCTGCAGAACTCAAGAACCCTCAAGACGCTATCACAGGAGCCTTCCTGGCAGTGCGTCCTGAAAAAGCGAGGCCAGAAAGATCCCCTCCCCTTAGGCTCCCCTGGCCCCGGTCCTGGGAAGGTATCTATCTATGCTTACATGTCTTGTGATGGTTCTTGAGGCCTGGCAGAGCCTCTCAAGTCCTGGCATAACCCCTGTTTCACCCAGTTTAACATGCTTTCCCAAACTGACAGGCCCACACACCCTGTTCTCTAAACCCTATTGATATCCCAAGGAATAGACATTCCATCTGGAGAAGGGAATGACTACCCACTCCAGTACTCTCACCCAGAGAATCCCATGGACAGAGGAGCCTGGTGGGCTACAGTCCATGGGGTCGCAAAGAGTCAAGACACAACTGACCGACCAACGCTTTCACTTTTCACATTCATTCCATAGAAATAGATTTTGGAAATCCTTCCAACAGTGCAGTCAAAGGAAAGAACAAAAAGAAGGAATGATTTGCAAAAAAGTATGACCCAGAATCAGAAAATAAATTAGGAAGTCACAGGACCCTAATCCACACCCGTCACACCACTTGTAACTATAGAAAGACCAAACTGCTGGGCCCTAGGTGAGAGGAGCAAACGGAAACGTCGGTTCAGTGGGGAGGAGGCCCGAACCAGCTCCGGGAAAGGCAGATCTGTGCACAGAACGAGCACGTCCTGCTGGTTTTTGGGAAGAACCGTGCCCAAAGCTGACGCCTCGCTCCCTCCTCACTTGGACCAGCCCAGGTCACTCTGCCCCATGAACCACCCATGCAGGGAGCACTTGCTCTGTGACTTAGAAGGCTAAGAAGTAACACCCATTGCCTCTAGTCATTGTTAATTTCTTCTCTCAGAGTTGCTTGCAAAGAAAGGCTCCAGATCTCAACATTTATCAAAGGACAGAGGTAAAGAAACTGCCAGGATGTGAGTCTAACCTAAGCCCCTGCCGGCCTCCCCTACAAGCGGGGGAGGGGAGAGACTGTCTGTGATGATGCCTGGTACTAGAAGGTCCCCTGGGCTGGGGAAGGCTACAAACACTTCATTAGGGCAGAGGCAGCCTTCCTGATTGCGTTAGAACTGCGTGAACCTCAATTATCTCCTCTGGCATTTCAAGGCGAAAATACTCAAAATCCAACAGCTCAAGAACCACTTGGGGTTGCTGGTTTGTCAAAACAAGATAAGAACACTTATTTTCCAAAATTAAAATTGCCTTTTCTGCAGATGACAGACTGGACGAGAGGATACGGATTCTCAGCTCCATCCCGTCGTAATTTAACAGTAAGATGGCACTTTTTGTGTCTTCCGTGGAGTAACCTGCCCAACGCTCCCCAGGTTTGCTTCCCCCTTTGAGAATAAGGGCAAGGGGACGCCAGAAAGAGGACCTGGACTGACCTTGCCACCGTTCTGACTTTCTAAAATGAAAGTAAAAAATCTCATCTGAGAAGAGCTGTTTGGCCCAGTTTCAGTAAAGGAGGATGGAGAAGGTGACAGGAGGAGGCCACACGGGACCCAGAGCAGCGCACAGGCCACCCCCATGAACCCTGCACTGGCTCCTTCTGGTTGCTATAGCGAGATGAGGCCACCCGACCGGCAGTCTGCAGGGAACCCTCCGAAGTGCGGGCCAGCTGGGCTTTTCCACCCAGAGAACAGAATGTCTTAAACAAACGTTGATTAGCCAGCAAGCACCAAGCCTGTCACAGCTTGCCCTGTGTGCCTGAGGACACCCCTACTTTCTGCCCACGTCGGGCTCCACCAGCAGCCCTGCAATAAACAAGCACTTGAGCAGATACACAATCCAAGACTCAGGGACAGGACCTTGAGTTCCCGCAGCCAGGGACAACAGGTTCTGACCTAAGCAGGGGCAAGACACAGATGGGAACTTCAGTTCAAGCTCCTGGCCCTAAAAGAGAATCACTTCTAAGGAATCTAAGTGAAATGTTCTTTAAAATATTAAACCTTTTCTTTTCACTGCAGCTCACACAGAAAAAGTCTGAATCAGTGCCAATAAATCCCACTGTGAGAGAACGAGGAACTCACCCTAATAATTCTAATAATAACGAAATCTAACTACTGCTTGGTGCTAAGTGCCACGGATTATTCCAAACACTTGACATGTTAAGAACTCATTAAAATTCTCAAGAAAACCTACAACCGTGCTGTTGTGCGATGAGAAGGCTGAGGCTCAGAGGCGCTAAGCAACCTAAGCTTGCCAAGTGACAGAGTGGTAACATAAGCCAAGGCAGCAAGTCCCCGGGTTGTGGCATTGACACCAGGCTTCACACCGTCCCCTGGGAGCCCTCCTAGACCCGACAGGGGCCCAGGGAGGGAGCAGCTGGGTGAATGGAGAGCAGCTGGGTGGGGAATAAGAATCCTAGTCAGCTAGAGCTGAAGCTTCTCGAACAAAGGAGAGGAACTCTTTAAAGAGCAAGAAGAATCTGAAAAGGAATATATGTATATATTATACACACACACACACACACACACACACACAAAACTGAATCACTCTGGTGTAAACCTGAAACTAACACCACCTTACAAATCAATGCCACTTCAATAAAACCAACTAAATGTAAAGAAAAAAATTTAAAAAAAGAAAGAAATGCAGGAGTATTAAAAGCCAAAATCCAGATGGAGTTTAAAAACAATTGCCAAACCTGCAGATGTTTTATCTGAACAACATTAATATTCTGGCTCTTTAAACATCACTGAGTAACTAAACCAATTAAAAAGAAAAAACTATTTTATCCAGCTTGATCCAGCAGAACAAAAATAAACAAATCACCTGCAACCTTAAAAAATAAAGGGTGAAAAAATAGATTGAAAAGTACAAGACTGAATTTTATTAATATTCACACTAAATAAACAATAATCTCAAGACAAGACCACATCCATTTATTCATTCATCAAATAGCTCTGAGGACGCTGCAGTGTGGCAAGTTCTCTGGATCCATATATCCATTTCATCAAACATAGAGGGAACAACTCAAAGACAAACAAAACGTGTAGAGAAGAACAAGAATTTACTCCGGAATCCTATAATGCATCCCCTATATTTTCCAACAAGATTTTTAGGTCTGTTAAGAGGGAAACAGTAATAAAAATGATCCCAGCAAACTCACCATTGGTGAAAGGAAATGTAGAAAGAACCATAGGCAAAAGTATATGGAAAAGAGTCTTAACAAAAATAGAAAAAGAAGAACCGGTTTTAAAACAACAAAAGAGAACTTACGTGTACGCTAAGGTTGCACTAAAGTGTTTCTTAATGTAGGTTTCCAAAACAGGATTAAAATGCTGAAATTTTCTATCAGCAATTAGTCCAATGATAAATACCTGTTAAATTAATATTTTCATTAGCAAAAGAAATGCAAACCAGTTTGGAATCTTCAGCTGAATCACCTGCACCTCTGTGCGAGTCAACTACGTGCTAACATTTTCAGACACAGGCTGGTCAGCCAGTTTACCTCTTCCTCCGCTACCAATTACATTTGCCTAACTACAGCGCTCCATTGCAAAAAACTTTCTACCTCTCAATTCATTTGCTTTGATTGGGTTTACAACTGAAAATGCTTTCAAGGTTACTGTGATGGCTCCCGCCCTAGCTTCAAAGGTTGCAACATGAAAGCCCCATAATTTCTGAGCAGATGCAAAGTCAAGGTCTCTTACCAGAGCATCAAACACTAATGTATCAAAGGTCTCGCTCTCCGAGTTCTCCATCATGATGTTGAAGAGGGCATCCAAGGTGTCCTGGAGGAACTGGAGGGACACAAAAGGTCAACAGACGATATAAAGTCACCCACTCTCCCCAGCCGATTACTTCTGGCAGAACTCCCAACACCCAGCTTTCCCAAACAGCACCTACTACACGCACATGACAAAAATCTGAGATGAGTGAATTCAGAACAAAGACATGCCACCCTAAGTTAAGCAGAGGATGAGCAGCAAGGAAATGCACAGAGCTCATCCCCCACCCCCCATGGGACTGCTCCAACCCTTCTGCTGGTTTCCACCAAGACCGGGAGCTCAACAGCAACCCTGGGAAGGCTGAATCTGACTTATCCCGTTCACCCTGAGTGTGACCTGAGCTAACAAGTGGGCAGAGCCACAAAGGAACAAATTTTTAGTTTAATAAAGGATCTTCTACAAACACAGGTGCAAGGACAGAAGAGCTATGTGATTCTGAAACTGGAGTACAGAGCAGAGGGCCCAGGAAGTGCTTAATTTATTTAACAGTAATTTAGAAATCCTTTTATAGCCTACTATGTCACCAAATAAATATTACAGCATAGAATGACAAAATATTATGAATATAATTTTGAAAAAATTAGGAGACTTCAAAGTTATGTCACACTAGAAATTATCTTTGAATCCTTCCCCTATTCTCCCTAGAAAGAAGTATAAGATGAACTAAAAAGACTAAATTGGAAGTAATGAGTTCCTTGTCGGTGGGGTAGGGCAAAATGCCATACAGTGGACTACTGACCATACAGTGGACTAGTGACCATACAAGGAAATGAAGTGTGTGTATATTCATCGTTAAATCAATATGGATCCGCAGATTGAAACCAGGGTGAGATGTCGCTTCATCCCGGGTGTGGTGACTATCATCAAATAGATGGACAGCAGTTAAGCATGAGAAAGGCAGAGAGAAACTGGAGCCCTGATATATATGCTGGTAGAAATGTAGAATGAGGCAATGGCTTTGGAAAACCAACTGACAATCCACCAAAGGGTTAAATGTAGATTTACCATGCAACTCAATAATCTCATTCCTGGGTATAAAGCCAAAAGAATGGAAAACATGTATCTACACAAAAATGTGTACACAAATATTCAGAGTAGCTTTATTCACCATGGTCAAAACGTGGAAACAACCCAAGTGTCCATCACCTAATGAATGGATAAACTGATGAATGGAATGCTTGCACGCTAAGTCACCTCAGTCGTGTCTGACTCTTTGAGATCCCATGAACTGCAGCCTGCCAGGCTCGCTGTCCATGGGATTCTCCAGGCAAGAATACTGGAGTGGTAGCCATTTCCTCCTCCAGGGGATCTTCCCGACCCAAGGATTGAACCCTTGTCTCTTATGTCACCTGCATTGGCAGGCAGGTTCTTTACCACTAGCGCCACCTGGAAAAGCCCATGAACTGTGGCATATCCATACAGTGCAGCATTTATTATTTAAACATAAAAAGGAATGAAGTTCTGACACATGCCACCATCTGCCTTGAAAGCACTGTACTCAGGAAAAGAAGTCAATAAGAAAAACATGTTATATATTGTCACTCGATTTACATAAAGTAGCTGGAATAGTCAAATCTATAAAGACAGCTGGTTGCAGGCAGAGTGGAGTGATGGCCAGCAGGTATAGGATTTCTTTTTCTGGTGATGGAAATGTTCTGGAATGAGATTGTTCAGGCAGTTGCACAACTCTGTGGATATACTGAAAACCAGTGAATTGTATGTGTATGGTATGTGAATTACATCTCAAACACGTGGTTATTAAGAACACAAGGAGGAAGTGAGACAGTCCCACAGCTAGGACAGAGGATGGCTGTGTGAGATCCCTGGACCAAGGCTCCCTTGGCTGCTCGGCCCACACACAGAACTCCAGGGGCTCTCGAGTCCCCAGACGATCTTGAGACTGAGAAACCAAACACAAGGATCTGCCCTCCCACCAGAGCTCACCCCCTAGCCCCTGTAAAGCTGTGGAAGCTTGCACATTCAGGGTCCCACAGCTCTTTCCTGCTGGCTCAGATGGTAAAGAATCCACCTGCAATGCAGAAGACCCGGGATGGCTCCCTGGGTCCAGAAGATCCCTTGGAGAAAGGAATGGCTACCCACTCCAGTATTCTTGCCTGGAGAAGTCCATAGACAGAGGAGCCTAGCGGGCTGCAGTCCATGGGGTCACAAAGAGTCAGACATGACTAAGCGACTACCAAAGCTCTTCTTCCCAAGAGAGGACAAGCTCCCAGACCTAGTAAGCAATCTAAGACCTGTCAGGCATAAAATCCTCATTCTGTTCTACTGTGCCTCCGACCCCCTATTCCGTGCCAGGAAGTGTCACATACAAATGGGCAGAGGAGTGAAACCAGCCGGAGCAGAAGGCATTCTGGTCTAGACATCCACCGTTCTGTCAACTCCGTAATTATTTAAGCCTGTACCACCTTCATTACTTTTGTATCATTTCCCATCATTTTCAGATTGCAAAAGCTTCGCAAAGGTCAAAACTTGACGCCATCTGCTAATAGCCCAATGTTCCTGCCAAGAGACTCCCCAGGTGCCAAGCCCTGGCTTGGCACAGTTCAAGGAAGTAGGTCCACCCGCCCCACCCAGACGACTGACACAGAAACAGGGGCCGGGGCCTGGAGAGCTGCAGCAGAGTGTCCTGAGGGTGGGCCCTCACTCAAGGCCATGAAAGGGCTGCTTTTGACTCCCACCCTCTCTCCAAGACCATCCACTGAAGACCATGATCACCATTTTCATGTGAGCAAATATTTTCTCCAAGCAGCGTCACTTTTTCCAAATGAGCAAATGCTTTGATCTGTCTATCAGGCAATGTCATCTTTCCAGTAAAAGTTACAAACACACAGGGACTTCTCCGGTGGCCCAGTGGTTAAGACCTCATCTTCCAATACAAGGGGTGCAGTTTCAACCCCTGATCAGGGAACTTAGTAGATTACACATGCCTTAAGGCCACAAAACCAAAACACAAAACAGAAGCAATAGTGTAATAAATTCAATAAAGACTCTAAAAAATGTTGCTGTTGTTCAGTTGCTAAGCTGTGTCCAACTCTGCGACCACATGGACTACAGCACACCAGTCTTCCCTGTCCTCCACTATCTCCCAGAGTTTGCACGAATTCATGGCCATTGAATCGGTGATGCCATCTAATCATCTTCTGCCGCTCCCTTCTCCTCCTGCCCTCAATCTTGCCCAGCATCAGGGTCTTGTCCAATGAGTTGACTCTCTGCATCAGGTGGCCAAAGTATTGGAGCTTCAGCTTCAGCATCAGTCTTTCCAATGAATTGGAATCAGAGTTGATTGCCTTTAGGATTGACTGCTTTGATCTCCTTGCCGTCCAATGGACTCTCAAGAGTCTTCTCCAGCACCCCAATTCAAAAAAAACCAATTGTTTGGTGCTCAGTCTTCTTTATGGCCCAACTCTCACATCTGTCCATGACTACTGGAAGAACCATAGTTTTGACTATACAGACCTTTGTCAGCAAAGTGATGTCTCTGCTTTCTAATACACTGTCTAGATTTGTCATAGCTTTTCTTCCAAGAAGCAAGTGCCTTTTAATTTCATGGCTGCAGTCACTGTCCTCATTGATTTTGGAGCCCAAGAAAAGAAAATCTGTCACTGCTTCAACTTTCTCCCGTTCTACTCGCCATGAAGTTATGGGACTGAATGCCATGGTCTTAGTTTTTCTAAAGTTGAGTTTCAAGCCAGCTTTTTCACTCTCCTCTTTCACCCTAATCAAGAAGTTCTTTAATTCCTCTGAAGGGTTCCTAAAAAATGGTACACATCAAGAAAACCAAAAATCTTAAGAAAAAAGTTACAAATACACAAAAGGGAGGTCTTAAATAAGTGGAATAAGACCCACAGCCTATAAGTGTTCTTCCGTATAACGGAAAGCAGCCCCATGCAGGCTGGGACCCCATGTGGTCCTCAGATGAGTCCGTTCTCCACTCTAGGCCTAAGGATGTTAAGACACGCTGGTGACAGGAAAGAGTAAAACTCAGGCAAAGCAGGTAAGGGCCAGACAAGTCCTCCAGGCCTGGGCAGTTCCAGTGAACACAGGAAGGGTCACGAGAGAGGTGAAAAATCATCTCCAGGGATGAACAATAGGAGATGATAATAGACCAGCTAAAAGGGACAGAGGAAGGCAATAAAACCAGATGGCTCCAGATTTTCCCTGGTCAGTGTAACAAAAGTTCAACAGAAATACAAGTAATCCCTGACGTGATACAGGGGCCGAAAAATGAAAGAGGACACAATTTCATTAACTGTGGGTCTTTTAAAGAAGTGCTGTGAAGTTATTCAGCCAGTTTTCATCCGAACTAGGGAATTCATAGAACCCGGGGAAGTTTAAAATACAATTAACGTTGTCCAAGCCAGGACAAGAAGACAAGGGCCGGGAAAAGATGATTAAACTTAGAAGATTAGCAAGGATATGTTTGAGTGGCTATACAATGAATTTAGGAGAGCGACGCCGCCAAATTAATTTATACTGAAGCTAACCACACTGCTGTTTAATTGAGACCATTTTAAGTAATTAATTTTTAGAGAGATAAGGGTGTCTCCCTCCGCGAGCATCTCTCACGGAGGGGATGGGATGGGATAGAGGCAGCAGCACAGACCTGGCGGCGGGGAGCCTGCTCAGGAGCAACCACGAGGCGGGGGGCCAGCCCGCTGCCCCCAGCCCGGGTGGAGCCCCATGGACACGGACGGGCACTGCCTTCCGTACAAGGAGGCGTCACCGGGCAGACGGGAGACAGGAGAGGCTGAAGAAAATACCAAAAGTGCCAACAAGGACCACACTTGAGCATTCCAAGGGACCTCCAATCACACTCGTCTGACTGTCCAATCTCAGGTGTAGATTCAGGAGGCCACCAGCATTGCTCCACAGCCTGCTCTGTGCGAGGCTAAGAAATAAACCAAGACTGCAAGGGAGGAAAGCAGCTAAGCCTGAGGACTGCGACTTCACGGGCATACCGCGCAGTTCTCCACGTCGACGACAGGGCTTCTGGGTAAGTCGTGAGCCAGGGTTAAGGATGACAAGGACGGCAGGACAGTGATGAGGATAAATCATGACACTCTTGTACCACCTCCCAGGGCCAGAACCTACTGCAACCTCCACAAGGATCATCTGAACAAGGCACTCTGGCTCTGTCCATTTTACCGCAGGGAAAGTATGTGTGTTAGTCGCTTAGTCGTGTCCAACCCTTTGTGAACCCATGGACTATCGTCTGCCAGGCTCCTTGCCTCTATCCAGAGAATTCTCCAGGCAAGAATACTAGAGTGGGTGGCCATTCCCTTCTCCAGGGGATCTTCCCAGCCCAGAAATTGAACCCAGGTCTCCTGCATTGCAGGCAGATTATTTACTGTCTGAGTCGCCCAAGAAGCCCAGCAAAGGCACAGACTACAGTGGGGAAAGTGAGGCTTAAACAAGGTTATTTAACCTATGGCAGCCCCACAGCGAGGGCCCACTGGAGGGGAGCCCAGGGCTCTAGACTCGGATGATTCCAAAGACCATTTCCATCACAGTGAAGCCAGGCCACCCTGCCTGACCAGGGTCCAAGAAGGATTCTGTCCTCCTAGAGGCGTGTGTCAACATCCCAAAGACGCTGGTGGTTTAAGGGGTCAGAGCCAGAGCCCCACGCCGGCAGGCCGCGCTTCATCGCACTTGGCAGGTACTCTGGTTTTTACCAATCCAAGGTTTGTGACAATCCTGGATCCAGCAAGTTTATCGGCCCCAATTTTCCAAGAGCACTAGCTCACTCGGTGTCTCTGGGTCACATTTTGATAATTCTCACAATATTTCCAGCTTCTTCATTGATATATTTGTGGTGATGATGTGATCAGCGATCTCTGATACGACTACTGCAAAAGGGTTATCAGTCACCAAAGATTCGAGTGACGGCATTTCTCGCAACAAGGTATTTTTTAATTAAGGTGTGGACATGATTTTTTCTAATTTTGGAAGGTATAGTTTATTTACAATGTGTTAGTTTCAAGTGTACAACACAGTGGTTCAGTCATACATGTATATCCATGTACATATAAATATACATATAAATTATATGCATTATATATACATGTGTATTATAATACATATATATTATACATTGTAGATACTGTAATACATTATATATTATATATTGCTTTTTAGATTCTTTTCCATTACAGGTTTTTATAAAATAATGAGCTTGGTCCCCTCTGCTGTACACGAGGTCCCTGTTGGTTACCCATTTTATATCATACCTAGCTTCTCTGACACGAGGTTACCACACACTCCAAAGACTGCAGCAAGGTGTGGGCGTCCCTTTGATTTGCATCCAGGAACCAAATAATTCATGTGATCTGCCTTCCCACCACAATGTGAAACCGAACCCACCGTATCTTGGAGGCGTGGCTCTACGGTCTTGGGAGGCCGCACCTACACCGGTTCACACACTTTAGGACAAGCGAACAGCGTGGGGGCCATGTTACCTTCACCACCTCTCCACCGTCCACCTTCATCAGCTGCCTCAGGTTCTGCTGCAGCAGGTTGGTGTTCGATCGCCACTTCAGGAGCCCCAGCAGATCCACTGGAAACAGGAAACGACAATCAGTTCCTCCCAGCAAGGACTGGTCTTCCTCACGCACCCATCACATCAGGTCTCCAACATCACTTTTTGAACAGAAAAACCAAGTCTCTTTGGAAATGTTCGCCAGCTAAATATTTCAGTACTTTTCTAGAGGCATCCTTGATGCCCAGTGCAGCTGAATTCATTACTTTCAATTACATTTACCATGAAATGATTTACAAACAAAAGCTTCAGAAAGGCAGCAGGGAGCCCGTGAAAGGAAGACCTTTCCACCTACAAGAAGGCAAATCAGAGCAGCAGCAGGCCTGCAAGGCCGCTCCTGGCAGCTTCTCCCCCGCAGTTATTTCCTGCCTGAGAACAAGACTCTTACTTTTTAAGATAAAATAATATAAAATAAGGGCCTCCCCAACAGCTCAGTGGTAAAGAAACCGCCTGCAATGTGGGAGACGCAGAAGATCTGGGTTCGATCCCTAGGTTGGTAAGATCCCCTGGAGAAGGAACTGGCAACCCACTCCAGTATTCTTGCCTGGGAAATCCCGTGGACAGAGGAGCCTGGCGAGCCACAGTCCAAGGGGTCTCAAAGAGTCGGACATGACTGAGTGCCTGGGCATGTGATATAAAATAACCAACTCAAATGCAGTACTGAGAATGCAAGGGGACAGTCCCTGAAGGAGACAAGAACGCTGGCCACTGCTCTACTGAGCCTGCCGCCCTCACCAAGGCTGGGCCTTTCTGTGAGTCTTTATGTTTGTTTCCTAACAGAAAAACCTCAAGTTGAATGCAATGGTTTTTGCAGACTAAATGTGGAAGACAATGTTGAGAAATGACTTTGTTTAAGGCATGAAGACAGACTCCAAAACATCTCTAGGAAAAGACATAGGCCTACACAACTCTCACTTGAAGTCATATTAATATCCCATTACGTGAAAAAAACACAATTAGCAAAACAGATCTAATGTACTGTTTATGCTCATCAGGAATGAACTTCTGCTACAGACACTGTCTCTTTAAGAAAAACCCTAGTCAATACTGAAAAGAAAAACAATTTTGGCGATAAGGTAGAATTTCAGTGAATACAAGACAACAATTATAATTTAAGGATGTGAAAGTGTTAGTCGCTCAGTCATGTTAGACTCTTTGCAACCCTATGAACTGTAGCCCGCCAGGCTCCTCTGTCCCTGGGGTTTCCCAGACAAGAATACTGGAATGGGAAGCCATGCCCTCATCCGGGGGATCTTCCCAACCCAGAGATTGAACCCACATCTCCTGCATACTGTCAGGCAAGAATATTGGAGTGGGAAGCCATGTGCTACTCCAGGGGATCTTCCCAACCCAGGGTTCAAACCCAGGTCTCCTGCATTACCATCTGAGCGATCAGGGAAAGCCCATAAACATCAAACCACATAAAAGGCATACAGGTGATGAGCAATAAACACACATCCGCATTGATATGACCTCATCCAAGCACAGGTGTTGAAGGTTAAGAGTTACAAACAGGAAAAAGCAGGGGGACATCCTAGTGTATTTGGAATATGAAGAGCATAGATAGAAGCATCAGGTGGGCCACGCTGAGAGTGGGACCATAAAGAGGGCTGAGCGCCAAAGAATTAATGCTTTTGAACTGTGGTGTTCAAACTCTTGAGAATCCCTTGGACTGCAAGGAGATCAAACCAGCTATTCCTAAAGGAAATCAATCCTGAATATTCACTGGAGGGACTGATGCTGAAGCTCCAATACTTTGGCCACCTGATGCAAAGAACTGACTCATTGGAAAAGACCCTGATGCTGGGAAAGATTGAGGGCAGGAGGAGAAGGGGACGACAGGATGAGATGGTTGGATGGCATTACCGACTCGATGGACATGAGTTTCAGTAAGCTCTGGGAGATGTTGAAGGACAGGGAGGCCTGGCGTGCTGCAGTCCATGGGGTCACAAAGAGTCGGACATGACTGAGCAACTCAACAGCAACAACAACCGCTATATGACCTTGGACAAGTAACTTCACCTCAGTTTTCCTATCTGAACAATGGGTGCATGGTTCCCTGAGTCACAGGGTTGGTGCAAGAATTAAATAGTAAGACATGGGAAAAGCACTTAGCATGATGCCCGGCGGGAAGACCCGCAGCAGCCGTCCATCAAAGAGATGAACATTTTAGTCATTCATCAAGAAAGCTGACATAGTTTAATTTCTAATCAAAAGGGAAGTCATGAGAAAGGCTACATCCTGCTCAGTCACGCTCTCAGTCCTGGGGTTAAGGGAGCTTTCTACCGCATAAGAATTACCAGCAAATTTTTTTTTTAAAACAGAGGCTAGTTAATAATCTGAATCCATTCAAGTAAAGTTAGTGGCACTTTGGATTAGAAGGAGGCTGAGGTTCCCCTCTACGCTGTACTTTTGAGAAAAGATCATCATGTTAGTCACTCAGTCATGTCCGACTCTTTGCAACCCGATGGACTATAGACACCCAGGCTCCTCTGTCTATGGAATTTTCCAGGCAAGAATGACAGAGTGCGTTGCCATTCCCTTCTCCAGGGGATCTTCCAGACCCAGGGATCGAACCCAGGTCTCTTGCATTGCAGGCAGATTCTTTACCATCTGAGCCACAAGGGAAGCCCTTGAGATATTGCGGAATGAGAGAGGTCAGAGGGCAGGGATCTAGGAGGCTGGCCAAGCTCCCCCTCCTCAAAGGTGTCTGTCCACGGCTAACGGGCCCAGCTGTACCTTTCTGAGAACACCTTTGAGGAGGGGAGCTCAACCAGCCCCTAGGTCCCTGCCCTCTCTGTCCCCTCTCAATCCCCAGCAGCCACTGCAGTCTGGCCCATAATAACTCTCCGGGTCAGGATTTCTCTCCTTCTCATTCGGCAGCAAGCTGATTCAGGAGAGGAACCACATCTCCTGCGTTGTTGCCTCTCCCCTGTAGCATCCAGCATAATGCTGAGAACAGAGCCGTTTCACACAAATCTCAATGAGTAATGAAGCCACCCCTTTTCCCTAAGTATTGGACCTTCGCAGGAACAAATCACAGTCTCAGAAAAATGACTCCCTCAAATGAGAATCTGGGACTCAATGCCAACTGGGGCAACTCCATCTCGCACACGCCTGACACGCCACCATCCCGAAAAGAGGCATCGCTGGCTGGTGTGAAATGAACAACAAAAGACGGGTCCCCCTGGCTCTCAGTAAGCTGCATCGCTGAGAGCTGCAATTTCCTGGTTGCCCAGCAACAGCCGCTGCAGGAAACCAGGGGGCCCTGCCCTCAGTCCCAGGCAGGGGACTGCCCTGAGACTGGCGGGACTCGACGAGTCAGGAGGTCAGAGACAAGGAGATGCATCTCCCTGGGAAATTACTGTGACTTAATACCTTGGGAATGCCCTGGTTCGCAGCCCTCTTCTCCAGGGACATGCGGGTTAAGGGGGATTCTGTGGGTGGGCCCCACCTACCTGCTATTCATAGCACTGTTTAATGGGGAAACATATTCAAATTGCAAACAACAGCTTCCAAACATGCTTCTGGAATATGACCCATAGGTAAGAGGGTGGCTTATGACGCAGCAAAGATGAAGTACTCGTGAGAGAGGCTGCCCTGAATTCAATGAGACCCTAGAAGAGGGGTCCCCAACCTCTGAAATCTAAGGCCTGATGGTCTGAGGTGGAGCTGAGGTAGCAATCACAGAAATAAAGTGCACAATAAATGCTATGTGCTTGAATCACCCCAAAACCATCCCACCCAGCCCTCTACCCCCCAGTCCGTGGAAAAACTGTCTTTCACGAAACTGGTCCCTGCTGCCAATAAGGCTGGGGACCGCCATCTGGAAGGCGTAGCCGGTCGTCAGGCAAGTGGGCTGTGAAGGTTGTATCCAGGGTGACATCTGAGTGACATCTGGGTCATCCGTGCTATAACCCAGTCTCAAACCAGTGCTCATCCAGCCGATGGCATCTTCCCCGGGGGATTAAACTTGCAAACCCCCTGCACATGACCTACCCTTCCCCATGCATGCAGGGGACCCAACGCCCCTGGGTAGGGTTTTCACCTGCTCAGAGCAGGACCCCAAGCTGGGAGAATTCAAAATGTGCCAGGCAAACCATGTATCAAACCATGTATTATTAGAAAGATGTATCCAAGTGGCCTTCAAGCATCTGAGTGACATGCTACTCTCCGCCACACATTCTCCTCCAACCACCCCCCCACCCTCCAGTCGGTCCCAATTTACTCGTGAGACAAATGGTGAGAAACGTAGCTTGCAGAGCCCAGCACAACCAGGCAGAGACAGCAGGCAGGGAAAGTCTGAACGGGTCCCACACACCCCACACCAGTGCACCCTCCGCTACCAGGCAGGGGCTTCCAGGAGATGGGGCTACTTTTTGGCCCCTGATTATCCTGTTAAAGTCCAAATGATGACTGTCCCTTGGGCCCCAACTTTAAGGACAACCCCCCAGGACACAATTCATGACAACAGACATTAATAATCAAAATCCATATCGGGTGGCTAAGAGGGAAAAATTGGATTTTCAAGCTGACTTTCAAGAGAGCGTGAAGCTACTCAGCACAGCTGTGAGACGGTCACATTCGGGAAGCTGGATTTTTCAGTGTAGGATCTGTGCAGAGGGGCTTCTGCCTCGACCAGATGGTATGCTCGGAATCAGAAGTGGCCCCTGGCCGGGCGGCCATGCTACAAGGAGGCTGCAAGCAGTGGGGACAAGGCCGAGGAGACTCGCCGCCCGAGCAAGGACGCCGGGCACCATCTGATGCTGCCTTAAGACCGTACTTTGGTGTGAGTGCGTCAGCAAGGGGCGCCTTATCTCCCCATCAGGGGGACTAGAAATGTCATCAGCAACTTTTAAAACTAAAGGTAACTGGTAATTATTTCAATGAGCAGAGGGGAGAGGGGAAGACCCAAGAGGGTGGAGTCTCACACCCTACAGGTCCGGTAGCCCTCAGAGAGCCCGAGGAGACAGGCATTATAACAAGGACATACACAGGAACATGAGCTTGGGGGCCCTGGTTCAAGGTCATTCCCAGGGTTCAAGCCTGGGGCATTGGTCTGACTCCCAATTATGCACTTTCCTTTATGCCATGCTATCTTCCTGTGGCCAAAATTCTTTTTCAAAAGTATATTCAGGGACATCCCCGGTGGCTCAGGGGCTGAGACTCGGCACTCCCAATGCAGGGGACCTGGGTTCAATTCCTGGTCAGGGAACTAGATCCCACATGCGGCAACTAAGATCCGGGGCAGCCAAACAAATAGATATCTAGATACACAGACTTAGCAGCAGCAGATACACAGATGGATAATTTTTTAAGAAAAAGCACTTTAAGGTTCATCCTTAGGGTGAAATCAGAATGTGCGTTTCAAAGCAGAAGGGATGTCAGCCCCACCCTCTTTCCCCGGTCATCAGCATCCCCACAGGCCATCACAGAGCGAGGGTGTGAAGGGCTCACAGGTGGGATTCAGGCACCTAGGGAAGCCTCCTGCATCCAGCAGGGAGCACGAGAAAGAGGGGACGAAAGGAGAAAGCGTGCAGAGAGGCGTCCCGGTCCCCAGGCCGCACACCCACCATTCTGGGTCAGCTTGGTGGAACACACGAGCGTGGAGATCTGAAAGGAGTCCTTGCTGATGGTGCAGCTCCCGAGGCTCTGCATGCTCTTGCCGGTGGCCGAGTGGCCCTTCTCCTCCAGCTCGGCCTTGGTGGAAGGCAGGCTCAGGTACGTGCCCGCGTCCTCCAGCTTCTTTGCTTCCGCCTATGGGTTTAACGCCACAACAGGTCACACACGGCTCATGGCACCAGGCAATTTTTTCCTACCCTCTTAAGATCCTTAATCCTTTGAACCCTCGTGATATTTGTTTTCTATTATTTCCTAAACAGTTTTATTTTTTAATGTTTTATATTATAGTTGACTGACAATGTTGTGCTTACTTAGAGATAACACAATGAAGTGATCCAGTTATACACATGGCTGTTTAGCTGCTAAGCTGTGTCCAACTCTTTTGCGACCTCATGGACTGTACCTCACCAGGCTCCTGTGTCCATGGGATTTTCCAAGAAGAATACTGGAGTGGGGTGCCATTCTCTTCTCTAGGGGATCTTCCCAACCCAGGAATTGAACCTGCATCTCCTGCATTGCAAGTAGATTCTTTACCACTGAGCCACCAGGGAAACATACAGTTATACATCTACATGTGTCTATTCTTGCAAAAATTATTTTCCCAACTAATTTGCTATATAATATTGATCAGGGGACTTCCCCAGTGACCCAGTGGTTAAGACACCTCACTTCCACTGCAGGGTGCATGGGTTTGATGTCTGGTCAGAGAAATAAGATCCCACATGCTGCACAGCCAATAATAATAATAGGAAAAAACAGCCATAATATTGAACAGAGACCCTGTGCTAAATTGCTTATTTTTAATATTTCCCTTGTTCTTCTAGATGAATTCACATTCACAGAGCATTTTTTTAAACAGAATCTAATGTGTTATTATGGCCTGCCCAAGTGACTCTAGTGGTAAAGAACCCGCCTGCCAATGCAGGAGACCTAAGAGATGCAGGAGACATAAGAGATGCAGGTTCAATCCCTGGGTCAGAAAGATCCCCTGGAGAAGGAAATGGCAACCCATCCAGTATTCCTGCCTGGAGAATCCCATGGACAGAGGAGCCTGGTGTCCATCATGTCACTAAGAGTCAGACATGACTTAGCAACTAAAACAAACATCTCCCCTTAGGAACAGCTAAAAAGCTGGTCATCTGAAATGCTCATTTTCAGAATTAATCATTGCTAGACAGCATTGGTGCCACAAAGAGAGATGTCCACTCAGGCCAGGAAGCCCAAAGAGGCTTAAAGCATCACACCAACAGAAAAATGAACATACCTTGTAGACAATAAGATCATGCTCCCCGTCCCTCAGGGTGGTCCCATCGTAGCGCATGAGCTTTACAAAAGCCAGGGCGAATATCTTCTCAGACTTGTCCTTAGCTGCAACAGAGATCAATAATCATTTTCAACAGCCGCCGTGACAAAAATAACATCATAAAATGCCACGAGAGCTGCCTTTCTGAAAAAATGACAAAACTGTTTTGACAGATGTTAAAAGTAAACATAAATACACAGAGATGGAGACAACGTTCACATATCACAAAGGGAAACCCTTGGGCTCAAACTAATCTGTAAACTCAGAGCAGTGTAGAGTTTCCTCGTGGAAGTTCAAGACGGAACCTGGAGTGAAGGACCAAGAGTAGGAGGATGCTTTTGAAGGGGAACGAGGAGGGAAGTCTACAATACTGAAAGCCAAGAGTAACTGGAAAGAGCTAAGTGAAGACGGTGTTTGCAGCCTAGGGATTCACAGATTAACAGGGCAGAACACACGGGCCATCATAAGTGACCACTATAAGGGGCAAATCCTCCCTGAGAAAACAGATGGTCAACAGGGAAAACCAAAACAGAGAGATGCCCACCTTGGACCCTCCACTAATGTAAGTCACAGGTGGACTAAGCACCTGAACATGAAATTTCATTCTCTTTGGTGAGGAAGTTCTTCCCCCAAAATCAGCATGGGAGACTCAGTTCTTCATTTCATTCAAGTTTCCGCCAAGGAGTCACCTGCTTTGACATGACCAGCTGCCCAGGAGAGCAAATGCAGACCCTGGTCATACCTGGCACTCAACTGATCAGTCTTCACAATGGTCAGGAGCTGAACTGTTAATAATAATCCCCGTATGGTTGTACTGGAGAAAAGGCCTAAAAGGAAGGTCTTAAGGTTGAATGGTCATAAGGGTGAGGCTCTGACCCTATAGAATGGGGGCCCTTATAAGAAACAGAACAGACACCAATTCTATCCTCCTCCATGTGAGCTCACAGCAAGAAGGTGGCCATCTGTAACCTTCAAGAGGGTTCTCATCAGACCCAACCACACTGGTACCCTGAGCTCAGACTAGCAGCCTGCAGAACTGTGAGAAATCTCCACTCTTAAGTCACCCAGTCTAAGGTATTTAGATGTGGCTGCCCCAGCAGATTAAGACAAGTCCCTATCACTACCAGATGACCCAGGCTGTACTGTGTGTGTGCACGTGTGTGTGCGTGTGTGCCGAGTGTGTGTGTGTGCATATGCGTGTGTGTGCGCGTGTGCCGAGTGTGTGTGTGTGCATGTGTGTGTGCGCGCGTGTGCCGAGTGTGTGTGTGTGCGTGCGTGTGCCGAGTGTGTGTGTGTGTGTGTGTGTGTGTGTGCGTGAAAATTTATCATTAGCTTCACCCACTGGGTTTTTCCATGAAAGAGACGTTATGTATTTTCTCACTGCTATTTCCCCAGTGTGTAACGTAGTGCCTGCTATATATCAGATACTCAATAAACATTTGTTTTAGTTGGGGAGACGCCAACAAATGAGTTCTTTCAAAAAACAAAGAAAAGTTGGGAGCTTGTTAAGGCGTTATGATGGGAACAGGGACGACCCAGCTGGATGGTCAGAAAGGTCTCTCTGCGAAGATGGACTACGTATGACCCAAGATGTCAACCCTCCAGGAAAGGAGATGGCCAAATACAGAGGCCCTAATAGGAGTGCCCTGGCTTGACTGGGGGCTGACAGCCAGTGAGGCTGGTGAGCAGAGGGGAGTGCAGGCTCCAGGGTGGGCAGGTGCCCAATCAGCTAGACATGGATGAGGACTCTGGGCTGAAGAAATGGATGCGTAACGAATTTTCAGAGATGTGAGCACACAGCATGGATCCATTGAGTTCAAGGCTACAAAATACCTTTAAAATTATACATCCCAGATTCTATTTTTAGAGATGAAACAATAGAGGTCCAAGAGCAATACATCTGCCCACCCTAAGTCAGAGGCTCAAAATACTTACTCTAGGACATCACTGCATGAGATACTATTATCTCATTGATCTTTGCATTCCTGGAATAAAATAGGTACTGAATAAATGCTAGCTAATTAGATGGGTGAATGATTGACTAACCAAAGATAAAAGGGCAGATAAAAGCAAAATATATGTACCTTAGGAATCAAAAAGTAACTTTGTGAAAGGGTTCTTGAAAACATAAAATTTCTCAGTGTTCGAGAGAGAAGGAAGAGATCCTTCCAAGTTTGTGCTGTGCTGAATCGCTCAGTCGTGTCTGACCCTTTGCGACCCCATGGACTGTAGCCCACCAGGCTCCTCTGTCCACGGGATTCTCCAGGCAAGAATACTGGAGTGGGTTGCCGTGCCCTCCTCCCAGGGATCTTCCCAACCCAGGGATCAAACCCAGGCCTCCCGCATGGCAGGTGGACTCTTTTCCATCTGAGCCATCAGGTTCTAAGCAGACATGAAAAACATTAAAGCCCGTCTCTGTGAAATCAGCCGTGGTTCAAGACACGTGACCACACCTACCAGCAGACAGCTTCCTCCAGCCCTACTATTAAGTAGGACAGAATTTAAAAGCGCACCTTTAAATTATTAATACTCTGCCTCTTCACATCAGGAACGGACTGCATTTATCGCATGTTCGTTAGCAGCCGTGACGAGGCAGACAACACATTTACACGTCAGGAGTCACAGGAGAAGACCTCATGCCCCGGAGGGCAGGCAGGGCAGCCCACCCAGCCAGCCCCTCTACAAAGAAGGGAAACTCCCGGGAGGTCGGCCTCAGAAGGCACACATCTGCCCGCATCCACAGAAAACATCACTTAGCGCATCTGGAATTGCTAACACGTTGCAGAACAGCGTTAGACCGCTTACATACCAGCACCAAACTTTCCCAGCAACCCCAAGTGCAGATCCCAGCGTGAGATACCCCGTCACCTGCTTCCAGAAGGGGTAAAGCAACACGTTTTGCTGGGGACAGTAGGGAGGGGGTGCAGTGTGGCCTCAGCTCGCCCCATATCTGCCCCAGAGTCCACAGACAAGGCGGTAGTCGAGGCCCCCCCCGTGGCCCCCATCGCCAGGGTGGCCCACCAACTTCACCATCGTCACACTTGCGATGCTCCGCACGTTCCCCCAACCCCGCAGCTGTGGCCGGGGAGGCTTCATTAATTATGCAAATGTGTCGTGACAGCGTCCTGTCTGTAATGAGTACTTAAAACTGACAAGGAAAACAAGGATTTGGGAAATTAAAATGCTGCCGAAGAGATCCCTCTGCCCTACTCTAATCTATCAATTAGGGGGAACGACGGTGTTCTAAAGGGGGAGCGTGCTTCTGTGAGAAGTCCTCCGTGCACTGGAGAACTCTGCCTGCCCTGCAGTGGGGCTCCCCACCCTCGCCTCCCACGCAGCCCCTGCCCCCCACCACCACGACTTCCACTGTGCTGGGTGCAGAGCCCACCACAGCCTCCAGGACTTGGCTGAGGTCCATCTAGTCAAGGCTGTGGTGGTAGTCATGTATGGATGTGAGAGTTGGACTATAAAGAAAGCTGAGCTCTATAGTTGGACTATAAAAAAAGCTAAGAAAGTTGCTGGGAAAGTTTGGGGCTGGTATGTGAATGGTCTAACGCCGTTCTGCAACTTGTTAGCAACTCCAAATGCATCAGTTGATGTTTTCTGTGGATGCGGGCAGATGTGTGCCTTCTGAGGCCGACCTCCCAGTAATCATGTATGGATGTGAGAGCTGGACTATAAAAGAAGCTGAGCACTGAAGAATTGATGCTTTTGAACTGTGGTGTTAGAGAAGACTCTTGAGAGTCCCTCGGACTCCAAGGAGATCAAATCAGTCCATCCTGAAGGAACTGAGTCCCTCTTAAAGGAAATCAGTCCTGAATGTTCATTGGAAGGACTGATGCTGAAGCTGAAGCTCCAATATTTTGGCCACCTGATGCGAAGAACTGACTCATTGAAAAAGACTCTGATGCTGGGAAAGATTGAGGACAGGAGGAAACGGGGGCGACAGAGGATGAGATGGTTGGATGGCATCACCCACTCAATGGATATGAGTTCGAGTAAACTTCAGGAGTTGGTGATGGACAGGGAGGCCTTGAGTGCTGCAGTCCATGGGGTCGCAAAGAGTCGGACATGACTGAGTGACTGAACTGAACTGAACTGATTCTGTGCTCAGCATTGCGCCAAGGAGAGGGCAGCTCCCACTTCGCCTGGTCATCAACCCCCCTGGGCATTCACTCCTTGGGCTGAGATATTTGGAAACACACACAGAGTCAAGGCTGAGGACCCCCCACCCCTGTGGCTCTGGGCCCCACAGGGTCTTGGATGATAAACACGCCTTCTGAGGCCGCCCTTCCTGTGACGCTACTATATATACAACTGTAGCATCACTCGTGTTCCCAAATCTGAGCCGACAGCCGGATGGATACAGCCCACAAAGGGCAGCAGAGCGTCTTTCCCTTGTGACTTTGTATTGGTGGCTAACAGAGGGCTACATTCTTAGCAGACAATGAATTCAACATAGCCTATGAGACAAACTTCATCTTCGATGCTAAATCCTTCTGGAAGGTGAGTGATGTAAACAGCTGTTCCTTCCTCCCAAAGTCTTGGCATCATGTCCAAGGCTATACCAACACCGGCGAGAAAAGGTCAGCCTGAGTTCCAGATGCCAGTGGCCGCCAGCAAAGCCAGAGAGGGCTCAAGGTTTTCTGCACAAACAGCATTAAAAGCAATTTGAGAAATCTGTCTGTTACAGCTCAGCGATTTTCTGACGGATGGGACAGACCCACAAAACAAATGGGAAAGATGAACCCAAGGATAGAGTAGGAAGGAAGGGCACCTCGGTGGACCAATTAGAGAAGAAAAATGAAGAGCTCTGGGGAGCAGCTCAACCAGAGTGGACAGCACACACAGGACTGGGTTCACCTGGACATGGAGCTGGCGGGTCAAGACCTCCCTGTGTTACGGTAACCAACGTCTAGAACAATCTGGAATAAATGTGCAGTACACACGGGCTAACGAAGCATGTGGCTACTCACAGTCCTGGGACGATCTGTGCCGGAAGGTAAACCGAAGGTGACTGCGGTTCACATCCTCGATGGGGATGGCCACCTGCGGGATAAACAGGGAAAGTCAGCACCTTTATGCATCTTCCCCGTGATCGGCTTCATTCCGCTGAGACATCGGGGAACACTCCACACACTTCTACCCCACACTTCATCCCCTCTGTGATCTTCCCAAAGGCAAACGCCCTTTGAAAATTTACACCAGATAATCCTGTCCAGAATGCCACACAGTCTGGAAGAGGCAGTTCAATTTTTTTTTTTTTTAATGTACTGATCCTCACAGTGAAGAGTCTATTTTTTAAAGTTGCCATTTATGTTTTTAGTCCCAATTTGGAGGTACCTATGTTCCCTTCTAACTGTGGAGACCTGCCCGTGGCTGCAGCAAGAAGGCTGTTCTTTCAGGACTTAGAGTAAAAGGAAAAAGACCCAATACATGCTGCCTTTAAGCCAAGAGTGTCCGTAATCTCATAGCTAATGTTTGTATCCCAGAGCCAACCACTGGCCTGGTGTCCCAATACCCAAGCCCGTGGAGTGTGGGCTGGTTCACGGTGGGCTGGGCGGGGGTGTCGCGGGGTGCACCAGGAATCTCGGAGCATCTATAGCTGAAGGAACAGGATCCAGTTCCCCAGTGATGTCCTCCATGTACTATCACCTCTATTTTTTTTTCCATTTGCTGTAAAGACAGCACGCTTTACATAAAACAGACCCGAGAAGAGACAGACAATAGCGGTCTGTAAAGGACTCTGTCATTTGTCTCCAGGAAAGTCTTGCTTTTACGTCCAAAAGGAGACGAGAGTAAATGTAAATTCCAAGAAACACCAGCGAGGTTCCTTAGCAACCTTCTTGAACGACTTTGTTGAAAGCGCTCCGGGGCTGGCAGAGGGCACCCACTGGCAGGCAGCCCCAGGGCGGGGGAGGGTGCAAGGGGGCGACATCCTCGGGATACAAATGAGCATCTCATAACCCACCCCGTGGGAGAACAGGGCCATGGAGATGATACCTTAACCGTCTCAAACCAGCGCGGCTGTTTCACTTGGTAGTAAATCACCGACTTGTACTCTGAAATCGCTTCATCACCAGCGCCCAGGAAAATCACATGCTTTAAAAGAAGCATAAAGAGTTCACATCAGCCCTCGTAGAGCCTGACACTGAATCCATCTCCCTTCTCCCACCCGTTAGATGAGCCAGGAAAAGACACAAGGGCGCCCCGGGAACACCAACAACCCCGGGGCCCACAGAGCACGCCCCCCTAGTGACGAAGGATGGGTCGGGCTGGGGCCGGCAGCCAGCAGAAAACCCTGCTCGCAGACATCTAAGATCCTATGGCCACACGGTCTGGAGATGCTACTGTCCTCCATCCTCCATACCCCTAGTAATGTTCACCCTGACCTGCAGAAACCACCTGCCTCTTGGTGGCTGGAAAAAAGCTCTACAGATCAAAAAGGAGCTGACCATTCTCCATTCGCTTCCTCCAGCCACAGACACTGACCACTCGACTCTAAGGAGACACCATTAAGCCCAGGGGCAGCACGGCCTGTTTCCAGAGAGATGGCAGGGCAGAGCTACTGGATATCGGCCGCCCAGAGAGAAAGGACACACCCCCCTCCAGGAAGAGCCGAGCCTCAGGGGTACCCGCAGGACACTGCTCTGGACCACATGGGCCCCAGGAAGCCCATGATGCAGCCATGGTCCAGAGAGGTAGCTGGCGGGGACTCCTGCTTGGGCTCAGCCTCCAGTCCTCAGAGGAGGTCACGGTCTCCAAGTCCCGCCCAGGACACCTGCAGGCAGCCGTGACCACAGTGGAGGAGGTCTCTGTGACGACCACCCAGTAAAGCACAAGGTCAGAGGCCCCGATTCCAGCCCGAGTTCCACCTCTCATGGGTTCTCTAACCTCAGTCAAGTTGATTGATTTCCGTGGACCTCAGCTTCCTCCAGGCTCAAAAGATGCTAACAACATATCTGAACATCTAGTGTGGCCGCTCGCCCTCCAAGCCTTGGGTTTACGCTGGCAAGCAGGGACCCAGGAGGGATTTGGCAAAGGTGGTCAGGACCCCAGGGACATCCAGAGACCGTCCGGTTGCGGGACCCGGTGGAAACCAGCCCTTTTGGGTAAGGGAAAAGGAAGAAACGGCAAAAAAAAATGTTCTTCCCGAGAAACAAGACTGGCTTTTCACATTCCGAGGCAGAGGCAAGGCGCACACGAGGGAGGTAAGACTCCAACACCACAGGTTCAGCTTTGCAACAACAAGTACCTCCAGCCGTTTTCCGTCTTCATCGTAAACAGACACCGTAACTTCGACATTCTTAGCTGTTGTCTTGCTGCCTTTATCAAAATCTCCTTGAACTAATGTTACATAGATATCATTTCGAACATCACCTGGGGGGGGAAAATTACACCTTTGAAACCAATCCATTATTCATCGTGTAACTGTGAATTTTGCCAAACTAACTCCCTGTCTCTCTGAGCAGAGTATCATAAATACTGTATTAGGTGATTATGAAGTATTTTCTACAAAATAGTCTCCGCATTTAATAGCATGACAAAGGCAATTTGCATCATCACTGTAAGACTTGCAGGAAAGAGGAAAATGTCTCAGCCTCCAATTATCAGCTCGGGGCTTCTCGTGGGCAGGGGGCTCCCACACTCTGTGGGCAGCCTGTGCCCAGAGCGGCTCGGATGCGGTCAGTGGGTCTGCACTGACCCTACCCTCACCCCAGCCCTCAGCATCCATGGCCCACTGCGACCCACATCACCAGCCCTTGTCATCTGCGTCTCAGCAGTCAGCACCCCGAGGATCACCAGCAACTCTGGCCTCCTTTCCATTCCACTAAGGAGTTGAACAAAGAGCAGCATTTGAACCACAAGCCAATGTCCTGAGTTGTGACACCCAGGATCGGGGACTAGGGATGGGTCAAGAAGCTTTCTGCAAAGGATCATCTCTCCTCCTGGCAGTCAGCTGTCCAGATCCTGAACGAGGCCACAGGGAGCAGAAGAAAAGACTCAGGAGTTTGAAAGTGAGATGGGCCTTAAACCATGCAAAAAAAAAAAAAAAATACGACCACACACACCAACAGATGAGCTCAAGACGCTTCCTGCAGCTGAGAACACACGAAGCCCCTGGTAAGGGTCCAATTGGGAAAACTCTGCAAGCTTCATTAGCGGCGTGATTTACAGGAAGCACCGCGTCCCTCTGAAGGCTGCTATGCCGTCCGTCTGGCCGCCTCCCACGTCTGACACCACTTCCCTCCCCCGGGGGACACGAGCAAGGGTTCTGTCAAGAGTGGCAAACGACCTGCTCTGAGCAAAGAACAAGGATTCCAGGAGGAAAAAAAAAATCCTGCTGGTTTGTTTTTCTTTTGCTTTTTAGATGGCTCTATTCTGGCTTTTAATGTCTCTGACTATTAAATTAAGCTTTCATTTAAAAGTCATCATTGCAATAATCCCTGTGGGTGGCTACCACTGCCACAGCAGCTGCTGGAAGGAAGCAGGGCTGCGATCGCTGAACGGACCACGGAGAAGTTCAGAAGGATGGCACGCGGGGCCAGGGGAGGGGGCGAGGCTGCAGGTCCAGGTTGCTGCTGTTCAGTTGCCAAGTCGTGTCCGACTCCTTGCGACCCCATGAACCACAGCCCGCCAGGCTTCCCTGTCCATCACCAACTCCCGGAGCCTACCCAAACTCATGTCCATCGAGTCGGTGATGCCAACCAACCATCTCATGCTCTGTCACCCTCTTCTGCCCTCAATCATCCCCAGCATCAGGGTCTTTTCCAGTGAGTCTGCTTTTCACATCAGGTGGCCAAAGTATTGAAGCTTCAGCATCAGTCCTTCCAATGAATATTCAGAGTTGATTTCCTTGCTGTGTGACCTCAGACACGTCGCTTAACCACTGACCACTAAACCACCTTATCAACCAGGCAGGTGGTCTGCACAATCTCTCCACCTGAAAATTCTATCAGAGCACCAAGGCCATCATCAGAAAGGGCTACAACAGCTTCACAGGGGGCTTCAGCAGCCAGAGAAGCGGCACATGCTGGGGAGCAGGGTGGCTGAACTTCAGAGTCTCCTCCTCCGACTGGCCTAGAGATTCTGGCTCCAGTCCAGAAGTAAGATCCCATAAGGAGGTCAGCATACCCAGCGAGCACTCATGAGAGGGTCTTAGCAAATGCCTCTTGGGCTCTCATTCTGGGGAGGAAGGAGCTGGAAGCAGACCCGGGGGGCCCGTCCACACTTCCAGCCACCTTCTTAGCTCAGCTCCTATGCTCCCCACCAGGATCCTTCAGAAGGACCCCAGAATTTCCAGCGGGCCACGAGAAGGTGTGAGAAGCAGGGACAACGGTGGCACGGCCAGCTCTCCCACCGTGCAAAGGAGACGCCTGTCTCCATAAACACGCATGTGACTGCATGGCACAGGTTCTACCAGGCTAGACATAGGGATCTGAATGAACGTGCCCTCCAAGGGTAAGATGCTCCCAGCCTCTCAGCATCCCTCAGCCCCAGAGAACATGGGTGAGTCCCTCAAGCCGGGCTTGCTCACTGCAGGAACGCCAAGTGCCGACTCAGGACACACACAGAACAAGCCAGAACAATGGTCAGCTGTACAGTTTCCCCACAAACCTATTAGGAGATTATCTTAGAGGTTTAGACTTACTCTTTAAGTCTGTCAATTGTAAGGGAGACACAACCAGTGTGAACTAGAAGTTTCCCAGGTTTCCCAATCACGTGGAGAGAGAGAGGGAGTAGAAGGAACATGCCCCTGAAATGCCCTTAAAATAAACAAAGCGGTAACTCTGAAGCACCCTGGTGCACACAGGGCTCCTGACGTCAGTGATGCTGTCCTCATGTATAAATCTGCATCTCAAATCCATATGTAAGTGATATGGCCACGAGAAGACCAAATTCGTTAGCTGTGCATAGAGCAGACGACGTCTACAAGCAATAGATGTCCCATCGTTTCTAAACATGCAGTGTCTCACACTTTCCTCCTATACAGGTGAGTCTGGCTAACACTCCATCTAGCCGATGTTAGATGTCTTTTCCTATCAGTGTAACAGTGTTGGCAATGAGCCACAGTCGCCTGGAGGGACGGAGGTAACATGTCCCTGACGTGCCCTAAAATAAACAAAGTAATAACTCTGAAGCACCTGAGTGACCAGCTCTTCCCTGTGAACCTACAGCAAAGCCCTGCCCCAGGGCCGCAGGCAAGCTCTGACCACAGGCTGGTTTGGCCTCATTTCTACTGCTCATTAGCCATGTGACTTGAGGCTGTGGCTTAATCATGATGGGAATTAGTTCAACACCCATGTGGAGGCTTCCAAGATCCTTTTGAGGATCAAGCTAGGTAATTAATGGCAGCATTATCTGCAAACCAAAAAGTGTCCCACGGATATCAGGGATAAAGATTCATAGGCTTCCCAAGATCTCATGATATCAAATCTGATGATTAATATGAATGTCATTTGGAAAGGGAAGTCATATTGTAAATATCACAGATTAACCTTAATATGTGATGTCACTATCAGCTTAATAAGCTTAACCCCGGTTGGATGGGGGCAGTACTGGTGTGATAACCAACACACACTGAGTGGGAATCAGGTGTAAACATCACGGGCTTCTTCACGGAACCTGTGTGTTCACCCGATCGGCTGTATGGAACCTGTATGTTCACTCATGCCGGCTGTCCCTTCCTGCTCCTCCTTCCTCCTTTTGATCAGCTCTCCATCCAGACTGTGTCCCTGTCTCCCTCATCCAACCCTTGTCTTTGGGAGGCGCTGCCCCCTCCCGGAAGTCCCAGTGGCCGACAGGCACCTGTCCCCGCGCCGGCCTGTCACTGTCCAGGGCGCCCAGGGGACCTGAGCCGGCCGGGTCAAATGGCGATCAGTCTCCCTGTTGGGAAACACTGGGTGGAAAGCATGTCATCTGCTTCAGGACACTGGGATTTGGGAAGAAGATGGGTGCCAACAGGACCTGTCCCCAGAGGATACATTCAAGTTGCAAAGGAGATGGTGCAGAGAACCACAGCTGGTGGTCCAGGCTGACCCGGCTGCAGGCTCTGTCTCTCTTCCTCAGCCACATGACCGACAAACATCCCCAGGGTGAGGCTGTTTGAGTAGGTCTCATGCTTTCTGATACTTAAGCTCTAAAGCATCGTAACTCCAACCAGATCTCCAGGTGGGAATCATTACTGTTCTCATGCCCGAGAGCAGGAAACACAGCTCAGAGAGAGGGGGTAACTGCCCAGGGCCACGGGGGGCAGAGGTGAGACACGCAGCAAGGGCTGTGACACCAGCCTGCATACTCAGCTGAGGCCGGTGGCTGGGGTTTCAGCGGGGTGGACCACTCTGGCGAAGAGTCATTTAACCCGTAACCGACCCAGAGGGCTATTTTCTAAAGTTGGAACACACTAGGGTGCATTTACCCAAACTGTACTCCCTCCATTGTGGACACGTTCTGGACAATTCAAACGCTGTTAGGGATTACAGGACAGACGCGGGGCCATCACTGTAAGCCTGCCCGACCGTCGTCATCAGTCCATTCCATGGAGCCAAAAAGTGAATCCAAACACTCTCTGTGCTTTCAGCCAGGGTAAGTGGGATGTCAGACCAGGGAAGGCGGGCAGAAGACAAATGGCAGGCATCCTGACTGGGGCGGCAACAGAGCACAGAGCAGCAGTGGGTTCACTTGTGATCACGATGGCGTTTTCCCCAGCCAGCGATGGAAACTACCTGGAGGTCTCAGGGTTGGGTCTTTGGCCGATGCTCATTCCGTCCTCTTGTCCCTGTTACTTTATCACCAGGAGTCGCTCCACACAAGTGCTCCCAGATTATTATTAATATAGCCAAGAGAGACCGCCTCCCCTGGGCCTGATCCCTCGTTAGCTGTCACTCTGACGACAGTCCTGTCTGCGGGATAACCCACCACCACGCTGGGCTTTACACGCTCCACTCTGTCTCTGCTTGCCTGAGTTCCCAGGTACACGTCTCTCTCTGTGACAAGCTACACAAACATTCCCAAAGCGGCTGCATCCAGCACACGCGCAGAAGGACTACAGGATTCATCCGTTCTTACCTGGCATGATGATCTCCGGGAAGCCCGTCTTCCGAGCCACCGCGGTGGTCCTGTCCACCAAATGAGGAAACTCTTTTCTAATCTGATGGATATCTCCAGGAAGTAATTTCAGCGTTACCCACAAACCTAGAAAAGCAACAGATGCGTGAGTCATGTTATATCTCATACATCTTCACATCTTGTACGTTTGCAGAAGTCTTCACGAAATCCATTTCAATGAATGAGCAGTTTTTAATTCACAAGGCAATGCCTTAAGAGAAAATACAGGTGGATGAGGAAAAGGAGAGCAGCCAGGGAAGAGGAGCCTGGCACGGGGGAGGTACCAGCATCTGACCACCTGGGACACGAATCCCCCATTGGAGTACCCGAAGGACCTGACAGCACTTAAGTGCTACCCTCACCCAGGCCTGATGACTCTTGAGAGTTGATAATATGCTGAAGGTAAATCAGAAGGTAGCATTTTGCTGGGAGGGGATTGAGAAGGCTATCATTTACCATTCTCCCAAGGAGGGTGATAGCAGAGGAGGCTTCGGGAGGGACACAGGCAGCTCCACGAACCCACGAAAACACGCAGTGGTCTCGTGCCCTCGAGAAGGGAAGCCACGAACACGGTGGAGCACCAGGCTGTGGGCCACCCGTGGACCACCCACACGACAGACGGCAGCAGTCGGGGCGGCCCTCCCTCTGTTTCACAAAGTCACAGCGAAGCGCAGACTCATGCCACCCAACCCCCTTCTCCAAGGGGGAAACAAGGACTTCCAATCCCTCTAAACAAGACGCGAGGATGCCCAGGAGAGAGCACGGGGACCCTGTGAGCCCTGCCCGCCCGCCCGCCCTCCGCAAAGCTGACTCATTTTGTATAAAATACTCCTGGAGCAGCGATCAAACAATAAGAGGGGAGAAAACCCACACATAACAAAGTCAAATGCAGGAGACAAAGCAGGGGCTCTGTCAGCTGTTTTCAAGGACATGCCGTCCTGGCGGGAGTGGAGGGGTCACTCTCAGGAGGCAGGTCATGGTCTCCCCATCCTGGAGCCCTCGGGGGCCTGGCCTACTTGCTCAGCTCTGCAGGACACCACTCCCCGCCCCCTGCCCATCAGAAGATAACATCAGTACCAGCTTGCTCAACTCGTTGATAAACTGATAACTAGGTGACACAGCTTGTTATAATTTAAACACAGAGATTAATTTTTCCTGTTTATGCTAGGCTTAAAACCCTTTCCTCAGAGGAGGAAATGAGGCTAATTTTCAAAGGAAAAGTATATTTTAGGTTGACTTTTGCTTAACCAGAGTAACTAAACACAAAGGGAACTAGCATATGCTGTATTTCAAAAGGAGTCGATCCCTGGGTTGGGAAGATCCCCTGCTGAAGGGCACAGCAACCCACTCCGCTATTCTTGCCTGGAGAATCCCGTGGTCAGAGGAGCCTGGCAGGCTACAGTCCATGGGGTCACAGAGTTGGACACAAGTGAAGCAACTTAGCAGGCAGGCATGCAGGTATTTCAAACAATAGGAGTAGATGGCTGGACGTAGGTGAGGATTCAATGTGCAGGTAAAATACCAGGACCTCTGGGTCCAGGGTTTAGAATAACTTGGGCTAAATAGAAAAGATGTTGTCTACTGTGAAAAGGAAAGATGTAGAATACAAACCTAAAGTAGGCCAAAGCCTGGAGGCCAGTATGAAAGAGAAGGTCATGTTTCTCCAAGTCCCTTCCATGGCTCCATGCACTTGACTGTGACTCGAGGGGTCACCACTGATGGGAATAGGAGCTCCACTGGGCAAAACCCCAGAGACTCTGCAGCTTGCTCTGTGCTGCATTTACTGGGCCCTGCCCAGCTCTCCCTGGAAAGCACTGAAATAGGCCTGCGAGTGAGCCCCGGAAATATGTCACTCCATCACTTCTGTTTCAAGGCCAAGATGAGCTAGTGACATGGCCCAAGGTCAGTTTGGTTCAGGAAGCCGCAATGGTCCATGTGCAAGCAGTCAATGCCCTTCTCACTTAGCTCTTACCATGACCTGAAAGCACCCCTCCTCCCCGAGAAGTCCAAGGAATCAGGGACCCTAGCCTCAGCCCATCTCTGACACAGATCTTGGCCACAGTAACAGTAAGACAGACAGAGGTGGGGCTTGGTCCTCTTTTTAAGCAAGTTCCAGCTGGCCTGCCACCAGTCTCCCCTTCTCCCAGGTGACCCTGTAATAAAAGTGGATCAAAACTCTGATGACACTGCAAGAGGAGCCAGAGGCCTGGGGACCCCGCCCCAGAGTGACTCCAATCAAACAGCTTTAATTGGACCTTTCCGTGGTTTTCAATTAAAGTGCAAATTGGGAGGGCTGGTAATTGATGAGAAGACGGGTCCTGGGTCAGCTGAAAACTGCTCTGTCTACAGAGGCCACGGTTCATTAATGTTTTGGGCTGAGGTGTTGGTTTTGCTGTGTTCCGGGGGTGGGGGATGGTGGTTCAAACCAAAAGGAAGTCCCCCAGAGGGACAGGAGCGGCTAATTCCTGCAGAACATTTTTCAGACTTGATTCACACTCTCCCTCAGAACAATGGGAAAAGAATACAGATAATTGTCTCTTAAAAGTCTAGTGATGTGAGGTAATCAGACAATGAAGCAGGTCCGTTCACCCGAGCCCCACTGAGTTCATGACAAGCCTGCCTCTAATCAAGGACTAACAAGTGGATCGTCCCACCAGTCTCAGGCCTGGGCGACTCTGAAGGTGACTTCCCCTCCGGCTGGAGGCGGGGCCTCAGCAAACACTTGTTTTCCAGCAGCCCTCCCGGCCAGGCGAGTGCCACCTGCCATGAGCCCAAGGTGATTGATTCATAGCCTCTGCCAACAGAAGGTCAGCCACTGGGAAGCTTGTCAGCGTGGGATTAAAAACGATGACTGCAGGCCAGGTGAGGGAGGGAGGAGAAATCCCCTCGATTGCAAAGCTGAAGGGGAACTGGTCTGCAAAACGGAACCACTTTCTCAGGGGTATGGAGTGGGGAAGCCCCGCCAAACATCGTGGCAGTGCTCAGCTCACAACACGAGGGAGGAAAAAGCAGTGAGGACAGCGCACACGGGGAGCTAGGCTGTGTTGAATGTCCGTGTGTCTCTAAACAGCAAGGTGAAACCACAGGCAGGGGGTAGCTATTTCATTCTCTGCTGAAGTCACTCAGGTGTTCTAACAGCGGAGATGGCTGGAGACGTCTGAGGAAGACAAAGGAGTTGCTTCCAGGCCCACCAACTCTGGGCTCTTTCTGAGCGTTTAATCCTAGGATCCTAGTATTTGTATCCTAGTCAATGTTCTCTCATCCAGGACATTGGTTCTCGGCAGTGCTTACGAAGATGACCAGTGAGGAAAGCCTCACAGGCTGTATGTACATCATCAGGGACAATGAGTAAACACCATTACCCTACACCACCACCATCATCAGCGTCAGCAGCATCACCATCATCGGTATCTTTGTAAAATCATCATTGTCATCTTTGTTATCAGCATCAATATCAGCATCATCAGTATCATCATCACCATCATCAGTATCACTGTTATCAACATTACCATCATCAATATTATCAATATCATTGTCATCATCATGACCGTCATCACCAGCATCATCATCGTGATCATCACCACCATTATCACTGCCGTTACCATGATCATTGTTGTCATCATCACCATCACGGTTTTCATCCACCACCATTATTATCATCATCATCAATATCACGATTCTCACCATCATCCCCAACGTCATGATCATCATCAAACTAAAATTCAAACCACACACTATATTCCCAGGCTCATGCAAATGGACACTTAGAGGAACAAAACCATAGGATACATACCCTGGCCCTTGTGGTTGACTTCTTTGGCAGCAATGACTTTGTTTATAACAGTCTGAAGGAAGTCATTCTCCCCTGCCACCCTGGGTGAAAAACGGGATGACATGTTCAGCGGCTTGTGTCGAATGGCGTCGTCCAACGCGAGCCTGGAGGGCACGGGACGAGCAAGACCACAGGAGACAAAGGGGTACAGGGACCCATGGGTGACGGTAACAAGGGAACAGAGAGCATCATCACCAAGTGTGGGAGAGAGTCGTCATGAGTCAACGCACGACAAAGGACAGGATAGGTGACAAGAGAGACAGGGAAGAGCATCGATCAGGAAAATGCTGAACCACGCAAGAGAAGTAAAGCAAACAAAGTCGACTCCATCCCCAGGAAATAAGGGTGCACCAGAGCTACGCTCCATGCCTACCAGACAATTTACAAAAAGGGAACTGATCTGAAAGTAACACGATTGAACAGCATTTAATCCCAAGGGATGTTTATGACCATTTCTTCTATTTCAGTAATTCCTGACCATATCGCATAGGTCAAGCGGTGGGTGCTTTGAAGGGAAAAGCAAAATTAAGATAAAAAAAAAAGATCCCTCGGACCCAATTGCTTGGGAAGCTTGAGTACATACCCTGCTCCATCAGACTATGTACTCAACATAGCCTAAAATAATTAAATGTGAAAACAATGGCATAGTCTTCCGAGAACACAACAACCATGTCTGAGGAGCTAAAACTCTGACACAATTATGAATATAAATCATCAGTGTTTGGGGGACTCATGGATCAGGAGCTTTTGACGGAAGGTGTACCAGGACTGAGAAAATAAATACAAACAGGCGACATGGGCAAAGAGAAATACCATGTAGCACAGCCAAGCACAACATGCAGTGAGCAAGAAGATAAGTGTATAATGTTTAAAATGATTTCCAGAAACAAGGACAAGTGTTATTTATCCCATGAGCCCACATGACTCAAGGGAGCTAAGGGCTGTTTTCATTTACTTCCCCAAGTTAAAAAAGACAGAGAGAGAGAGAGAGAAATGTACACTATGATTCCTCCCCTAGAACTTACCCTGTGATATAATCAATCAGTTTTAATGGAGCAAAAAATGGGTTTCATTAGCATGGCATTTCCCAAAGAACTACTTTCACTGCTTATTTTGCTATTAAAATCATGCTTCTCTTTTGTTTCTAACACTGAACATATGAATCTGGATATCAGTCTTCCTTTAATGGAGCAAGAAGTCACAAACTACAATGCGAGTTGAACATGTAGTTTTTTTAAAGTGGACATTTCACTGCAAGACAGAAAAAGATGGCAGCAACCTGCCATCTCAAGGAGGTCATAACATGTCCCAGTAAAATTTAGATTAGTGAGTCTAAAACTGATAACCCCCTCACTTTTCAAACCATAACTCAAAACAAAATTTTTCTTTGACTTTTCCCATAAGACACTAATAGGGAACAGGTAATTTTAATGCAGTGGTTCATTTGGACATGAAGAAACTCTGAGGTCTAGTATCTAAACGGCATGCTAAACAGTACTGGGCTGCACTTTTTTTCTCATGGGCAACTTATTATCATTTCATACTGCTGTGCTTTATTTATTACCACGATATAAACTCAGATTCCAAGATGATGTTCCCCTTGTTTACTAAACCAACTTCCAGATTCTGTAGAACCAAGCTCCCCTCTGTAACTCTCATCACTGGCTGTGATTCCAAAGTATTAATATCACCACCCAACAGAACATTCCATGATGAGAGGAACGTTCTCCATCAGCACTGACTGATCTGGCAGCCACTAGCCACTTGTGGTCCCGAAGGCTTTAGATGGGACCACTGTGATGGAGGCAGGAAATAAGTGATTTCAGTTAATTTTCATGAATTCAAATGGTTACATGTAGCTAGTGGTTAGTGTTGCACAGAAGAATAGCTCCAAACCAATGAAGCCACAACAAACCTTTGCCTCCAGTTGTGGGGGTGAAATACACAAATGTGAACCCCAATTTAGAGCACATTGATGGTTTTCTGTTATTCTAAATTTCTGAGCCATGCCTGGGGATGCTGTCTGAACAGATCACCTGCCTGCCAAGGAACCACTCGTTTCCACCTGGAACACGTGCTTCTCCAGCCCGGGACTAAGAGCCTGGTCCGTCGTGCAAAGACAGGAAGCAAAGGGAAACCACCACCTGCCTCCTGCCCTCCCACCCCACCTCCCAGGACAGGATTCCTCCCGCCACCCACCAGCGTCACGGGCCTCCAAACTCCCTTGGTCAGCACCTGAAAACAACCCAAACTGCCTAAAATAAAATTTCTCTCAAGCCCGGAATCAAGTAGAAACCAGAAATGAGGAGAAAAGACAAGAACGCAGGGCACCATGACAGGTCACTCTAACTCGATTTATCATTTGCTCCTCTAAGGTTTCATACTGCCAGGAGGAAGCTGCCTCTTGCAATTAACCTAAACCGCTCTAATTCCTCCTCCTCTCTCCCCACCTCGTGTGAGGCGGAGAAGTGCCCTTGAAGGGACTACAGACCATTATCCAAGTGCCCTCTCTGGCTTTAATCTCCTGGGAAATAACACCAATTCTTTCAACCTTTTCCACGGGAACTGCCTTCAAATCGGAGAGTCAATTTAATGAAGCTCCCCAGAGTGCTTTCCAAGCTCGCCACGCCTCTCGACAGACTTCGGGTTAGAACTACATAAACTCTAAACACGGCAAGCACAGGCAGCGTCCACTTGAAGCAACCCAGGGACAGAAAAATTACAAGGATTCTTTCTCGCTTTACAAAAGAATTCAGTCTTATTTTGTTTGGTTTTTTATTTGGAAGACAGCAACTTATGGTGATGAATTTGAAGTACTGTATTTTGAAAATGTGAATACTTTCAGTTCATCCGTATGTAAGGAGATGTTCACGTCCAGAGAGGAACTGTAACTCTGCGTGTCCTACATGATAAGCCAAGTCTGGGATCACACGTAAAACCTTCTACTTCAAGACCATGAATTTTGACCCAGGTTTCTTATGGCTGCAAAAACGCCCTGCACTAAAAGACTAAGACGTCTCGTTATTATAAAATAATCAATTCCTATTCGTGCTGAATTTATAAACTGAATTATAAAGATAACTATTACAAACACACATTTTCCATATTCTATGGAGTTAAGCACTTGGTTTGTCCCATACTTACGGCTGAAAGGGAATGAAGTGCTGTTTGTCTTCATCATCTACTTTTCCATTTATTATATCCGTTACATCCATCACTGGAGACAAGAAAAAAAGAGATGGTTGTGCTTAAAGGTTGCCATTACAGAAAACAAACAAAAGAACTTCAGAATGTCTCCTGACCAAAAGGCATGAACTGACCAGTGGAATTTTTTTTCTATATTCAAGTTTAAAGCATTTCCACATTTGAAAGACCAATTAAGTTACCCAACCTGCCCAAATAGGGTTGGGGCTTAAAGAGCAAAGCTCCATTTAACAAATTCCTCTATTAACCACTGGCACCAATTAAGCTTCTTTTCTGCAACAGAACTTCGTGAGATGAGGAAATACTCTATTTTTCTTTACTTATTGATTTCTTTATTTTATTTTCGGCTGTGCTGGGCCGTCACTGACGCCTGCAGGCCTTCGCCAGTTGTGGCGAGCAGAGGCTGTTCTCTAGCTGCGGTGCTCCGGCTTCTCACTGCGTCGGCTCCCCTTACAGTGGAGCAGGGGCTCAGTACTTGCGGCTCATGGGCTTAGTTGCTCCGCAGCATGTGGGATCTTCCCAGACCAGGGATCAAACCTGCGTCCCCTGCACTGGCAAGCGGATTCTTAACCACTGGACCACCAGGGAAGTCCAAACTGAAATGTTCTATCACAAGCGGCATGTGAAACAGGGCAAGTGTGATGGAGGGACTGAATTTTTACTTTGATTTCATGCATTTATGCCCAAAGAGCCACCTAGGGCAGGGTGACCACTCTGGGCAGCACCGTTCTGCAGCCTCATGTCAGTCTCCCGGCCCCCGAATAAGGAGGCAGTCATAACGTGGCGACAGTTTAGCCACCTTGAGCTGGCATCTGTGGACAGTGTTTCAAGGACACTTGCCATCTAATCCTCAAACTTACCTCCTCTACAGTTGAAGAAACTAGACTCAAAGACCTAAACGAATTCGCCCACAACCTGGTGGCTAGAATATCTCCGAAGCCCCAGCTCAGACCAACACAGTGAAGAACCCCATGCACAGCCCAGGGTGCCGGACACAGGCTCTGTCTCTGCTCAGCCTCCTCACCTGACTGCAGGTAAGAGAGCAACGAGTCCCGGGTATCTGCTTGTGCACAATCCCTTCCCTAATGACATACAACCAAATACTAAATAAACATGGGCAATTTCCATCCCTACCACTCCCCTTCCACCCAAAAACGGGGAAAGTGCTCTGCAGGGGGAGCAGAAGCATCCCATCTAATGTTAAGATGCTCCTATGCCCAAGACCACATCTTGACCGCCAGTTCCGAACCATCACACACAGCGATTGTTTGAGCCCCAGTCCAATCAGTCTTTTGGCATCTGCAGCAGCAGCTCAGACAACCAGCTCTATACGGGCCATAACGAGTGAGTCTGTACCCAGGAGGCCATCTCCCACAGCCCAGTCTGCAATAAGCCACCTTCCTCATCCACAGACCTCTCTCTGCTACCATGGGGCTTATCTCACCAGCCGACTATGAGGCCCCCCGATGGTCCAGCTTTCTCGTCAAAGCTCCCTAGTCTCTAGCCTTGGACATGTCGAGGGGCCCAGCAACTACTGGCAAGAAGGCAGCATGTGAGCAAGAAACACACCGTTGGTCTGAGCACCCGTAAATTGAAAGCTGCCTTAGTTCTGCTACTTTCTAGGACTGACAGTCCCTCTGGGGCTCCCCCAGCCCAGAACTCAGCAGAGAAGGCACTGAAGTTGCCCATCACCATGTCCTTCCCTCACTGGTCTTGCTGTGGTTGGTACTTTGAGCATTCAAAGGTTCCTGCTGTCAAAGGAAGAAGTAAAGGACTTGGGGGCGTCACCCCCAATCCGAGAGCCCAGGTATTTCTATTTTCAGGTATGAGGGTCCATCATAAGGAAGCCAAGCGTCCAGCCATACATAGTCACCATGGATGTGTGACGGAGGAGGACCTGAACAGCCCAGAAATATGACATCCCAGGATGCAGGGGCAGAAGGAGGGGGACGTCGGGATGCTGCTGATGGAGGAGGGACAGCAAAGGCAGGAAGTCGGGCAGGCATGATGAGAAGTGATGAGAAGCACGAGGCCGGGGCAAAGGGCCAGGTCAGCTCATAGCAACCCCACAGCCTGCTCACAGCAACCTGGCACTGAGCATCCAGGTGGCCAAGATGCACAGCAACTGTTTGCAGGGGCTCATCCTCTGCCAACAGTCAGAAGAGACACAAAGATCCAAGTTCAAGGACAGGCACAGGGTACTTAGGCAAGAATATGTTTTAATAGCTCCCTGGACTGTGTATATGAGTATCTAAGTGTGTATGAGAAATGTACTTAGGACTGAGATCACTGTCTTAAAATATGTACCTCTTGTGCCCAAAATGTACCATGACCACACTGCATGATGACATTTACTCCCTCCCTCTTGGAGTGGCGATACGAGCAGCAAGTTGGGAAATACATAAGCAGAATGCTCAGGTCCTTACGTAGCATCTACAGAAACACACCAGCCCACAGCTCAGGACAGCCACCTCTCTGGGCTGAACGTGGGAGGTAAGAGATCACTTGCCCGCTCCCCACCTCATCCCCACTGGGCACTTAGGCTCTGAACCTAAAACTGCTCTAAAAAATCTGTTTAAAGGGAGCCGTGCATGTGTGCTCAAGTCGCTTCAGTCCTGTCCAATTCTTTGTGACCCTACAGGCTGTAGCCTGCCAGGCTCCTCAGTCCATGAGATTCTCCAGGCAAGAATGCTTGAGTGGGTTACCGTTACCACCTCCAGGGGGTCTTCCCGACCCAGGGATTGAACCCGAGTCTCCTGGTCCCCTGCATTGCCGGTGGATTCGTTACTGCTGAGCCACTGGGGAAGCCCTTAAAAGAGGCCAAACAAAACTCAACATAGTAATGAAAGCCCTGAGCTTCCTGGTGATGCAGGTAAAGAACCCCTCCATTGCCGCTGAAACAAGAAATCCAGCGATGTATCAGAAAGGAAGGGTTTTTCTCACGTATGTATATAAACCCGAAGAATCACAAAAAGGACGAGAAATAGAAGGCTGTGCAGTGAACGGCAGCCGTCTAATCGTGAGGGAACATCGTTTCCCAAATTGTGAAAAATGAGAGTGACACAGAGAGGTCCGCCAACAAGGACGTCCCAGGGACACTTTCCTGTCCTTCCACAGAGACAGCCCATTTCTCCCTTTTCCTGCATCGTCACCAGAGGAAAAAAGCCCCTACGTGAGGAGAGCTCTGTCCTCTGCGCTTCTCCTTCTGCCTCTTCATCACCTGGACCATTCTGTGCTGCTGCTGCTGCTGCTAAGTCGCTTCGGTCGTGTCCGACTCTGTGCGACCCCATAGACGGCAGCCCACCAGGCTCCTCCGGCCCTGGGATTCTCCAGGCAAGAACACTGGAGTGGGTTGCCATTTCCTTGTCCAATTCTGTGCAGACTCATTCCTAAATCAATCCATCACCAAGTCAGAAACACCGCAACCCTCCTCGACTAGCTTCCCTCCAGGAGGAGTATGTGGGGCATGTGGGTCAGGGTCTCCGCCAGGAAGCGGGGTCCACTGTCCTATCAAAGACGGGATTTGCGCCCGAAGCTGGTGGGACAAAGACCCCAAGCCGCGTGTCGACGTGAACCCACATGGAGAAGAACAAACACATGTTTCTTCCCTCCAACAGTCAAGCTTATACATCAAGCGGCCCACAGCCCAGTATTCAACAGCAGCTCGTATTCAGAGCAGAGGTGCTGATCTCGAGAGCCTTCGGGAAGAGGAAGGAAATGGATTACCGGCCACCCCGAAAGGCCGTCGCAGGCCCGAGGTCAGCTTCCGCGTGTTGTTATCCCTCAGCTCCATGCGGCCCACGCGGACGATCTGGCACACAAAACTGATCTTCTCCCTTTTCAGGTCTTTGCTTCCCAGGTCCTGGAAATATTAATTTCCATAAATTACTGTGGAGAAGCACTACTCAAGGCAGGTTCAATTGCAACAGACAGTAGAGAGATAGATTGCCACTCTTCTCTTCCAACCAGTTTTTAGCATTTTAATAAGTGATTCACAAGACAAAGAGCAGATGAATCACAAAAGTCAATCAGCATTAAATGAATTTAAGATCCAAGTTTAAGAGACATACTCAACATCATGGAGTAGTACATCTCTGTCACGGGGACTCAAAGGGTGACTAGAGACCCAGAAGGTTTCTGGGCAGCTACGTTATTACAGGAAATTAACAAGTAGTCCCGGCATCCCAAGGACCCAGGCTCCAAGGCGGTGAGAAGTCAGACAGGGGTCATTAAAAATAGTCATTAGAATGGTGAGCAATTCAAATGAACATCTTTGGATGCACTTACAGTGAAAACAGCTCGCAAATTATGTAATCTGTCTATGTCTTTAGGCAATCCTGAACTTGACCAGCGAACCAGGTAGTTTTCACTTGGAAAAAAAAAGGAAATAAAATCAAATTAATTTTCCAAACAGAACAGGGAACCAAATGCACATCCTCAGTGACTTTTAATTAACTTCATGGAGGTCCATTATGCAGACAACGGTATGGGTTCAGAAATAGCAACCACGTCAGATAGAGCATCTCTGCCATTGACATACATATAATTTCCATACAGCATAGTACTCAAGGTCTGCCCGTACGAAATCCCTGAGGTTTTCAGTTCGGATGTCCAGGATTATAACCCAAAAGGACCTATCTGCAAATGGCATTTCATAGTTTTTATTATATTTTTAACAATTTTTTAAAAATTAATTTACAATGCTGTGTTAGTTTCAGGTGTAAAGCACAGCGATTCAGTTATACGTATATAAATTCTTTTTCAGATTCTCTTCCATTATAGTTTATTATAAGACACTGAATATAGTTCCCTGTGCGATACAGTAGGTCCAAGTACATGTACTTTATACAGAGTAGTGTGTATACGTTAAAAGTTTTTTTATTAAAAGCATACTTGTTCATTTGGAATGATTACAGTCTAAAATTCACCATTTATTCAAAGTAAAACTTCATGATGATTTTCAAGCCTGCCATAAGCCAAACATGACGTAAAAATATATGTTAAATCCTATGACAAGAAGAAATAAAGTCTTTATCAGAAGTGACAATGAAATTTGTTCTGTTTTCTGCCATATACTAAGTTCTTAAATTTTCAGTAATATGAGTGAAAATTCTGGAGCTTTATACACACACACACACACACACACACACACACACACACTTACTTCACACACAGTCCAAACCATACTTTTTACATCTGGACAAAGAGAAAATTATACCAAGGAACAAAAACAAGAACTAGGAAAGACAGAACATGAGACATGAGAAATGACAGAGACTGGATTTACAATATTTTATTCAATACATATTCACTGACAGACAGCCTTTATGCAGCAGGCACCAATCTAGACACTGTGTCCCATCCAATCACCTTGGAGAAATAATAGCAGGTCAAAGGTCCAGAAATGACATTCACAGAGAACCAGAGCTCGAAAAGGCAACATTAGGATGAGAGCAATACGGAGCGGGGAGGGGGGCCCACAAACAAAGCATCCCATAAAGACAGCACAGGAAGCAGGACTTCAGTCCTTAAGTCATGCAGTTGCCAGGTTTTGAAAACATTACAGTACTCCAACTCTACAATCAGATATCCACGTCGTTGCCGGAAAGCTGCTCCTGGCCCAGACTCCAGCTGCTTGGGGGGAAGTCTGGCCAGCTGATCGCCCCAAGGACTCCCCACGAAAGCAAGACTTTGGGGTGATTCTGAGGCCATGTTCCCAGCAGTGACGAAGGGCAGGGGCCTGTCACTGACCTGATGAACTTGGACTCCACAGGGTCATACAGAGACATGAGCACCTCGGCATCTTCTCCTATTTTACAGACCACGTTCTTGAGGTTAACAAATAAGGCCAGGGAAGGGGTGGCGGCAAACTTGGCTTGTCTGTTAATGTCTATGTTCTGCTTCTGAGACTGTCAGTGGAAACAAGAGGACAGAAAGGTGACATGAGCAACACTTATGGCTAACGCTTGCTCTGTTCATCCCCTGCAGAACAGAAAACCATGCGAAACCAGTTGCAATAACACAGCAAAGCCCTTCATGCAGCGTCTTCCTTGATGTTGTCTACACGTGCATGAGCCCAGCTGAAAAGCATATGCCTGGGGTGATGATCCCAGTACCGTGAGAAGTTGTACCGAGTATTTACTTCAGATACAAAACATTTAGGGCCCCAATCAATCAATCAGAATGGAGATTACACGTGCAGTTGCTTATTCAATTTTTGATTCTCCCATCAGGTCAAACTCTCTGAGGGCATCTCCGTGTTATTCATCATTATGGCCCCAGGACCTGGGGCACCGTAGACGTTGAGCAGTTGCTGAATGAATGGATGACTCAATCAGCCGACTGTGTTCTGAGTATTGACTACATACAAGTTACCATTAATGGCCATGGGAGACGAAAAGGATCAGTAAGATGCATGTTCCCTGCCCTCATCAAGCTTAGACAGACCCCTCTCCTACTCCTATCAAAGAGGAAATGCAGAATGGGGTACTGTTGCCCATGGGTTAAGACCACAAAGTCAGTGTCATTAATATCCTGTCCCCGCTCAAGGGATGAAAAGCCTTCAGGTCATCCGCAGCATGTTTTGACGCTGGGCTCCCTTCCATCCATCACTGTCTGAAATACATGCTGAAGCTGGGCCTTTTCATGGTGTAGCTAATGTAATCCTGAGCTTCCCTGGTGATGTTTCACTAATGTTGTAAATTGTTACTGAGAAAACGTACCCTGGATGTAAATGGCATGTTACAGAGAGCTGAACTTACTTTTTCTTCTTGCAATCTTTCCTCCACTTGTTTGGAAGCTACTTCGTGAGCTCTGAAAAGACTAATTGTGCTAGTTAGTTCTGGATCCAGAATGTTCCCGTCTTCATCTCTCACCACCAAGTCCAAATCAAGGATTCTAGAACAAGAAGAATTCAGAACTTCACCAACAAACTTCAGTCCTAGCAACTGAGTAAGATGAAATCAAAAGTCAGGGTTACTCTCCCAGTATCAGGAAACATAGTTCTGAGAGGTCACTGTCATTTTAACTTAAAGTGTATGCCCTTGGAATTTAAAAAAAAAAAAAATTACTCAAATGTGACTTCCATTGCCATAGTGACTTATATTCACAGATCTAGAAAGCCCAAATGAAATGTCTGTTGCTAATTACTACATGAACAATATGGACAGTTAAGCACACACACGCTATGCACATACTGGGGGTGTGTGTGTATATAAATTTGTGGTATGTATACACGGCCACATGCACACCCATATGCCCAAATATATATACAGTTGGAGGTTGGGGAGAGGTGGGAGGGAGGAAAAGCTGAAGCAGAGAAACACTCACCACTTTCTCTGGTAGGTTCCATGGCACTACTTTGGCACTACTTTCCTTCTACCTAGAGTCAGTTCTAATCCCTTAATTAGCCTATCAGAAGATTTTCAATAAAGACGTTCTATTGTTTCAACATGGAACATATGGAAGTCATCCACAGCAATGTTAAGAAAACTTTCTGGCCAGATGGCTAAATGTAGTGGCCAACTTAATACACAGGCAGCATCTGGCTAATAAATCTGTCCATCCTATATCTGGAAATGTTTTTTGGCAATAGTCTCTCCATTTCCCATTAGGTGGTTTTTATCACGATTTTATTTAAAGAATAAACAAAGGTGACTATATAAAGTAAGAAACCAAGAGTTTTACAAATGGTGGTGTGTTCTTGTTTTCTTTTAATAAGACACGAGGATCTTAACCACAGATGCCTGTTACTTTGCCTTTGGGGTTTTTCTTTTTATTGAAAGTCTATTGTTGTTCAGTCACTAAGTTGTGTCTGACTCTTTGTAACCCCATGGACTTCAGTGCGCCAGGCTTCCCTGTCCTTCACTATCTCCCAGAGTTTGCTCAAACTCATGTCCATCGAGTTGGTGATCCCATCCAACCATCTCATCTTCCGTCACTCCCTTCTCCTCCTGCCTTCAATCTTTTCCAGCATCAGGGTCTTTTCCAACGAGTTGGCTCTTCACATCAGGTGGCCAAAGTACTGGAGCTTCAGCTTCAGCGTCAGTCCTTGCAGTAAACATTCAGGGTTGATTTCCTTTAGGATTGACCTGTTTGATCTCCTTGCAGTCCAGGGGACTCAAGAGTCTTCTCCAGAGCCACAGTTCAAAGGCAGCAACTCTTCAGTGCTCAGTCTTCTTTATGGTCCAACTCTCGGCAGCAAATTTTTTATTTTTTTAACCATAAGATGAAAGAAAACATCTTTTGAAATAAAGATAAGTTCAATTAGAGAATGTCTTTTAATAGTTACAAGTCGAAGAGTTGACAAACTGACTTTGCAAAAAAGCCTCCACTTAGACGAACTAACCCCCTGCTTCCCTGCTCTGAAGGTCACACGCCTGCACACCCTGTGTGGATGAGTCTGATAACACGTCAAGCAGGTTTAGTTTCCTGAGTCGTGCTCAACCACTGCACTATACTTGTGTACGGTGGATATGAGTTTCTTGGACAAAAATCTGTCTTGTTAAGGACTGCATTTCCTATCCAAATAGTAAATCACGTTTGGAAATACTTCCTTTCCTAACTAGATTATTCCATGACATAATGTATTTTGGTAGCTCCCCACAGCCAAATTAAGCAGGTGGTTTCTGGACATAAGTTCAAAACATGATACTCCAACAGGAAATAAAATCAAAGCTCCAGAAGTTTAGTTTTCAAGCAGGTGGTCTTGAAATGAGTTTCACTGCAACAACATCTAATATCCTATACCCAGAAGTCTCTGGCTTTCTGGGGGGAAAAAAACAAAAACAAAAACCTTCTCCTGTAGTTAATCCAAATACTACATCTTACTGGTAATGTAGCTTTTAAAAACTTTTCACACTTGAAAGTGTGAATTACCAGAAAGCAGAATTGTTGTAATTCTGATTATACAAAATGCTTCTTTCCTTTTTCCAGGACTTCCCTGGGCTGAATGGCTCGGGGCGAAGCTGTCCTATTTTCTGAGCTTTATATTCTAACACATAAAATGAGGGGGTTGGACTGAACCACTAGTTCCCCAATCTGCTGGCCATCACGGTCCAAGTCTATTTTTACAGACAGGGATTTCCAGTCAGCATTCCAGACGTGAGAATTCAGGATCTTAAGAAGTGGGTCCCAGCATTTTGAAAGTTTTCCAAGTGACTCTGATATAGACCAGCATCTGGGGATCGTGTGACCACATACTTTTTAAGGCTTCTTGCAGCTCTGGCATTATATGAACAAGTAGTCATCCAGTAGAAAAGGGCGTAGCCTCCTTCTGGTTACAGAACCTGGAAGGCCTGAGATGGCTGTGCAGCAGAAGAGCGTGCCAACACTGGAACACGCACCTCGATGGGTGAGTAAGCACACCACTGCTAAGGGTACTCAAGCAGAGCTGGGCGGTGCCCTGCGATAAGAGGGAACTTTTGCATGAGACCTACTCCGGTAGAACACTTATATGATCTTTATATCAGAAGTACAAATTTAGGGGGCTGGATTTTTTTTTTCCCCAAAAGGTCTCACAAAACTACTAAGCCAAAGCACTGGTGCAGAAAACCTCTTACACATGGAGAAAAATCATCTTCCCGATAAAACATACTCAGCTGTTCAGACAGCAGTGATGTCCTCAGAGTGATATGGTAAGATGCCAGTGACCTGGACACAGCATAAACATGTCTGCCACCTCAAACGGGAGGCTCCTTGTAAACTCAGCTTGCGTCTCCTCCAAGGTCTTCTTTTGGAGTTCTACCTGATTTTATTACCAGTTTTCATTTGAATCCACTGGGGAGTGAGACCATTCTGCTTTTATGTCTTGGCCACACATCACCTGATCCTGAAAGTCTTGTGAAAAGACATGGTGAGGAGCAAATTCAACCGCACACAGGATGGCAGAGAAAAGAAAAAAAAGACTTGCTGGCTTTATTTTTGTTTGCCAAATCCGGTGTCCCTACACTGGTGACAAGTTCTACGGTGCCCTTTGAGGTCTCCTCCAACTTTCAGAACATAGGATTCCACAGAAAGAAGGCTGATGCCTGTTACTACACAAAGGGCCCTCACGTCTGGACTCAGGGTCGAATGCTGTCAGCAGAAAGGAAAATTTCCTGTTGCGGGAATCACTGTGATGGGGACAGGTTACCCCATCTTCTTGAAGAGAGTGTGTTTCAACAATGACTCAGAAAACTCCGGATGCAATAGAAAACACCTCATCCTTTTAAGAAAGAAAACTGTGCCATCATATTGATGTTAGAAATTTTGTTTGTCATAAGATAGGATTTTAGTCTCCTAAAGGCTTACGGTGATGCCATTATATTGGTTAATGTAAGCATGAAATCATCTTTTGAACAAACAAACCTGTTTCCATAATCAATTTTGGCAGTGACCTTCTTCTTCAATTCCTTGAGCTCATCCTGGGGCAGAGTTCCAGAAAGAATCTGCGACCGCCACTCGATAAGGTCGTAGATCATGTGTCGAACGCTCCGGAACATCTCCCTGTTATCTTGCTAGACGAGGGGGGAAACCAACTGTTAAGTTCTTGATTTAAAAGAGCATTGTGGTTGTTGTTTATGTCGGATTAATGGTGTTTTTAGCATGGAACTGAACACATTAGATGGAATTTGGTTCCCATGACACATGAAAAGATTACAAGGTATAAAAACAATGGACAATCTTCCATATTCAGGCCAGCGTTCCAGAGTATGTAGCCCTGCATCCAAAGTGGACCAGGGCAGGATCTGCACTTGGAGCCCCAAAACCAGCCCGTGAGCTTCTAGTGTCTGGACCAGGAATGGGCAACCCTTGAAGCTCCCCAAGGAAGTGCCCAGCCTACAGGTCTTGCTTAAGGAATCTTCAGAATGCCATTCGCCCCGGTGATTCTCAGCACTGAGAAACTCAACCCTGAGCCCTGGCTGTCAGCTGACTACACGAGGACCTGGCCCTAGGCTGTGGTGCATTCTGAACGTGCAGAGAGGCTTCTGCAAGAGGCAATATCGGGATCTACAAGCTCTTGGTGCATTTACACCAAAAGGGAAACACACATGAGATTCAAACTTCACACCTACTTCTCACTTCCTACATATTTCGAGGGATTTAATGGTACAAACAAAAGCAAGTTTTCCAACAGCATGAGAACAATTCATCAAGAAAATGAAGGATTAACCAAAGGAAAACGAACCCAGTGGTTCTTTCCAAGAACAGAAATCTAGGTGAAATCCAACTATTTAGACTTCTAAATAGTTTTAGATATATAAATCTAAATTTATAAAACTAAATCTATAAATAGATTTAGATTTATCTAAATCTGACATTTAGATAAAATTCTAAATGTCAGGGTGCCAAAAAAAATGTAAATGTGGTCACTGCTACCTTTTAAAATAATGTCTTCTCTGCATAGCTGAACTTCACACCTCCACTCTTTATAGCATTTGACCTTCTTTCTAGGAATTTCTAAGATCCCCTTCACTCATTCAGCCTATCACACCCTAACAGATTATTTTCCATCCTATGAGTTCTCCGTGTTAGTATCATCCTAATCTTAAATTCTTATTTATTTATTATTTATTGGCCATGCCATGTGGCTTGTAACATCTTAGTTCCTGACCAGGGATTGAACCTGGGCCCTAGCAGTGAACGCACCAAATCCTAATTACTGAACCACCAAGGAAATCCAGTAATCTTGACTTCTTAAATGAAAACTAAATAATCAAAATTAATGGTTTATTCTAAACTTATGTTTGTTTCCCTCATCAATTCTCCTTGTCTATTTTCATAAAGCATTATCAAATAACTAAAATCCTTAATAATTTCCTAAACTTGTCTATTGCCACAGAGCAGAGGGAAACAGAACATATAAAAATATTATAAGCAACAAAAACACATGTGCATATGTATAATAAGCATATTTCTTTGGCTTTGCACAAACCTAACAGTGTAAACCCCCAAGAGGCAAGGGTAGACTTTTTTTTAAAAAAAGGAAACCAGGTGATGGTTAGGAGTGTCTGTTAAGGAGCTGTATGACTAAAACCGTGTCCACCAACATATTAGTCAGCATCAACTCCTGTTTGTTTTGCCATATTTTTGTCTAAAAATTGCTAACATGAAATATCGACTCCAAAATTGCTCAGATTTACACAAAATATTCACGGTTAACTTTACGCCTCTAGGTTTTTGAGAACATTTGATGAACAATTACTGTAACTGCTTATTACTGTGTATTTATAGGAAACCACTGTATAATCAAAAGCAATGAGGCTGCCCAGAGAGCAGCTGTGGGACTGAGAAGTCTTCTATGTTCCCCAGAAACTGACACACGACCTTCCCTCCAGCGTCCAAGCTTTGCGCTGACAACAGATGAGGAATCAACACCCTTAAGAGGAATACAGACCTAACAAAAGGTAATCTTCTGCAAATATGAATTTATATGCAAAGAAAATGCCCCGGGGGGATATGAAATGGAAGGTGTCAGGGCCCCAACCCTGTCACATTAATAAGGCTTCTTTCACAATCCGGAACTGGGTGTCTCGCATGAAGCCAAAATGGAAACCATCTGCCTCAGTCTAAACAGACACGCTGAGACCTCGAAGACCATGTCACTTTCTTCAAATGGTAAGAGGCATTATCTACAGGCAAACAATGGCTGATAGCAGCCATCACCCTCTACTGCATCCATGAAGATGCACCTGCGACAGTTTAAAGGCAGATTTTCATTTTCACGATTGACATATAAACTTGGAACTCCAGCTCTGGTGGACTCAGTCGGTGTTCCAAAGTCTAAAAGCAGCCCAGTTCCCTTTTCAGTACAAGCAGAGGTGAAACCCACGGCCCCTTCCTCGACAGCCACGTCACTGCAATCAGCACGGCTGCAGGTGACACAGAGCTGGTGGGAGGGTCGCGGTCCCCGAGGGTGGCCAGGCTACGGGGGGCAAGGCTGCCGAGCAAGACTCGCTCCCACACGTTCTGCTTCTGAGGGTCCCAGAAGAAGGAAAACTAAACCTTTGACTCAGCAGGGTTCAAAAAAGACCATTCTCTATTGCTAAGCTCTGATTCAAAATCCCATCTTCAAACCTAGAGTCTATTATACAGAGTGAATTAAGTCAGAAAGACAAATATCATATATTAACGCATGCATATGGAATCTAGGGGCTTCCCAGGTTGGTGCTAGTGGTTAAAGAACCCATCTGCCGACTCTGGAGACTTAAGATACGTGGGATCGATCCCTGGGTTGGGAAGATCCCCAGAAGGAGGGCACAGCAACCCACTCTAGTAACCTTGCCTGGAGAATCCCATGGACAGAGGAGCCTGGCAGGCTACAGTCCATAGGGTCACATAGACTCAGACACTGAAGCAATAGCACGCATGGAATCTAGAAAGATGGTACTGATGAATCTATCCGCAGGGCAACAATGAAGACACAGACATAGAAAACTGAATTGTGGACATAGGAGAGGAGAGGGAAGAGGAAGGGGAGAGGGGGATGAATTAAGAGAGCAGCACGGAAACATACATTACCACATATAAAATAGATAGCCAGTGGGAATGTGTTTGTGGGATGCAAGAAACTCAACTCAGTGTTCTGGGACAATCTAGTAGAGTAGGATGGGGTGGGAGATGGGAGGGGGCGTTTCAGGAGCCAGGGCACATGTGTAATGAATCACCTGTGGCTGATTCATGCTGATGTATGGAAGAGGCCAACAAAATATTGTAAAGCGATTATCCTCCCATTAAAAAAAAACCCACAAGAGTCCCGTCTTCTCACCACGTAGAGCTGCCTCCAGATGGTAGACCACTCTCGCAGGGTCGTGGTGACCTCCTGAATGAGGGGGAGGTCGCCTGGGATGACCGTTTCATGTTGCCTGGGAGGAAAGCAAAGGGCAGAGACAGCCGTGGCTTCATTAAACAGAAGGGCACCTTGCCAATTTCACACGCAGGCCATAGCGCGCAATATGGAAGCCAACGGAGAGAAAACATACAAACAAGACCGAACCCACGGAGGTCTTCATCCGTCTCTAAGAGTGACAAGTAATTTCTGTACAGAGCCTGAGAACACTCATACATTACCCTAGTGGAAGCCGTCTACCTCACACGCCAAGGTAAGATGAAGGAGGCACATAATATCCCATCAGGACGTCAAGGTCTGACAAGTGGAAAGTGTATTCATAATATGTGTACCCATCTATTTTACAGATGCCATAAATTACCACCAATCTGCGTGGCATTAAAATGCAGGCTTGGGATAAGATAATTTTTTTTTTATATTTTCATCCTGCCTAAAACTCACTCTGTGATAACACATGAAGCGGTTATCCTTGGCAAAATATGGGCAAGGTTACAGCTTTCCAATGTCCACAGGTGCCCTGGTCCCCAATTCTGATTATCCTCTTTCCCTTGTCTCTCCACCCCAGAAGGTTAACTCTTGCCTTATTCTTGACTCCTGATCTATTTGTGCATTGCTTTTTATCCAATGAACCGCTGTTTTCCGGTTACCTGCTCTGGGTTAGGCATTGCACTAAGCAGGATTCCTAATATTTGGGTCTGAGTCAGAGACCGAATTTGGTGGCCTGGGAAGTAAGACCACCTGGGCCCAGAGGCCCTGAACAGACAAGGCTCCCACCAACATGCAATGTCCAGGGGGCACTGAAATAGGTCCCTGAGGCCCAGACCTGTGGGCAGGACCCTGACTGTAGCTCGCAACTGGGATTCAGGGCTGCAAGGACTCAGTGATGGTGGGGGCGGGGGGGGGGGGGGCTCCAAGGAAGAAACACAGGAGTTCGTGAGAGACAACCAGTCCCTCTGGAGAGGTCTGACCACGTGCACCAGCGGGAGCAGCAGCGACCAGGGAGGGGTGCACGGGAGACCGCCCCTCCCAGGAGCGCTTTTAAGAACAAGCCTTTGATGGGACATCTTCAGTTTCTCTCACAGGACGTGACTGGTTCCCAGTGAGGATGTTGATGGAAGTGTGGTTCACTTCGCTCTGTGATGTCCTCCTTACAAAGCCCCTCCACTCACAGCGCGAGGACATCTGTCAGCGGCTGGGCTGCCTTCATCTCACAGAGCTTGAGTTCCGGGCGAGGTCCACTGGGCTCTTCCCGCTGGCCAGGAGGGACCTGGAGCTCAATGAGGCTTCAGTTTCCCACGTGGAGAGGACCTCACTTCACCCAGTGTGTCCTGATCTCCACTCTGGATCCTTCTTACCTTCCTTCCTTAACTGGTCTGATCCATCTCTTGGACTAACTGCCAACTGGTTCTCAGTCTTAACCCAATGTCTGCCTGTCCATCTGTCTGGCGGGGCATGACTGTACTTATCAAGAAATCAACACAGTCCCTTATACCCTTTTCTATTACTCTTCCTAATTACATTTCACATACACTCACCTGTGTACATCAACAGGCATTGAAAAAAAATGATTCCTATACAGCCCAGCACCCATACTGATCCTGATACAAACTGACATAAAATATATCAAGAAAATATTTTATTCAATGTTGTTCACAGATTAGGGTAAAAAGTTTCAAAACTTTCCTTGTTTTACTTCCCCCTGAAATTTCACCTACAAAACAATCTCTCAGTAGAAAAAAAGACCCTCTTACAGGTCATCACATTGATGCCTCTAAATTATTTTCCTTGTTTTAATGATGCACCATGGAACCTCAGAGCCCAACCTAGTCCTTCTCATATGTTAAAAGTACACTGCCTGGAAAAGCAATTTCGCAATCAGCCGCAGAGATGTGATTATGCAGTAATCATATGATTAGTAATTTTATCATTTACATATTTAATGGAGTGCAAAGATGTAGCAGAGACAAAAAAGGAAAACATTTTACTGTTCCTTCCTGCAAGTTCACACCTGGTTATTCATTTGCCATTCCCGCCTAATGGGTTCCTGTTCTACAAATGTCCTTTTAATGATCTTATACATCAGTTTTATGACCTCTAAGAAACATACATCACAATTAGGCAAAACGTAAATTTACACACACCCCAACCAAGCAACTGTTGCTTCTCTCTCCACTGAATTTGTATCACATCCTGCAAAGTCTTCCAGAAAAATGGATTCAGGGCTGGGGACTGTGCAGCCTTTGCTAGATGGGCGGCTCACAGAGGAAGAAGCAGGAATCCACATGGGGTTCTAGAAGGCTGACTGTGCTTCCAGTGCTGGCTGAAGACTCCCTAAAGGCTCAAAGCCATGTTGTGGACAGCTCTAGATCAGAAGTGCCCCCCTTCCCTAAATTCCAGTCACCCTGGATCAAAGGCACCCACTGTCCAACCCTCAAAGTCGCCCTGCGAAAAGCAGCAAGGTCAAATGCAATCACTGCACGACTTCATTTAAACATCAAGACCAGACTCACCCTTTTCCTTCAACTATGGCTTCTTTAAGATGGATGTACGAAGCAGGAAATATACCCTTTGGGAGAAAAAGAGACAGGAGGTTGTAGTATTGATATGAATACTGACTGCCAATCAAAGAGCTGCCCACCCCCCCACCCCCCCCGCCAAAAAGGTGGAGGTGGGGATGACTGGATCACTATTAAATCTGTAAGCCTTTATGCTAAGTCACAGCATGTCACAGAAAACAAAGTGTGAAAGATGGCAACTGAATTCGCTTGTGTTTCAAAGAGGCTGCAAAAGTCTTAGAAGAAAACAGATGCACTCTGCTTGCAAAGGAAAAATCCCATGGGGCCTTCCAGTGTCTTCTCCGTAGGTCACACCTTGTTTTTACTTCAGACACAGGCAGATCAAAAGTCAACTGATGCCTAAAAACAATTTCTGATGACGGCCTCTGACAGCTCTTCCTTTTGAAATACTAAAATTGTCAACAGAAAGAGAGTTTACATGGTCGATCATCACATATGCACTGACTACTTACCTGACCCACAGAGACTTTCTCATCAATCTCCAAACAGAGGGGGCCGTCCGATAAAATACAAAAATTAGGTACATTTCACCCAACCTGCCTGGCTCCAGTGGGGGGACATCAGTTGATGTGAAAATTGTGCTCAGCAACCCCCAAGAGAACAGCACACAAGGCCCAACAGACAATTCTGAGGCGACGGCTCCTCAGGAGGACTGTCAGTCCCGGGCACTGTACGTGAAGGGCCAGGAGCTTCCCCAAGAGTTTTGGACCTGCTTCCTGAGCAAGCACACCTCCCCTCCTGGAAGGAAGTGGAGGTGAGCACCTGGAGGGCAGGAGTGGGGCCCCGGGCGCGGGGGGTTCAGGCAGAGCGGGGGTCTCGGGCAGCAGAAGACAAATAGGGTGCAGCTCCCTGAGATGCCAGGCACGCAGTAGGAAGTCAGTCAGCAGGAAGGGTCACCTGCTATGAAAACAGGAGCTTCTGACTGGGCTTCCCAGGCTTCTGGCCCCAAAGAATTGACACAGGAGATCCAGAAACCACGCGACTCATCCTGCTTGGAAAGGGAGTGGGCACCGCTGGTACCCGCTCCTCCTGTCTACCAGGAAAGAGGCTGCACTTCACGTAAACAAGAATTATCACAGAGAGGGCAGGAGTCAGACAGAAAGACAGAGGCTGGGCAACAAAGAGGACTAGGCGGACCAGCTGCGGGGACACCTCCAGATGCCCGGGTGCACATTTAATGTCAGTAGGTGAGCACTGGTTGGGAGGTGGGGTACCTAAAGAAATGAGTCTCGTCCATTCCCACATCCACAGCTAGAGATATCCCTCAGTCTCAGTAAAGCTGCTCTCGACAATCATGGGGTCACAGAAGGGACAGTGGAAAAATGAGGCTGGACGCACCTGGAGGCTTGAAATGAGCAACTTCTTCAGCTGGAGCGATCAGGACTGGCCATATCTAGAGCTCATTTGTGAACACCGGTAAGAGGATGCTTCCAGAACCCAAGGTCAGGGTGAGCGGGAGTCAAGTCCCTTCTCTGCCACTGCCTGAACTGGGTGGGCCAATGCAAAATCACAGCATCTCTAAGCTGTCAGTTTCCTCAACTGCTAACGAAGGTTTCAGATGGAACAATAAACAGCCCCTGCCCAGCTCAATAAAGTCCTCAACTGTGGCTTTCTCAGATGAAACAGGTTTTCACCTGCAGGATAACATTCTTATTTTTTTTTTAATTAAACTATAGTTGATTTACAATGCTGGGCTTATTTCTGCTACACAGCAAAGTGACTCAGTTATACATTATATATTGTTCTTCATATTCTTGTCCATTATGATTTATCATAGGATATTGAATACAGTTCCCCATGCTATACAGTAGGACCTTGTAGTTTATCCACCCCATACGGACTAGTTCGCATCTGCTAACCCCAAATGATGGAAGAGACAATCAGAGTGAAAACAGAACTTTCTTTGGAGAGGGCTATTCCTCCAGCCACCACGCTGGCATCTCCCTCGTTCAGACCTCAAGACTGCAGGTCATCGGACATGAGAGACTCACAGCCCAGTCTGAGCTCGGCAGCATCAGAATGGAGATCCTGGCTCCCATCTGCAGAGCTGGCTCGGCAGGTTACCCTAACAGCATCTCTCCCATCAGGACAGACTGCCAGAGAGCTCAGCCTGGACACCTCTGAAGTGACAGCGAACAGAGGATGGACACCCCTCCCCTGTCCAGCAGGGCCTGGCTGCAAAGAGTCTGGGGAAAAAACAGAGCAAGAAGGCCCTGAGCTTGGAGAGCTGGCCTTCAGTAGCCTTAGTCACAGGCTCAGGACCACAGGAGGAGCCCAGCCCAATAAGGAGATAATGAGAGGCCAAGTTAAGAAACAAAAGCAAAAGGAACCATCTGTCAAGCATAATTAGATTTTATAAGGTAACGTGGACGGCCTAACCACAGCTTAGAGTGAAACGGAACAGCCGTCATTAGGTTTTGTGAAGCTAAGAATGGAAAAGCCACAACAGAACCACGTACGGGAGTGTCCATGGCAATTGCACGTCTTCGCCCCAGAAATTCAAACAACCACACATGCAAACTGTCCAGGAGGCAGTACCTCTTTCTTTGGCCAGCTGACGTCAGTGGTATAAAAATAATTACAAGCAAGAAGGGAAGAAGCCGGCATGAGCGCTGCAGATCTGCAAATATATCATTAAGGATAACGCAAGACTGAAAACCATGAGTGGCAGTCTACCCAGATCATTCTCTTACACAACCTGTACTTCGACAGGTTGCAGAACTCTACCAGGAAAAGAAGGTCTCAGCTCTCAGGACAACAGGTCAACATCACCCCACACAGCCCAGCCATTCACTCACAGACACAAAAGAACAACTTCTACATACATGTGCTGTTCAGAAAACCATTTAGGGGTGGGAGGGATGAACTAGGAGTCTGAGATTAACATATATACACTACTTATATAAAACAGATAGCCAACAGCAATACTTGTTCCAACCAAGCACAGTATGGAACTCTATATTCTGTAATAACATATAATGGAACAGAATCTATAAAAGAATGGAAATACAAATACGTGTATATCACTGAATCACGTTGCTGTATGCCTGAAATGAACACGACATTGTAAATCAACTATACTTCAATTAAAAAATAAAGTTTTTAAAAAAATTTTAATAAAGAAAACAATTCAGGGTAGCCCACATTTCACGTATTTTCTTAATTCAGAGAAAGAGATGTACAAGGACAATGCTTAGGCTCCATGAGACAGAACTGATTTCTTCTCCTAGGGTGATTTATGAAGGGATATGTACTGTGGTTAATAATAGAGACTTACCTTCTTAGACTTTTTTCTTAAGGTGTAACCTCTGTACCACCCTAAACAAACACAAAGGTGAAATAGTTAGTGAAAGGGACATTAGAGGGTCCTAACAGCACCTTCCCATTGCCTAGAACTCAATCTGCAGAACCACGGGACCTGTCATAGAATTCAGTCATCCTAAGGTTTGCAGAGATGCTTTGGGTGTTTGTAGAGATCATCTCAAAACCAGGCGTGACGCCTGGGCAGATGCTTCACACAAAGAGCTCCAGCTCCTTCGTCTCCATTACCCAAAGTGGTCCTGAGGGTAGCAGCTCCAGGAGAAGCCGCCCTTTGACCACGGAGCCCTGGGCAGGATCCGGGGTGCGCATTTTCCTGTCTGTCCCTCTGCCGGATGGAGCGGGGTCACTGCCAAGTGCACATACCAACACCCTCAGATCATCAACAGTGGCAACACAACAGAAATCCTATTGAGAGCTGACTTCCTCCCCCTTCGAGATGCAGGGGGGCCTGGGGGGTTACCCTGGAGCAGTCACATCGCACAAAGCGCTTCTGTGGCTAAGACCCGACCCCCAACAGGAAGCACCAGGCCCAGGAACACAGGCCCACCTACCCCCTCAGGGGCTGGCCTAGATTCAAGTTCCCATTCTCTCCACGTGGGAGGGCAAGCAAACAGCAGAAGACAGAGGCAAATGCCCAGTGGAAGAGACATTCAATGCTGGGCAGGATCTGACCACACCCTCGGCCCTCCGCTCAGGCTGAGGGCAGAAATCGTCCCTGCCAGTGCTCAGGGGTCCACGGCTGGTCACTCACCCGCCACCGACTCTGCCACACACCGAATGTCTCCCAAAACACTCGAGGGTGCTTCAGGCCACCTCGCTCCAGGAAAGGCAATCAAAAGCCTAGACAAGTTCCACTATGCTCCCCGGGAGCAGAAGGACACCACCCCCCAGCAGAATGACAGACTTGAAAGCACCAGCTGGGTCAGCTCCCAGAGACTGACTAAATACTAGGGTTTTAAAGAAGGCCGAGTGCTGAAGAATCCAAGCTTTCAAATTGTGGTGCTGGAGAAGACTCTTGAGAGTCCCTTGGTCTGCAAGGAGATCAAACTAGTCCATCCTAAAGGAGATCAGTTCTGAATATTCATTGGGAGGACTGTTGCTGAAGTTGAAACTCCAATACTTTGACCACCTGATGTGAGGAACTGACTCTGAAAAGACCCTGATGCTGGGAAAGACTGAAGGCAGGAGGAGAAAGGGACGACAGAGGATGAGATGGTTGGATGGCATCACTGACTGATGGCTGGATGGCCCATGAGTTTGAGCAAGCTCCAGGGGATGGTGGAGGACATCATATGTCAGAGGAGCCTGGTGTGCTGCAGTTCATAGGGTCGCAAAGAGTCAGACACGACTTAGTGACTCAACAAAGTCACCAATCATAAAGTAACAAACCGTCATATGCTGGAAATCAGGGAAGGTGCCCAGAAACTGCAAATGGACCTGTATTCCACCAATGACCAGACACCTCTTCCACAGCAATGATTTAACAACCAGAGGAGGAGTGGAAGCAGGAAGTGATGGAGTTAAAATCCTCCAGGGATTATGAACAGATGCTTTCCGCGCATTTCAGAAACGAAGCTGCAAATCGCCAGGAGCCTTGTGAAGGATTTGCTAAGACCGAGATTCGACCAGTGAACCCACTTCACTCCTGACAAGGCAACTACACGGTGATAAGGGGGCACGGGAGGCAGAACGTCGGGGTCTTGCTGCGTATTTGGAGGATTATCTCCTGATAGCCTTCCACCATCTCCCTGGGAGGTTTCCACCTGCCCAGCCACAATCAGTGTCCACCTGGGACGTGTTCATGGACAGAGAAGCGGAAAAAGAGACAGGGTCGATGCAGTAAGCTGTTCAAAAGGCCGTAGTTAACATAGAGGACTGCCCGCTTTCCTGTGATTTTAACCCTCCCGTATTTTCAGTATTACCATGCCCTTTCTTTCCTGAAACTGACATGGGGTGAATGTCCCAGAACATGTAAGGAAATACTTCCAAGGAATGAGAAAAAGACAGAGCCCAAGACAAAAATAAAAAAAGTTTATAAACACTGTAGAGAAGAAACCCAAAAGACTTACATATGAATGAAGAGATGGTCAAACTTACTAATAATCGGATTGAAACACATATCAAATCGACAGTTTAGAACACAATTCGATAGAGTGAGGAAAGTTCTAACACTGCAGGATTCAAGCAGCCCCGGGCACAGAGAGCGGGGCAGACAGCATAACCAGTGTGGGCAGGACCCTTCTTCCCCAGAGTATATATCCCCGCACCCCAGAGCTGCCACGCATCCAAAGACACCCGCACACCTACCGCGCTCCGCGGGGCAGACGCAGGAGACCCATAGCCGCACGACCGAGGGAGCAGGCGAGGGGCAGGACGAGTGCCCATCACTGGGGGGGTGGTTAGTGAAACGTGAGGGTCACACACAGCAGTGAGGGCCAGAGACTGAAAGCTTGCAAACAGGGCTGTGTCTTATAAAAAAGTAAAAACAGAATGAGCGTTTGTGTGTGTTAGTGGCTCAGTCATGTCTGACTCTTGTGACCCCATGAACTGTAGCCCCTCCAGGCTCCTCTGTCCGTGGCATTCTCCAGGCAAGAACACTGGAGTGGGTTGCCATTTCCTCCTTCAGGGGATCTTCCCGACTCAGGGATTGAACCCAGGTTCCGTGCATTTCACAGGCAGATTCTTTACCGTCTGAGCCAAATGAGCACTACAACCACATTTATATACACAGAAATATATGCATGCCAGCCAGTACAGGCAACATAAAAATTCACTTCAAACACAGCAGAAGGGTTTCCCAGGAGGGATTAAAAAAAGATGAGGAGCCTTTTTCTTTTCCTTTGTGATAATAGATGGTGGTTTCTCTTATAACGGCTTTCCCAAGCAACAAAGAAAACCTAGGGTTTCCCTTCTCAAGAATCTTTGCATGTTATTCCTTCTAGGAACTGAGCCCCCAGACTGTGTGCAAGAGGCCTCACCAGACAGAGCAAATGCAGAAATAGATTAGACGCAATTATTTCTAACCTCCAAGAGCAGATTCCCCTAGGACAAGCAAGGCTCGAACCACAAGCAAGGGCAGAGACTGGGGATCAAGGAGAGAGGACAACCCCTCAAAGGCTTCACGGAGGGCAGGAGGGGGACATGAGAGGATGATGATCTGGCTGCTGCTCTGTGGGGGACAGGCCAGGCAGAATGGAGCCAGGAGCAGGGCAATGCATGGCTTGTCGAATTAACAGGCTGATTCCGTTCTGCCAGGCAGGGCTCAACCAACCAGCTCCAAACAAGAGACACCTGCCCAACGGCAAGAACAGGTCAGACGTGGTCCTCAAAGTCAGAGAGGGCCCCATCCCGCCCAGGAAGACGGCGGCCACGTCTGCACGCACAGCAGAGCGTTTCCTGCAGAAGGGCCAGCGCATGCACACGCAAGCGCAGGGCGGGTAGCAATGAAGACAGGACCAGACAGAACGGAGGAGGGGGCGGGTGTCAGCGAGGAGCCCAGGGAGGAGTGCTCAGACGGAGTCTCCAAGGATGGCTCCAGGTTATAGTCAGGAGGGGGAGGGGGGTGGCGGGTGGGCAGGGCAGCCTCTGCAGAGATCCGCTCACACAGCATCTGAGAAGCCCCCAGCAGCAAGGCTAGGACACACCTGAGGAAAAGCCTGGGGCTCAGGTGAGACAGGGGCTTCCCAGGCGGCGCAGTGGTAAAGAATCCATCTTTCAATGCAAGAGACACAGGAGATGCCGGTTCGATCCCTGGGTGGAGAAGATCCCCTGGAGGAGGAAATGGCAACCCACTCCAGCATTCTCACCTGGGAAATCCCATGGACAGAAGAGCCTGGCAGGCTACAGTCCATGGGGCCGCAAAGAGGTGGACATGACGTAGCAACTAAACCGGCTGCCCATGCAGGGGACAGGGATGCACTTCCTGGTCCCGGAAGATGCCCCATGCCGCACGGCAACTAAGCCCAGGCACCACAACTGCTGAGCCCACGCGCTCTAGAGTCTGGGGGTCCCAGCAAGAGAAGCCACCGCAGCGAAGAGCAGCCGTCCCTCGCTGCAACTAGAGCAAAGTCCACGCAGCGACGACCCAGCAGAGCCAAAAATAAATAAAAACAGAAGCATTTTAAGTAGTTTAGGAATTGCCCTTTAAAAAAACAAAAGGACCTAATCCTATACATCGCCCTTATTAAAAAGGAGAAATAGGCACAGTCAAGCAGCGGGAGATCACCGCGTGATCCTGAAGACAGAAACCAGGGCACCGCACCTGCGGGCAAGGAATGCCAATGAGGACAGCAAACGAGCAGAAGGCTGGAGAGACCCGTGGGGCAGCCTCGCGTTCTCAGCCCTGAGAAGCAACCAACCCTGCCGACACCCTGACCTTGAACCCTTAGCCCTATAACTGTGAGAGAACCCATTCCTGTTGTTTAAATGCCCCACCGAGCGACCCCTTGTTACCTCCGCCCCAGGACACCCAGAGGCGGTCTTCAGAAGACCTTCCATTGACGGATGCTCATGGAAGGAAAAGGGATGAAGGTGTGTCGTGGAAGAAAACAGATCATGATCGCTTTGAAAAATCTGAATCAAGTTAGAGCGCTGTGTTTTTTATCACAAGAGCACCTTCCTAATCTGGCGGAAATGCTGCCGTCCCCCTCAGCACAGCATACACCCCTTGGAGATCCTTCTGGAAATAAGCAGGTGGAAGGACCCGCACCTGCTTGAGCACTGGAGAGTCACTTTATCAACACCGGCGACCTGGGTTCACGTCTCCTGTCTGACCTGGACACTGCTTACAGGCAGGGACATACCCAAAAGGACCCCTCAAAGTTCCGCCCACCTCCACGGTGACCTGGAAAGTTTTCTTTGCTCTCTGCTCCAAGCCTCCAAGAGCCTGAGACGGACAAATTAACCATAACTTGCAGGTAAACTTGTTCTCTGACCCTGAATATGAGGAGTGATCATTTAGAAATCATATTCTCTGGAGCAATTCCAGCAGCATCCTACCCTAAACAAGATCACAGAGAAAAAGGAAATGAAATTTGACAAACGGAAATAAATTTTCTTAGGGGGAAAATGTGGAAGGGGCTGAGGAGAATGCCACAGGCTAACACAATCCACAAAATTTAAACGGAACGAGAGCAAAGAGCAGAAAAACAATTATTCCATTGTAATCCAATGACAATCAAGTCACCAAGTTTCCCAAAAGCAAAACTGTGTTCCCCCCACACATTTCTCTGATCGGATTGTAACTAAAACCAAAAAGGCTGTTGTCAAAGAAGGGGAATTGGTTTTCCGTTACAGGGTCTTTGCAAAGACTGGAATACTGTAATCAGCACTTGGAAGATGGATGAGCCCAGAAACCAAATCCTCGCTAAAGACTCCTTCATCATGATGCTGGCCAAAACATCAATGCCTGCCACCATTTTTGTTTAAGTTAAACGTACAAAGAGGATCATCGACTAGCCGAAGGATTCTCCTGTTTAAAGAGTGCATTCTTCCTAAGAAGCAAAGAACGAGAAGTCACGGCCCCCACTGCCCAGGCTGCACAGGAAATTGCTATCTATTCAGGAATGACATCACTGCCCACTGTTTATTAACCAGGATTTCAAATGCAGCTGACCCGGGGCAGAAATTTTAAAAAAAGATATAAGAGCGTTCTTCCCTTGAGATCAGAAAAGTGTCTGAGATGAGAGGTTTGATTCTTAACCTCTAGCTAATTTCTCTGTTTCCTCCCAGCCACTGGCCATATAAACTGGGGGCACATAAGGCAATCCAAGTGTCAGCTATAAAAACTGAAAATAAGCAGAGGGTACTCATTCACATGGCGAGGAGCACGTCTATTTCTGCATCACATCCGCTACCAGGCATACGCCACGGAAGCCGATTTCCACCCCCAGTGGGACATTTTTTAGGGTAAAAGGTGCAAATGAAATAGAATTCCAAGCCAGAAGGGGAAGTAAGGGACATGGACATAGGTGTTTTAATGGGTTTGTGCTTCTCCAGGAACACGGGAGCAAGCTGCAGCTTGCCTGATGCAGAAGCCGAACGAGGCATCACTCGTGTGCAAAGAGGATTCCGAAGACTGAGTGTGAAGTTCAATCTGTGATTACTACGGGATGTCTGCAATTTTCTCTCCCCACTCCTCCAGCCCACCTCCTCCTGGGAGGGGTCTGGCTAAACCCGATCTGAAAGCAATTTTGCTGTGGAATTACCAATTTTAATCAGTTCTCTTTATTTCTTTGTTACATGGGAGTCACCCTTCCAACAGGAAATAGGGCCACCAGTGCTACCACACAATCTCACAAAACATCCAGATGTGAGGAATCGGACACTCAAGCCCATCATTGCTTCTTTTCTGTGCAGCGATAAGCCACAGCATAAAATGAAAGGGGGCCCGTTTTAATGATTTGCGAAACACTAACATGAAAACCAACTGCCTGAAAAACCAAGGACACTGGAAAACCACTGTCACTGACCAGGGTATTCATCGGATAATTACAACAACTGCTTCACTGGACCACATCGCACGTAGCGGGAAACAATCTCTGCTCACCCCTCAGAAAATGGGGACACAGATTTTTTTAAAAAGGATTTAAGACATGATAATTTTGGTTCCTCTCAGCAAGTTGTTAACAAGTCTAAGTGAGAAGATAAAAAGTCTTACCATTCACATCAGACACCTCAAAACACTGAGCCAAATGCTAAAATACCTTAAATGTATTTTTTTTAAAAAAAACTTTTTTCAAGCGGTCAGTTATTAACAGTCAAGATGTATATACATTCATTTGCAAAGAAAGGAAACAATGGTGTTTTAAAATAATGAAAACGACCATTTCAACAGAAAACTCTAGAAGTTAAAAATTTAGGAGTTTAATTTTAAGTTCATCTTAATTTTGTCTAAAACTGACTTCAATAACAGATAACCTCACCGCTGCCCGTTCCTAACACAGCATCCACTGTGCAAGAAAAGCAGCAGTTAAGTGTTTTCCTAACAAGGTAGTGATTGGCCCATGAGGTTCTGAAAGTGTCCTAACCACACCAATTGTGAAAGGAAACACACCAAAATAAATACGCACCTTCATATGTCTCCAGGATGTGCACGGCGTCTCCTATTTGTAAAGAAAGTTCATCCGCTCCCCGAGCATCATAGTTATAAAAAGCTGTTCAGAGAGAAAACAGCAAAGAAGCTATTAGTAAAGATGAGATTAAGCTGGCTTGTTTCTGCCTCTTTTTAAGACTGAAATCGTCTGCCTTTGCCAGGATCATCCTCTCTGATATCCACAAAAGGAGCCTTTCCTTTCAAGGGTCCTCCGTTTAAAGTAGAAGAAATTCATAACCACTCATGACACCAGGCAAGCACAGGTGGTTTACTGTGGTAAAACGATGTGAAATTTGCCTTTTTAATCATTTTTGAGTGTACACGTCGGTGACATGAGCTACATTCATAATGCTGAGCTCCGTTACCACGATCAATTTCCAGAACTTTCCCATTACTCCAAACAGAAACCCCATAACCATGAAGCAGTAATGCCTCACCCCTCCCCCTGCCAGCCCCGATAACCTGTAGCCTACTTTCTGTCTCTGTGAATCTGATTGCTCCAGCCACCCTAGCAGTGGAATCACAGAATATTATCCTTTTGTGTCTGGCTTCTTCTGTGCTGGGCTGTGCTGAGTACTCAGTCGTGTCCGACTCCTTGCTACCCCATGGACTGGGGCCCGCCAGGCTCCTCTGTCCACAGGGATTCAGGCCAGAATACTGGAGTGGGTTGCCATGACCTCCTCCAGGGGGTCTTCCCAACCCAGGGATCGAACCCAGGTCTCCTGCATTGCAGGCAGATTCTTTACCGTCTGAGCCACCAGGGAAACCCAAGAATACTGGAGTGGGTAGCCTTTCCCTTCTCGAACGGATCTTCCTGACCCAGGAATCGAACCGGGGTCTCCTGCATGGCAGGCGGATACTTTACCAGCTGAGCTACCAGGGAAGCCTGTGGCTTCTTCTACTTAGCACAGTGTTTTCAAGGTGCACACACATTGTTCCACGGATGAGAACCTCATTTCTTGTCACGGCAGAGTAACGTTTATAATAGGAAGAAAACTGAAGCTATTGTCAACAACATTTCAATTGTCACTTCATATACTATCATATATTTCCTTTTACAGACTTTTCCACTAGATGACTTTTTCCTGTCTATAAGTCAATGACACATGGACTGAGTATTCCTTGAAAATCAAATTGATTTTAAAAGTATCATAGAGCCAAAGATGCTATTAAGTCCAAAAAAAAAAAATACATTACAATCAAATAGGCAAAAATATGTCTTATGTTAAGAAGAAATCCTTCAAATTGACAATACACAACACATGTCTGAAATCCCAAACATTTATCTGACATAAAGCAGTTCTGTTCCTCCTAGCTGAGCATGCAAAAGTCATTCCATTAAATTCAGGCCATGCTTTTGCTCAAGAATGTTGATAAAGGGAAATACCACAGTGAAAACTCCCAAATATTCAGTTAGCCCACTCTCACTTTAAAAAATTACAGTGATGTTATTCCTTCCCAATGGATTCTACCTTAAAAGATTTTTCAGACTTGAGGTAAATAAAACTCATCAAAACATTTCCTCAAGCAGGATCAAACTCTCACCCATCCATCCTGAACACCCTGCTGGACTAGACCGTCCTTTACAGGCACTGTTAACAGGTCCATCACTGGAATTCTCCCTGATCACATGGCGTGCAAACTTCTCATGCAAGCATGGGGGGCCCTCCACCATCTGACCGACCACCTGGCCTTCCTTCCAACCATCCACTCCTGGTCCCTGTCCCTATTTCTCCCTGAAAGAATCTGCCCATCCCTGTGTGTCCCTCCTTAGTCTTCCCCCACCAACGGGGTCTTCCCAGCAATGCTCCCTCTTTCAGAGGGCCAATTCCAAGTATGTGTTGGCTCTTTCAACCCCTTTCTGCAAAAATACCCAGCACCACAGCACACTTCCTGTTGCAGCTCCATAACCAAGCTATTCAATGTGTTTGTGGTCTCTGGAAGCAGAGAGAATAGGCAAGGTACCACCTCTATCCCTGTACACCTGAGTGGCCTCCAGCAAATGATCTACCTCTCCCTCATCAGCTTCCCCAGTTGTAAAATAAGGAGACTGATTTCTACCTCATAGGAGCGCATGAGTACTTTGTGTCTTAAAGAAAATAATGCTGCCTACGGCTCTGTTGATTTGATGCAATGGGTTGCCCCCAGTAAGCAATCATGCTTAGTCACTCAGTCGTGTCTGACTCTTTGCAACCTCAAAGACTGTAGCCCACGAGGCTCCGCTGTTCATGGGATTCTCCAGGCAAAAATACTAGAGTGCGGTACCATTTCCTTTTCCAGGGAATCTTCCCAACCCAGGGATCAAACCTGTATCCCCTGCCTTGCAGGCAGATTCTTCACCATCTGAGGCACCAGGAAAGCTGTAAACACTCAGTAAATTGTAAATCTTTTTATTGTGTTTGGGGGTATTTTGTTTTTACTGCTATGAAGACTTCTCTTACTACCAGAATCCTTTTTTAAAAATCCAAAATGAGCAGGTTATCACACGAACACAAAAATTATAAAACATCAGTAACCATACATACGTAGAAAATTCTATTTTCCCAGGTATTTTCCTATATTTTCACCCAAATTCATAAAATTTAAATGGCCTCAACTGACATTAATGGTTATTAGAAGTTATTAAGTTTATTTAGCATTTTATGGTGAATCTTTAACAAGAAATAACTGCATTAGAGAAAGGAAGCTCAGAACATATGCCAGCCTCTCCCAGCCCCGAAAAACTACTTCCAAAGCCTTTAGAAACCATAAATGCATTTATCACCATTCTTAACAGCATCCCTGCCAGCACGCCTATTCTATTACTGATGCAGATAAAAAAAAATAAACATGTCAAAAACAATACAAATAAAAGAAAATGAACACGTCCACTGTAAATACATTCAGGTCTATGTGAATTTGTAAGGCCCACACACAATAACCTTTAAGTAGTGGCCTCTCCATCTCTGAAGTAGGCAGAAAGGCAGTTGTGAAAAGCTCATACACGAATAGAAACAATTCTGAGACTCCCCTGGTGATCCAGTGGCTAAGATTCTGCGTTCCCAATGCAGGGGTCCCAGGTTCAATCCCTGGTTAGGGAACTAGATCCCATATGCTGCACCTAAGACCTGGTGCACGCAAATAAATAAATATTAAATAGATAAATAAATAAAAGCAGTGGAGGAGCCTGGTGGGCTACAGTCCATAGGGTCACAAAGAGTCGGACACAACTGAGCATGCACGCACAGCGGAGATTTAAAGAAATAAACTCAATTGATTAACAACCTTAAAAACAAAGGTTAGAGACATTCCACAATTTACTACGAAAGTGTGAGTCACTCAGTTGTGTCCAACTCTTTGTGAGCCCATGAACTGCAGCCCACCAGGCTCCTCTGTCCATGGGATTTTCCAGGCAAGAATACTGGAGAGGGTTGCCATTTCCTCCTCCAGGGGATCTTCCTGATTATGAAATGAGCATTAAAGACCCACAGTTTCACAGATGAAGGGGAAGGGGGCCTCAGAGGGTTTATGCCATGTGGCCTCAAATGACACAGCACAGCCTGGACCACAATACTGGCCGCCCTGCCCACAGCCTCAACAATCCCACGTTTAAAGGCAAATCAAAAGACTTGACTATATATTTATACAGTGTTGAACAAGGAAGCAGGAGGGCGGGGAAAATGTGACAGACAGAATAATGGCCCCAGAGACGTTCACAGAATCCAGAACCCTGTAAGGCAGAGGGGCCCGTGGCCGATGAGATGCACTTAGAGATCTAGAGATGGGGGTGCTGGTCCGAGGTTATCCGGGGGGCCCAGGGTAATCCCAAGGTTCCATGAGAGGGAGACCGGAGAGTCACACGAGACGTGACCACGGAAGCACAGGTCCAAGTGGAACAAGGCGGGGGCCGCGAGGGAAGGAATGCTGGCTCCTCGAGACACGGGAGAAGGCGAGGAAACGACCCTCCCCGGAGCCGCCGGCAGGAACACAGGCTTGCCTGCCGCAACCTTGATCCTTTTCCTAGGGTTATACATCTGCATTGTTTTAGACCCCTTATTTTGTAATTTGCTACAGCAACAAAAGGAAAGCCATACAAGGAGACACACGGAAAATGATTTAAAGGTGGTCTTTTGTGCGTGATTCATTCACTGCTGAGCAGGGCCCCCAAGTGCAAGCATCTGAAACGGATGAGTCTGAGGGCTGAGGGTCCCCAATACCTAGGTGATACAAAAATTAGAACAATGCAGTGAATTTTTTCGTAAATAAACCCAAAGGTATTCAATGTAAAAGACTATGCCCTACTCTGATCACCTGACCTTTCAAATCTGCCCCTCTTTTGGAAGAGGCGGGTAACAGCCGAGACGAGAAAGACCAGAGGCATCTTCTCCTTTACGAAGGACACTGATGATGGACGGCACCTGGGTTTTCAAATGTCTTTACACGACACGAGCACAGAGACGGCGGCCTTCCTGACATCTGTCTTCTTTATCTCTCTGGTCTGTTAAGAGGCGGGAACACCCCCACAAGAGAACAGGGTCATCACGCCTCCATTCACAGCTTCGGAGAGAGCGGCCATCACCTCCCTCTGGCTGGTGGGCGTACGCTAAATTGATTCCCCCTCCTCAAAGACATTTACCTTTTTTAATAGCCTGACTTAAGACGGGTGTCGCTGGGTATAAATGGAACTTCACGTGAATTTCTCAATCCTGGACCGCAGAGCCCAGCGTAGCAGCTTAACTTGTTATTTGTGTGAAAAGTGAAATGGGAAACGGAGGTGGAGATGGACCCAACTCGAAGCTCCTTTCTCAGGACACCGTTTGTTTTCTTTTGGGAAAGGGGAGGGATTTTGGGGTTTTTTTTTTTGTTTTTTTCTCTCAAAAGAGGCAGCAGTAGCCCAGAGTGAGGAAGCGCATGGGTCTTTTCTTCCAAAATAAAAAATGAGCACCATGGTCCATGCTCCACACAGCTTATATGCATCAGAGATGTTGAAAAGCCAAAGTCATCTCTGCTCAGTCTCCTGATCGACCTAAAAAAAGGCTGCCTGGGAACAGAAGGAAAGAACTGTGGTTCATAAATCAGAGAGGAGGGCTCCTATTCACATCAAGACTTTTAATACCACTGATGGTGATGATACGGCAGATGAAGGTGGTGATGACGGTGATGGTGGTGACGATGATGAAGCTGACGGTGACGGTGGTGAGGGTGATGATGATGGTAATGACAGGGAGGATATTCTCTGGGCTGGCCAGTGGGCTAAGAGCTTCCGTGAGCCACTTGGGAAGCCCAAGTCACATGTTCAGCTAATTCAACCCTCCCAACAGTCCTAGAAGATGGAGCTAGAATTTTCCCCATTTCCCTCATCAGGGTTTATAGCAGCTCAGAATCGGCCCATACATGAGCAGCCAGAGGCCCACCTGGATGAGGGGCCAGAAATGCCAAACCCCTGCAGGGTCTCTTCCTCAACCCTACCCCTCTCTGAGCCTCATGCTGCCCTCCTGATGGCTCCCTGAAAATTCCAACATCCAGCCTGCATCAATGACAGGCAAACATGTCCAGGCATTCCTCAAGTCCACCAGAGTCTAAAACATCAGGCTAGTGGATTTCACATTTCTTACACAGAATAACCCAAGCTGGGGTAATTCCAGAAATGCAAGACTGGTTTAACATCCAAAAACCAATCAATTAATTCACCACATTAACAACAGTAAATAGTAAAGAATCACATGATCACCTCATTTGGCACCGAAAAAGAATTCAGTGAAATTTAAATCCTATTCAGGGAAAAACAACAACAAAAGAACTATTTGACTATTCTGACATTTGTTATTATGGTTCATTCACTCAGTCATGTCTGACTCTGGGAGACTCCATGGACTGCAGCACGCCAGGATTCCATCCTTCCTTATCTCCCGGAATTTGCTCAAAATCATGTCTATTGAGTCAGTGATGCCATCCAACCATCTCATCCTCTATCACCCCCTTCTCTTCCTGCCTTCCATCTTTCCCAGCATCAGGGTCTTTTCCAGTGAGTCAGCTCTTTGCATCAGGTAGCTCCAGGTATTGGAGCTTTAGGTTCAGCATCAGTCCTTCCAATGAATATTCAGGGTTGATTTCCTTTAGGATTGACTGGTTTGATCTCGCTGTCCAAGGAACTCTCAAGAGTCTTCTCCACCACCACAACTGAAAAGCATCAATTCTTTGGCACTCAGCTTTCCTTATGGTCCAACTCTCACATCCATACATGACTGGAATGTATATATACATACATACATGAAAAACCATAGCTTTGACTAGGTAGACCTTTGTCAGCAAAGTGATGCCTCTGCTTTTTAATATGGTGTCTAGGTTTGTCAGAGCTTTCCTTCCAAGGAGTAAGCGTCTTTTAATCTCATGGCTGCAGTCACCATCCACAGTGATTTTGGAGCCCAAGAAAATAAAATCTGCCACTGCTTCCACTTTCCCCCCATCTATTTGTGATGAAGTGATAGGACCGGATGCCATGATCTTAGTTAGAGTGGAAAAAAAAAAAAATACTACAGTCCATCCACCCATTTAACAGAAGAAAACACAGAGCCGTCCAGAGGAGTCATGACTTGCTCAAGGAGGCACAGTGATGGACAGCAGCCCTGAGACCCTGGGGTGTCCCCTCCACCCCATTCTTCCTGACCCAAGCCTTCAACATCTCTCACTGAGATGAAAAATAACATTTCAGCAGGTTTCCTATATAAAATCTTTTCTTCTCTCCATCACCAAAGTTACCTTCCTTAAATCTTACTCTAAAACACTACACGATTTATCTTGGCTTCCTGAATCATGGCTAATCCTCCAGCAGAGCATCCAAAGCCCAGTGGGACATGACTTCAGTCCATCTTTCCAATCCCCTTCTCCCCTACTCACCCTCCTCCAGCTCCACCTCCTCCCACCCCAGGCCTGCTCCTCCCACTGGGAATGCCACGTCCCGCTCTGCCTCTGAAGACCTAACTTGTCTACAAGCGCCGCCCTTGCTGGATTCTGACTGTTCCCCCTGAACCACACACACACACACAAAGAAAGGTACATGTACACCTGAATTAACTGCTTGCTTCCCAACTGCTCTATAAACTCTGTGACAGCCCACACGTTTGGAGGGTTACTTATCTATCTATCTGTCTTCTCCTCCAGATCAAACTCCTTGGGGACGTAAACATTTGCTCATCATTGGATTTCCCACAGTAGCTAACACCATGCCTTGGAGGCACTCAATAAAAACTCACTGAATTTAACCAGACCACAAAGTATTCTTTCTTGTGAGGTTTGCAACAAGAGAGAAAGCAAACACTGTATCATGTGTTCCTCTTCAAAATGATCTTGACCTCTACAGACAGATCCAGGAGCCCGAGACGGATTCAGTCAATAAGAAAGAGAGACACAATATTAGCTTTCTGGGCTCTGCTTTGGGTCTCTTCCATCTAATGAGATAATCAACCATCAGTGCTCGGGTTCAAAGCCACCTTAATGCACCAAAGACATGGGCTTGACCACACATCACTTTTCAAAATCTGCTCAGCTCTGAGCTTCTCTCTCTCTTTCACACACTGTCCCCTTGAAACATGACTTCAGCATTTCAAGGAGCAATTTAAAAGTTAATTAATTCTTTCAGAAAGTCAATTTGTGAAAATTAATTGCTCTGTTTGTGATCTCATTCCCTTTGTCCTGCCATCAGTGGTTAAAAAAAAAAAATTTCAACAGCATGCATCTTTTCGGTTCTCAGGGCTGGGGAAAATTCAGACCATGTCCTTAAGGGTCCGGGGCCCAGGTCCTGGCTGTGGCCCCTGCAGAGCTTCCTTCTAAAAGGCTGGCTGCCTGCTGTCCTTTGGTTTCATAGCTCATCACATGGTCATCTAGTCCCTGCCAACCACAGCCATACTGTGTTTCCCAGACTCTGTCCAGCTCCTGCTGTGGTCCAGCAGTGGGCCGGGGCTGATGCTGCAGAGATGGGCAGAACACGATGTTGCCCCAGGAAGTCCATGCAGCCTGGTCTCTAAGGAACATGCTGGACCCATTCAGGAAGAGCAGTGCAGAAAGAATCAAATCATTTATGTACATCCTCTGAACTTGACTCTGGGCAGAGAACAGCTCCCCACCCCCACCCTATATCAGAGCTGGGGGCTGGGTTGCCTAAATTTTACTGTCACAAAAGAGACTGGCACCCACTCAGTTGCCAGTTTCTATGACCCAGAGCCCGGTCCTTCCACTTCTCTGATTTGGGGGCAGACGACTCAGGCCGGGTTAGAGCCTCCTAGAGCCCTGATCCATGATGACTCAGAGCAGTGTCTTCAGCATCGACTTTACTTGTGCCCAGCACCTAACTACTTGGCACACAGCAGAAACTCTAAAGTGGATGGGAGGAGCAGAGGGGAACCCAGACAGAAAAAAGGAAAGGAGGAAGGACGAATATTAGGGCCTGTTCCGAAGGATGCTGCTACAACTGTTGTCTCTTTAAAGATATAAAATAAAATAAAATACTTAGGAACAAACTTCACAGAGAAGGCAACACGCTCGCACACTGAAAACTACAGAACGTGCTGAAAGAAATTAAAAGACGTAAATACACGGAAAGTCATCTCACGTTCATGGACTGGAAAACTTCATATTGTTAAGATAGCAGCTCAACCCAAAGAGACCTACAGATTCAGTGCAATTCTCATTAAAATTGCAGTGACATTTTTGCAGAAATAGAAAAATCCATCCCATAGGAGCCCTAATAGTCAAGACAATATTTAAAAAGCATACAGTTGGAAGCTTCACACTTCCTGATTTCAACACTTACTATAAAGCTCTGGTAATCAAAACAGTGTGGTCACAGACATATAGACTAATGCAATATTAACAGAGAGCCCATAAATAAACTCTCATATATATGGTTGAATTGTTTTGATGGGAATGTCTAAATCATTCAAGGGAGAAGACTATCTTTTCAACAAAGATGTTGGGAAAACTGGGTACCTGCATGCAAAAAGAGGAGGAAACAATCATAAAAAGTAACTAAAAGTGGATAGAAAACATAAACATGAAAGCTAAAACTACAAAGCTCCTAGAAGAAAACACAGGAGCAAAACTTTATGGCACTGGATCAGGCAAATACTTCTTGGATATGACATGAAGAGCACCGGCAACAACAATGACAGAAAAACAGATGCAGCCTTCATCAAAATTAAAACCGTCTGTGCACCCAGAGGAAACTAGGGAAAGACTGAAAAGGCAACCCACAGAAGGGGAGAAAAGTATTTACAAATCCTGTATCTGATAAGGAATTGATAACCAAAATATATAAGGAATTCCTATAATTCAATAATAAAAAGCAAACAATAGAGTCTAAAAGTGGTCAAAGTACTCGAATAAACATTTCTCTGAAGGTACGCAAAGGGCCAATAAGCACATGAAAAGATGCTCAGCATCGCCAGTCAAATCAAAACCCACAATGAGCTATCGCTTCGCATGCACCAGGATGGCTATTTTTTTTTAACAGAAAATAAAAAGTGTTGGTAAAGACATGGGAAAATTATAATATTGCTTGTGGGAATGTAAAATGGCTCAGCCACTGTGTAAAACAGTTTAATGGTTCTTTAAAACGTTAAACTTAGATTTACCATGTGATCCAACAATTACACCTCTGGGTATAAATCAAAAAAAAAAAAAAAAAAAAAACTGAAAGCAGGGCCTTGAACAGATATGTGTGCAGCCATTATTCACAGTAGCTAAAATGTGGAAGCAACCGAAGACTCCGGCAACAGAAGAATGGATAAGCAAAATGTGGCCTATGCATACAGTGGAATATCATGCAGCCTTAAAAAAGGAGAGGCATGCTGACATGATACCTTGAAGACATTATTCTAAGGGAAGTAAGCCAGACACAAAAGATCAGATATGCTATAATTCTTCTCCCATGATGTCCCTAGAATGGCTAAAATTCACAGAGACAGAAAGAAGAATGATGGTCGCCAAGAACCGAGGGGGAGGGGAAAGGAAGTGAGTGTTTGATGGGTGGAAGGGTTTCAGCTGGGGAAGATGAATGCCTTCTGGAGATGGGCAGGGTGATGCCTACACAACCTGTGACCATGCTTAATGCCACGCACTGTACAACTAAAGATGGTAAACTTAAGTCTGTTTTACCATAATAATAAAAAAAAATGAGGTGAATAGAAACAAAGACTGATCAAGTGAATGAGGACCCAGCACCTCTCATTTCTGTGAGCTATGAAGCAAACTCCCCGTGGGTGTAGCAGCTTCCCTGACCTGGTTCAAAAACACAAGGTTCAAACCAGAAAGAGAAATAAAGGAAAACGAGGGGTGATGAGCTCAAGGTTCAGAAATACTTCCAACTGCATTTGTGAGTGTGGGTCTGATAGAACCCATGTTTCTAAAACAGATACCACTTTCAAAGTCATGAACTTACTTCTTTGGGGTTTGTATCTTTCTTTTATAGGAATGGATCCTGTTTCCCTGCCAATAAAGTTCCCTGCAGCAAGACTTCATGCAATGTTTGAATATCAGAGTCAAGGAACTCATCTAAATAATTAAAGTGGTGGGCAGGGGCCTAGTGAGACAAAGGGAATTGTCTTTGGTTGTTCATTATTTCTTTCTGCCTTTTGGATGGAAACAGGTATGCAGGATGGTCAAGATAAGATTGTGAAAAGAAATGCATAAAGGAGTCTTCTATCACATTCTCACTGAAGTGATAGACACAATTCAAAGATATTTTAATATCTTTCTTTAGAATAAAGTATCCTTGTATGCCTTATCCACAACTAGGCGGCCACTATCTCATTTCCATCTCATTCAGAGGGCAGCAGTGGCCCAAACATGCCGGCTGTCTTAGGAAATACGCTGGGTTGTGCATGGGTCTGGCTTTATTGCTCCTCTGTGACAGGAAAAATTAGTCCACTTTTCGACACTTTTGTCTTTCATAAAGTCAGTGCCAGGAGAGAAAACCACTGACTTCATTATGGATGGTCTTTGCAAATCCACCCACAAATCAGAAGAGACTGAGCTGACCTGAAAATTATCTGTTTCTGCATTCAATTTTGCTCGGTGAGAAAGAGATGCAGAGAAGAGATATGGGGAGAGATCTAATCTCTTTAATCATCCTGCTTCAGGCAGAAAAGTGATTGCAATTTGGGGAAATACATGCCAGTGAAACAACCTGGCGCCTACCCCCTCCCCAAGCCCCACCCAGCCACGGACACTTTACAGTGACCTCGCCCCAGAGGACTGGGCAAACCCCAGCATGGCCAGTCCCCTGAGGTTCCCCACAGATGGCACCCACCCGCCACGTGGGACGTGCACCCAGGGCACGGGATACCCAGAGGCAGCGGGTTCAGTGAGAACCCTCCTGAGGAAGACCGGTCACTGGGAACCCTCTAAGGCTCACCATCTCTGCTACGGGCCTGGTCAGGACTCACAACTCCCCGTCAGCGGTCAGACTGGTTCCACCTAAAGTAGGCTCTAAAAACACCCACAGGCCTGAGGACTTGAGGCAGAAATGAGCCAGCGCCCCACCACTGAGGACACCTCTGAAGGAAAGAAGAGAGGTGAGAGAATTGGGCTTGAGCCTATTTGTGATTCTCAACAGTAAGACCTCTTTGTCACAAGCCCCAGTTCCTCTTACTGGGCTTAAACTTTGACCTGTTCTATAGAATGGGGTCATGCTTTCTACTCTCTTCTTTTCAAATCAGCCAATCTGATATTAATCGTGATGAATAAAGGGAAAGACAATGGGAACACTGCAGAATGATGCTAATTTGTTTTTCTTCATGGCAAAAAACAAATATACATGTATATATATAGCTGTTGCTTAGTCAATAAGTCATGTCCGACTCTTTACAACTCCATGGATTGCAGCATACTAGGCTCCTCTGTCCTCCACTATCTACCAGAGTTTGTTCGAACTCATGTCCACTGAGTCTGTGATGCTATCTAACCATCTCATCCTCTGCCGCCTGCTTCTCCTGCGTTCAATCTTTCCCAGCATCAGGGTCTTTTCCAATGAGTCACCTCTTCGCATGAGGTGGCCAAAGTCTTGAAGCTTCAGCTTCAGCATCAGCCCTTCCAATGACTATTCAGGGTCAATTTCCTTCAGGATTTACTCTATATAGGGTAGGGTAGTCCCCACCCCACTCCAGTACTATGTCCCAAAGCCTAATTCTGTCTGGAATGCTCTTTATTCCCCTTCTTCACCTCGAGCCTTGCTCCTCCAGGTCATCTAACACCTGTAAGGAACACTCCCCATCACTTCCCACCCAATGAAGGGGTAAGCGACCCTCACTGGAGCACAACAGCGCCCCCTGCCCACACTGATGAAGTGTCGTCAGAAAACTGCCCATCTGCTACCCACTGGACGACATGCTCCTCATGAAACAGGTACCCAATCAATGGTACCCAATAAATGCCCATCACGTGGGGCCTGCAGAAGGGCCCCTCCGGCTCCCAGTCCAAGAGCAGCTCTTCTACAAGACCCTGCGGTATTTCATCTTTTACCTCTCCACTCCCAGACTCCTGCCACACACGCCCAGCATCTTTCCATCCTCATCCTTGCTTCACGATGCCTCGCATCGTGTGACGCCAGTGTGGACTGGATGAATCGTGTAACAAATCAACACAGATTTTCAAGACAGCAAAACTATTACTTGAATCCTAAATCTGTTGGGAACCACTGCAGTTTTATTTGCATCTGTTTCCCACTAGAAAACTCAAGACCAGACCAGGGTCTTAAATAGCAGAGACAAACTCTAACATCTCAGTTCTGACAGCATCACCAGGGAGGCGCACCCCGGACAGCTGACCGTAGGCCCAGAATAAGCACAGTTTCACTTGGACAAACGGCACCGGTGAGCCCGCCCAGGGCACCTGCACACACTCAGCCCTGTTAGCAAACCACCCACCTGGACGGGTTCTGAGGGGCGGCAAGACTGTGCAGGTCTCGCCTGGCTCTGGGTGTGGAGAGGATGCAGCCCAGGAGACCCAGCCCATCACCGGCCCACCTTTCCAGGACCCTCGTCGAGAAGAAGAGGCTTGAGCAGAATGTGTCTGAGCCCTGCCTCAAAGGAGGGAGCCCAGGGTCCTGAGATGGCCAGACCCAGGCCACCAGCCTGTCATGTCTGTTTTCTCGGGCACGTGGGAGAGTCTGATCCAAAGGCCTTCCTCCCACCAAAGTCATCAAGCGTGAGAGCAAAGTCCCCCAAGGACCCAAGACAAATGTTTCCTTAGTTAATCACTTGATAAATCCGCCTTCCACGGACAGTGTGCAGACAGGGAGCGGGCAGCCTGATCACGGAGCGGGTGCCTGCAGCTGGGCTACCCTTCCCAAAGCAGACCCCAGGAAGCGATCGCAGATCTCATGTGACCGGGACACGCGGGCAGGAATGCAGATCCAAGACGAGGCAGTAAACAGACCTGCGCAAGCTGGGAGGGTCTCCCCTGCCCGCCTATTCACTGCTCCAAGTGCTTCGCTCTGGCCGGCCAGGAGCTGCCTTTAGGCCCAGACAGTAACAACCTCCATCCCTCCCACCAGGCTGCTAAGCCCAGGCCTGGTCGGACCCTCTCTCTTGTGACCATGATTGTGAGTTCACAGAACACCCTGCAAGGATGAAGCAGTGTGTCCTCCCAGTAGAACCAGCTACACACGTCTCAGGTCCCAATGCAAATAAAAGTGTGAAATCTCTTATTCAAAAATGATTAAAAATTTCAAGACAATTAGAATGGCTAGCATCTTTTTTTTTTTTTTTCTGGCCTCATCTCGTAGCATGTGGAATCTTAGTCTCCTGACCAGGCATTGAACCTGTGCCCCCTGCAGTAGAAGCTCAGATTATTAACCACTGAACCACCAGGGAAGTCCTGGCTATCAGCTTTTTTAAGAAGGTAAGTGTTGGTGAGGATGTGGAGAAACTGGACCCCCTGAGCACTGCCGTTGGGAATGTAAAATGGGGCAGCTGCCATGGAAAGGTTTCGTGGTTCCTCAAAAAATCAAATATATGATTAATATCTGATCCTGATGCTGGGAAACATTGGAGGGAGGAGAAGGGGACAACAGAGGATGAGATGGTTTGATGGCATCACCGGCTCGATGGACATGAGTTTGAGTAAACTCCAGGTATTGGTGATGGACAGGGAGGCCTGGCATGCTACAGTCCATGGGGTCACAAAGAGTCAGACACGACTGAGGTACTGAACTGAACTGAATATCTGACCCAGCAATTCCATTTCTGAGTATATATCCAAAAGAACTGAAACAAGGACTTAAACAGGTGTTTGTATAGCTGTGTTCACAGCAGTGTTATCCACAATAGACAAAAGAGGTCGAAGCAACTCAACTGTCCATCAATGGATGACTAGATAAGCAAAATGTGGTCCATCCATACAGTGGAACATGATTCAGCCTTAAAAAGTAAGGGAATTCTGATACAGGAGACAGCATGAATGAACCTTGAGGACATCATGCTAAGTGCAATAAACGTGTGTGCATGCTCAGTCATGTCCGACTCTTTGTGACCCCAGGGACTGTAGCCCGCCAGGCTCCTCTGTCCATGGGATTCTCCAGATAAGAATACTGGAGTGGGTAGCCATTCCCTCCTCCAGGGGATCTTCCTGACCCAGGGATGGAACCTGGGTCTCCTGCATTGCAGGCAGATTCTTTACTGTCTGAGCCACCAGGGAAGCCCAGGAAGTGAAATAAGTCAGTCACAAAAGGACAGATATTCTATGATCCCATTTATATGCTGTACCAGAATAGACACACTCAGAGAGATAGCAGAATGCTGGTTTCCAGGGGCTGGGGGTGGAGGCGAGCCACGACTTCATGGATACAAAATTTCAATTTGGGAAGACCCAGAAGGTTCTGGAGATGGACGGAGGTGATGGTTGCACAACAGTGTGAATGGACCTAAGGCCACTAAACTGGACACCCAGAGATGGCTAAGATCATCAATTTAGTGGCATGCATCTTTTATCATAATTTAAAAAATAAGTAAGTAAAAGTGAAGTGCAGGATACATGTCTCAGGACGGTGAGTCTGGCTCCAGCTCCCAAGCAGGGTTCCCTTTCCAGGACGAGGCTGCCCCATTTTGCAAGGGCAGTGCTTCTCCAGGGGAGCGCCTGCGAGCCTGACTGCAGTGTTATATTTTAATAGTCATTTCAATTGACTATAAAAATACAGCCTCACATAATAAAATTGCTTTTGCACCGTGGTAGAAATACTTAGCAAGAGATGAGAAATACTTAGCAAGAGGCTATAAAAACCTATTTGCTTGCTTATAGAGCTGCTGCTGAACAGGACAAAAGCAGAAGGGGATAAAGGCAGCGGCTCCATCCCAGAACATGCACACAGCAGCGCGTCCACCACCAGGCTCAACACACAGGATCCGCTCAGTGGTTTTCTTTAAAACCCTGAACCGAAAATTGACCACCTCTCCATTGTTTGTTTCATTTTTAACTTTTATAGCTCCGTCACATTTGACATCAGCAAACACTCATTTCCCTGCAATTCCCCGTCGTTGCCTGTCACTCACCACAGCAGGCTCTAGATAACACCGCAGCTGACCACTGGAGCCACAACACCCACCTCCACCAAAATAGTTCCTCCACCACAGCAGTTTCCTAGGAGAAATCCCAACCACACATGAGGTGCAGGCTACTCAAGAGTTCCCATGAGGCCTTTGCCCCAAAGGCATCCAGTGAGAAGGATGGGGGCTCACCAGCACCACCATGAACCATCGTCATCACCAACAATTCCAACATCAACAGCCCATCACCACCAGCACCACCAGGCCCACCATCAACCACCATCACCAACAATGTCAACATCAACACAGGGGAGGTTCTACCATTCCCATGTCACAGGTAAAGAAACTGAGGCACAGATGTGCGAAACTGCCTGCTCGAAGGCACAGATGTGTTGGACTGGCCAAAACGTTCATTTAAGTTTTCCGTAACATCTTATGGAAAGACCCAAATGAACTTCTTGGTCAACCCAACAGAAGCACAGGAACAGGGCACTTTGGAGTCAGGCATCAGACCCTGGCACATGTGTTGTTACAAAACATCCGGGCGACGTTCTAACCGTGTGCCGCCCCCGCTCCCCCCGGGCAGCTGGACACTGCTCTTCCTCCCTGGTCACCCTCCGCCTGCTGCTCCCTGAATAGCTCTCATAAAACCAGACAGAAAGATGTCAAAACAAAAGTCACACAAAATAACATCCAATATCACACAAGGACTGTCATAAGCAAACCTTGTCACCAAGTCCTTTTTAGGTGAAATATTCCCTAGTAATACGTTTTCCCTCCAGATCCTTCCCACATCCGTCAAGCTGCTACACTCTCCTGTCTACCATGGATTTATAGTTATTACACAAAAAGGACACTGGATACCCCACACTCTCATCTCACAGAGAGATCTATTCGTGTCCCAGCTCTGCCCTGCTCCCTTGGAACAAAACAGGGGCGCACTGATGGCCTGGGAAGAGAGGGGGTTTGCAAGAACAGAGCCCATCACGTGAGCATTCCTCACCCGCCTACACATTCAGGACCGTCATGGGCGGTTGGGTAGGTTGCTGACTGCAGAAAGGCTCAGGGCATCGACAGGCATTTGTGGGAGGCAGGCCTGGGTGAGGGTCAGGGTTCTGGTGAGCACATCAGCTGGGCCTGCCTTCTCACCAGCTCCAGCCACGCCTTGGTCGCTCTGAGGACCAGGCGAGGTGACACAAGCCACGCTGGCACACAGCCTCCACCTCGGGAGGGCGGAGAGGGGCAAACGTCCCTTGTGAGAGAGCGGAGAGAAAAATCAAAGGACCAGAAGAGCTAATATACTTGCAGGGGCAGAAAGTTTGGGGCTAATCATAGCTGAATAGCTGGACTCAAGAATCACGGGTTTCTTAAGAGGTTGAGACCCTGGGGAATCTTAGTGGCTCAGCTGATAAAGAATCTGCTTGTCAATGCAGGAGATGATAGAGACACGAGTTTGATCCCTGTTGGGAAGATGCCCTGGAGAAGGACATGGCAACCCACTCCAGTGTTCTTGCCTGGAGAATCCCATGGACAGAGGAGCCTGGAGGGCTACAGTCTATGAGGTCACAAAGAGACAGACATGACTGACACACACAAGACTCCAGAGAGATTCAGCCTCTATCAGGCCCCTGGACCTGGGATCTTCCTGCTGCGTCTCGGGCACTGGAGGACCTCTCCCATGCTCCAGCATGCCATCCCTGATCCTGCAGCAAGGAGCAAAGGTTTAACATGTATATATAGTTTATATATATATATAGTTTTTAGTTTTTAGTATCATTGCAGGAGACATAAGAGACACGGGTTTGATCCCTGGGTCAGGAGGATCCCATGGAGGAGGGCATGGCAACCCACTCCTGTATTCTTGCCTGGAGAATCTCATAGACAGAGGAGCCTGGTGGGCTACAGTCCATAGGGTGGCGAAGAGTCGGACACGACAGAAATGACTAAGCATGCTAAATCAATGGGCTTCCCAACGTAGCAACTTTCACAGTCTCACACATACTTAACCTATACGAGATACGTAATGCTTTTTTTTTTTTTTTTTTTTAGTTTTTAAGCTAGGGAAGGTTGGCAATCCTTTCATCTTTAATAAGGAGCAGTGCTACCCTAGATAAATAGACTTAGATTTCTCATCTTTTTTTAAGAGTTTTAATTACTCTAAAGAAGGGAGCACAACCGCGGCAAACTGTTTTCCACCCAAATCTGGAGTCAGTGCTGGACGCTTTCATTTCTTCCCCTCTTCCAGTATTCTGAAACTCTTAGAGTCGATGCTTGCAACGTCTCTTTGGACCTTTGTACTTTTCAACAGACAGCATCACCACTAAGAAACAATGGAGGACAGGATTGCAAATGAATGTCATGTCTAATGTTCCACTGTCAGCTCTTCTGCACTTGTCACTCTTTTAAACCTAACTTTGCACAGGAAAACCCATGCAAAAACTGTTATGTTGTTCAAAATTGCAAGTAAAAATACCTCTGTGTGTAGGGACCTGACTCTGCCTCACCTTCCCCAGAAGCACGGTGTGCAAGAATAAAGGGTCTTCCTGTGGGCAGGTGGCCCCCACCCTGCAGCCTGGCGGGATGTGCAGCGGGCAGAGGTGCAGTGTCAGGGAGGGGAGGTCACGGAGCCCTGCCCCTCGAGGTACCCCCTCCCTGGCCGAGCAGGCGGGGGCTGCCAGCACTCAGGATGTGGGCACCCCTCCCAAAGGCTGTCTCCTGCATGGGGGGTCACCTTGCCAGAAAATGCCTATGAGGTTCCACTTAGGCTGACCCCCAGCCAGCGACAGGCTGATGCCAGAACACGGAAGGCCAGGCCTGTGCCTCAGTGGGGGATCCGATCCTGGTGCTTTTCAAGCTGGGAGCTTCTTCCCCTGTCCTGCCCCCCCTGTCCTGCCCGTGGCCCTTCAGGCCTCTCCGGGGAGCCAGCCCCGCCCCCACAGCCAGCTCCTGTCAATCACTTGACCAGAATCCCATCCTCAGGCTCTGCTTCTAAGGTTCCAGCTTAGAAATGCGGGTACTCTTGACAAAGACAGAAGTACAACCTCACCAAGGAAATTCGAAGTTCCACAGATTCCCAAAACAAGAGAAAGTTCAAACCATGGGCCAAGAGGAAGTAAGAGAGGGGGAGGGAGAGGAGACGGGGCGTGGGGAGAGAGAACAGCTCGACTTTTAACACAAACACAGAGAGCTTAAGCAACTTGTCTGCGGTCCCACAGCTCAGAAGCGGCCGTGTCAGGGAAGCACAGACCTAACCACCTCTCCCCAGAGCCTCGCAAGAGGGTCCAGACGATCTCCACCAACCCTGTGTGCGAATGTTAAGAGGGCTGATAAAACGCAGCGTAAAACTCTACATGTGTATCGATGACCATCAGCCAAAAGCATCTGAGGCATTTTATTTCCTCATTCCATAGATCAGGAGTCAGCAGCCACAGCCCCAAGGCCGGTCTGGCCTGCTGCCTGTTTGTGCAAAATAAAGTTTTATTATCCATGGTATAATGGGAGAGTTGAGTATTTGCCCCAAAGCACCCAAACCCCTGGTTTGGAGAATTGAGGTGGGAGGACTCCAGGCCCAGGGAGCATCTCACCCTGTCATCCTCCAGCGGCAAGCAGCCTGGGAACACCTCCTTCCTCCCGCCACGCCTTGCAGGTTCCTTCCCGGAACCAGACAGGCAACCTGCTTGGATCCACACACCCGACGACAAGGACAGACCCCACCCGCCCCTCGGGAAGGAAAGCGGAACCCCTCCCCTCGCCCCGAAATGTGAGCACACTCAACGCAGGATATGTTAAACGAGATTTTTCTCCATGATGTAATCTCTGCCTCCAAGGGGCACCTCCCTTTCAATCTCAGTGTCTGTACATTCAGGTCCTTCCTACAAGGACCCCGACTGGGAACCGTGCTTCCTACACAATCATCAAGGTGTGTGCAGGGAGCGTGCAGAGAATGTGTCACCTCAGGGAGGCGACGTCCCTGGGACCCCCCCAAAGGGGAGTCACAAAACTCAAGAGACTGGGACACACAGACCACCGCCGCCCCCACAATCCCACCCACTGCGGGCCACCTGCGTGATCCCCTCCCTGTCGGCGTCAGCTGGACCTCAGGATGGGCTTCCAAGCCAATAAAACACAGCAGGCGTGGATGTCATGACTGTGATGAGGTTACTAAAGGCCTCTGCCTCTCTTTCGGTGTGTACATACGTATCTGTCTCTCTCTCTCACTCACTTTGATAAAACCATCTGCCCCGTTTGAGCGGCCCCACGGAGAGATCCACGTGACAAGGTCTCCAGCTAAGAGCCACTGAGGGACCTGCCAACAGCCACTGCACGCGTGGGAGCGGGTCCCCTCCCCACGGCTGAGCCAGGAGGTGCCTGAGCCTGACTCGCTGCAGCCTCGGGAGGGTGCCCGAGCTGGAGGACCTTGCAAAGCCGCATTCCTGACCCACAGAAACTGAGATAACAAGCAGTGTGTTAGGCCACCAGGTTTTGATGTGATTCGTCACGCAGTGGCCGGTAACTGACACACAGGAACCTGGGCAGAGCCGGCTCGGCCCCTCTGCTTTCAGCAGCCGGCCGCCCCCAAGCGCCCCAGGCAGGCACACTCCTCTGCCGTCGTGTCCTCAGCTCTCCTGCCCACTCAGGCTCCGGCCACCACGCCGCTGGAGCGCGCTCCTCAAGCCCACAGACATCCCGACCAGAGAGCCTCCATCCGCTCTTCTGGATCACTTCCTCCCGGGCCCGCCCTCTGCAGGTCTCCCCTCTTCAGTCCCGACCCCTGATGCTCCTCAGGGTCCAGCGGCCTGAACGGTTTCATCTGCCTCAATCTGCCACCATCTCACCATCCACGTGGTAACGTCCAACACTATCGACGGTACCCAGTGACTCTGCAGCCTACGAGTGGCCCAGGAACGCCTGGCACTCAGCCCTTCCACACGGAGCAGATACCCATCATAGGAGGTGGCGAAGACGTCCTGAGCGTCCACCCCCGAGTCCATGCTTCTCCAGGACCACCCACCCGGACACCAGCTGAACCGCCCACCCTGCCCCTCCCCCCCACAACCGTGCATCCCTTCTCCTCCTCCTATTTCTCAAATGAAGCCCTTCTCCCAACTCCTCCTGCACTGCCCCTGCCCAGGCCACCATCCAGTCTCACCCGGATGGCCGCCACAGCCTCACCCCCCGCCCTTCAAACCACTGCTTACAGGATCCTCCTAGAACCAAACCTGATGACCTTACTCTCCGGCTTCAAACCCCTTGATAACTACTCACCGATCTGAGGATAAAGTCAGATTCCTCAGTGAGGCTTGCAAAGACCCAGCTTAGCTACTGAACCTCAACTTGGACATCCATCCACCTCCACTCTCCCTCAGAAGCATCCAGGCTGAATGTCAATGGGCCATGCACTCCTGTGCCTCTGGGCCATCAGATATATTTATGCTGCTCCTACCTGCCCACCTTCATCTCATTAATTCATACCTGTTCTTCAAATATCCCACTAAGGTGTCACCTCCTCCAAAAAGCCTTCCCTGATAGCACTTTCTCCCTCTTACCATTCCACCACTCTGTCCTGTAGTTGCCTCCTTACTAGCCATCCTTCCATATCTATCTAGGTCTACACTGTCTCCTCAGGCCCAGCCAACTGACTGACATTTTATTAGCACTTGGTAATTATTTGCTGAATATAACTTGTTACAGAAAAACAAACCAAGGCATGCAGGACAGAGGTCATCTGGCCAGATGTCACCCAGTGGCAGACCTGTGATTTGACCCCAGGCAGTCTGGCTACAGAGTCTGTGTTCCCAACCACAGAAATATTAGTCCTTTAAAGAAAGTGAAACAGTCAGATTCAAAGAAGGTCTTAAACCCTTTGTTTGTTCACTTTTAATGACCATTTCTAGATGAAAAAGAAATCAATATTTTTTAGGATACTAATTAAAATCACAAGTGCTCATGAAAACTGGGAAAAAAAATCCATAACGAGGCTGTGAAACACATAATCTATTTTCTGAAAAGAAATGCCTTGTAAATAAATACCCAGCCAGAGGAATCATCATAGAAAACTATCCTCTGCTTTCTATTACAAGCTTCCCAAAAGGACAGATCATGGTTATCTTTTAATGAATTTTTGTAATGTTGAGTGTCTTTACAGGAAAAATAAGCAGGATGATACGTCTCTGCTTCATCACAGGTCCCAGGTTCCCAGAGATGGTGGATCCCTGGAGGCCAGCTCATTCCATTAAAGCCAACTTCCTGCAAATCAGAAATAAGGAGCAGATTCATCCATTACTTTCCAATTCCCATGCTTGTAGGTCTTTCAAGATTTATTTCCACTGTAACAGCAGGCACCCCGCACACCGCTTCAACCGGATATGAAAAGTGAGTTTCACTCCCCTGGCAACAAACCAAAAGAGACGCTGGGCTCCCCAATCCTTGTGTCCCTAACCAGGACTCAGTGCATCCGGACAAGAAGCAGACATCCCAGAGTGCCTGCACACAGCCTGCACCCTCCGGACCCTGGGCTCCTCACCACCGGAGCTCAGCACCCACATCTAAAGAGTCCAAACAAAGCAGGTTCAAAGACACGCACGGAACCACCCGCAGAATCTTCACATGGGATGTTGAACTCTTAGCATCCCACCTACAGAGGTGTTGAGAAAGTAGAGTTAAGTTTTCCAGGAAAGGCAATTATACTCGGACAGGTAAAAACCCACATACTATGACTCTGACTCTGCCAGATTTTTTGTGTGTCTTGCTGTTGTTGGGTTGATTGGTTTTCTTTTCTGTTTGTGTTTTAAAGGAGGACTAGAGTCCATTATACTGGACTTCCCTGCTGACTCGGTGGTAAAGAACCCGCCTGCCAGTGCAGGAGACACAGGAGACTCGGGTTTGATCCCTGGGTCAGGAAGACCCGCCTGGAAAAGGAAATGGCAACCCACTCCAGTACTCTTGCCTGGGAAATCCCACGGACAGAGGAGCCTGGTGGGCTGCAGCCCGTGGGGTCACAAAAGAGTTGGACACAACTGAGCAACTAAATAACGACGACAGCAGAGTCCACACAAGCACCATAAACTGAAAAATGTGATCAGGACTTAGGTACCTGCAAACCTGAGACATCTGTGTGCAGGTCAGGAAGCAACAGTTAGGATTAGACATGGAACCACAGACTGGTTCCAAATCGGGAAAGGAGTACGTCAAGGCTGCATGTTGTCACCCTGCTTTTTTAACTTATATGCAGAGTACATCATGAGAACTGCTGGGCTGGATGAAGCACAAGCTGGAATCAAGATTGCCGGGAGAAATATCAGTAACTTCAGATATGCAGATGACACCACCCTTATGACAGAAAGTGAAGAGGAACTGAAGAGCCTCTTGATGAAAGTGAAAGAGAAGAGTGAAAAAGGTGGCTTAAAACTCAACATTCAGAAAACTAAGATCATGGCATCCGGTCCCAACACTTCATGACAAATAGATGGGGAAACAGTGGAAACAGTGACAGAGTTTATTTTGGGGGGCTCCATGGTGACTGCAGCCACGAAATTAAAAGACACTTGCTCCTTGGAAGAAAAACTATGACAAACCTAGACAGCATGTTAAAAAGCAGAGACATTACTTTACCAACAAAGGTCTGTCTAGTCAAAGCTATGGTTTTTCCAGTAGTCAGGTATGGATGTGAGAGTTGGACCACAAAGAAAGCTGAGCGCCGAAGAATTGATGCTTTTGAACTGTGGTGTTGGAGAAGACTCTTGAGAGTCCTTTGGACTGCAAGGAGATCCAGCTAGTCCATCCTAAAGGAAATGAGTCCTGAATATTCACTGGAAGGACTGATACTGAAGCTGAAACTGCAATACTTTGACCACCTGATATGAAGAACTGACTCACTGGTAAAGACCCTGATGCTGAGAAAGATTGAAGGCAGGAGGAGAAGGGGAAGACAGAGGATGAGATGGTTGGTTGGCATCACCAACTCAATTGACATGAGTTTGAATAAACTCCAGGAGTTGGTGATGGACAGGGAGGCCTGGCATGCTGCAGTCCATGGCTCACAAAGAGTCAGACACGACTGAGTGACTGAACTGAACTGAACTGAACTTGCAATCTATCTACAAAATGCAATCTCTTTTGTTTGTTTCTGTTCAGGGCTTCATTATACAGTGCAGCATGCATTCATAACCTCAGAACACACACCATCAAGCTTTCTCTTACTCTCTGTCCACTAGATACCAATAAAAACGTGAAGCTCCAGTTCGGGAAGGTTAAACTGCTGAAACGCCTTCTGGTCGGATCTCAGGGCAGATGAACCATCAGACAATATTAGAAGACTATCTTTCCAAAGACCTGGCAGATTACTCTGGACCAGCAGGTCCTTGAAATATTGTGATAGAAAAATGTAAATGTACAGCTGATAATTACTTTGGTGGCTTATCCATCTGTTTGCTTTCTCATATATATGGTTTCATGATTACATTTAATCACCCTCAAAAGAATTATCTTGGTAAGTTCACAGAGCAACATAATAGAGTCACTATAATTCAATATACACTTTTGATTTCCCTGATAAGATAAAGAGTCAGCAATTACTGTTTGTTATCACAACTCCAGTTCTTGTCAATATGATTCAAATTTTACTTGATACACTAATTACATAAACCCTGGCCAACTACAGAAGTCCGCTCTGTGAATTATTTGCAGTGAAGAGCTTGTTTACTGAAACAGGTACTTTGAAAAATTACATTGAATATAAAATGCCCCAGATTCCCTCTGTTATCTAATTTGGAAAATCACCCTGGTTTGAAAGAAAACGCAGAATGGTGGCACGGATCTCCTCCTCCTCAGGCTGGTTTCTTCCAAACCATTTTCAATCAACTCCCAACAAATTAACCTAAATTAACGAAGCAAAGCAAGCCCCTGAGTCCTCAAACGCCCCGTGGCCTGCCACCATTCCTAAAACCATGCTTAATTCACTGGATCAATTTCTTGTCAGTTACTGAAGCAACCAAAAATGTCCAAATCAGAGGTAAAAATATCACAGATGGGAGGGCTTTCCAAGGTTAGACAGGTGTTTGCATGCATGCTCAGCTGTGTCCAACTCTGAGTGACCCCAGGGGCTGTAGCCCCCCAGGCTCCTCTGTCCATGGAACTTCCCAGGCAAGAATGCTGGAGTGGGTTGCAGTTTCCTCCTCCAGAGGATCTTGCCTCTCCTGCATTGTCAGGTGGATTCTTGACCACTGTGCCACCTGCAAAGGCATTTGGGAGGAAGCAAAAACTTCCCACTTGCCTCTCTTTCTGGCCTCTCCTCCAAATCTGTCTTCCCCTGGACTCCCTGCCACTCGAGCCCTGACCCAGGGTGAGGGCCAGCCACCAGCTCATGGTCATGCCAGCCTCCGGCATGACCCCCAGAGGACAAAGGAACCACACTACGGCCACCAAAAGAAGGACCCAAATACAGAAAGGCCTCCTATGTGACTTGTAGGATTATCCGTACAATACCAAAGCACCCAGGAAGAATGCCAGCAGCCACACAGACCCAGGTCTCTGAACTCGTCCATCAGAGAACACGGATCTGTAACCAAGGGGAGGCTCTTACTGAATCAAGCCATTGCCAGTCATGGAAAGGGGATATGTGTATCCTTAGGGCTGATTCACGTTGCTGTAGGCAGAGACAAACACAACACTGTAAAGCAATTATCCTCCAATTAAAAACAAATACATAAAAATAAGATACATTTTAAAAAGATCAATATCTTTTTTCAAAAAATTAATTATCTGTATTTCTAAATTTTTTATTGATTTTTTACTTTGGCTGCACTGGGTCCTTGTTGCAATGTGCAGGCTTTCTCTAGCTGCAACATGTGGGATCTTAAGTTTTCCAACCAGGCATCAAACCCACTTTCCATGAAATTGCAAGGCAGGTTCCTAACCACTGGACCACCAGGGAAGTCTCAAGATAAACACACTTAAATTAAAAAAAGCAAAAATATTGACACCCCTTATATTTTCAGCCAAGAAATAAATCAAAAGTAAACAGGTACGTGCAAGGATAGAAAAATCTATTCAAAAATGCATAAGGACTCCCAAAATAAACCTGAATCTGAACAAAGGCTGCAAGACTCACACTTCCTGGTTTCAAAATTTACTGCAAAGCTATAGCCAACAAAATGGTGTGGTACCAGCATAAGGAGTCACTTCTAAGCCAATGGGATAGAATAGCAGGCCCACCAATAAACCCTCACATACACCCTCACAACAACGTGAGGTTCAGCTGTTGTTCAGTCGGTAAGTCACGTCCGACTCTCTGTGACCCCAAGGACTGCAGCACGCCAACCTTCCCTGTCCATCACCATCTCCTGGAGCTTGCTCAAACTCCTGTCCACTGAGTCAATGATGCCATCCAACCGTCTCATCCTCTATCACTCCCTTCTCCTCCCGCCTTCAATCTTGCCCAGCATCAGGGTCTTTTCAAATGAGTCAGTTCTTTGCATCAGGTGGCCAGAGTACTGGAGCTTCAGTATCAGTCCTTCCAATGAACACCCAGGACTGATCTCCTTTAGGATGGACGGGTTGGATCTCCTTGCAGTCCAAGGGGCTCTCAAGAGTTTTCTCCAACATGACAGTTCAAAAGCATCAATTCTTCGCTCAGTCATCTTGAAGGTCCAACTCTCACATCTGTACATGACTACTGGAAAAATTATATGGGCCTTTGTCAGCAAAGTGATGTCTCTACATTTTACTACGCTGTCTAGGTTTGTCATAGCTTTTCTTCCAAGGAGTAAGTATCACATGTATGGACAAAATGATTTCCAGCAACAGAGCCAAAACCAGTCAGTGGAGAAAGGACAGTCTTTTCAACAGTGGTGCCAGGAAGACTGATATCCACACGCCAAGGAATGAGGTTGGACCTTTACCTAACACAGTACGCCGAAATCAACTCAAAAGGGATCAAAACTCCATTTCTTCAGGTAAAATAAATATACCATATTTTTAAAAAAAGAAAAAAAGCTAACAGGTACAATAGGAAAATTTGTGGGAATCCACTTCTCCTGACAGGTTCAATCATTTCTCTTTGATGTTACACTACTATTTTCTGTTCTTTTTAAGTGGGAATTCTGCCCTTTGGGGAAAAGATCTTGAATACAACCTGAAGCCTTAGCAACACTGAAACCAGAGGTCAGGAAATGGTAGCTCCCGCCCAAATCAGCTCTGTCTCCAGTTTGTTTATGGCCATGAGCTCAAGAATGGTTTTCACATTTTTAAATAGCTGGGGGAAAAGAAATCAAAATAAAACTATGTCATGACACAGTTCTCCAAAGAAGACATACAGATGGCCAATAGGCACATGAAAAGATGTTCAGCATTGCCAATTATTAGAGAAATGCAAATCAAAACTACAGTGAGGTATCACCTCACACCAGTCAGAGTGGCCATCATCAAGAAATGTACAAATAACAAATGCTGGAGAGGGTGTGGAGAAGAGGGAACTCCCCTTCCTCTTACACGGTTGGAGGGAATTTAAATTGGTGCAGCCAGTATGGAAAACTATATGGCAGTTCCTCAAAAAACTAAAAACAGAGTTACCACTGATCCAGCAATCCCGCTCCTAGACATATACCCAGACAAAGTTCAAGAAGATACATGGGGGGTTTCCCTGGTGGTCCAGTGGCTAAGAATTTGCCTCAGTACAGGGAACACAGGTTTGATCCCTGGTCAGGAAACTAAAATCCCACATGCCAGGGAGCAATTAGAACCCTCGGGCAGCAACTCCTGAGCCCAAGAGTGCAGAGCCCATGGACCACAGCTAGAGTCCACACACCACAGTGAAAGATCCCGCACGCTGCAGCAAAGACTCAGCGCAGCCAAACAAACAAAGACACACGTTTCTAAAAGACACACGCACGCCTACGCTCACTGCAGCATTACTCACAACAGCCAAGACAGGTAAACATCCCAAATGTCCATCAACAGATGAACGCACAAAGACGTGGGGCATATATGCAATGGAATACTGCTCTGCCACAAAGAAGAATGAAATCATGCCATTCAGAGCACCATGGATGGACCTAGAGATGGCCATACCAAGTGAAGTCAGTCAGAGAAAGACAAATATCACGTGATATCACTTATATGTGAAATCTTTAAAAACGATACACATGAACTTACATACAAAACAGAAACAGACTCACAGTCATAGAAAATAAACTTAGGATTACCAAAGGGGAAAAAGTGCAGGGGGCAGGAAATAAACTAGAAATTTGCGATTAACATCTACATACTACTACTACTATATGCATAAAATAGATAAACAAGGTCCTACTGTATAGCACAGGGAACTACTATATTCAGTATCTTATAACAAACCACAATGGAAAAGAATATGAAAAAGAATACTATATATATGTGTATATACATATATACACATAACTGAATCAGTTTGCTATACACCAGAAACTAACACAACATTGTAAATCAACTATATTTCAATTTTTTAAAAAAAATTTTAAAGGAATATGTCATGACATGCAAAATTCATACAGAATTCAAGTTCCAGTGTCCACAAATAAAGTTTTACTGGATAAAAACCATAAACTCAGTCAACAGAAACCAGCGAAATGTGTTAATATCACAACTCCTCTTTAAACATCATGGCATTCTTGATAGAAAATTCTAGATGAAAATCGGCAACATCTCAACAAAGGGTTTTTATGGAGCCACGTAAGAGTGCACAGCTTGAAAGAAAAGTTTCCTACATTTCACGATCCCTATCATCATTCCCTGCCTGTAAGGGCTCCACCAAGTAGACAAGACAAAAATAAAAACTAAAACCCCATAAATTACAAATAGGCTTGGCTAGCCGTGACACTGAGCCACATCCAAAGTCAACTCAGAGCAGGTGGGAAAACAGATAAAGTCGACACCCATCCGTTAGGCAGGAATAAAACCCTAGAAAGCGGAGTCGTGGATTTAAAGCCCAGTCTTGCTACAGTGTGTTTCTCCACATCACATAACAGTGATTTTTTTAAGATAAAGTTAAAACTCATCTTCAGGTATTTGCAGAATTTATCAGGCTTGGATCCTACAGTGTTATGGTTAAGAAAAAGTGAACCGGTGATCTATGGCTTCCTGTAGAAAGTGGGGGTCTGCCACGGAGACACTGGGACGGTGTGGCTGGTGGGTGACGCTGTGCGTGTCACACTCAAGGTCACGACTAAGATCCTCATTCATCACACAAAGGCACCCCTCTGGTTTCCAGCATCAACGGTGGAAGGGCGAATAAATGACGAGGCACATGCCCTGCTATTTGGCTGTGAGTTTGGGGGCAACGAAAATCTGAGCGTGGGGAGCTCCCTGGAGGCCGGGCGGTTAGGATTCCAGGATTTCACTGCCATGGCCTGGTTCAATCCCCGCGCAGAGAACTGAGACCGCACAGGTGTGCAGCATGGCCAAAAGAAAAAAAAACAAAAAATTAACTGCATCGTATTTAGACGAAAAGATCATGGATCATGGTGCATGTAAAATCTGAGCTTATATGTAATTAATGCCACCGAAACGGTAAATAGTGAAAGTGAAAGTCGCTCAGTCGTGTCCGACTGTTTGTGACCCTGTGGACTATACAGTCCATGGAATTCTTCAGGCCAGAATACTGGAGTAGGTAACCTTTCCCTTCTCCAGGGGATCTTCCCAACCCAGGGATCACACCAAGGTCTCCTGCATTGCAGGCGGATTCTTTACCAGCTGAGCCACCACTGAAACATTTAATTTAAAAGAGGCAGGAAGCAACACTGCTCCCAGGTGGGGGTGGCCTGGGCCCTCCCCCTTCCCTGCCCCTGTGACAGGGCAACAATGTTTAAAGAAGGCAAACACCATTAGCCCTGTGGCTCAGCGCTCCTTACAGGAAAGGCCTCGTCCAGGACCATCACGTCAGCCGTGAGATGCTCCAAGTGCCAGCGTCTGTCACATCACAGGACCAGCGTGGACCGCTTTTATCACCTACATGTGTTTCCCCCCAGGTAAAGTCACATTTCCACCTCAACACATCTGCGAGAGCTACAGGTCTCAACACCTGCTCTCCAAGAATCCAACCCAACTGTGGGAAGTGGACACCATCGGAGCAGTGCCTGGCACGTGGGCAGCCCCTCGGAGGTCAGCCCATCCATCAGAGGCCCCAACCTGGGCAGTCTACTGCTTTGCGTCCATCCTCCCTGCTCTTCACCAACCACCAAAGGCCTGTAGGCCCCCTCCATGTCTATCCAGGGTGACCCCTTGGAAACGGTCTAAAGGACAAACGTCAGATACTCAGGAGGAGAAAGGAGGCATCCTTGGCCCATCAGCGATGACATCACGCATCGACCTGGGTGTAACCTCCCTCCAGGGTACCAGCGGTTAAGAAAGCTCCCCAGGACCACCAGTTGAAACTGAACTGAGTCTCAGGAGGAGGGACTCAGAGATCGTCTATCAATTCCCCGAGCCTTCCTGAGGCACCAAGGTGTGCATACCCCACTGGCAGTTTGCAGTCCTCCACGGGACAGTCCGCCCCTTATTCCCACTCGACCCTTCAATGTGCATCACCACATCCTGCATTTCCTGGAGCCACCAGACCAGGCCCCATCCGCTGTTCCAGGACTGACTTCCACCCTCCACGTGTCCCCGCATCTTCCCTCCTCCAAGCTTCCAGCTGTGCTTGTCCCGGGCAGCCATGAATTCTGCTTTTCTAGCGATCCTGTCACCCCCGCCGGTTGAGACGCTTGAACAGTAACCTCCAGGTCTCCGCGGGAAGCTGGTGTAAAGGCCTCGCTCCGCTCTGGTTCAGCTTGTCTGCTGATTGGTGGCCCCGACCCTGACTCCTCCTGGCAGAGCTTCGTCTGGTGTCCTGAGGCCTGGGGACCGAGATGATCAAAGACCCCTCTGAACATGGATGCTATCGTTCAGCTTTGACTCTCTGCAGCCTTCTAGGATCCAAGGGGCAGGAGTTCCAGAGAACTACCTTCTACCCATCACTACTCTAGAATCATCACTCCAGCCCCTAAGAATATGCTTATATGTTCACTCCATCTTAACAGAAGACTCTATTTTTTTTTTTTTGGCTGCACCACACAGCACATGGGAATTTAGTCCCCTGTCCAGGGATCGACCACCAGGAAAGTCCCCCTGAATGCCTTTTTAACAGCTGAATATTTCCTATTACCGTCCTAATACCTTTCCAGAAAGTCGCAGAGTCCACACCAGGCACCACTCCAAGTGCTCCCCACCCTCCTCTCCCTGAACCCCGCTCCAGGAGGAAGGCAGGGTCCAGGTGCTCCCGCCTTGTTGCACCCTTCACGGGTGACGACGCTGCAGCTCCGGCAGATGCGAGCTGTGTACTAAGCCAGCCTGGATGCAGGCGTCCTGCACGGTACCCCGCTGCCTCCAGACAGCTTCTGTGACGAACCAGAGAAACCTCGGAAAGCTGACCATGCCACTCAACACGCGAGGCCCCCGGAGACAGAAGACACCCCCTCCAGCACATCACAGGTCAGGGGCTTGTCCTTCCAGTGCCTTCCTTGTCTCTCCAAGTCGAAGCCATGAGAGGCTTCTCGTGAAAACACACAGATGCCCTTCCCACCAGGGTCACCTGGGAATAGACCGCCCAGACCTTATTTTTGAGGAGCCCCAGTCCTCAGAAAGGGACTGGACTCTTCGGAGACTTTATCAGTTCCTGTCTGTCACCTCTGGGAAGCTGGTGAAACCGGATCTTTCCTAGAACCCTGGTGGGCTTCTCCTGCCGGTCTGATCTTTGAGATAAAAGGGGACAATCTCCCCACCTCCCCAGACTGTTTGAAGCTCCCTGGTCTCACTTTATCTTCAGTGAGATCCAAACAGTGTCCCCTCCACTGGCTCCCCAAACTTGGAGGAGCAGTAACTGTCAGCCCAGCAAGTCAAGAGTTAAGGAACTCAGCTTTAGCGGATGGAAGCTTCCAGCAGGTACCCAGAGAGATAATCTCTAGGTAACCTCCAGGTGTCCGCAGGATCTCACCTGTCCCCACTCTGCCCTCTAAGCCTGTCCCATAACAACATCAGGGAAGCACAACAGGGGCGTGTCTTCCCAGGGTGTCAGCATACACCCAGGTTTGTGGTCTGTGGTCTTCTATACCTAACTTTTCAGTAACCTTCTGGAAATGGGGTTTCTACGAACCTGGAGTCAATGGACATGAGTTTGAGCAAACTACTGGAGATGGTGAAGGACAGGGAAGCCTGGTGTGCTGCAGTCCACGGGGTCGAAAAAAGTCAGACACGACTGAGCGACTGAACTGAACTGAATAACCTGGAAATAGATCTAATCAAGACCTAATCTGTTCAATCAGTTTATTGTGAAATAGTCATAATTAGTAGCAGTGCTGGGTTAAATTTTTTCCCTCCCTCCCAAAAGTTATATTCAAATATCTAATCCCCAGTCCCTGTGAAAATGACCTGCTTTGGAAATCGGATCTTTGTAAATGTAACTAAACTGGGAAGGGGTCATATTGAATTTGCAGTTGTTAATGTTCAGTCACTCGGTCGTGTCTGACACTTTGCGACCCCATGGACAGCAGCATGCCAGGCTTCCCTGTTTTTCACCATCTCCAGTAGTTTACTCAAACTCATGTCCATCGAGTCAGTGGTGCCGTCCAACCATCTCATCCTCTGTCGTCCCCTTCTCCTCCCGCCTTCAATCTTTCCCAGCATCAGGGTCTTTTCCAATGAGTCAGTTCTTCACATCAGGTGGTCAAAGTATTGCAGTTTCAGCTTCAGCATCAGTCCTTCCAGTGAATATTCAGGACTCATTTCCTTTAGGATGGACTGGTTGGATCTCCTTGCAGTCCAAGGGACTCTCAAGAGTCTTCTCCAACACCACAGTTCAAAAGCATCAATTCTTCAGCGCTCAGCTTTCTTTATGGTTCAACTCTCACATCCATACCTGACTACTGGAAAAACCATAGCTTTGAATAGATGGAGCTTTGTCAGCAAAGTAATGTTCCTGCTTTTAAACATGCTGTCTAGGTTTGTCATAGTTTTTCTTCCAAGGAGCAAGTGTCTTTTAATTTCGTGGCTGCAGTCACCATCTGCAGTGATTTTGGAGCCCTGGGCTTCCTACTGTCCTTCTAAGAAAAGGGGATTTTGGACACAGAGATTCAGAGATACAGAGACAAAGCACCATGTGAAGACAGAGGCAGAGTAAAGACAGTCACCACACCCTGCCCACTGTCCACTGCACAAAATGGGGTGTCACTCTGGGTCCTGGCTTCAAACGGATAAGCTCTCCCATCTGTTAAACTGCCGATGTCTCAAAAGAAAAAACAAAAGACAGAGGCAGAGATTGAGGTAATGTTGCCATAAGCCAAGGAACGCCAAGGTCCACCAGGAGCCCCAAGAAGACACTCGAGTGAAAATCCGAACCTCCAGAATGAACCCACCGGCCACCACCCGATCAGAGACTTCCGGCTTCCAGAACCGTGAGAAAGCACGTGTGGCTGTTCTCAGCCACCCACTGTGTCACAGCGCCTTAGGACGGCGGCCCGAGGACAGCAACATGACAGCTGTGGCCCCTGGACCACGCTCACCCCTGGCAGGCACTGTCCGTGCACCCTGCACCCCTAAGTTCACGTCGTGGGCTGCCTGTGGTAACGAGCCCAAGAGAACACAGCTCACTGCAAAAGTGCCCCCCCAGTCCCCTGTCCAGGATTCTGTGGTGCTGCCATCTTTGATGCTCAGCCAGCATTTGCTGCGGCTCAGACGGTAAAGAATCCCCCTGCAATGCGGGAGACCTGGGTTCAATCCCTGGGTCGGGAAGATCCCCTGGAGAAGGGAACGGTAACCCCCTCCAGTATTCTTGCCTGGACAATTCCATGGACAGAGGAGCCTGGTGAGCTACAGTCCATGGGGTCGCAAAGAGTCGGATACAACTGAGAGCCTAACACACACACACACACACACACACACACACACACACACATGCACACACACACACACCAAAAATCTTGCCACTAACTTAAACACAGGATTTCCATATGGTCTGGCAATTTCACTCTGTGGTTTGTACCCAAAAGAACCAAAAACAAGAGTTCCAACAAACTCCAACAAACTCAAATATCCCTGAATATTCATGGCAGTATTATTCACAACACCCAAAAGGTGGAAATAACCCAGATGTCCATCAACAGACACGTGGAGAAACAAACTGTGGAACAGATACATATGGGGAGATATTGGGCTTCCCTGGTGGCTCAGAGGGTAAAGAATCTGCCCGCAATGCAGGAGACCTGGATTCGAAGCCTGGGTCGGGAAGATCCCCTGGAGCAGGAAATGGCAACCCACTCCAGTATTCTTGCCTGGAGAATCCCATGGACAGAGGAGCCTGGTGGGCTGCAGTCCATGGGGTCGAAAAGAATCAGACACGACTGAGTGACTGAGCGTAGCACACAGGGAGATATTACTCCATCACAGAAAGGAACGAAGCTTTGACACATGCTCCAATGTGGATGAACCTTGAAAGCAATATGCCGAGACAAAAAAGCCAGACAAATGTCACATACCGTATGATCCATAGACCTAAGTCCACAGAGGCCGAACAGAGGTTAGTGGCGGCCAGGGCCTCAGAGGAGGAGAGAAAGGGGGGAGAAACTGCTTAACGGGTGAGGGGTTTTGTTCTGGAACGATGTAAATGTCTAAAACGAGACAGAGGAAACTATACAAGTCTCTGAGTGTAGTCACGCCACTGAACCGCGCACCCTATCACGCTTAACAGCACGCCATGTGAATCTCACCCCAATACCTCGCTTTTCTTGTAAATCCTGCAACTGATTCATAAACCGACAACGACGTCAGAACGAGCTCCCTTGTCGGCCTTCTCACTCCGCCCACCCCTGCAGCTTTCGGGACCGAGTTCCCATTCACCAACCCGGCCTGCAAGCCCTTGGCCCACATGGCCCACTGCAGCCTGGGCAGAAGCTCCCATGAACGCCTTGCCATCTGCTGCCCCTTCCCAACGTCAGCATCTGCGAGGCTCACTGGGAGTCCTCGGTGAAGCCTCTCAGGGACAGCCCACCAGCCACAACCAAGCCACAGACCCCTTCAAGACCAAGGGCCGGCACCCTGAATCCCCATCACTGTAACTGACCCTAGACTCTTCAGAGCAACTCCAATAAAAAACCCATATGACCTGGATGTCGACGTTTAATCCATGCCAACACTAGGGTAGCAACCAGTATTAATCCCCAGTTTACAGGGGAGTAAAGGAGATGCACCGTCCACGGTATGGAGGGGAAGGTAAATTCTAAAAATTACCCAACCAGCAAGGTGGCCAGAACTCGCCCCCAGCTCAGTCCAACTGCAAACAGTCCCTTAACCCTCTGGGACTCAGCCCAACAACTACCCAGCCACAACAGGACCTGACAATGAGCTGCTGAATCAGTTTTGACGCAAATAAACTTGCAGAGATTTTCATCTGTGCCTGACAGACCCACACATGGCTGCAAACCCCGGTTCCTTCCGCCTCCCCAGACAACGTCGCCTTTCATGTTTAGCGCATTTTCTTCCCTGCAGTCCTTCCGGACAGAGGCGCCACCCTCAAACAAGACGTATGAAAATGCTTCTAGAGATTAAATGCCCGAAGCCAGGCTTCTGAAAGTGACCTGATTAAATACTTAGCCATAATACCAGTCTAGACTCAATAGATCAAACCTTTCTGGCTCAGGGCAACAGTGGCTGTGTGGCAATTGTGCAAAATAACGCTTATAAATGGAAGAAAGGAAGCCCATTTCTTCTGATTTTCTGGTAAATTGGGGGTTGGAGACTTAATAATGCCAGGCCAGTTTACAAGTCAGACAGCAGGCTCTGTGGAGGCCCCCTGGGGGCAGAGACCAGCCATGAGCCCAGGACACAGCTCTGGCAATAAATGAAATGAATCACGGCCGGGGGGGTCAGTGCCCCCACCCCCAGCTTCCTTAAGCGCCTTCTTTCCAACTGGGGCTTGGAGACCGTCACTTCATTCTGTTTTAAGTTTTTGAATCCAGGGAACGCCCTCACTCCGTTCATCTTTTATTCTTTCAGCTTCTCCAACAAGCCACTCAACCCAGCTCCAAGCCTGATACACACAGTCCCCTCTGCTACGATCACTCGTCCTGTCTCTTCTGCTGGGTACCGGCTGGAGGCCCCCCAGGTCTCTATAAACGATACTTGCTCCTGCCAGCGCTCCTAGACTGTCTGGCCCCTGGGTAGGTGCCCAGGGGCACCACAGATGCGTCACTCTTGGAGAACGCTCACTCCTGGCATCAGCATCGACTTTACAGACAGACAGCAGGCAACCCCATGCACACACTACGTCTGCCTGGATCTTCGGTGTCCCCAGCACCTCGCGGGGTGTCTGCCATGTAGATTCTGACTCAGTATCAACTGATGGTGATGAAGGAAGGAAGGAAGGAACACAGAGACGGTCTCTCTAGAGGGAAAGAGATGACCCAGACTTCCCTGGTGGTCCGGCGGTTAAGACTCTTTCCTTCTAATGCAGGGGGCACGGGTTTGATCCCTGGTCAGGGAACTAAGACCCCATGTGCCATGAGGCACTGTCAAAAAATTAAAAAAAAAAAAATAATTAAAGTAAGAGATCACCTACTCAGATGCCAACTGGAGAGCAGGCTGCATCAGAAGAAGGTCCCACACACACCTCAGGGCCTTCACCCTTGGAAGGGATGGCCGTCCATTAAGCACTGCCTATTTGCCCCAAGAAACTGGCCAAGAAACTCTGCGTCACATCCAAATTGAAGGGAAAAAGCAAATCAGAGAGAGAGTAAAAACCTACCAGCGACACCACACACTTGCGCGTGAGACACCACGAGTCTCCAGACAATTCTGTAAAAATATGAAGCAAAACAGACCAGGATACACAGTCTCTGAGCATCACCTTCCTCCCTGAATGAAGACCAGAAACACCTCTGCACCTGCTTCTCAAATGCATCTGTGCCCGGCTGCTCTGAACTGGGGCCACCATAACAAATGACTGCAAACGTGGTGGCTACGAATTCTCTCCCAGGCCTGGGAGGCCAAGGGTCCAAAACAAAGGGCAGGGGAGCGGGGCTCCCTCCTCGCAGCCCCCAGCTCCTGGCAGCCCCAGGCGCTCCTTGGGGTCCCTTGGCTCCTGCGGCTCAACTCTGATTTCTGCCTCTAGCCTCACGTGGTCTCTCGGGGGTCTGCCTCTTATAAGGACCAGCCACCTTGAATTAAAGGCCAACTCTAATCCAGAATGACCTCATCTTAACTAATTGTGTGTGTGTGCATGCTAAGCCACTTCAGTCGTGTGCGACTCTTCGACCCTATGGAGCCCGCCAGGCTCCTCCATCCATGGGATTCTCCAGGCAAGAATACTGCCGTGGGTTGCCATGCCCTCCTCCAGGGGATCTTGCCAACCCAGGGATCGAACCTGCGTCTCCTGCAGCTCCTGCACTGAAGGCAGATTCTGTACTGCTGAGCCACCCGTGAAACCCCTTAACTAATTAACTAAGACAATTATATCTCCAGTGACCCTATTATGGATAAGACAGCTAAGGCACTAGGAATTGGGACTCTTCTTTTGGGTGGGGGAGAGGGGGCACAATTTAACCCATAACATCCTACACCTTCATCCTAGAAATTGGATTAAATGATCCAGGCAAGATCCTGCAAGCATTAGGAATTGTGTTCTCCTTGAGTTAATATGTAAATATATGCAAATACATATGCGAACTGGTAGCTTTTCGAAGTTTAATTTTTTTTCTTCTGTCTACTTTTCCTGGATATCTAAATTCAGACTGAAGCTTACAAGTAGTTGAGAACTGAGAGCAAACATCAAGTAATTTATGTGGGAATCCAATGATTCTACTTAACGGCTCTCTAATCTTTAATCTTTTCTTTCTTCTCTTTTTTTTTTTTAAAACCAGAAGACAGAAGTACACTAAACAGAGGTGGCTTTGTCACCAGGGACCTATTTTCAGGCTTAATGTGGTGCCAACGATGGTGTTCCCAAGAACTAAGTGATTAGCGGGTGCAGAGCATTTTACACTTCTGTGACTTCCCCTCTCCACATTTATAGCAAGTGGGTACCATTATTATCCCCACTTTACAGATGTGCAAACTGAGGCTCAGAGGTGAAGTAACCAGCCCAAACTCAAACAGGAATCCAGGGGTCTGAATTCAAACCAAGTGGGACTTCAGGGCTGGAAGAATCTCACTGTTACCTAGTTCAATCCCCAGCCTACACACACACACACACACACACACACACACACACACACACACACACACACACACACACACACAGCAGGCTGGAAGAATCTCACTGTTACCTAGTTCAATCCCCACACACACACACACACACACAACACACAGCAGGCTGGAATCTCACTGACCTAGTCAATCACTACGCACACACACACCACACACACACACACACAACACACACACACACACACACACACACACACACACACACACACACACACACACACACACACACACACACACACACACACACACACACACACACACACACACACACACACACACACACCCAGCAGGCTGGAAGAATCTCACTGTTACCTAGTTCAATCCCCAGCCTACACACACACACACACACACCCAGCAGGCTGGAAGAATCTCACTGTTACCTAGTTCAATCCCCAGCCTACACACACACACACACACACACACACACACACACACACACACACACACACACCCAGCAGGCTCACCGCACATTACACCCCTGCCCTGAGGGAGCCCCTCGGGGAGGCTCGCCGTTTTCCATTCCTGCCCGTAGGATTCTAGCAGTTACAGGCGCACAGCCTCCCTGAAGGATCCTCAGGAGGATGCCCACCCCGGCAGGTTACACGGCAGTCACATCAGGACCGGCCGGGCCCCCCAGTCCTCGGCAGTCAGTCACACCCAGGGCTCCTGGTGGTCACCGGTGACGTTTGTACTTTCGATTTAAAACTGCCATGGGGGCAGGTGGGGTGGAGGAATGTGGGAGGAAGATTGGATGAAGGCGGTCAACTTCCAGGTATGAGAGCAAACTGGAAATTCTACTATAGTGCTAGAAGTACTAAGGATGTAACGTATAACCTGACAAATAGAATTAATACTGCTGCATGTTACATATGAAAATGGCTGAAAGTGAATCCTACAAGTTCTCATCACAAGGAACATGTTTTTTCTATTTTCTCTAATGTTGTATATAACATGATGTGTGTATGTTAGTCACTCAGCCGTGTCCAACTTTTTGCGACCCCATGAGCAGAAGCCTGCCAGGCTCCTTTGTCCATGGGATTCTCCAGGCAAGAATACTGGAGTGGATAGCCATTTCCTCCTCCAGGGGATCTTCCCGATCCAGGGATCGAACCCAGGTCTCCTGCTTTGCAGGAAGATTCTTCACTGTCTGGGCCACCAGGGAAGCCCAATATATAACATGATGGATGTTTAATAAATACTGTGAGTATCATTTCATCATGGATGTGGTTTAAATCAATATGCTGTATAGCTGACACTTACACAGTGCTCTATTTGAGCAAACTCCGGGAGATAGTAAAGGACAGGGAAGCCTGGCGTGCTGCAGTCCGCGGAGCTGCAAAGAGTCAGACACAGCTTAGCAACTGAACAACAATAGTGCCAATTATATCTCAGTGAAACTGGAAAAATAAATGGATGGATGGATAAATAGATAAAGTAGCCGCAGTGTTTTATTCCACACGTGGAGCTCCCCACTGATGTCATGGGACAGACTCCTCTGATCAGGTCTGTACTCCAAGGCAAAGGCAGCCATCCCCTTCCTGCTCGTGAGGGTTCCCCCAGCTTCTGAGATGAACATGGTACTCATTCCATTCACCAAAAGCAACAGTTCAAGAAAATCTCATTCCACTGTTAAAGAGCCGTCTGCACTAAGGGGAACTGGGAGGCGGCGGCAGGGGGTTGGGGGGCGGGGGGGCACGTGCGGAGAGATAAATTTGGAATTAACAGATACTATAATATACAAAACAGGAAAACAATACGGACCTATTGTACAGCACAGGGAACTATATTTAATATCTTGTAATAACCTATAAAAGGAAAGAATCTGAAAAGGAATATATATGCATATGTGTAAGTGAATCACTTTGCTTTACACCTGAAAACTAACACAACACTGTAAATCAACTTCCATTTAAAAATGCTGTCTCCACTTGACATTTTAGGTCTTCCTCCCACTTATCATCTTCTCAGAAAAAGCAAAGAATCAGAAGCTTTCCTGTTCTGGAAGCATCCCACAAAGGTTTTCTAATAACATTGCTTCCTTTGGTCTCAGCTGCCCCTTGAGGTTTCGGGTCATCCATATAGGTGTGACTATGACACAAATACCCTGCCACGTGTGTGTTTTAGAAAGGGGTTCATGACCTCTCTGCATGGTAAGAAAAGGTAACAAGAAGGGTGAAGTGCAGAAGCTGGGCCAGGTAATGTTGGGATTTCACCCAGCTTTGTGCATGTATGTGTCTGGGGTGTGTGTGTGTGTGTGTTTAATTGTGTATACACAATTAAAAACATTTGAGAGCATAAGCAGAGGGCAAATTAGGCTCACCGCCCAGGCAGTTGGGCTGTAGGACACAAGATGTTGTTGTTGTTTAGTCGCTAAGTCGTGTCTGACTCTTTTGAGACCCCATGGTCTGCAGTCTGCCAGGCTCGTTCATGGGATTTCCCAGGTAAGAGTACTGGAGTGGGTTGCCATTTCTTTCTCCAGGGGATCGTCCCAACCCAGGGATCGAACCCGCGTCTCCTGCCTTTGGCAGGCAGGTTCTTTACCACTGAGCCACCAGAGAAGCCCTGTATGACACAAGAAGCATTTATTTAAAAAAAAAAAAAAAAAATGGAAACAAGACTCAACACCACCATTCTATTTCTCCAGGCTGTAATGCAACCGCACGCACGAGATGAAACATCATTAACTCAGTGCTAAAAGCGGGAAGCCCTGTGAAAATTTTATAAGCTGGTCTAAAGTTTGTGTAGGCTGACACATTTAAAGCCAAGCTGCAAAGCTGCTGCCCATAGTTGCAGGTAAGCAGCGGACTTTGGCAAGTAAATAAAAGATCTTTTTTTTTTTAGATCAATTTTAAGAATGGAAGAATAATGCCATACTATTGATGCCAAGATTGCTGAAACTTTGTCCTTAGGAAACAGTTCCATCCATCCTTCACTCCCAGGGCCTTAACATTATTCACTCTGAAGGCTGAGTCCACGCTAATCCCACCTTTAAGCGCCTACCTGTAAATCACAGGCATCAAAGAGGGAAATTGTTCAGACAAATGCTTTTGAGCCCTTGACCACATGTGGTCCCCACTGGTAACTACTGGTCAGGTAAAAACTGGAGATTTTATTTTCTGTTCAACTGGAGGCAATACGGTTGAAGAGGCAGGAATCCTATGGAATTGGATTTCTGTTAAATCACTTTTTTTTTTTAACTTTTACTCAAGGTTCACTTCCCCTTCCCCACACCCAGCACTTCAGAGGCCTCTTGTGTTCATTAAAGCTCTAAAGGGGGTCTGCCAGCAAGGGTCCCCGCCCAGCTCCACACTCACACCTCTGGCCCTTCAATTAGGAAACCAAGATGATATTGCCCCTTTGGCTTTAAGAGCCTGTGAATTACTACAGAGGTCCCCAACTACACCAGGGACCGGTTTTGTGGAAGACAGTTTTTCCATGGACTGTGGGCAGCAGGGGGATGGTTTGGGGATGATTCAAGTGTTTTACATTTATTGCGCACTTTATTTCCATTATTACTACATCAGTTCCACCTCAGATCATCAGGCACACAACCCCAAAGGTTGTAGGTGCATGCTAAGTCACGTCAGTCGTGTCCAACTCTTTGCGACCCTAAGGACTGTATACCACCAGGCTCCTCTGTCCATGGGATTCTCTAGGCATGAATGCTGGAGTGGGTAGCCATGCCCCCCTCCAAGGGATCTTCCCAACCCAGGGATCAAATTCAAGTCTCTTACATCTCCTGCCTTAGCAGGTGGATTCTTTACCATTAATGCCGTCTGGGAAGCAGCTGGGGACCTCTGAATTACTATATATAACATAGATAAAAAACAAGGACCCCCAACTGTATAGCACAGGGAACTATACTCAATATTTTATAATAACCCATTGAAGGAAAAACAATTTGAAGAGAATATACATGTGTACATGTGCATATGTATATATTTATACACACACATAGGCATAATGAACCACTGTGCTATACACCTAAAACAAACACAACATCGTAAAACAAGTGTGAAAAGTGAAAAAAAGTGAAAGTGTTCGTCACTCAGTCAAGTCTGAGAGACCCTACGGATGGTAGCCCGCCAGGCTCCTCTGTCCATGGGATTCTCCAGGCAAGAATACTGGAGTGGGTTGCCATTCCCTTCTCTAGAGGATCTTCTCCACCCAGGGATTGAACCCGGGTCTCCCACATTGCAGGCAGACACTTGAGCCACTAGGGATGGAATCTAAAATATGACTCAAAGGAACTCACTGACAAAACAGGCTCAGAGACACAGAGAACTTGCGTCTGCTGGGGCGGGGTGGGGCAGGGTGGATGGCCAGTTTGGGTTAGCAATCGCTAACTATTTTATTCAGAAAGGATACACAGCAAGGTCCTCCTGTTTAGGTCAAGGAAATCCATCGATATCCTGCGACAAACCATAATGGAAAAGAATCTGAAAAAAGAATGCACACAGGTACAACCGAGTCCCTTGGCTGGACAGCAGAAATTAACACAACACTGTAAATCGACTCGACGTCAATAAAATAACAGAAAGATTTATAAGCTGAGCTGAGCCCGGAAAAGCTTGACGGCGGGGAGGTAAATAAAGGGCATTCCCAGGCAGACAAAGAGCATGTGCAAAGGCACTGTGGCATGCCCAGAACACTCAGCTGGACGTGCCAGCACTTGGGTGAGGACACAACACCAGGCACAGTGAGGTCGGCTGAACGAGGCCCGCTTCCCTTCTGTACCTGGGAGTCATCCCCAGCCCGGTTCCCGCACCCGTCTCTCCCTTCCCCACCTCTCCAGGCTGACCCTCAGAGCAATACCCCACCCCCACCCCCAAGAACAATCTGAAGGAACTTGGCCGCCTGGTCACAGCGCCTGGAAGACGCAAACACATTCCTGCCTTTGAAAAATGGGCAGTAGAACACACATGACATTAGAAGGACTTGAAAATAAATCTTGCGAAGTTAATAGAAGCACAGCAATTTGGAAGAAAAATAATCACATTTCCCTCCTGCTAAATCATTATTTGCCCCTGGTAAAGTCAATTATGCTAAAGAAAATAAGTTATTATTTTCAGGGGTGGGGCGGGGGTGGGGGGGAATGGGAGTCTCGTTAAGTGCCTTGACTCCAGCAAATAAAACTCCAAGAGCGAATGCTTGACTTCCTGTCTTGATGAAGGTCTGTGGGGAGCCTGGACGGTATTTCTTAGACAAGATGTTGGGGGTGGGCCATCACGCCCCTGGTAATCTGTGCATCTCTGCCAGGACCCGACCTCAAGACTGCTGCTTGTCATTCAGAAAGAAGGACAGGGCAGCCTGGCGTGCTGCAGTTCATGGGGTCACGAAGGGTCTGACCCAACTCAGCAACTGAACACCACCACGGAAGAAACACAGCTGTCCCCTGACCACCCGCAGGCAGCCCAGGTGCCCGGCGGTGCGTCCCACCCCCACTCCCGCAGGCTCCTTCCTCTTAACACCCTTGCCCAAAGCACTGCCTTCGGAAACAAGTCCTACAGGTTCTTAACTTCTCCTCCCAAAGTGAAAGTAAAGTGAAGTCGCTCAGTCCGACTCTTAGCGACCCCATGCACCGCAGCCTACCAGGCTCCTCCATCCATGGGATTCTCCAGGCAAGAGTACTGGAGTGGGTGCCATCTCCTCCCAAGTGTGCGGCAGAGACTCTGCTTCTAACAACACAGGCACTACAGCAGACCACCACGCCACGCCACCGTAAACACACGCAGGGTGCTGAGTAGCAGCTGGGGTGACTCCTGCGCTCTGCTGGCGCCAGGGGGAGCCATCCGGCCCCAGGGGACACGTGGCAGTGTCTGGACCTATCCTGGGTAGTCAGCACTGAAGGAAGGGACCTGCTAGTGGGATCAAGTGAGCAGAAGCCAAGGGTGCTGCTAAGTACCCACAATGTACAGGACCAAAATACAGCCTACCCAGAAAGCCACTAGCACACAGATCACGGAAACCCGCTTGGCATGAACTCGCCCATTTAAGCCCTGAGGAACTCTGTGAGGCAGAAACTACTGTCATCCGCAGTCGACAAGGAAGGACAAAGGCACGGAGGGGCTTCAGAGCCCCCAATGCACTGCAACCCAGCGCCGCATCCTGGCTGGGACGGGGCTGCCTCCCCTCGATGGACCTTCTTTGCAGTGATGTCACTGAACACTCGGGGCTTCCCTGACAGCTCAGCTGGTAAAGAATCCGCCCGCAATGAGGGAGACCCCGGTTCGATCCCTGGGTTGGGAAGATCTCCTGGAGAAGGGATAGGCTACCCACTCCAGTATACTGGCCTGAAGAATTCCATGGACTGTATAGTCCATGGGGTCGCAAAGCACTGGACACGACTCAGTGACTTTCACTTTTACTATCACTGAATACTCCATGGACAAGGCTGTGGGCTTCGGGCTAGTCCCCTCCCCCACATTCAGGGCAGCTGCTCCGAGTCCCTAACCCGGCGGCAAGGACTAGGACTCATGCTCCTGGATCCATCAGCCCAGAATCTGCTGTACGGGGCTCGGGTGGATGAAATTAAGAGGGAAACCAGTGTGCTGAGATGGTTGGATGGCATCACCGACTCGATGGACATGAGTCTGAGTAAACTCCAGGAGTTGGTGATGGACAGGCAGGCCTGGCGTGCTGCAGCCCATGGGGTCACAAAGAGCAGGACACGACTGAGCGACCGAACTGAACTGAGAATGCTGTGAGGAGGGAGGCCTCTGGTCTCTTCCATCCTGACTCCCTGACCCCGGGGCCCTCTCGCCCCCGCCCAGGCTCTCCGCCTGCCGCCCCCTCCTCACCCCTCAAGATTCCTGGGCCCGTGGGGCTGACCACCATTCTCACTGGGGCCTCAGCCCTCACACATCCCTGCCCCCCAGCCCCAGGTTGGCAACAACAGGGACAGAGGGACAGAAGGGATCAGGGGGCAATGCCAGGAGGGGGGGACCCTATGGAGCTAAGGCAGGAAATTGCAGACGGTGCCCCAGGGCCAGCCAGGCAGCCAGCGGGACAAAGTGCGGCAGGAAATGAGGCCAAGAAGGCTGGGGAGGGTGTCGTAAAGGATGCCCTTTCCACGCAGGCAGCGGCCACCACAGGCTCAGAAATCCGATCAGAGATCCCAAGAGCTGGGGTGGACACAGCTCAGGGCTCAGATGACACAGTCTAAGACAAACTGAACGAGTTAGTTTAGGCATGACAAAAAAAAAACAAATCAAACAGACTCACATCCTTGCAACCCCCAAAGCCCCAAAGACTGCAGATTTTTGGGTAAGTCACTTAATGGCAAGAATCCAGCGGAGATGAGACATAGGGTAACTCTGGATCCTCAATGTCTAAGAACAAAGCTGGCAAGTAAACAGGAAGGAAGGAAGAGAGGGAGGGCGGGAGGGAGGAGCTGTACCATTTTCTTCTCTGGCTAATCTCCCTGTGGCTGGCGACGGCTGTGTTCACCCCTGAAGTGGGGACACACTCCGTGACTACATCACTGCTCAGCCCTACCCGCGGGTTCAGCTGAGCGGATCATTCAGAATGCTCAGCTGCCCAGAAGGCTAATCAATTATCAGACAACCTGTCGCATGTAAAATAAAAGTTACAAAACTTGATGAAAAGTAAAAGCTCACACAGTCCTCTTTCAATTAAAAACAGATGAAAACCATCACCAGATACTGCCCATGTTCTCTATAGTAAGTGAATGCCAACACAGCAAGTGAATCCGAGTGGTGCTTCTTCCTGGCGCAGGCTCTCTGCACACACGGTCTGGGCGGCTCCTCCAGGGTGGCTGAGAGGTGAGCACAGGCTCTGGGACTCTCCCAGCGCCCAGGTGCAGGGTCTGAGGTCAGGGAGGTGGAACAGGCTGCAGGAGGTGTAGGGCCCAGACCTGAATCCCAGACCTTCTGATTCCTGGTCCAAGGTTCTTTAATACCCCACACCATCCAGCCCTCTCACGTCACTTTAAGTGACTGCAGTTCTGACCAATCCACCTGTCCAGCCCTTTTTAGCACCCACTGAATCATAAAGACAAGCGCTACTTCAGAAAATGAAGATTCATTCACTGCAGCAGCCTTCACAACAGCCAAGACAGGGAGACAATCTCAATGTCCATTGACAGAGGAAAGGATAAAGAAAGGGGTGTGTGTATATATACAAATACAATGAAATGCCACTCAGCCATTGAAAGAAAGAAGGAATGAAACAATGCCATCTGCAGTAACATTCAAAAAATGAAGATCATGGCATCCGGCCCCATCACTTCATGGCAAATAGATGGGGAAAAAATGGAAACAGGGACAGATTTTATTTCCTTCGGCTCCAAAATCACTGCAGATGGTGACTGCAGCCATGAAATTAAAAGATGTTTGCTCCTTGGGAAAAAAGCTATGACCAACCTAAGCAGCATATTAAAAAGCAGAGACACTACTTTGCCGACAAAGGTCTATCTAGTCAAGGCTATGGTTTTTCCAGCAGTCATGTATGGATATGAGAGTTGGACTGTAAAGAAAGCTGAGTGCCAAAGGATTGATGCTTTTGAACTGTGGTGTTGCAGAAGACTCTTGAGAGTCCCTTGGACTGCAAGGAGATCCAACCAGTCCATCCTAAAGGAAATCAACCCTGAATATTCATTGGAAGGACTGATGCTGAAGCTGAAGCTCCAATACTTTGGCCACCTGATGTGAAGAACTGACTCACTGGAAAAGACCCTGATGCTTAGAAAGACTGAAGGCAGGAGAAGGGGACAACAGAGGATGAGATGGTTGGATGACATCACCGACTAGATGGAGATGAGTTTGAGCAACTTCCGGGAGTTGGCGATGCAGAAGGAAGCAGTCCATGGGGTCACAAAGAGTCAGCCATGACTGAGCACCTGAACTGAGCGCGGTGCAGGAACACAGACGGACCTAGACACTGTCACACTGAGTGAGTCAGACAAAGACAAATATGTGTTACCACTTCCATGTGCAATCTTAAAAACGGTACAAACGAACCTATTTGCAAAAGAGAAACAGAATCACAGACATAGAAAGCAATGTACGGTTACCAAAGGGGAGAGCTGCTGTTCAGTTGCTCAGTCATGTCCCGCTCTTTGTGACCCCATGGACTGTAGTCCACCAGGCTCCGCTGTCCCTGGAATTTTCCAGGCAAAAATACTGGAGTGGGTTGCCATTTCTTCCTCCAGGGGATCTTCCTGGACCAGGGATCAAACCCTCAACTCCTGCATTGGTAGGTAGATTCTTTACCATTGAGCTACCAAAGGGGAAAGGAGGGGTGGATAAATTAGGAGTCTGGGATTAGCAGATGCAAACTACTCTATATAAAACAGATAAACAACAAGGACCTACTATATAGCACAGAGAACTATACTCAACATCTGACAATAAACTATAATGAAAAAGAATCCAAAAAAGAATATACATAGTGTGTGTATACACACACACACACACGTATACATCTATGAAACAGAAGGTGTACTTTGCTATATACCTGAAACTAACACAACACTGTAAATCAACAATACTTCAATTTACCAAAAAAAAAAGAAAAGAAATGATTCCATTCTTATAAAGAAACAAACGCCAACACTTTGAGGCAGACACAGTTCTCAGCAGGCTTCAGTAAACATCTTCTGAAGCCAGAAGACTTCAACAGACCCAGGAATGGGGTCTGGAGGTGCTAAGTACATCTTAGGGTGGTGAGAATGGAACTGCCAACAAATATGAAGATGACCAATTTAGAAGGCAGCCTTCTTTATGCTCACAGGCCCAGTCCCCCTGCCCCAGCACCCTTCTGGGTTAAGTACACAAAGAACATCCTGAAATCCTCTAGGACTTAAGCAGTGGAACACACATCAAAGGAAAAGGCAGCAACTGCCCCCATTCACATCCCTTCACATCTTTGTGGGGGTCTGGCCATCTGCTCTGCCACCGGACTGTCAGGGACTAAAAGGTGTGAGATCTTACAATCTGGTGTTCAAGGCCCATATTTCTAACCTATCCACCACAGTTCACGCTGATCAATGGAAAATACGTATTAATAGGAATAGGTGGAGGAGACCCACCTCGTCCTCCCCCTTCGGGGCACACAGCAGGACTACATCTCTGAGTCCCACGTGCTGGCCAGGGACAGAGCTCTGAACGCAAGAATGTGAGCAGAAGTGTGGGTACCAGTCCTGACCAGGAAGAAATCTCCTGTGAACTGTCCTGCATCTCTGTCTTGCCCCATCCACAAGTTAAAAGGCAAGGACCTGAAGACGCCGGCCGAGGGCAGAGCCACAGAATAGAAAAAGCCTTAGTCCCTGAATGAGTAGACAGAACAGAGCCCCGGGGTTGGGGGGTCCCCTCCCCACCCCCACTTGGACTGTGATGTGAGGAAAAAAGGAACTTTCATTGTATGAAGCCAGCAAAACGCTGGGGCTGTTTGTTACAGCAGCTAGCCAACCCTAATTCAGAACAGAAATCAGAACAGTTACATGTGTGCCTAAAAGTGTACTTAAGGTATCCACCTTAAGTTAAACAAAATCACTCCACAAAGCCTATAAACTTTGTATCACACTCCTGAGGACAGGCAGGAGCAACTATGAACAGCAAATGGGCCAGGAAAAAAGACAGAGCAACATTTTTGATGAGAGATGTATCCCTGGAAGCTTCAGGGATCTGCCCTGGGAATCCATAGGAACTCAAGCTGCTGGCCTGACTTCAGTGTGAACATTAAAATTTTAGGGAAGCCATGAAAACATCTCTCCCCATCCTCCACCCGCAGCTCCCAACCAACAGGGGATGAGAAGCAACAGGGTCCACATTGTTTTGGTTCCCCAGTCAGACTGAACTCACTAGAGCAGCCCAAGGCTTCTCACAGTCAATAACAAAAGGAATTAACCTTTGCCAAGCACAGCCCAGGGGCCAGGTTTGAGGTGGGCTATCTCTTTATACCCAGAACTGCCCAAGGAGGTTGGCATGATCACCAGTTTTTACAAAGGAGAAAGCTTAAGGCAAACAATTCAGCCAAGTCACTTGGCTAGGAGGAGTTGGAGCTGAGATTCAAAGAGGAATCTCTCCTACCCCAAACCTGTGATCTCTTGGAACACACTGCATGCTAAAAGAAAACATCTTTTTCTCCTTAAGGCACCCAGATGAAAATTTAACAAGCTGATAGGCATGTCTGGGGTGAAACCATCTGCCTTTTGAAGGCAGAGAGCACCTCTGTGTCTGTACACACAGCAGCCCACTAGCATGCAGGTAGGCGGATGACTGCAGCGTCTTGAGCTAACACGGAGCTTGCACTCAATCATCCACACGACCTGCCACAAGCAACACCCTGCCCTGGCCCATTAGCTCCTGAGATCAAAGCGCCACACGAGCACGCTGGGGCCACTGCGGGCTGTGCCTGCGGTGACTGTTGGCAGAGCCAGCCTCCTTTCTGGTCCGCAGAGTGAAGGGCAGCCCCAGGGGTTCTCTGCTGAGCAACGTAACAGAGCAACTCGGGTACCCAGGGCCTCCTGGCCATCACGGGAGGACTGGGCTTCCGGATCCAGCATGGCCTGGCCACTCTATTTGAGCCACAAAAACACGGTTGGTAACTAGACTAGAAACAAACCTAAGGGGGAGGTCTCAGCCTCCTGGGACTCAGCCAGGTGAGCACAGGCAGGTAGCACTCGATGAGTCATCCGTCTACACCCCCCCAGGCTGTGAACCACCACACTTCAAACCCACACAGCTTCCTTTCAGGTCCCAAATGCCCTGACCTTAAAGTCCTGTCCAAAATTTCATAGCCAGGAATTTCCACGCCTAACACAGAAACTAAGTCCTGAACTAGATACTGTGAGCCTTGTGACCAAAGCGGGGGGGATTCCACCACGAGCGCCCACCTCCCACCTTTCACCTCCCAGGGGGCCACCCAGCACTGGGGACCCACAACCTTACACAAAAAATCACCCAAATGGTGACCCCCAGAGGCAGAGTGAAACGTAAGAGGAAAAGCCTTACTGTCGTGATAATCACACTGTCAGGGGCTGCGTCTCCCAAAACTCAAAGGTTGAAGCTCAAACCCCAGTATCTCAGATTGTGGCAGGATATGGAGACAAGGTCTTTACATGAGTGATGAGGGCAAAATGAAGTCCTCAGGATGGACTCTCATCCATGAGGGGGGTCTTTGTAAGAAGAGATTAGGACAGAGACACACACGAGGGGGAGCCATGGGAGGACACGGCAAGACCTGCAAACCAACGAGAAGTCCCAGAAGGAAACAGCGCCTCCGACACCCGGATCCTGGACCCCCGGCCTCCAGAACTGAGAGATAAGAGATCCCTGCTGTTTAAGCCACCCAACAGTGTGCACGGGAAGGCAGCAAACCAACAGTCATCCCCCTGCTTCGTATCCACAGGGGACTGGTTCTCGGACACGGACACCACACTCCGCAGATGCGCGAGTCCCTTGTGTGAAACAGCACCCCCTCCTCACCACGCCCCTCTCTGAGGACGACCCCAGGACTCTGAGAGCCTGAAAAGGGAGCGTCTGGGGGAGCCGTCGGCCAGCGGTTCACAGCTCTGTGTACCTCCACACCGCCACACTGCCTCCAGCCTCCCACTCCAGGATCTTCCCTTCAAGCTGGACTTCTGGCCCTTCCCCGAGCAAACCTGACTATTTCACCAAATCCATCAGCAGGCTCCCCTCCGCCCAGCACCCAGCCTGGGCTCAGATCCCAAATTACACCAAGATCTCCTTCAAGGTGCACTGCAGTGAGGGAAATGCCAACTCCAACCCCAACGAAACACCGCTCAGACTGGGGAAAGCAGACAACACGTGTCAGCCAGGATGCGGAGACTAGATCTCACACACACACATGCACGCATGCACATACACACGCACCTGCACACTTTCACATACACATGCACACATGTGCACACATGCGTGCACACACATGCCTTCAAGTACACACGCATGCACATGCGCACGCATGCAGACATGCATGTACACACACCTTCACATACACACACAAGCACACACCCATGCACATGCACAAATGTGCACATATACACACAGCTGGTGGGAATGTAAAACGGCACAGCCGCTGGGGAAAAGTCTGGTATTAAACCACCACACAATTCAATAATTGCACTCCTGGGACTTCCCTGGCAGTCAAGTGCTTAAAGACTCTGCGCTCCCAATGCAGGGGGCACAGGTTCAATACCTGGTCTGAGAACTAAGATCCCACATACTGCACAGCATGGCCAAAAAATTTTTAAAAATTAAAAACAAACAAAACACAATTGCACTCCTAGGCATTTATCCCAGGAGATGCAGATTTCCGTTCACACACACACATACACACACACACACACACACACACACACAAAAACCTGTGCATGCGTGTTCACAGCAGCTTTACTCATAATAGCCAAAACCAGACATCCTTCAACGAATGAATGGTTAAAGCATCTGTGGCACATCCAACACCGCGGGACACTACTTGGCAAAGAAAAGGAACAAATCGTTGGTTCACACAGCTACCTGAAGACTCCCTGGAGAATTATGCTGAGGGGAAAAAGCAATCCACAAAGGTTACATACTCAAGATCCCATTCATGTAACATTCATGAAATTCCAAAACTGCAGAAACAGAGGTCAGATTAATGGTTGCCAGGGATTACGGGGGAGGGAAATGGGAGTGGGTGTGGCAAAAAAAGGACCATAGGAGGGGTCCTGGGGGCGGGGATGGAGACGCTCTGTATCTTCAATGTCAACATCCAGGTTCTGACTCTGTGTCGGAGTTTTACAAGATAGAACCTTGGGGAAAATCAGCGACGTGAACATGGGGTTTCTCTGTATTACTTCTTACAACTGCTGTTGTCTGTAATTATATGAAAATCCAAAATCTAATGAAGACAAAAGGAAGAGGAAGGAGTGGAGAAAGGAAAGAAGGAAGGGGGAAGAAAGAGAGAGGAGAGAGAGACAGAGAGAGGTCACAGGGACCCTTGGGCACAGGCACTTGCTTCTGGGCGGCAGCCAGCTCAGGACTCACCACTGACTATTTCCTCCTCCGAGTTTTCACGACCTGCATCCTCAGAGGTCACAAGAACACAAGGGAAAGAACAATTCACACACCCTCAGGCAATCCTGATAACACTTTGCTATTCTGGGCCAACCCTGGCACAACAATACGTTTAAAATGTGTATAATGTTTCCAAAGTAAAATCAGATTTGCAGAAATATAATACGCTCTTAAGTTTTGTTTTTCTGCAACTCCAGTGAATGAAAATGTCTGCATTTCTATTTACTTACGATCAAATATAATTTTTCATCCCCCAAAGTAGCAGCTTGCTTGCTATTCCAGGCAACATGAAGGATCTCTTTGCAGCTCCCACACTCCCAAACTTATTGGAATACTACCCTATTCCTAGCAATTACCATTGCTCAGAGCTAATCTGAATACACACGTCATAATCTCTAATATCAAGCAAATGTCACACTCCCCAGTAGAAAATTAACTTTGGAAGCAGAGCCTTCCTTCAGCCACCATGACTGTCGAATCCAAAGAGGAAATCACTTGTCACCACATTTCTAAACTGCAATTCATTAAACAAAAAAAATTACTAAAAGCCTTGCTCCATGGACTCCCTGGCTTATCTCAAATGCTGACCTCAGAGCTTTGTGCTCTGAGGACACTCTCTCAATGGATCCCCACTGGTCTTTGCAGAAGGCAGGCTTGAGTCCCCTTTCCAGATGAGGAAACTGAGGCTAAGGAAGCAGGAATCATTTGCTCAAGGGCCACATGATGATTAAGACCCAGGAGTTGAAGATGTCTCGGTGCCTACACCCACATCCCCTGTTTGAGTTTGGCCTGGAGTGAAGAGTGAAGGACATACGGAGGTCAATCTGCCTCCTGGCAGAGCTAAGGCTGCAAAGAGAACCCAGTCTCACCAGGGCTGCTCGCCACACCACCTCCATTCTCGCCCTGCCGCTGCCATAACCCATCACCACGCCCTTGGCAGCTGAAAACCACCCACGTTCATTATCTCACTGTGCTCCAAGTCAGACGCCCAGTGTTCCTGGGTCTCTGGGCCAAGGTGCTAGCCAGCTGGGCTCTCACGGGAGGCACTGGGATGAATCTGCTTCTGGGCTTATTGGGGGCGCTGGCAGAATCCAGCTGTGGTTGCAGGACCGAGGTCCCCGTTTCCTTGCTGGCTGTCAGCTGGGCCACCCTGAGCTCCCTGCGGTCCTAGCAAGTGGGCCCCTACATCTCCGGGCCAGCAAGGGGGGCATGGAGCCCTTCCCAGGCTCGGAACCTCTGAGTCCACTCCTACCACATCTTTCTACTGTGAGCAGCCAGAGAAAGTTCTCTGCTCAGGGCACCCAGTAGTGACCCCACAGACTACAGCACACTAGGCTTCCCTGTCCATCGCCAAGTCCCGCAGCTTGCTCAAACTCATGTCCATCGAGTCCGTGATACCATCCAACCACCTCATCCTCTGTCATCCCCTTCTCCTCCTGCCTTCCATCTTTCCCAGCATCAGGGTCTTTTCCAGTGAGTCGGCTCTTCACATCAGGTGGCCAGAGTACTGGGGCTTCAGCTCCAGGTGAGTAACTCAGGAATAATCAACCCATTTCAAGGTTCGTAACTGTAACCACAACTGCCAAGTCCCTTCTGCCATGTCACACATCATATTCATCAGTCTTGGGGATTAGGGAGTGGGAGGGGGCGGGTGGCGGGGAATATTCTGTCCCCCACACCATCAGGAACATGTGAGCCCACCATCCTCAGAAAACTTCCCAGATCAAATACATGGCTTAGTGAATTCTTTTAAGGCAAACACCATCAGGTTGAGAATTATAACGCTGCATCTTTTCACCTCATCTTAGCAACTGGATCCACATGAACACAATTTTACAGGTGTTGGGACGTTATGACTCAACTTAGTTGGGGGGTGATGGAAAAGTTCATCTGGCCCAACCCCTCAGTGTGACTGAGTTAGGTCAAAGTTCATGCCTTGTGTTAAGAAACCAGTCTGTAAACACTGACCCACCAAACTCACGCCCAAGGGGAGAAACGAACAGGGTGGTCAATTGCACAGGTGACCACAGCCCCCCCACACACACCACCAACCCCATGAATCCCAGGGGTGCCAGGATTTCCTGCCTTTGCTGAGGAAGCAAGAGATCAGCTGTTTACTCCCTTCCCGACTTTACAGAATAAATAAATAACTGAAGTGTCTCACAAACAATGCTTCTAACAGAACCTAAGTACTTGCAGACAATGAGTTGTGATTCATGTTTGCAAATGAGATAAGAATTTTACCATTTTCTCTCCCCGCATGATCTATTCGCAGGCCAAGATGCTGGAAGCACAGCCCGCCCACAGACCCACCAGAGCCCATCTAGGGAGACATAGTCCCCTTATGAGGCTCCGGCCAAAAAAGTTTTCTGCTTTGTGAAGGGGTTCTCCAATAGTGTTCCCTTAGGCAGAAAGAGCCAGTTAGCTAGTGGAGATGGATTCCTACATCCAGCACTTCCATCTTCCCAGCCAGCCCAGGCCCTAAGAACCAGGGGACCCCTCCCCAGGCAACTCCCAGACAGGAGGGGAACCTGGCTCAAGCATCCTTGGCCTCCCCCTGCCCCAAATCGGGAGTTCTAAGCCTGCATGCCCTCCTTGACAGGAGGTATTTAAAGCTCCTTCTGCTGCTCAGAGAGTTGGGTTGTCTTGTCATCTTCTCCTGGTGACACTAAGAACAGCCCCTCCCGGTCCCCTGCTTGACCGTCACTCACATCCTTCCCGGAATTGCCTCTAAAACCATCCAGGAAACTTCTCTTCTTTGAAACTCTTCAACTTGGGAGTTTTCTTCAGACCAAAGTATGAGCCCAAGGTGTGACATCAGAAGGCACTGCCAGGCATGCGTGCTAAGTCACTTCAGTCGTGTCTGACTCTTTGCGACCCCATGGACTGCAGCCCAGCAGGCTCTTCTGTCCATGGGGTTTCTCAGGCAAGAGTACTGGATTGCCATGCCCTCCTCCAGGGGATCTTCCCAACCCAGAGATCAAACCCGAGTCTCTTGCGTCTCCTGCACTGGCAGGCGGGTTCTTTACCACTAGCACCACAAAGGCTTCCAGAAGGTGTGTGCCTTACTGCAGAGAGGACACACCACGGTCGTGCCCAGAGCCGCCTCCCCAGTGGGCGGGCCCTGCTCCCTCTGCTCCTGAATGTTCCCTTCGGCCTCGAGACACAAGCCACTACTCAGCCATCTACACCTACAGGGTGCTCACTGACACCATCCAGGTCACCCCAGGAACAGAGAGGATCAAGGTGTCTTAAAACACGGTGTCCTAGGATCAACATGTACACCTTACTATATTTAAAGTGGATAACCAATGTGGTCCTACTGTGTAACACAGCGAACTCTGCTCAAGGTTATGTGGCAGCTTGGATGGGAGGGGAGTTTGGGGGAGAATGGATACATGTATCTGTACGGCTGAGTCACTTTGCTGTGGACCTGAAATATCACAACATTGTTAATCAGCTAGACTCCAATATAAAACACAAAGTGTAAAAAAAATAAATATGGTATCCTAAAGAGAAGCCCCTTCCCCATCACCTGGCGGGGGGCTGAGGGAGCTGACCATGAGCTCTAGAGCGTCCACCAGGGTTTCTGTGGCATTCATCTGTCCTCACCTCTGTGAAATGGGGGGGACAGTAAGTAGACCCGGCACACAGGACGAGGGGCCAAGTCCCAAGCAGGACGGTGGTCTCCTGCCCTCTGCCTGCCTCTCCCCAGAGCTCCAGCTCCTCCTTCGTCTCTCAGTGCAAGGTTCCCCGAGGGTCAGCCCTCAGCCCTCAGCTTACACAGCACACCAACAGGCTCCCCACAGCCCAGACCACTCCCCCCATGTTGCAGTTGCCCCAGAAGGAAACTCCACACCCCCCAAGCCTCCCTCATCCAATGCAGATGGATGGGGTTATTTCTACAGGTCTGAAACCACCTGAATGCACACAGGATGCCACTTAGAAGTTTAGAAACAGAGCTGCCATCGGAGCCCAACTCTTGGGCTGCTGACATTTGTAAACAAGCCTGAGTCTCAGATGCCTGAGTCTCTAAAAGGCGGTGGGAAGGGAATTCAGCCACCGCGGTCCTGAAACAGGGCCGCTCCTGCACTAAGACAGCGCGGGCCCAGAAGGGAACTAGGACTGTCTGGGTGCCCACTCCGCATCTCTGGCATCTCGCAGATAAGCCACTGGCATCACAGGAAGAAAAGAGAGTGCCCTGGGGACAAGCACCACCCGGGAGGCTTCGCAGTAGCCGGAGGCCTGAACCAGACCAGCAGCGGGAGTCGGCAGACTCTCTGGGTGACCACGCTGCAAAGGTTCCGAGCCAAGGGCTGGGAGGGCGAGGGGCCGGGAAGCCCAGGGGGCAGCCCCTGCCTCCGGAGGGAGGCGGAGGTCAGGCAGGGTCCAGCCTGGCTGAGGAGGTGGTCCAGGGTCTGCTTTGGATCCTGGAGCAGGAGGAGAGAGACTGAAACCCAACTGGGAAGCTCTGGAGCTAGGGGACCAGCGCCAGCCCAGACAGAAGCCTTGGGTGGGTTAGTCAAGAGAAGGCAGGAACCCACAGGCCCCGGCAGGCCCCGCCAGGAGGGCTGCAGGGCGCACAGGGCCCAGGGGGGCCGTTTGTTTGGCCCTCAAGGAAAGTGTCTGTCTCTGGAATGTATGTGTACTTGGGCAGAAATGTAAACTTGCAACCGGACTCCCCTCACTCCCCTAAGCAAACGACAAAGAGCCGCAGAGCCAAAACCCGTCCCGCCCTTCCCAACCCCGCTCCCCGGTTCCGGGGACCCCCGGAGCGCTCGGCCGCCTTCCCCAGGGTCCCGCGCCGTCCAGGGCAGGACCACCGAGCTGCCGGGCCGCGCGATGGGCCGCCCCCGGTCCTACGGGCCACCTCCTCCCGCCCACCCTCCCGGAGGAGAGCACAGTTCTCCGCTCCGCGATCGCTGCAACTCGAAACGGTCCACCCGGGAGCCCCAGACGCTGAGCACAACTTCACCCGAAAAGCAAAAAAAAAAAAAAAAAAAAGGCGCGGCTGAACAATGCCCCCGGGGGCCTCCCGGCCGGGCCCAGCCCAGCTAGGATCGGGGAGTCCGGGGGCAAGCCCCGGAAGGCTGGAGGGCTCGGCCGCCGCGGTGCCCGTCCCGAGAGCTGGGTGTCGGGGGGGACACCCTCGGGACGTGACACAACCCGCCGTGCCCCCCCACCCCCTCGCCAAACACACACACACCCGCGTGTCCCCGGCCCGGCTCGCGCGGGCTCCGGAGCGAGCGCGGGGACGGCGTGCGTCCCGGGCGCCGAGTGGGCAGTGCCCGCCGACGGGAGCGCGATCGGACCCCTCGGGCAGGAGGTGGAGGGCTGGGGACGCGGGGCTCCGGGCGCCGCGGTCACTCCGCGTCTCCGCCCGGGCCGCCGGCAACAGGCTCCCGGGCGCGCCCCCGGCGGCCCGGAGCCCCGCGCGCGGCGCGCGGAGGTGCTCACCCACGCCGTATTTCTCCTCGCGCTTGGTGGGCACCCAGCGCGTCATGCTGCCGCCCGCGCCCCCCGCGCCCAGGCCGCCGCCGCTGCGCCAGGAAACTCCGCGCCTAGGCCGCCATTTTCCATCCCTCTCGGGCCGCGGCAGGATGGGGTGGAAAAAGTTTGCGGCGGAGGCGGTGTCATGTGGGACGGGGCGGGCGGGGCGTCGCGGGCCGGATGGGAAAGGCCGGGAGCGCCGGCGGGAGGCGGGCCGGCGGCTGGAGGCCGCGGGCTGGGAGCCGCGCGCCCGCCCTCGGCCCCCGGCGGCCCTGCCCCGCGCTCCGCGCCCAAGACCCCCATCCCCAAACGAGCGCCCCCCGCAGGGGTTGTCGTCTTCTCCTGATCTGCGGGGCTTCTGCGAGTCGGGGTGCCCTCCCGAGGGCTGGATCTCATACAACCAGAAAGGGGGTGCACCCTGGCCGGGCAGGGGGAGTCTTGGCAATTCGTGAAACTTCTACACAGGGAGGTCAGACCTACTCCCAGTGATGTGAGTCCCCTCCGCCCCCCGCCCCACCCCGCCCCTGGCTTGGGGGAGAGGCCTGGAGCTGGGCAAACCAGCGGGATCCCTGGGAGGAGCCTTCCCCGGAGCGCCTGGTTCATTCATTCATTCGTTTGCCAGAAGTTAACTGAGCACCTACGCAGTGCCGCAGTGCCGCAGTGCCGGGTGCGCGGACCACCAATTAGCCAAGCTAGGGGTGGGGAGGTGGTGGGTAGAATAACAAGGGATAGGTCCGCTCCTAGTGCTTGGGTGGAGACACCCGAGGAGAGTGGGAAGAGCCCGTGCAGTGCTGGCCTGGGCTGGGGGGCGGCAGCGGGGGGGGGGGGGGGGGCGGCGTTGCGGAAAGGTGACTTCTTGCTGGACTGTGGAGTGAGTGCATTGACCCAGAGACCTCAGTCTCCTTTGGTCCCAGAAGCCTCTGCTAGCTGAGAAGGGCTGGAGGTCCGTGAAGAGGGGAAGTGGGGAACTGGAGACAGGGTCCTAGCCTGGATAGGAAACCCCAGGCCCGGCCTGGAGCAGACACACTTGGTCTTCACTCTACTAAGCATCCTCAGGCTCTTGTGTTTCCCGCACCAGGAGAAGATTGGGGCTTCAGATTTTCTTCAAGTTGAAACAGCACACACACATTTATTTTTACCATCATTTCAGAAAAGAATAGAAAGATCAAAACCAAGAAAAGGAGGAAGGAGATAGCCTCAGGATGGAATACACTTGGTGTCATGGAATATTAACTGGCTACCTCCTCATGACCCCAGGAACTACTGACAATGGCAGTAGGCTGGGGAGTCTTCAAGAATTTTTTCTTTTTTTTTCTGGCTGCCCCAGGTCTTGGTTGCAGCATGTGGGATCTAGTCCCCTGACCAGGGATTGAACCCCAGCCCCCTGCATGGGGAGCTTGGAGTCTTAGCCACTAGACCCCCAGGGGAGTCCCAGCCTTCAAGTATTGGAGGAAGGACGGTAAAAAGATTGGAAGGCTCCGTGGAGTAGGGACAGTGCTGGGTGGGGGAGTTGGGGGAAGGGGCTGGTAGGGCCTGAGAAAGACCGGGAAGGCCTGTCACCTGCCTTCCGGGCCACTTTGAGATGGAGAAATCTCAGCATTCCACCCAGAATACAGACTGATTAAATGCTTGAGAATGCCTTAAGAGCTTGTCCTTTCGAGTGTCTGAGAGGCAACCTCCTGTACGCAGAGGGTAACATATGACTTGAGAGTTCACGGGAACAACCACAGATTCATAGAAAGTCACACGCCCTGTTTCACTGATAAAGAACCGGAGTCCCACAGACAGAAGGGACTGGGCTCCAATCACACACAGCCACATGCGGGCACTTAAAACCTCCTGTGGAAATTAGAAACCTCAGGAGCTCAGGCCCTGAACCCACAGCGGGGTCCCCCTGACCCTTGAAGGTGTGAAGGTGCTGTCCAGGAGAAGCAGGACACTCTGAGACCAGCGACATGATGGCCTGACCTACTCTAGCTCGGAACAGGCTTCCTGAGGAAACAGCAGCTGCCCAGACTCTAAGGAAAAACAGAGACTAGTGGGGGGGAACAGCATGTGCAAAGGTACTGGGGTGGGAAGGAGCACAGATGCTTCAAGGGACTTCAACCGTCCCTGAAGCACAGGAAACCAGGGGGAAAGGCCAAGGAATGAGCCTGTAGTAGAAGGGTGTTCTTGGTCTTATCAGGAATGTGGAATTCTGCAAAGAAAACCTGGGAAACATTTTAATGACACTGATCTCTCTTGTGTCCAACGTTTTGGTTTTGCTTGTGTGGCTACACGTGGAGGCATATGGCATACTGCAGTGAGAGATGAGGAGCTTGAGAGCCCCATACACCTCAGAGGCCTGGCCTTCCATTGCCAGCTGTGTGACCTTCTCTGTCCGTTTCTAGCCTGTTCTGCTCCTAAACCTTAAGGCTCTGATAGCTCTGTGTATAAACTAGGGGCAACGATGCCAGCCTCTTCTGAGGATCAAAGAAGATACGGCTGCACAGGTGAGACATCTTCTAGTTATGCATGGTTTCCTCATGTGATGCGGCCCCCTGGGTTTTTGCCTAATAACATCATGGTTCACATTTTCTATAATAGTTTCCATCTTCACTCCAATACAAGAGACTCACTGAAAAAAATACATGTATATGGCATGGGACTTGCGTATTTTTATAAGACTGTCACAAAAATAAATTTCTTGTAACTTCCCTGGTAGTTCAGTGGCTAAGCCTCCTCGCTCTCCAGGCAGGGGGCCCAGATTCAATCCTTGGTCAGGGAACTCGATTCCACATGCCACGACTGAAGATCTTGAATGCTGCAACTAAAGATTTTGCATGCTGCAACTAATACTTGGCACAGTCAAATAATTTTTTAAAAATAAATAAATAAATTTCTGAAACAGAATTTTGAAACTCCAGATGAACCACAGACCATGTGTTGGAGACAATGAGGTTTTGATCCCATTACCCCAGAGTGTGCCCAAGCTTGGCCACTGTCCTTGCAGCTCGGAGAGGTTTGTCGGCGTTCCCTGGCTGACTCCAGCAGTGGTCCTGTCTTGAGGCTGGAAACTGAGTCTAGGCCTGGCTCTTTGCCCTGTGGTTGCATGAGCTCTAGATTGGCATCATCTCCAACTCCACAAGCCCTGGGGGTTTTAGCGAGTTGGCATTTTTAACTCCTGAGTCGCCGTGGGTGGGTTCCCGAGCTCACCCATCCCTCCCTGGCATCGTGCAGGAATCTGGTCTCTGCTGGCTTGCAGGTGTGACCCGCCCAAGAGCACTGCGGCCCCCAGCAGGCCAGGCCTGAGGATCAGTGGGAGTTCGGACTAGTGCCCCCTCCCGAGATAAGGCAGAATCCTAAGAGGGGGCCGTGAAAAGGCATAATTGACATTGCATTACACGTTATTTAGATTTTGAAAATTAAAATTAATTTGTTTCGTTGGGAAAAGTTTTCCATATTCACAATGCAAACCCAGGAGGTCAATTCAGCAAAATCTTTCCTGGTGGAGGTGCCAGGAGGCACAGTGGGGAGAGGGGCATGAACAGAGGAGAGTAGGACAGGCATGTGGGGATTTCACATACTTCATCAGGGGGCTTCATCACAGGCTACTCGGCACCTGAAGAGGGAGGAATGCGGTGTGCAGTGAGGCGGCTACTTGCTGCCACTTTGATCCAGTAGCAGATGTTAGCATTGTATTACATGACCCAGCATGTGGTCACAGCGCTTAATGTCACACAGAATGAAAAAGTATAATCCCCCTCTCCCCACAAAGAAGAAAAAGTATATTCGAGACTTTAGATCTAAATTCCAGGTTACAGGAAAAAGAGAAGACTGAGGAAAAAGTTAAATGACACCACAAGAACCCTTGAGAACCCCAGTGTAGGATGGTTGGACTTAAGATCTTTCAACTTAAGAATGGTGCAAGAGCACTGTGCATTCGGTGCAAGCCTTAGCTCGAATTCTGAATTTTTAGTCTATTCCAGTACTTTGGCCACCTAATGCAAAGAACTGACTCATTTGAAAAAAACCTGATGCTGGGAAAGATCAAAGGTGGGAGGAGAAGGGGACGACAGAGGATGAAATGGTTGGATGGCATCACCGACTCAATGGACATGAGTTTGAGTAAATTTCGGGAGTTGGTGATGGACAGGGAGGCTTGGTGTGCTGCAGTCCATGGGGTCGCAAAGAGTCGGACGTGACTGAATTGAATTGAACCTTTTCCTGGGCTAATAATACAGTTCTATCTCCTGACGCTGGGCAGCAGGTGGGAACCACAGATCCCAGTCAGCCCTCCAGTCAGGAGGGGAAATGACCAGTACACATACAATCATTCTGTGCCCAGACAACCAGCCATTCTGCTCTTTACTTCAGTACAGTGTCCAATCAATCACACAAAATGTTCAACACGTTCTTATAAAACAGGCTTTGTTTTGCCCCACTATAGGCTAACTTAAGTACTCTATTAAAAAAATAAAAGTCAGGGGACACTTCCCTGGTGGTCCAGTGGTTAAGATTCCATGATTCCAATGCAGGGGACACACATTCAATCCCTGGCCGCAGAACTAAGATCCCATATGCCTCATGGTAGGGTCAAGGATTTTTATTTTTTTTTTAAGTATTCTAAGCCTGTTTCATGTAGAATTGCTAAGTGATGATGTTTGGTAGATTAGGTATGTCAAATATATCTTCAATTTAATGATATTTTCAACTTACAGTGGATGTACTGGGATGTAACCTTATTGTCAGTTGATGAAGACCTGTATAGTTAGATGAAGGTAGAAGAAAGTCTCTTCTATAGGACACTGGTCCGGTGTTTATGAAAGTAAAAGTGTTAGTCACTCAGTCGTGTCCCACTCTTTGCGACCCCATGGACTGTAGCCCGCCAGACTCCTCTGTCCATCCATGGGATTCTCTAGGCAAGCATACTGGAGTGGGTTGCCATTCTCTTCTCCAGAGGATCTTCCCTACCCAGGGACTGAACATGGGTCTCCTACAGTTGTGGGCAGATTCTTTACCGTCAGAGGCACCAGGGAAGTCCAATAAGTCAGTATAATTTAAAAAAAAAAATGAGAAAGAACTGTTCTAGATTTTAAAAGATTTAAGAAATATAAGAAATGCGCTTCTTGACTGGATACTGCTGTTAGCAAACCAACTCTGAGAGTTGTTAAGGACAAGAGAGGATTTTAACTGTGAACCAATAGTAGATACTATTTTTAAATTATTTATTTTGCCAAGTGTAATAATAGTTATTATTATTAATATAACTATAATAATGGTTATTATTATATCATTATATAATAATATATTATAGATAATATATAAAAAAAAATCCTTAGGACTTCCCCAGTGGTGCAGTGGTTAAGAATCTGCCTGTCAATGCAGGGGACGTGGGCTCAATACCTGACCAGGGAAGATCACGGTTGCCTCAGGGCAACTAAGGCCGAGTGCCACAGCTACAGAGCCTGAGCTCTAGAGCCTTCGAGCTGAAACTACTGAGCCCGTACACCCTGGAGCCCGAGCTCCGCAACAAGAGAAGCCACCACAATGCAGCAAAGAGTAGCCCCCGGTCACCACAACTAGAGAAAGCCCAAGGGCAGCAGTGAAGACCCAGCCCAGCCAAAAAAAAAAATAAATTTTTTGGGAAAAGTCCTTATGTTTTAGAGAGGCATGCTGCCGTGTTTAGAAGTGTATCATTTACTTTAAAATACTACAGAAAAAAAAAAAAATGAAGCAAAATTGTTCAGTCTAGGTGATAGGTTTATGTGTGTTTGATCCTTATGTTTGAAATTTCTTAATAAGTAAAATTGAAGCAGGGGACGGGAAGGACTTGAGATGTGAATACTGGCTTATGAAACAGTCGCCTGGGCTTGCCTTACATTCCAGGTGTCCTGCTCAGCATTCTCCGTGAAGATCATTAAGGCAGACCCTTGATGTTAAACTTCAACCAGCTCCGTAGAGCAAATAGGTTGTTCAGTAGAGGATGCTGCCTGCAGAGCCCGTGTGCCTGGTGGGCAGATGTGCCTGTGAATATAAATGCAGACCAAGCAGTCCTCCCCACGCTGAGCACACACAGAAATGAGCTCTGGGCCTGAGGGCCAGGACGCCTGCAGAAAGGGGTTGTCGTTGTGCAGTTACTCGGTCGCGTCCCACTCTGTGACCCCATGGACTGCAGCACATCAGGCTTCCCTGTCCTTCATTGTCTCCTGGAGTTTGCTCAAATTCATGTCCATTGAGTCGATGATGCCATTCAACCATCTCATCCTCTGTCACACCCTTCTACTCCCGCCCTCAATCTTTCCCAGCATCAGGGTCTTTTGAGTCAATTCTTTGCATCAGTTGGCCAAAGTATGGGAGTTTCAGCTTCAGCATCAGTCCTTCCAATGAATATTCAGGGCTGATTTCCTTTAGGATGGACTAGTTGGATCTTCTTGCAGCCCAAGAGACTCCCAAGAATCTTCTCCAGCACCACAGTTTGAAAGCATCAATTTTGCAGCACTCAGCCTTCTTTATGGTCCAACTCTCACAGCAGTACATGACTACTGGAAAAACTATAGCTTTGACTATATGGGCCTTTGTCGGCAAAGTGATGTCTCTGCAGATATCTCTTCAGGAGGGGGAGCATCCTGAAACAGAGGGAGCCCTGGGTCCAGGTGGCAAGGCCCAAGACAGTCGAGTTCTTGCCCCTGGAGGCTGGATTCCCTCAGGGTCCAGTCGGCACAGAGTAGTGTTCACAGAGTCAGGCAGACACATGACCAACATCTTGGCAGCTGTCTGACTCTGGGAGAGCTACCTGGCTCTTCCAAGTTTCCTCATTTCCTCATCAGTAGCCTGACTTCTAGAACGCCTGGAAGATTTAATGAGATAACGGTGCAGAGCTTCCACTGGGAGGGGCTCCAGAAAAAGTGGTGGTTTTCAGTACCAGACACGAGGCACTGCAGGGCTGTGACCCTGAAGAAGAGAAATGAATGAGGCACGTCCTATGGCAGCCCAGCTGGCTTCCTGGAGGCAGTTTCTGGGCTGCAGCACAGGAAGGGGAACTAAATTAAGCCTGGGCTCTCACTCACTGAAAATAGATGTTAGAGTTCAGAGACGCCAAGGCTGCTAGGACTTGCAGGTCATGGGGCCCAGGAGAAGGGAGGTGTCCACACTGAGAGAGAATTCTAGAGATCTGCAGGAGGGCTCCACTGAGGCGCTGAGTACTATGCACCTGAGGACTGAAACTCTATGAATCTGGCTTTGGAAAGAACACCAGGACGTAGCAGGCCCCACATAAATCCCAGAGCTCACAGGGGAGTCGGTGTTACCTTCAGCCGCAGTGGACAGACCTCATCATATAGAGTGGAACAAATAGAGACCTCCTAAGGATCTCACCCTCATAGTGGGACTACATTAGACCTAGCCCAAAGGCTGCTCTAATAAATTATAAAGCCGAAAAGCAAGCTTAGACGAATGAAGCTGAGCCCAAGTAATGTAACAGCATACCATAACAAAGTCCAGTGCTATTTAAAAGAATACAATAAAATCCAGCACCCAACGATATAAAGTTCACAATGTCTGGCATCCAACCAAAAATGACCAGACATGCAAAGATGCAGGAAAACATGACCTGTAACCAGGGAAACAAAACCCATCAGTAGAAACAAACACAGAAATGACAGCAATGATGTCATTGTTAATAGCAGACAAAGACCTTAAAACAGGGTTGTCAACATGCTCCAAGTGCTCAGAAATGTAGAGGAAAACAGAAAAATGGTGAGGGAAGAAGTGGGACCATAAAGTCTGAGTCAGTGCTCGTAAATGCGAGCAGTGTTATTGTCATGGTGGGATTAGCAGCAGAGGATGAGATGCTTTGAAAGTATCACCAACTTAATGGACATGAACTTACGCAAACTCCGGGAGACAGTGGAGGACAGGGAAGCCTGGCGTGCTGCAGTCCACGGGGTTGCAAAGAGTCGGGCACAGCTTAGCAACTGAACAACAATAGTAACCTCTAAAGCACCTATTCTCTTTGGGAGATTGTGGGATTCTCCCAGCGTCTTCCTTTTAAACTTATTTAGATGAGCCACTTCTGGTCTCAGAGTGCTCACTGCTTTCAGCTGGGGGCCTGGGTGAAGAGGCAGTCAGGAATTACGGTGAGTATCTGCCCCTCCCCCACCCCTCCATCTTTGGGCAGTGCCGTTCTGGCTGTCCTCTGGGGACCCACGGTTATGCACTGAAGTTTGTCCCCCAGAATTCTTGTGTTGAATCCCCAATACCCAGTACCTCGGAATGTGACTGTAATTGGAAATAGGGTCTTTCAAGAGATGATTAAGTTAAAATGAGGCCATTCGGATGGACCCCGCTCAATCTGACTGGTGTCCTTACAAAAGGAAAAAATTTGGATGCACAAAGCGACCTCAGGGGGTCTTCCCTAGTGGTCCAGTGACTAAGACTTCATCCTCCCAATGCAAGGAGCCCAGGTTCCATCCCTGGTCAGGGGGCTAGATCCCACATGCCGCAAGTAAAAGTCTGCATGCTGCAAGTAAAAGTCTGCATGCTGCAACTAAAGATCCCGCATACCGCAGCAAAGACCTGGCAGAGCCAAATAAAGAACCGTACAGTAAAACGGAAAAGGGAGAGAAGGAGAGATATCAGGGGTGCATAATGGAAAGAAAGGCCATGTGAGGACGCCACCTGAAAATGGCCACAGCGAGCAGCTTCAAGGAGACGCCTACCTGCTGGCACCTTGGTCTCAGACTCGCAGCCTCCAGAGCAGCAAGCAGTTCATCTCTACTCCCCGGTTTCTTGCAGAGTCTCCTGCACAGCATCTGCCCAGGGCCCCCGCTGGCATCCTCACCCACCGTGAGAGCCGGGGCAGGATGTGGGCTGCAGGGTGGGAGTCGGGCCCGGCTCCAGGGCCTGGCTGTTGCCATCTGACAGTTCAGACCACAGAGGCAGCACTTCCTCTCTGGAGCCTCACAGCCTGACCCCTGATCAGAGGTCCTTCGCAGCCACCACGGAGGAGTCCAGGTGAGTGCCAACCTACGAAAGGCAGGCCAGGGCTGCCAGTCAGGGTGCTCTGGGGGCTCAGTCACTCAGTCATGTGGCTCTCTGTGACCCCATGGACAGTAGCCCACCAGTCTCCTCTGTCCAGGGGATTTCTTGGCAACAATACTGGAGTGGGTGGCCATTTCCCACTCCAGGGAATCTTCCTGACCCAGAGATCAAACCCATGTCTTCTGCATTGCACCTGCGAAGCCCACGGGGCTCAGACACACATGCAAACCCACACCCCTGCCTCTGGAGGCCTAGGGGTCTCCAGAAGAAGGAGACATTCATACCACATGGAGGAATCCGGGAAACAGACCAAGAGGTGGCCATCGAGAGGAGAAGGTGAGACACGAGGTGTCACTTCAGGCAAGAGGAGCAGTGTGAGGAGTGGCCGGGGTCTGGAAAGCCCTCTGGGCCTGGGATGCCTGGGATGAAGCAGGGAGGCGAGATGAAGAGTAGGGGTGGACATGGGGCCAGAGGGCAAGGCCATGACCCCCAAGCCAAGCGGACAGCAAGGCCCAAATCTGTGCTTTAGGACGCCACCCCGGAGGCCCAAGAGACAATGGGCTGAGAAAAAGAAACTGGATCTGGAAAGTGAGTTAAAGGAAAAGGGGGGTGAATTGGGGAAGTCTTTAGAGTTTTGAATTTCACAAATGAAACAGGTGCACGATAACACTTAATTTACTGAGAACATGCCCACCGATGCACTAAGAGCTTGTCATCCTCATAATAATAATCCAGGAGTTAGGAGCTACGGTTCACCCACTTTACACATGAGGAAACTGAGGCTGCTAAAGGTCTCTCTGTAACTTGCCCAGCGCTCACAGATAGGAAGGCAGTGGAGGGGACTTTCCCGGTGATCCAGTGTTTAAGAATCTGCCTTGCAATGAAGGGGACACAGATTCTATCCCTGGTCAGGGAACTAAGATCTCAAATGGCATGGGGCAGCTAAAGCCACACGCCACAACTACTGAGCCCTTGCACTCCAGAGCCTGTACACCGCAACAAGAGAAGCCTGTGCACCATGATGAAGAGCTCACACAGCCAAAACACAAGAAAAGAAAGGCAATAGCATTCAGATGGAGCCCAGTCATTGCAGCGTCAGATTGCAGACTCTGAGCCACCTGCGTGGATTTGGTTTTGACAACGGCCCATCTGTGGGGTGGACAGGATGGGCGATGCTCTTGTGCCCACTTTGCACATGTTGGCAGGGCCACTGGGCCTGCAGCCCAGGCTCCAGGCTTCTATTCTCAGAGACCAGTGCTCCTTGGATCTCCCTGTCTCTGGGTCTCAGCAGCGCAAAAGCCCTTGTAGAAACTGCGTAATTCTCATTGCCCAGACCACACAGCGGCCACCATAAACCCCAGTGCCCCAACACCATGACTGATGGAGGCGCAGGCCGGCAGGGCAGCCAGGGCACTCCTCTGAGCCCAGCGAAGCCTGCTGGGAGTGCCCACCACACCCAGAAGTTACCTCCCAGCTCACCACTCCCCCATGGGCATATGCCCAGTTGGCCAGGACAAAGGCGGTGATTCTGAACAGACAGGCCCTGCTAACCTGGTGCCGCAAGGACCCACACCCCTCCACCTGCCTCCAGCCAGGCCCTGGACATACACAACTTGCCCAGGCCCTCAGTTCAGTTCAGTGGCTCAGTCGTGTCTGACTCTTTGTGACCCATGGACTGCAACACGCCAGGCCTCCCTGTCCATCACCAACTCCTGGAGTTTACTTAAACTCACATCCATTGAGTCAGTGATGCCATCCAACCATCTCATCCTCCGTCATCCCCTTTTCCTCCTGCCCTCAATCTTTGCCAGCATCAGGGTCTTTTCCAATGAGTCAGTTCTTCGCATCAGATAGCCAAAGTATTGGAGTTTCAGCTTCAGCATCAGTCCTTCCAGTTAACATTCAGGACTGATTTTCTTTAGGATGGACTGGTTGGATCTCCTTGCAGACCAAGGGATTCTCAAGGCCACAGATGCCCAGGCCCTAGAGGGCACCTAAATGGAAGACACCCTAGCCCAGTACCTGTGAGCCTTGCTCCCTCTGGGTCAAGGTTCGTGCCATCCCAGCCTGGGTCAAATGTCAGTCAGTGAGGGTTTTTTTTCACCCCCCAAGCAGTTGATAACCCTTCTGTAGCACTCACAGAAGCCCTCTCCCCTGAGAAGGCATCTACCTGGACTGACTTACCTGGTCCTCTAATTTAAATTATCTGTGACTGTCCCACAGGCTGGGAGAGAGGCTTTATGCATCTTATCTGCAGAGCCTGCACTCAGGGCTCATAAAAGCAAGATGAAAGCCACAATAATACAAAAAGGCAGCCTCTATTGAGCTCATGTATTATCTCATTTAATTACAGCCTATCGTTGCAGATAGCCATGTGGGAGCATTTCACATATGGCCTGGAGGAGGGTGAGGTGTAATAAAGGTCAGCTGCTGTTATCAGTAGAGTCGGAGCTGGGTAGATGGCTGTTGGGTGTGAGGGAGTGAGTGGGCACCTGGGATGACTCAGCCTCAATTCCGGGTGCTGCAGGAGCCACACACAAGGCGGGCTATCGGTGACACAGGCTGGCATCCCTGGCTTGAGGATCCGTGGATGCCCCGGGCCAGGGCACAGCTAAGTTACAGGGGACAGAGCCCACCTCAGTTAACACTTCCTTGAACCTGCACAGAACTCCTGTGACTCAGCGTCATGGAAGGCCCACCCCCCAGCTCTGCTCAAGGAAGACAGCAAGCCTGGGCTCGCAAACACGTCCACCAAGACACCCTCTTAACTTTCCGGCCCAGAGGCAGGGCCATGCCCAGACGCAGGCACACACACATGCCTCACGCCTGCCTGGCTATCCCTGAGGACCCGTTGTTAAGTCACGAAGCCGCATCTGACTCCTTGAGACCCTAAGGAGTGCAGAACACCAGGCTTCCCCTTCTTTCACCATCTCCCGGAGCTTGCTCAAACTCATGTCCATTGAGTCGGTGATGCTGTCCCACCATCTCATCCTCTGTCATCCCCTTCTCCTCCCGCCTTCAATCTTTCCCAGCATCAGGGTCTTTTCCAATGAGTCGGCTCTTTGCATGGGGCAGCCAGAGTATTGGAGTGTCAGCTTCAGCACCAGGATACCCGGTAACGAGGAAGCAGTGTCTGGCCTGAGTCAGACACACACGCGGGCCCCACAGAGGGTCCCAGAGCGTGCAGGGCTCAGCTCAGGGCAGGAAGTGTGCACAGCACGCCCACTGTGTGCGGGTCCTGGAGACACCGTGATGACCACCCCTCAGGAGCTCCTAGGCTGGAGGGCCCCAGACCCAGGAGCAGCTGAGGAATCCTGTAAGTGCAGGTGAGCACAGAACAGCCCGGGGCATGCTCCTGAACCCACCTCTCTCCTCCCACCCCAGGACGTCGGCTCGCCCAGCATCATCTCTGCTACAATTTGCTTAACATTTTTTTCCGTAGAAGCCAAAAAAGTAAGTTGATTTTAAAAAGGAGAACTGGTCCTATTTGCCATAAATAGAAAGGAAGTGAAAAATAAAGGGCTGGCTACCTGGAGAGGGAAGTCCATTCACAGGTCCATGGAAGATCCTCTCCTGTCCTATTCTGGTCTCTGTAAGGCCCCTCACCCCCGAGGGGAGACAGCGCTGAGGGGCGGGGGCCCGGGAAGGGTTTCCAGGAGAGGGTGGTTCTGCAGGAGAGGCCTGATCCTGCAGTGGTCGTGGGGCCGCGGGGGCAAGAAGGGCAAGAGTGAGTGAGGAAGGGCTCCACCAGCAGAGGGAGCAGCAGAGCCCAGGGGTGTGTGCACGAGTGTGCATGCGTGCATGCGTGTGTGTGCATGTGTGTGTGTGTGCACGTGTCCCTGGAAACGTCTTGGTCTCTTTTGTGGCTGTGTAGTGTCAGTCGCTCAGTTGTGTCCGACTCTTTGTGACCCCATGGACTGTAGCCCATCAGGCTCCTCTGTCAATGGGCTTCTCCAGGCAAGGATACTGGAGTGGGTTGCCATGCCCTTTTCCAGGGGATCTTTCCGACCCAGGGATCGAACCTGTGTCTCCCACATTGCAGGTGGATTCTTTACCATCTGAGCCACCAGGGAAGCCCCTATGGGCGACTGTAACAGAATGCAATAGACTAGATACAAACATTTACCTCTCACAGTTCTGGAGGCTGGAAGTCCAAGACCCAGGCTCCCACAGGCTTGTCTGGTGAGGACCCACTTCCCGGTTCGTGGCACCGTCATGCCGTGTCCTCCCAGGGCAGAGGGGAGTCCGGGAGCTCTGCAGGGCCCCTTTTATAAGGACGCGGACCCCACTTAGGAGCCCTCCACCCTCATGACCTAATCACCTCTTTAAGGTCACACCTAGTAATCTCATCACATTTGGGGTTAGGATTTAATGTATGGATTTTGCGGGGGCGGGGGGGACAGAGACATCAAACGTGGAGATTCTGTGTTACCAGCAGGCAAAGGCATGGACGGAGGTCAGCGGGGAGCAGAGCCTGTGATGAGACAGGAGTTAACCTTTCTGTGGGGTTGGAAGTGGCACGACCCTGTAGCTGGAGAAACAGAATTCTCCCAAGGCAGAGGCAGAGGTCCAGCCTTCAGTGCAATTTGGGGTCTCTGGATCTGGAGACATACATTCCTGAAGAAACAGTTCCTGGGCCCTCCTGGCCCCAGCTTCCCCTCTGACCCAACTGCTGGAGAGAGATCAGGTAGAGGGATGCTCAGGAGGCATTTGGGAGAATTCTTTCTGCGTCTACCATGCTCAACGTTAACTCTGAGGTCCCCAGTGGCTCAGCCGTAAAGAATCCACTTGCGATGCAGGAGATGCAGAGACTCGTATTCAATCTCCGGGTCAGGAAGATCCCCTGGAGGAGGAAAAGGCAATACTCTCCAGTGTTCTTGCCTGGAGAATTCCATCAGAGGAGCCTGGGAGGCTACAGTTCATGGGGTCGCAAAGAGTCGGACACCACTGAGCAACTAAACAACAACAACACAGAGGCCCCACCCCCACCAACCCCGGGGAATCCATGAATAATTTCCAGGGTTGACCTGCAAGATTTTCATCATGTTAAAAAAATTAAAACTTCTAACTATTTAAAGTGTATCATAATTTCAATATAGGGCTTCCCTGGTGGTTCAGATGGTAAAGTGTCTGCCTACAATGTGGGAGACCTGGGTTCAATCCCTGGGTCGGGAAGATCCCCTAGAGAAGGAAATGGCAACCCACTCCAGTACTCTTGCCTGGAAAATTCCACAGACAGAGGAGCCTGGTAGGCTACAGTCCATGGGGTCACAGTCAGACATGACTGAGCAACTTCACTTTAATTTCAATATGCATGGAATTCCAACTTTGAGTGAATGCAGCTTTCAAAGAGATCTTCATTCCCTATTTTTTTTTTTCTGTCTTGGCCAGATTGCATGCAAGGCTTGTGGAATCTTAGTTCCCCAATCAGGGATTGAACCCAGGCCACGGTGGTGAAAGCACCAACTCCTAACCACTGGACCATCAGGGTTGGGACCTGATGGGACCGTCCCACCTTTTTTAATCAGCGGAATGAAACAGTTTTAAGAATCAGGTGCTCTTGTTGTAGTCTAGGCATCCTTGATGTTCTTTGCTTTCCAGTAGAAATAGTAGGGGAGAAATTCTGCAAGAAACAGCATCCCTTGAATGAGGTTTCCTAAGGCTATAAAATCTATAGCTTGAGGCTCTCCTGCTGCAGGTGAAGGAAACAGTGAAGGAGAGGACTCGGGGTGGTGGTGGGTGGGGGAGCTTTAGGGAAAGGGGGCCTCCTCCCCCCCACCCGCTCTCCCTGCTGGGAGCGGACAAAGCCTCGGAGTCTTTGTAGCTGACCCCAGGGGCCATGGGGCTCCGAGGGAGTGGACAAGGGTGGCCTGGTCTCTTTTGTTTCCCCACGGCACCCACCACACCTGTAGCTGAGAGCTAGCAAGACTGAGTGCTTGCTTCAATGATAGAACGTTTGAGATATTGATTTGGGTTCATCCCTGCCCGTTTTTTCTTATTCTGCTTTTGGGGCAGAGCAGAGGTCTTCCAGACTGTGGTCCTTCCCTCCAGGAGCTCCTGCAGGTAGAAACCTGAGGTCACTTGAAGTCAAAAGCCCTGCCTAGAAGCTGACTTAGAGAACAGATTTGGGGACATGGCTTGGGAAGGAGAAAGTGTCAGTAGCTCAGTCGTGTCCGACTCTTTGTGACCCCATGGACTGCAGCCAGGCTCCTCTGTGCATGGAATTTTCCAGGCAAGAATACTGGAGTGGGTGGCCATTTCCTTCTCCAGGGGATCTTCCCAGGGATCAAACCCAGGTCTCCCGCACTGCAGGCAGATTCTTTACCAGGGAAGCCCCTCTGAGCTTCCTCCCCTCTGGGAGAGGACCACTGACGGATACACACTGCCATGTGAAAAATAGCACGTGGGGAGCGCTGGGTAACACAGGGAGCTCAGCTCGGGGCTGTGTGATGACTTCGAGGGGTGGGAGGCTCGGGAGGGCGGGCATCTGTGTATACATAGAGCTGATTCACGCTGCTCTACACCAGGGACTAACATAACACTCTAAAGCAATTATTAAATGATTAATTTAAAGAAAAAGAGCCCCGCCCAGGTTCCTTGACCTGCAGCTGCTGTGAGTGTGGGCGGTTCCCTTGGCAGTATCGCCACCCCTCCCCCCCACCCGCTGCCGAGCTCGAGGAGAGTTCCCACCCCCAGACTGAGCCAGTGACTGTACCAGTGACTGTCGGTGGGCAGCACAGACAGGACTTAATGCCTCCGAGTGGGACGGCCGCCCTGCCCCTGCCTCCGGCCTTGGGTCTGTCTGAAGCCGGTCTTCTGGCCCAGTTCCTCCCCTGGTGCCCCAGCTCCACTCCTTCTCCCAAGAGCCATCACCTTAGCACAGCATCACTCAACAATAGATTTTCCATTTCGGGCTACTTCCAGAGAAACTGACCTTGGGAGGTTTGTTAAAGAGCCCAGTGTCCAGGGAAGGAGGGAGAAAGAAGAGCATTTGTAGAGCCCAGAGAGAAGGGGGTGTCCCCCCAGGTTGAGAAGGGGACCTAGGAATTCACAACCCCTGGCACCAATGCTGCCCACTTAAGCACACAGCGCAGGCCCAGGGGAGAGACCCTGAGCTCCATGCCTGGTGGGCGGGGATCGTGCTGGTGCCAGTGATGGCCAGGGGGATTCCAGTCCCTAGAAGGGGACTAGGAGTGTCCTAGGGCTCAGGATTAGAGGTGACAAGAATTCCTACTCTGACGGGGCTTACAGTCCAGAGAGGGACAGGGGATAAAAGGGCAAATCAGCTAGATGATGGGAGAAGATGACATCTGAGCTGACCTGAGTAAAGAGAAGAAAGAGGTTTGCGAAAAGCTGGGGGCAGAGTGTTTAGATTGAGGGAACGGCAACTGCAATGGTCCAGAGACAGGAATGCACCTGCTGGATGCTGGGGTCAGTCTTGGATGGAGGGGAGAAGGCAGAAGGTGTGAATGTGGGGGAGGGGGGAGGGAAGCAGAAACCACGCCTTGGAATTACTCAGCATCAGGTATGATCATTTATTTATATGTGTATGTTGTGTGCTAGGGCTTAAGTGGCTTCAGTAGTGTCAGTACCTCTGTGAGATTCCATGAATGGTACCTCTCTAGGCTCCTCTGTCCACGGACTTTTCCAGGCAAAGATACTGGACTGGATTGCCATTGCCTCCTCCAGGGGGTCTTCCCGACCCAGGGATCAAACCTCTGACTCTTGTGTCTCCTGCATTGGCAGACGGGCTCTTTACCACTAGCACCACCTGGAAGGCCCATGAGTGGGCTTCTAATATAGTGAAGACTTCTAATATACACACAATATAGTATATATATATAATTATGTATTATCTCTCACAAGGACCTCTGCCATGCTGGGCTTGAGCTGCAGGCTGAGCTCTGGGACTGCAGGAAGCCTGAGTTCCTCCCACTGTCAAGGAGCTCCTAAGACCAAGTGGCTCAGTGGTAAAGAATCTGCCTGCCAATGCTGAAGACATAGGAGACGCGGGTTTGGTCGCTGAGTCTGGAAGATCTCCTGGAGAAGGACATGGTAACCTCCTCCAGTGTTCTTGCCTGGGAAATCCCATGGACAGAGGAGCTACAGTCCATGGGGTCATGGCTACAGTCCATGGGGTCACAAAGAGTCAAACATGACTGAGTGACTGACTGAGCAGGCACGCATAGTGGGTCTGGAACCCTAGCTTTTCTGAGGTTCAGCATAATGACATCATTCCACTTTTCAGAAATGACGATACATAGTCTTGTTATTCTTTAGGTTCACATCTACACTCACAGGATCTGGGGGACGGATGCTTCAGCAGGTAAAGCTACCTGGGCAGACCCTGGCAGTGTCCACAGTTCAGTTCAGTCTCTCAGTCGTGTCCAACTCTTTGCGACCCCATGGACTGCAGCACGCCAGGCTTCCCGGTCCATCACCAACTCCCGGAGTTTGCTCAAACTCATGTCCATTGAGTCGGTGATGCCATCCAGCCATCTCATCCTCTGTCATCCCCTTCTCCTCCCGCCCTCAGTCTTTCCCAGCATCAGGGTCTTTTCCAATGAGTCAGTTCTTTTCCAATGAGTCAGTGTCCACGCTGTGGCAGTAAACGGCCTGAGCTTTAAGAAAGGCAGCGCTTCATTTTGCTTTGATGCTGGTTCCCCATGCCTTGATGGATGCCCAGGGATGTTTTTCACTTCAGTAGTGGGGTTAAGGTGTCAAAAGGCAAGCCCAACATCTCTGTAGGGTCCCAGTGGCTGGGTTTGCAAGTCATTGGCTCTAGAAACTCAGAAGCAAGGTGCCCAGGGAAGGATGATGCCACAGGGCATGGGATGAAGGTGGGGCAGAGCCAAAACAAGTCCACAGTGAAGTCTGCTCCCAGTTACTTGGATCTATTCATTAGTTTGAGGCGGGGAGCCCTTGGCTCACGTCCAGGTGGGCATAGGTGACCTTAAGTGACCAAACTGGATTCTGCTTTTCTAAGGAAATCACAGAATCTTGGATTGTCTCACTGGTTGTCTCAAGCAGTTAATAGAGAAGCACGGTTTTGTTCTGTTGAAGAAACATGACTTAATCCTGGACCTGAAAGCAGGAGCTATGTGAGTGAATTTCTCTATTCTGCAGACTAGAAAAGCCACACAGAGCCTGGTGAAACAAAGCATTTTTTATGCATTCTGATTCCTAGAGAGGTTTGAAATGCATCTGTCTTATAGATATCATTATTCCATAATGTAGAGAACGGGAGACAGATCAGGTCTGAGCTTTCAAAAGGGTGCTTGTCCTTATGGGGTAGAACTTTGTTTTTACGTTTTAAAATCTTTTTATTACAAAATGAATCAAAGATTCAGAAAACTCCCCAAATCGAATAGATGGTTGAGCAAATTCTTTCAAGGCAAACTTCACTAGGTCGAGAAATAAAGCTCTGCCCTCTCTCCTGAAGCCCCTGCAGGTAGATGCCTGCCCTAGTCACACCCCCTTCTCTGGTCCCAGATGCGACTGTTATCTTGACTTTCTATTTCTTGTGCTTTTTGTTTTTTTTTTCTTTTTTTTTTTTCTTTTCTTTTTTAAAAAATCTATTTATTTTTAATTGGAGAATAATTGCTTTACAATATTGTGTTGGTTTCTGCTATAGATTAACATAAATCAGCCATCGGTGTGTCCCCACCCTCCTGAAACTCCCTCCCACCTTCTGCCCCATCCCACCCTCTCATGCTTTTTGAAAGGAATTCTTCAGTCGCCCAAATTTGCATCACTATCCACTCGAAGCAAAACTGTTTCTCTATTCACAGCATTTCTGACAATAAGTATGGCTTGACCACATTCTCCAGTGATTCGCCAGTTTACCTACACCAGCTGGTGTCCTAGGGTTTAATTCCATCCTGATACCACCAGCCAGAGTTAACCCCACACCCCACAGGTTAAGGGCTGAGTCCCCCAAGACTGCACCCTAACGTCAGATGCCAATCACCAGGAGTGGTGGCCCAGGTTTCCTGCATTTCTATACAACTTAGCTACAACTCGGGGGTTCTTGCCACCAGCTTCTCACAAGTAATAATTTGCTACATCCACTCAAGGGACTCAGGGACACTACTTATTATTACTCGTTTATTATAAAAGATACAAATGAACAACCAGATGAAGAGGTGCAGAGGTGGGGTCCAGGGGGTCCCAAGGACAGGAACTTCTGTCTCCATGGAGTTTGGAATGCATCACCTTCCCAGCAGGAGGATATGTTCAAGAACCCAGAAGCTCTCCACACCCTTTCATTTGGGGTTTTTATGGACGGCCCATTATGTAGGCACAACTGACTAAGTCTGTGGCCATCGGTAATCACCAAGATTGGGGGGTGGGGCTGAAAATTCCAACCCTCCAGTCTGGTTCCTCTGGCAATCCACTCAGATTCTGACAACCTACATCCTGTCCAGAGACCCCTCAGCTAAGAGTCATCTCATTAGCATGATGGAGAATAGGATGGAGGTGCCTTAAAACTAAAAATAGAGCTATTATGTGACCCTGCAAGTTCACTCCTGGGTATATATCCAGAGGAAAACAGTGTCTGAAAGGATATATGCACCCCAGTGTTCACTGCAGCACTATTTACAATAGCCAAGACGTGGAAGCAACCTAAATCCATCAGCAGAGGACTGGACAAAGATGTGGTAGGTACCTGCAATGGGATGTGACCCAGCCACAGAAAAGAATGAACTGATGCCCTTTGCAGCCACATGGATGGACCTAAAGATGATCGTACTATATGAAGTAGGTCAGACAGAGAAAGACAAATATCATGATAGCGCTTGTATGCAGAATCTAAAGAAATGATACAAGGGAACTAATTAGTAGTCAGAAAACAGAAATAGACTCAGACGTAGAAAACAAATTTATGGTCACCAAAGCGGGAAGCGAGGGAGGGATAAATTTTAAGTTGGGATTAAAATATAAACACTACTATATATAAAAGAGATAATCAACAAGGACCTCCTGTACAGTGCAGGGAACTAAACTCAATACATTGTGATAGCCTATAATAGAAAAGCATCCCCAAAAAGAACACTTATCTATTATATATATATAACCGGATCACATTGCTATACCCCTGAATCTCACACAACATTGTAAGTCAGCTATATATCGATTAAAATTTTTAAAAAAGAGTCATTTCATCAGCATGCCACAGACACTTGGAGCACTTAGACATTTCTAGGAACTTAGAAGCGCTGTGCTAGAAATCGGTGGGGTGGGGCAGAGGCAGAATATGTATTTCTTACTATATCGCAACTATAGTCTGTCCAGGTGGTTGAGAAAGTAAAGAATCTGCCTGCAATGCGAGAGACCAGCATTCAGTCCTTGGGTCAGGAAGGTGCCCTCGAGAAGGAAATGGCAACCCACTCCGGTATTCTTACCTGGAGAATCCCATGGACAGAGGAGCCTGGTGGGCTGCAGTACACGGGGTCACAAAGAGTCGGACACGACTGAGCGACTAACAGATGACAGATAATCGTCTTACATTTAAAGAACTTTTGATTTATTTTTCAAGTCTTTTTTACTCTCTAGGTTACTCTTTTTGCCCTTTTGTTTCCATAGTTTCTGTTGAGGGGCACTTGATCCGTAAAATTTCTCACAGTCTGGGCTTTGCTAATTGCATGTTTATGGTACAATTTAATATGTTTCTCTGTCCCTGTATGTCTTGAAAATTTGCAGCTGGATCCAGCGACTGGATCAGATTCAGGTTAGGTCCCTTTGGCCAAACTATAGTCTGCACTTCATAATTAGCTGTCTTTCCCTATATAACGTTTGCAGACTTTGATGCTTAATGCCTTCATCTGTTAAGTTACTGGAGATTGCTAAGTGGTGATATGCTAATTCCATCATTTCTTTTTTTATTTATTAACTGAATTTTTAAAAATTTCTTTATATCTTTTGGCCAAGACACATGCATATGGGATCTTAGTTCCCCAACCAGGGATTGAACCTGTGCCCCCCGCTTTGGCAGTGCAGAGCCTTAACCACTGGACCACCAGGGAAGTCCCTGTTTTTATTTTTTAAATCTAGTCATTTTACTAGACCCTGTCTTGGTGCTGGATTTTCTGGGTCAGTAATCTCAGGTGCATACTCTGCTCTTTCAATATGTAGTTTCATATCTCTTTTTTATTTGGGGGAATTTTTCTTGAATTATGTTTTTAATATTTGTTTTCTTGCCTTGCCTTGATTTTGTTCTTAAGGGACTCCTATTATTTGCATGTTTAATCTTCTTTGCCTGCTTCAATATTTGCCACTTTTCCTCAAATAATTTTTAACATTTCTTTTTGATTGGAAATTCTTTTTTAAAAAATCTGCTCTTTCTCTTCAGGCATTATTTCTGTCCACTCACCACTGTGTTCCTTCTAACTTTTATATAAAGTTTTTTTTTTCTTTGACGTCTAACTCTTTTGTAAGTTCTGTTATCTCTTTCCTGAGTTTTCCTAAATGTTGTTTACTCATGTATTTTTGCTTATCTTGAAATAATAGGCTAATTTTTATCTCTTCTCTTCTCTCTGTCACGCTTTGATCATCTATCCGGATGTTTATTCTGCCCCTTGTGTTCTTTTTTTTTTTTTCCATTTATTTTTATTAGTTGGAGGCTAATTACTTTACAGTATTGTAGTGGTTTACTTATAGTCACTTCGTGTGAGGTTTGACTTCATTCCTTGTCTGGTGCTCGTTTTTAAGTGGAATTAGTCCTCCTGAACTTTACAAGTAAGGCTGTGTCCAGGAAAACTTTTCTAACTCCAAAGAGCACCCTCCTCTGTTGTTTCTGCGTCTTGTTAAAAGATATGGCAACGGCAGTGAACACGGGTACATGTATTTTTTTTTTTTTTGTATTTTTTTAAATTATGGTGTTCTCAGGGTATATGCACAGCAGTGGGATTGCTCGGTCATATGGTAGCTCTGTTTTTAGTTTGTTAAGGAATCTTCATACTGTTCTCCATAGAGGCTGTATCGGTTTGTGCAAGGAGCTCCGCTGGGTGTTCTGTGGTGATCTAGACGGGTGGGATGGGGGTAGGGGAGTGGGAAGGACGTCCAAGAGGGAGGTTTGTGTGCATGTGTGTGTGTTATCACTCAGTAGTGTCCGACTCTATACGTATAAATGTAGCTGATGCATTTCGTTGTGCAGCAGAAACTAACCTAACTTTGTAAAGCAGCTACACCCCAATTGAAAGACAAAGATATGGCAGCTTGCTTTCTGTGCAAAGCTTCTGGGATCCATTCCCCTTTCCCCCTGAGATCTGGATCTTCTCATCTTTGTCTCTATTGTCCCTGATCAAATATATTCCATTCCCTGAGGTTTCTCCTCCTTCTGTGCTCTGTTCTACAAGGAACCCCTAGCAGGCTCAACATGAGAGCTCACGGGCCTGACTGCCTGGCCCCTCCCGACCTTCTGCCGAGGGGCCCCTGGCAGCCACTTGCTATCGGAAGGGGCAGCATTGCCTCTGGTTTCGACTGCTCTTCTCAGAATCTATCCATATCTTTGCTTCTGGGTTTGCTTTTAATTATGGCTTTTTTGGGGGGAGGGGGCCCGCTTGATGTGGCATGCAGGATCTTAGCTCCCCAAAGAAAAGAAAGTGCTAGTGGCTTAGTTGTGTCCGACTCTTTGAGATCCCATGGACTGCAGCCCACCAGGCTCCTCTGTCCAAGGAAATTCCTAGGCAAGAATACTTGAGTGGGTTGCCATTTCCTTCTCCAGGGGATCTTCCCGACCCAGGGATAGAACCCAGGTCTCCTGCATTGCAGGGAGATTCTTTACCATCTGAGCCACCAGGGAAGCCCATTTGATCCCTGGTTAGTTCCCCAACTGCTTTCACTGCAGGGAGTCTTAAACCCCTGAACCACAAGGGAAGTCCCAGTCCCCTCTTTCCATAATTACACTCCAGCCCAAGGTAGCAGGCATGAGAAACTTTGTCTCTGTCATTTGTAGGTGGAGGGTGAACAAAGAATATACTCTAGAAGCTTGAACTTGGCACATGAACGTTTCCTAAAAATTAATAGTTTATAATGTGGTTGAATGAGGACTTTAAACAAATAGTAGGTTGACTGACTTCATAATTATATCATAGCTGAAAGGAGTGATGTTTCAGTATCACATCTTAATTTGGAAATTTTTGACTTGATTGTAATTTAGGCCCAATTAATAATTTTTAAAGCTTTCACTAAGGTCAATAATAAATATCTAATTCTAAGATATTCTTTGGTTGAAAAGATAACATCTTAAATCTTGGGTAGGTCTGTTAATCTCTGTACTAAAATAGAAATGAACTGCAAGTTTATTTTAAATATCACTACTTTTTTAGGGGCTGGTTTAAGTGTAAAAATTAATCTTTAAAATGAACTGAAAATTCATATTTGTGACAGGTGGGGAGAATCAAGTTATGAATCATTTATAGCCCTTGTTAAATAAAAATATTATGAAGAAAAGAACTGTTATAAAGGAATATCACTGTTATTCTTGGAGTTGAATGCCTTGGCTAAACGTGGGGAGACCAAGAAACTGGACTAGAGAATTAAACAGAGGTCATTGGGAGATTATTCTTCAAGGGGAAGAAAAAAGAGTTGAGAAAAGACCCTGATGCTGGGAAGGATTGAAAGCAGGAGGACAAGGAGATGACAGAGGATGAGATGGTTGGATGGCATCACCGACTCAATGGACATGGGTTTGAGTAAACTCCAGGAGTTGATGATGGACAGGGAGGCCTGGTGTGCTGCAGTCCACGGGGTCGCAAAGAGTTGGACACGACTGAGCAACTGAACTGAACTGATCAGCCAATTAGCCATTTGTGGATCAATTTATTCGACTATAAATGTGTGACCCATGGGATCTGAGAATAACCAGCTGTAGCATCATCCATGGGCCCATATGACTTTTTCTTCACCTGCAGACAATTCCTAGCCCCTGACATGCCCCACCTTGAACTCTGGATTCTGTTTCTTCCTGTCTGCTTGAAGGCTTTCTTTGGCACTTGAAGCAGGCCTAGGAGCACACAGGTATAACTTGGAAGGGAGAGGAGAGCAAGTGCAATTGCCTCCAGGGATAAACTTCAACCACTGAGCAAGAGGATCAGTGGGAAAATGCTGTACTGACCGTGTCCACCTGGTATCTCAGGTGACCCCCAGTGGTGACCAAGGAGCATCCTGACCATCAGTGAACCTTCATCGACTTTTCTTTCTTGTTCACTCTCCTCACTTCCTCCCCTGTGCTTCCTGGGATCACCTTCCAAAAAAACTAGCTTCACTCAAGTCTTTGTCTCTGTGACTGCTTCTGGGAGCAACCAAACTGTGACACTGACTAATTGGGGTTATTTCCAGAAGTCTTCAGCCTCATCCCCTATGTCCAGTCTGAGGCAGGGAGAAAGTCAAAGTGAAAGTCACTCAGTCATGTCTGATTCTTTGCGACCCCATGGACTGTGGCCCATGGAATTCTCCAGACCAGAATACTGGTGTGGGTAGCCTTCCCCTTCTCCAGTGGATCTTCCCAACCCAGGAATCAAACCAGGGTCTCCTGCGCGGCAGGCGGATTCTTTACCAACTGAGCTATCGGGGAATACCACTGGGCTAGGAAAGGTGCAGATGGAAAGCAAGGATTGGTCTATACTCAAATACAAGTTTCTGACGGTAGGTTTGGGTGGGTGTTAGTCGCTCAGTCATGTCCGAGTCTTTGCGACCCCATGGACTGTAGCCCACCAGGCTCCTCTGTCCGTGGGATTCTCCAGGCAAGAACATGGGAGTGGGCTGCCGTTTCCTCCTCCAGGGGATCTTCCCGACCCAGGGATGGAACCCAGGATGGAACTCCTACATTGCAAGCAGATTCTTTATCACCTGAGCCACCAGAGAAGCCCCTGGTTGGTTAGAGCCTGCCTTACAATGAAGATGGGGCACTGGCTGGCAGAGTCTCTCGGCCTTCAGGTCCCCAAGCAGCAGCTTCTCCTGGGTTCTGCTCCTTCTGGCCCTCCCCTGACAGCGTGACCTCCCTTGAGGTCTCCCTCTAGGGGGAACATGAGAGAGTCACAGATGTGAGTCCTGCAGGGGGGCGCAGTCTTTTATTTCCGGATGTCAATGAACATGGAGCCTGCGCTAGTCTACACATTGGCCTCGTGGAAATCGTGCTAATCTGAATTTGTTGCAAAGTCTGGTCAACCCTAGATTCAGTTTCTGCTCCTGCAGTGTTGCTGTCCTGCACCTGGCACGTGGGGGCATCCCTGGGACACACCTTGAAAAGCCCAGCACTCACCCTGAGCGGCCTCCAGGCGTAGTCACTGCCTGTTCTTCTGTTGCCGCAGGAACTTGGAGATGTAGACTTGCTGGTCGATCCCAGGACTGCCCTGAAGCAAGCTTGATGGCTCAGATTTCCTCCTGGAGCTCCTCCAGAAGGAAGCCCTGCCTCCCAGCCCTTGCGGTTGTGGCTCAGGGCACAGACCCTGTGGCGTCTGTGGGCGTCTCCCCGACGGTCTTGTGTTGAAAGAGTGGGTTGTTCTTATACCTCATGGCCTCTCCTTTAATTCAGTCATTATTTTTAAGTACCATTAGTTCTTTACATCTCTGCTTTCAGATTCCTTTTTCAATCCCTTTCTTCTTTTATTTTGGTTCATAGCCCCTTCGAGCAAATGTCAGTAGGTCAGGAAAATTGTCTTCCTCCCTGAAATGCAAGTTAGAGCCCCCAGTTTGGCACCATAAAGACGGCTTCTCCCTTTGACTCCTGTGTCCACCTGCATGGTGGCCCCAACAAATGAATCTACCTCCCCTCTACAGCTCTGCTCCAGCCCGGACACTGGCTGCTTGTCTGAATCCTTTTGGTTCAGATGACAGGAGCTGGCATTTTTTAAAAAAGAAGAAAACTGCTGGCAGTCACTGTAGTAACAGGCCCTGGCTCAGTCATCCATCCATCCAACCTTCATTCGCTTAACCTTGTTGCATGTCTGTTCTGTGCCAGAAAGCACTCTGACCCTGCCCTCAACGAGATCACCACGTATCTGAGGCAAGTGGACCAGAAAGTATTTTATTGGGAACATGTTGTATGCACCGGGGATGATGGGCACCCAGAGGAGCAGCCTGGAGCCAGGTCTGAGGACCCGGGAGACTCACCAGCAGAGGTGATACTACGCTCTGGGGGATGAGTAGATGTGAGCTGGGCAGGGAGGTGGGCAGGGGAGAAAACACCGTTCTGTATAAAGACAACCGTGGTGTGAAAAAATCGAGGAAGATGTGGAGACGCCTGTGGTCTAGTGGAGCTCAAGTGAAGGTCTAGACAGAAGGTGAGGAGTGATGAAGGGAAACTGGAAAGGTGGGAAGAATGAAGGTCAGGGTGCGAAGGGGGAAGGTCATCAGTTCAGTTCAGTGGCTCAGTCGTGTCTGACTCCTTGTGACCCCATGGACTGCAGCACACCAGGCTTCCCTGTCCATCACCAACTCCCGGAGTTTACTCAGACTCATGTCCATCAAGTTGGTGATGCCATCCAACCATCCCATCCTCTGTCATAGGGAAGGTCATAGCTGCTCCAGTTTAAAGACTTCTCTTCTAGGCATCTTCTCCTGTCGGGTGAGTCTTAACATGGTGATTGCATTCGTCCTGTACACCAGTCGCAGAGGCTGCAAGGGGAAGGTTGGGCTACAGGTGCCTGTCCAGAGGGTGAGCTGTCTGGGCAGTGGGACAGGTGAGTGTTACCAGGGAGAAGCGATGTGGGCCCGGCCCTGGGCAGGAAGTTAGGATCGGAGCTGATAGAACAGATGGGAGATAAGATAACAGACCACAAAGAGCTCAGGTCCTTCTCAACAAGACTCTGGTTTTTGGCACAATGAATGAACTCATCCCCTGTCATTCAGGAGCGACATGTCCTCAAGCAAGATGTCACACAGGAGCAATGGGATGGTCACAGAACCCACATCTGGACGTTGAGAAGTTGATCATTAGTATTTAGTATAACATGAATTATGTTATCCTCATCAGGCTTTAAGCCAACACACATCATAAACTGAATTAAGATTTTAAAATATGAATTTTAAGGAGAAAGTCTCTGGCTCTGGGTCAAAGGGGGTCTGAGAGTTCCAACTGATATCAAAGAGCAAAACGGAGCTCTAAGGGAAAAGTACTGCCTATTTTTCACTTAACAAGCCCAGACCTTCTTCCTTATTAGCCTGTGCTCATCACACATCCAAAGAGATCGCCTCTTTGAACAATAATAGCAGTAAGTTTTGACTCTGCACAGCTGTGGGCCACTCTGACCTCTGGATTATTATACAATAGAGGTTCGTGGAACCTTGCTTGTCTCACTGCATTTTTTTTTAACGTCTAAATTTAAGACCTATACTTTTGACTTTTAATAAGTTTTCCTACTGAAATATAATCCTGACACATAATTATAGAAAAATGACAGATCAAAATCCAAATCTTTATGAAAGAAAAGTCAGGCAGTTGATCAATGGCACAGTCATAAAGCTATCACTCACTGCGCAGCGCTGAGTGGCCGGCACAAGAGTGACCCCAAGGACTGTGCGGTCCATGGAATTCTCTGGCCAGAATACCGGGGTGGGCAGCCTTCCGCTTCTCCAGGGGGTCTCCCCATGCAGGGATCGAACCCAGGTCTCCCGCATTGCAGGTGGTTCCTTTATCAGCTGAGCCACAAGGGAAGCCCAAGAATACTGGAGTGGGTAGCTTATCCCTTCTCCAGAGATCTTCCCAACCCAGGAATCGAACCAGGGTCTCCTGTGTTGCAGGCAGATTCTTTACCAACTGAGCTGTGAGAGAAGCCCAAGGGTTAAAGAGGAAACACACAATTCCTCGAAGTTTGAGCCCACGGACTATATGATGGGCCCACTTATTCTGTGATTCCTGGTGTCATTGATTTACCTTGGAGCTCAGGTCAACTCTGTAATGTAAAAGGAGCTAATTGCAACGATGAGATTGATTTAGAGGAGGAATTAGAAGAAAATGTCCTTGACTGGTTGTCTGGATATGCCTTTCATTTATCATCTGTCTTTGGGGACAGAAGAATGGTAATCTCCCTGTTCTTGTAGGCTGCTTAGTTCTCAGATAACTTTTGGGGATGTTCTTTTTTTTTTTTTTAATTTATTTGACTGTGCTGTGTCTTAATTGCAGCATGTGGAATATCATTGCCTGACAAGGGATGGAACCGGGGCCACCTCCTTTGGGAGCATAGTCTCAACCACTGGACCACCAGGGAAGCCTTCACAGCTTGATTCCCCTTGGTTTGGGTCAATACAAGCATTTGTCTATTCTGAGTTCACTCAAGTGCTTCTCAGTGACTACAAGGTTCAATCACTCCTATGAGCGCTGGTGAGACCATGGTGAGTGAGCCTGGGCAGACAGACAGCAAACAAATCTCCAAACAGGAAAACAAGGACAGTGATGTCCAGGGCACTGCAGAGAATGAAAATGGGAGGAGATAACAGAGGGTGGGGATGGGGAGAGGACATTTAAGAAGGGACTTCTGATGCCAAGAGGAGGGGAGTCCGTTCTAAGGAGAGGAACCGGGACACCCAACCCCAGTGAGAAGGATGAACTTGGTGTGTTTAAGGAGCAGATATGCAGTGTGGCGGGCAAAGCTTGAACCAGGGGAGGGTGGCTTAGGGACATAGGTCAGGGCTGAAATTTAGATGGCCTAGAGACCTGGCAGGCCATGATAAAATTTGGGTTTTATTGTAAATGTGGATTTAAGCTTTGGGTTTTAGGCTGAGAGAAGTATTAATAAAGCATTTACTGCTTTAATTTTATTTTTTTATTTTTAATATGTATTTTACCACAAAGCTCTGTTGTATTTTTCTGCGTACCTATGAAGGAACTTTTTGTCAAATTATTTTATTACATATATATTTTTTCTGCCCCCTACCCCATCCCCGCTGCTTTTTTTTTGGCTACAATTCATGTAGAACTTTCCCAACCAGGGCTTGAACCCATGCCCCCTGCATTGGCATGGAATTTTTCTTTTTTTTTTTAATTTCAAATTTTATTTTTTAACGTGGATGATTTTTAAAGTCTTTATGGAACTTGTTACAATATAGCTGCTGTTTTATATTTTGGCTTTTTTGGCTGCGAGGCATGTGGGATCTTAGCTACCCAACCGGGGATCAAACCCATACCCCTCGCATTGGAAGGCTAAGTCTTAGCCACTGGACCACCAAGGAAATCCCACATCTAGTGTTTTTAAAATTCTGCCTCCAAGAGTTGAGACAGGATACCCATTGTGTTTAGTCGCTCAGCCGTGTCCGACTCTTGCGACCCCATGGACTGTAGCCAGCCAGGCTCCTCTGTTCATGGGGATTCTCCAGGCAAGAACACGGAGTGGGTAGTCATGCCCTCCTCTGGATACCCATTAGGAGGTGCTGAAGATTCCTGGAGATTAGGGTGCTGAGGTCCACGCCAAAGTGGGGGATAAGATAGGACTCAGATAAGATTCAAGTAGGGACTGAGGAAAAGGGGGGATGCCACAAATGCTCCCGGATTTCTAGCCTGAAAATCTAGGTGAGTGTTGGAGTGACGATTAGAGAGATGAAGGAGATGCAGGAAGTATGCAGGCTGCAGGCAAAGGGTGGGGGCAAATGAACAATTCTGCTTTCTTAAGTCTGAGATCACACTTACGCATCCGAGGAGCCCTGTCAATAAGATCTAGAAATCTGGAATTCCAGGAGATGAAAACAGGAGATATGGACCCAGGGGTCAAATACAAGGCATTTAGAGCCTGGAGATAGGGAGGATGAGATGACCCGGAAAGAATGTGCAGAGAAAAAGGGGAGGCAACTCAGAGCAGACCCTGGAGATGCCCTCAGTGAGGGTCAGAAAGAAGGGGAAGAGTCAGCAAAAGGGGCCAGGAAGGTGCATGGAGGAGCAGGCGGGAACTACAGGAAGTGTGGGTCCGAGCAGGAAGAGGGAGGCGGCATCTCAGCAGGAAGGAGCAGCCGACTGTGAAGGCTGCTGAGAGGCTGGGATGAGGACAGAGGAGGGATCACTCAACTGGCTACATGGAGCCCATGTGTGACCTTGACAGAAGCAGCCATGTTGGAGTCATGAGGTCTGTTTGGAGTGGAATAGGAGACAGAGTTGTTCAGTTGGTCGAGTCCGGCTCTTTGTGACCCCATGGACTGCAACATGCCAGGCTTCCCTGTCCTTCACTATCTCCCGGAGTTTGCTCAAACTCATGTCCACTGAGTCAGTGATGCCCCCTTCATCCTCTGTGCCCCCTTCTCCTCCTGCCCTTAATCTCTCCCAGCATCAGGGTCTTTTCCAATGAGTCGGCTCTTTGCATCAGGTGGCCAAAGAACTGGAGTTTCAGCTTCGTCCTCAGTCCTTCCAATGAATATTAAGTTGATTTCCTTTAGGGTGGACTGATTTAGCTGAGCCATTTATTTCCAGTTCAGGTCTGCATGCTGATGGGGAAGAAGGAGATGGAACAGGAGAGAAAGCCAGCCCTTGCCGTAAGCAGAGGAGGTGACCCGGAGCACCAGGGGTGCTCACTGAATGGGAGGAAATTCCTGTGAACATGGTGCTCCAGAACCGTGGGGGTCGGGGGGAGCAGGAGGGAGGACCGGGTGTGGCTCACATGCCCGAGGACTGGGCAGTTCGAGAGGAAACTTTTGGAAGTCCTTTGGAGGGCATGAACGGTTAACACAGGAGGACATCTGTCTATAGGCTGGGAGTGTGTCCTTCTCCAAGCCCATCCTCCAGAGCTCCTATGACTTCTCCTTCCAAAGTTGCAGTGCTCCCAGTGGATGAGGGGTGGGAAGCAGATCATTTGGGCAGTTTACTTGTGGATTAAAAGGAGGAGGAAATTGTGCTGGTCTGGGTGCCTCCCAGAGGGTCCATGACATTCATTTGGAAGATGTTCCCATAAACATTATGGTGTTGAGCTGACACCCCTGGATCCTGAGGGTGTGTGTGGTAGGGAACAGTGGTCTTGCTGGGGTGTGGGGCAGACTTATGTAAGAACTGAGTAAGAGCCTGGAAGGGGTTGAAGACTCTTGAGAATCCCTTGGACAGCAAGGAGATCGAACCAGTCCATTCTAAAGGAAAGTGAAAGTGAAAGTGAAGTCACTCAGTTGTGTCCAACTCTTTGCGACCACACGGACTGTAGCCTACCGGGCTCCTCCATCTATGGGATTCTCCAGGCACGAGTACTGGAGTGGGTTGCCATTTCCTTCTCCAGGGGATCTTCCTAACCCAGGGATTGAACCCAGGTCTCCTGCATTGCAGGCAGACGCTTTACTGTCTGAGCCACCAGGGAAGCCCCTAAAGGAAATCAGTCCTGAATATTCATTGAAAGGACTGATGCTGAAACTGAAGCTCCAATATTTTGGCCACCTGATGTGAAGAGCCAACTCATTAGAGAAGACCTTGATCCTGGGATAGATTGAGGGCAGGAGGAGAAGGGGGCAACAGAGGATGAGATGGTTGGATGGCATTACTGACTCAATGAACATTAGTTTGAGCAAACTCCGGGAGATAGTGAAGGACAGGGAAGCTTGATGTGCTGCAATCCATGGGGTTACAAAGAGCTGGACATGACTAAGAGACAGCTGGAAGGGGTACTGCGTGGCCCTACGTGGATCTTCTTGAAATAAAATTCAGACCAAATGCAGCCGGATGGCCAAAGCTCAAGTCCTGAATGGCTCTCCTGGACGAGGGGCTGCTGGGAGTCAGAGGAGAGAGGTGAGGAAACCAGGAGACATCTGAGGTGCATCTGTCCTTGGCAACGGTGGCCATGCAGCCAGGTGGCCCTGGACCTGCCCTCACTCCCCTGCCCGTCATGGCCCGCAGACCCTCAGCTGGATCAGGCTGAATTCTGCTTGAAGTTCTTGCCAGAGAGCTATTAGTGTGGCGTCATGGGCAGGTCCCCAGACCAACCTGCACACCTCAGACCACAGGGCCTGAGCCAGATAGTGGTCCCAGGGGAACCAGGGCCAAAGACCTGAGTTGTTTGGAAATGGTGTCCAGCTGCATTGTCTAAATCTCCCTCACTTCTTCTGCTGCCCATTTGCCTCTGCACACTGCTTCATTGTCGTCTTCCAAGGTCCTCTACTGTTCCTGTTCACGCTTCCTCTCTGATTCTTGTTTCTTGCCTGTTGCCCCATCATGAGTCATGCCATCCCCTGGCCTGAGCTGATGACTTGCACAAATCCTTTAAGCTGTGAAGTTCGATGACTCAGCAGCAGCCCAAGGGACTGAAAGAGTTAAGACAGGTTTTGTTTATGAAGTGCCTTCCAGGGCTGTAGAAGGAAAGATTCAAGGATTGGAAGTCAGGGCTTTGGGGCAGATGGGTGCCCCACACTGCCACTTCCTAGTAGGGGAATGTTTTGCAAGATATCACCCTTTCTCATCCAGGACTCAGTTGCCCAGGCTATGCACTGCACAAAGCTAGGGTGCTCCACTCATGTAGAAGTCTGGGTGAGGAGCTCCCGCTTGGGTGTGCTATGTGTAACACCCACAGCTCACACACCCTAGCCCTGATCCTCTGAGTCTGCGTCCTTCTCTGTGAAACAGGCTTGATGATCTCATAGCAGAGTCCTTGGGGAGCATTATACATGGAACCCTCCAGGTCTGGGCCCAGGGTATTGGTCAAGCATGCGGTAATATGTGTGACCAGATGCCAGATATGTGTGTGCATGCTAAGTCGCTTTAGTTGTGTCCGACGCTTTGCAACTCTATGGACTGTAGCCCTTTAGACTCCTCTGTCCATGGGATCCTCAAGGCAAGGATACTGGAGTGGGTTGCCACTCCCTCCTTTGTGGGATCTTCCCAACCCAGGGATGGAACTCACGTCTCCTGCATTGCAGGTGGATTCTTTACCACTAGTGCCACCTGGGATACCCCACTAGAGGAGTAGGAAGGGTCTTTGTTCTTGGATGGATTTATATTCCAGTTTGTGAGGCAAAGCAAACCCTTCAAAAATAACCACAGGGAAGGACTTCTCCAGTCAGTTGTCCAGTGGCTGGGAGCCTGCATTCAATCCCCAATCAGGGAACTAGATCCCTCAGGCTGCAACTAAAGATCCTGCATGCCACAATTAAGACCTGGAGCAGCCAAATAAATAATAAATCAAAATTTAAAAAATTAAAAAACAACGATAGGAGTACATGACCCTTGGGGGGATACTAGGAGGGTCTCAGCCACGTCCACATCCACATTCCTGTTGAGACCAGCTGGCATTCCAGTGCCAGCATAGTCCTCACCCCGAGTGCTTCTGCTTGCCCACGGAATGGCTGTTCCCTGTGCGGCAGGTCAGAACTAGAGGCTTTGGGAGCAGGCTTAGCCCATGACTGGTGGAAGTGGGTGCATAAATACCCCACTTCCTCATCCTCCGGGGGGTAGCTCAGAGGCAGGTGTCTTACCCTGGTTCCCAGCAGGACAACACTCCTTCAACCCACAGGGATGCTGGCTGGATAGTGCATCCTTCATTAGCTGCTTTCCTCCCTGGTCTTATCCTCCACACTCTCCTAGCATCCCTGGCACCTGCTGGGTAGCTCCTTGTGTTCCAATTTTCACCTCGAGGTCTGGGTGCCCCCAAACCCAGGCAGTGACCCCCTACTGTGCTCCTGCAGAGCCCACATCCATTCCTGATATGTCATCCCCAGAACTGTGAGCACCTCGAGGGCTGAGCCCAGGTCTCATTCGACCTCACAGCCCCAGGACATGGCATAACTAGCCCCTGGCCCACAGGGGACCCCCACTAAATGTATGTCGAGTGTGCGATGTGGTGTGAACCTCACCCACATGGCACATCTCCAGGACTGAGATGATCTGAGCGAGTGTATTTCCCCAGGAACTGCTGGGGAACACACTTCGTCATTTTCATGGCCGGTTCTACTGAGAGATCATTAAAAATTAAGCCTGCATTTTCAGGCAGATTTCGTTACAGATTCTGGAGAAGGTGCAGGTGGAAGATTCTGGAAATATGGGGGCAGAGTCCCCAGAGGATTCTTGCTGAGGGGCAGCCCTCTCCTTTCCTCTGAGGACGTGGATGTCTGTGAGCCATGAGCTGCCAGATCTGGACAGCTTGTGCCAATGGCCAAGGTCTCGCTGGGGTGTGTGGGAGGGGAGCCTGGGGTGGCAGCGTGCCTTCCCTGTCTGCAGCAGCTGCTCTGGGTCCCCCGATGGCCAGCGCACCGCCCACACCTCGCCATCCCCAGGTAGGCACAGCCTGTGCATCTTGCCCCCACTTCTTCCACTGCCCTATTTACTGAAGCACCAATCTGATTAACGTGAATGCTTCATGCCTGGATGATGCTCCGTGTCCAGCTCTGGACCCTCTACCTGTGGCTGATGACAACTGCTGGCATGTCTCTAGTGTGTGTTTCCACGGCTACCCAGCCCCAGTGTTGCAGCTCTTCATCTTGATTCACAGGGGATCCCTTCCGGCCTCTTCACATTGGTACCGACGTTGCAAGGGTCCTGGAGCAGGTCACTGGACTTCTCTGTGCCTCACTTTCCTGGACAGAAAAGTGGAGATAGTGGAAGATACCGTATAGAGTTCTTGGAGGATTAAATGAGATAGCCTACTTAAAAATGCTGGTCACAGTATGTGGCTTTAAGCAAGTGTTCGATCAATGTAAGTTATCATTGTTATTATCAGCAAAGCCATTTAGCTGGGTCCAGGGATTGCCGTTTGCTCTAGGAGCATATATATATATATATATATTTTTTTTTTTAAAATTTTAATTTTTTGGCCATGTTACACAGCATATGGGCTCTTAGCTCCTCCGCCAGGGATCACACCTGTGCCCCCTGCATTGGAAACACCAAATCTTAACGACCGGACTGCCAAGGAAGTCCCTTGTATCCCTTTTAAAGGCTCATTTGCCCTGGAGGTCCTATATGCATTGTGCTAGACCCCGGTGACCTCGGCTCTGAGAGATTCATTTGCAGTCAGCTGCAGCCGCTTCACCCAGCTGTCCCTCATACCTCGGGGTTGACCAGTCAGCCCTCTTTGGGGCACTTGCCCCATTGAGCTGTCTCCTCTTTACGTCCCAAACCAAGACTAGATGCTGGCCATGGGAGGACGGAGAGGGAGGCGATGAGAACACGCGGGGACTTAGTAACACCTCACACTGGCTCCAAAGCACAAGCCCCAAGAGAAGGAAAGAGCTCGGGAGGAGGAGGCGCCCAGGGACAGTTCCTGGCCTCAGGGGCTTTCCTGCCCCATCCTTCCTTCCACCCTCCAAGACACCTTTGCGCCTGGATGCCAAAGCCCAGGCCTGTAATGAACCCTTGGGGGAGACGGCCTGTCTCCTGTCCACCCTTCGCTGTGATGCAGCCTCCAGCCTCTTCGATAGACACTTTTATCACCATGGCTGACTTCCCTGATGCCCCTGGTCACGTGCCACCACAATATTTATGGGCCTGTGGATTGCAGATCCTGATAAGGGGAGGAAGGCTTTGGAGGTGAATTAGATGCCAACAATGCAAAGTTGAGCTGGGCAGGGCTCAGCTCTTGTTAATGTCTCTGTAAATCATCCCATGGCTTCAGGATGCTCAATATTTTCTTATTCATCTCCATTTTTCAAGGGGAGAGTGTTCAATCTGTCAAGCCAATTCTTTACAAATGGCTTGTCAGTCATAGAGGCATCATGGACCTATGATTATATCCAAGAGCCGGGGAAGGCTTGACACCTCCCCGTAACGTCCTACTTAGGGTCCTAATTGAGCAGCAATCGCTGTCTTCCACGTGCTCACATAGGAGCTGCAGCTACAGAGACCCACAGCAATCAGGCAGGTCCTTCACTTGCTGAAGGCAGCACCTCGGTAAGTGTTAATAGTTCCATGGCGGTCAGCACGCTTCAGAAGAAGTGTGTCCAGAAGGTCGTAACCATATCTGGGTAGGAGGAGTGAATCGCCTCAGTGAGGTCTTGTAGAAATTGTTACCAGAGGATGGAGTTTTTAAAAAAATATGTTAAAAAAAGTTTGAAATTTTTTTTCCAAATTATAGTAAAATGCACATCACATAAAATTTACCATTTTAACCATTTCTCTTTTTTAAAATTTAAAAAAGTTATTTATTTCCAGCTGCCCTGGCACACAGGCTCTGGGCCGGCCGCTCACAGGTTGCGGTTTGTGGGCTTCTTGCTGAGGCGGCTTCTCTTGCTGTGGAGCGCGGGCTCTAGGCTTACAGGCTCAGTAGTTGTGGGGCATGGGCTTAGCTGATCCTCCCGTATCAGGGATCAACCCCACATCTCCTGCATTGGCAGGTGGATTCTTAACCACCGGACCACCAGGGAAGTCCCACTGTAACCATTTCTGAGGGCACAGGCATGTACTAAGTGTATGTATTAATTTTGTTGTGCAATTTCCAGGATGTTTTCATCTTCCCAAACTGCAGCTCTGTACCCATTAAACCATAACTCCCCTTCCCCCAGTTTCCTCCCCCAACACCCTGGCATTCCACCTTCTGTCCTTGTGAATTTGACTGCTCTAGGGACCTCATATAAGTGGAATTATACAGCATATGTCTTTTTGGGTCTGGCTTATTTCACTTTGCATGATATCTTCAAGGTTCATCCGTGTCATAATGCGCATCAGAATTTCCTTTCTTTTTAAGGTTGAGTAATACTCCACGGTGTGTATGTACCAGATGTTGTTTATCCATTTGTCCTTTGATGGGCATTTGGGTTGTGGCCATGCTTTGGCTATCATGAATACGGCAGTTGTAAATATAGATGCACTGACTTTTTTTTTAAAGTCTTGAAGAAGTAGGACTTCCCTGGCAGAGGAAGGCAGGAGCCAGGAAACGTGTGCAGCTCATGTAAAGGCACTGGGTCATGACAACATGGTGGCCTGGGGGTGGCTCGTGGTCCTGTGTGGCTGGGGCCCACAAGGGGGGTGCAGAGCAGGAGAAGATGAGGCTGGCCAGCTGAGTGACAGGGAATCATGGCAGGCCTACCTGCTACGAGATGGCCCCAAGACACACAATGTCAGGGTATGAAGGTTGTAATTTGATGCCCTGCGTCAGTTCGGGAAGATTCCCTGGAGAAGGAAATGGCAACCCACTCCAGTATTCTTGCCTGGAGAATCCCATGGACAGAGGAACCTGGCAGGCTACAGTCCATGGGCTCGCAGGAGTCCGACACGACTTAGAGACTAAGCCACCACCACCGATTTGATGCCATATCACCAGCAGTGGACCACATTAAAATTTTTCTGGATCTCAATGGAGCACACTGAAGTACACAATTTCTACAGTTCTTGATCATCAGTCATGGGGGCCTGAGCTAAGTGTACTGTCTATTGGGCTGCTTATAAAACTGGTCTAAAGCCTGAGGAAGATTGACACCCCCATTGCACTATGTTGCCAACAGAACTTTCCATAGCTGCCCAGTCCTGAGAATTCCTGAGCACTGGAACCCAGTCCGATTCTCATAGCTCTGTGATCCTGGGTGAGCTAGTCAACCCTTCTGAGTCTCACAGTTCTTGCTTGTTCCATCAAGGATGTGGATAACTTTTAAGATTCCTTAAAGCTTCCCAGAAGCCCATGTACTTATGAATTCTATCGAAGTGACTATTAAATATGCTGCTATACGCCCCTATGGCCCTGCAGGAATATAAATCTACACATCGTTGACCTTAGACAAATTGCTTAACCTCACTCAGTGTCTTTGAATCACCATCTGTGAAAAGGGATGTTAGAAACAGTGCCTTCCTGTTTTTTTCCTTCCAGTTGCTATATGTATCCATATGTAACTTACGAAAGAGAGCATTTAGCTGTGTCCGTAGCAATTTATTTCATCACTTCATTTTCTCCACCTCTCAGGCCTCCACACTGAATACACATAACCTTTCCCAGCTCTTTTTCCTGAAGTTCCTGATTTTCCTGAGGTCCTAACATCTTCCTTGACTTACGGGAAAATGTCCCCAGGCAGGATGACTGTGGCCAGCAGGCTCCTCCTGTCTTGGGGATGCACCAGGCCCTCCCTTGCCTTCTCATCTATCAGGTCTGCCCCTTCTGGGGCAATGCCCTCCTACCTGTGACCACTGGAAGTCCTTCTTATGCTTCATGTTTCAGATAAAAATCTAGCTGGCCCCCCAAAACCGAGACCACTGAGGAAGACAACTTCTCCCTCCTCCTGGTCGGGATCACTCAGAGTTATCTTATCTTTACTCATGAACTTGTGTGGCTGTTCCTTTGTCTGAGGTTGCGTTACCGAGAAACTGTGAGGATTTGTGTGCGGGAAGGTACTGGGAAGAATCTTTCAGATCAGCTCTATGGGGGAGCCAGGGGTGGGAGAAGCAGGGTTGGGTGAAAAAGAGGAGTTTGAACTGTGATACAGGGCTTTTTTTTTAAATTATCTTTTTAATTAAAAAACTCACATACTATAAAACATACTACTTAACCATATTTAAATAGTACAGTTTAAATATTACAGTTCAGTGGGACCAAGTGCATTCACATTGCTGTGCCGCTCTCACCATCAGCCATCTCTGGAATTTTCCACCTTCCTGAACTGAGACTCGCCCCGATAAACACTAACTCTCCGTTCCCCTCCCCACCCCATCCCTGGCCCCTGGCGTCTACCAATGTACTTTCTGATCCTATGAGTTTGACTATTGTTGGTACCATGTAGAAGGAGAATCAAACAGTACGTGTTTGCACCCACTACACACACCCAGTTGCTCAATCGTGTCAGACTCTGTGCGACCCCATAGACTTAGCCCACCAGGCTCCTCTGTCCATGGGATTCTCCAGGCGAGAATACTGGTGGGTTGCCATTTCCCTCTCCAGGGGATCTCTCAGACCCAGGCATCGAACCTGCATCTCCTGCTTTGGCAGGCGGCTTCTCTACCACTGAGCCACGTGGAAGCACCTACTGCATAGTGCAGTGCATTTTTAAGGTTAATTATTGTATGTTTGTGAACAGGTTGTACCTCCCCCCGCCCCCCTCCCAGGGCTGTCCAGTGAGTCCTCATTAGTTACCTGTCTTATACATAGCAGTGTGTACACGGCAGTCCCGATTTCTCAGTTCATCCCACCCCTGCTTTCCCTTCTTGGTGTCACACGTTTGTTCTCTGTGTCTGTGTCTCTCGTGTTACTATTTAACACAAGCATGCTCCCTGGGGCCCTGGAGATGGGGTAACTTCTCGGGGATCACCTCCTTGGCCAGGCCTTTATCTTCCATCATGGGCTGGTTGTTGGATGTGGGCTATCCCCAGGTGGGATGCACAATCTTGGACTTGAGATGGTCTTTGTGATGCTTGGACGGAGACATCCTCTGCCAACACTCCCAGCAGCTGGGAGAAAGAGTGACTCCGTTCTGAAGGGGGCCCGAGCGGCCCACGTTGACATCCAGCTGAAGCTCAGGGTGGGAGGACACCAGTCTTGTGTGTGTGCTCTGCCCATCATATTTTGCACAGCTTCTGACGCCTGGTTGCTGTTGTCCAGCCGCTCAGCTGGGTCTGGCTCTTTGAGACCCCACAGACTGTGTAGCCTGCCAGGTTCCTCTGTCCATGGGATTTCCCAGGCAGGAATACTGGAGTGGGTTGCCATTTCCTTCCCCAGGGGATCTTCCTGACCCAGGGATAGTACCCACGTCTCTCGGGTCTTCTACTTTGGCAGGCGGAGTCTTTACCACTGAGCCACCTGGGAAGCCTCTGACACCTGGTAGATCCTTAGTAAACATATGTCAAATGAATGAAGAAATGAATGAATGAAGGAGCAGCCCAGTGGCATCAACAGATTTGTTGTGGCAAGCAGGATCTTTAATTGTGGCATGTAGAATCTAGTTCCTGACCAGGGATCAAACCCAGGCCCCCTGCTTTGGAAGCATGGATTCTTAGCCACTGCGCCACCAGGAAGGTCCCCTCAGTTCTCAATTCTACTTTCTGTCTCTATAAGTTTGCCTCTGTTAGGTACTTCATATAAGGATGATCATATAATATTTGTTCTTCTGTATCTGGCTTATTTTATTCAGCATACTGTTTTTAGGATACCTGTGTGTTAAAACACTTGCCCGAATTTCATTTCTTTTAAGGCTGAATAATATTGTACACATAGACCATATTTGTTTTTCCATTAATCCATCCACGGACATCTCAGATGTTCCCACCTTTCAGCACTCATGAATGATGCTTCTGTGAATTTTGCTCTACGTGTATCTGAGTCCCTCCTTTCAGGGTTGCCTCGGTTCATTTTTATACAAGGCTCTTTTTTTGTTTTTTAACCTTCTTCTTCTAGAGGTGAACACCTTGGCCTGAGGGATTAAAAGCTTTCTGTTTGATATTTTAAACTTTTGTTTATGAGACATGCTAGTGGGACAAGAGAGCCTTTTTGAAACAAGGCCTCTGCTTCAGGCTGTAAAGCAAAAGAAATTGCAACAAGATAGGGAATGTTCTTAACTGTGGCTAATTTTTGCATGCATATGCTTATGTTCTTCGGAGGTGGGGGGGTCAATAGCTTGCGTCAGATTCTCAATGTATCTACAAGAAATTGGTTAAAGGCTGTTGGATTATAAAATTAAATATAAAAACTGAAATCATGAAAAGCTCTAAGGGACTAAAGGGTGTACATGGGCTTCCCTGGTGGTGGTCTAGTGGTTTTATTTTATTTTATTTTATTTTTTGGTCTAGTGGTTTTAAGAGGATGTGGGTTTGAGCCCTGGTCCGGGAAGATCCCACAAGCCATGGAGCAATCAAGCCTGCATGCTGCAACTTTGGTCGCATGCTGAAGCCTGCATGCCCTAGTGCCTACGCTCCTCAACAAGAGAAGCCACCATGATGAAAAGCCCATGCCCCGCGATTAGAGAGTAGCCCCCGCTCACTGCAGTTAGGGCAAAGCCTGCACAGCAACGAAGACCAAAAGTTAATAAGTAAACAAATCTTAAAAAAAATAAAGGGTGCACATATCCCCTTCTACCGGGAGGAGCTCTAGGTCCTCTGCCTTCACGTGGCCCCTTTCCCTCCTGTGTCCTTTCTTCTTTTAAGGACGCCGGCCTTTGGAATTAGAAACCACTCCAATCCTGTATGGTCTCATCCTAGTGTAATTTCATCTCCAAAGACCCTATTTCCAAGTAAAATAGTCTGACTTTCTGGGGGGACGTGGACTTGGGGGGACACTAATCAGTCCTCCAGGGGGGCATTACTCTGCCTGCCGTGGATGCAAAAGTGGTCCCCTGAGCTCAGAGTGTTCCTGCTTAGATCATCCATTCCTGGGCCTCAGCTCTGCTCTTGCACGGACTTGGGGGAGATCCTCAGAGGCCAGAGTGGCCCTGGGAAGCCTGCATTCCTGGCCCCCACCAAAAACTACCCATCTTCTCCCAACAAAGTGCCCAGGAAGTCAGTTCAAGGAAGCATCTCTAACCACAGTGGAATTTCTCTCCTCTGCAGCTGGTGGAGACTTGAGCGTCTGCATAAATGACCATTGGACATGTTGACCTCTCAGGCGCTTCATCTTCTCATTTTCTGCCTTCTCTTCGGTCAACTCTCCTCATCTCCGCACTCTTTTGTTCATACCCTTCACCAGCGGTTCTCAGCCCTCAAAGCAGACTTGCATGGAGAGCTTTTAAAATGCGCTGATGCTGGGACCTCACTCATGCCCACAGGTTCTGACTGACACCATCCAGGGAAGGCCCAGGCAGCGATGTTGTCCACATTCTTTTGAGCTGCTTCTAATGCACATTCTTTTGAGCTGCTTCTAATGAACTTCTGCTTGGCTCAATCATTGGAGCTCTTGGAAATTTTTTTGTTTTTAAATCCCTGGTCAGTTGTAGATTTGCAAACATCTCTTAGTCTATCACATTTCTGTTTATTTTGCCAATGAGTGCACTGCTTATCAGACATTCCTGATTCTAATACATGTCTCTTCTAAGTCTCCATCTCACTCTTTGTTTCCTGTTTTGTAGCTTACTTCCCGCAATGCTGTCAACAGGACTAAGGTTGCCCTGAATCTTCTACCTGGTCATTGGTCATCAGCAAAGTCCTTGATCTGACGTGTCTGAGACACATGCCCCATGGTTACCATCTTGATGTTGTACATGTTTTAATTGGAGGATCTGAGTACAAGAATGACAGAATCTGATGTACATTTTAAAGATGGTGCTGGCTTTTGCATGGGAAACAGACTATAGGCCAGGACAAGAAGCAGGGAGATTTTTGGAGGCCTGGGCCTCCAGGTGATAGGGGACCATTCGACGGGTGTTGCACAGGTCATCTAGGGATGCAAGGTAAAGGTGGCACCTTCAGGACTTGCTGATGCCTGGGATGCTGGTGTCAAGGGAAAGCACAGAATCAAGATGAATCCATGCTTTCTGCCAGGGCATCTGGGTGCCCCGTGTCATTTGGTGAGATGGGCATGCACTGCTGGATGAGTGGGGGTGGAGGGACCTGGAGCTCAGCCTTGGACATGCCAAGCAGGAGAGGCACTGGGTCTTGGTTACAGCGCTCAAGATCTTTCCAGGTCACATGGGCTATTTCACCACAGTGCGTGAATTCTGAGTTGTGGTGAGTGGGCTTCGTTGCCCTGGAGATCTTAGTTCCCAGATCAGGGATGGAACCTGCATCCCCTGCCTTGCAAGGTGGATTCTTAGCCACTGGACTGCCAGGGAAGCCCTTGATTAAGGGTTTAGAGATGGGAATATTGTCCTGGGTTGTCTTGATGGCAAGGTAACCACAGTGATCTTTATAAGAGGCTGGAAAAGGGAAGGAAGTGGATTCTCTCCTGGAGCTGAAGAAGGAACACAACCCTGCTGACACTTGATTTTGGTCCAGTAAAAACCTATTTTGGACTTCTGACTTTCAGAACTGTAAGACAATATATTTGTGTTTGAAGCCACTAAGTTTGTGGTCTTTTGCGCAGTCATGGAAGACAAACCCAGGAGATAAATTTCTAGGTGTCTGCATGGTGATGGGGATGGGATGTTCCAGATCTGGTGAAGATCTCTGAAGATGCAGGAGAGGAAGGAGAGAGGTTTTAGGAGCAGAGTCAGTGAGTCAGCGAGGAGGCTGGGACCCAGAACCTAAGTGAAGGGGCTGAACTTCACCTATGTGGCAGGGAGGCCAGACAGTGTAATGGTTCAGGTGAATGTAGATGGATGGACTTGGTCAAGGGGAGGTAAGAAAGTTCTCATCTGATGGCTTCTGTCTTCTCATTGATATCAAAAGGGAAGGTTATCAACTTACATGAGGAGGAGGAAGGAAAGAAGGAAGCAAGAAGACATTATTAAATGGTCCCTTTGGGAGTGGATTTAAGTCATCCTATTCCTGATAACTTTTCTTGCCTTTCTTTCTTTTTTTTTTTGCCATACCATGGAATTTTAGTTCACCACAATAAAAGCGTCAAGTCCTAACCACTGAACTGCCAGGAATTCCCCCAGATAACTGAATTCTAAAAGGAATAATTGGAGACAGGCACAATGTTTTATACATAAGAACATTTCTAACAACATTGTTTAAAAGAGTAAAATATTGGAAACAGCCAAAGGGGCTGACAAAATGTTATTTATTGAAGAAATATGTTATGTCCATAATGGATTACTCTGCAGCCATTATAAACCATGCTTTAGAGGACCATTTAATTAAATATGAAAATGTACTTACTGTCTTGTTAAGTGAGAGTGGTTCCAAAACAAATATGTACAGAATGAAACCAATTTTGCAGAAATGGTGTATGTAAATATATGCATTGAAAAAGATGGTCAGGAAATAACATAAAAATTTAAATAACGATTATCCCTGGGTGAGGGAATTAGAAACATTTCCATTTACCTTTCACATTTTTCTTCATTCTTATAGTAAATAGAAATGATTTTTAATGAAAGGAAAATTGTCAAAAAAGGAAGGCCTTGGAAAACAACATTTATTGATTAGCTACCAAGAACTCAATAGATTATTTACTGATAAAAGCAAGCCAAGAAGTAGGCATTAGTCTCATGGGGCTAGTGAGAAAATTAAGGCTCAAAAAGTGAAGTAACTGGGGCTTCCCTGGTGGTCCAGTGGTTAAGACTCCACGCTTCCACCGCAGGTGGTTGGGTTCAACCCCTGGTCAAGGAACTAAGATTCAGCATGTTGTGAGGGGCATTCAAAAAAAAAAAAAGGAAAAGAAGAAGTGAAGTAACTCCTTCCGCCACCTGTGATAAGAAACTTTAGAATCAGATCCAGTTTCTCTTGCCTTTCAGCATCCTCTGTAGCTCTGTACCCAGAGTTCTGCTAACAAGCTCAGGGCCATCCGACCTGGGAGAGGTCACATGTCTGCCTCAAGACCTGCTCTTCGATTAACGGAAGCAAGTTCTCCTGAATGTTGAGGGCTCAGTAAGAGTGGGACTGCAGGGACACTACTTCTTTTGCCACGGACAGGACATGGTACAAACCCTGAGGTGGAAACACACACACACATGTGAACACACACACACAAATTAAGTTCAAGGTAAATCCAAGGCGAAGCTATACGTGGTCTGGAATGTTCTATCCCAGGAGAGGGATTCTGTCCAACAATGATTGGGGTCTTTTATGGGTTGAATTATGTCCCCTGGAAAGATGCATTCATGCCCTGGTGCCTTTGAATGTGACCTTTTTGGGGAACTCAGATCTTTGCCGATGCGATTACATTAAGGTGAGGTCATAGTGAGGGAGGGTGGCCTGACCCAAATTCCAGTGTCCGTATAGAAGAGGGACATTTGCACACAGAGACTCAGAGAGACACAGATAGGAAGACGCCCTGTGGAGATGGAAGATGGAGACAGAGACGGGAGTGTTGCTGCCACAGGCCAAGAAAATCGAGGACACCCTGAAGCCACCGAAGCCGGAAGGGAGACAGACTAGGTTCTCCCTCCAGCAGCTGAGCAGATACCAATCTTGTCAGTACCTGGATTTCAGACTTCTGGTCTCTGGGAGACAATCAATTTCTATTGTTCTAACCTACCAGTTGGCTATATTTTGTCCGGGCAGCCCTAGGATACTGATAAATGGTTACCAGGGAAAAAACTGGAGTGTGCTGAAAAATTTCCGTGAGCACGTGTTTGAGATTACTTCTGAGTAAGATGTCTATTGGCGGTGGAGCTTACCAAGGCAAGCTGTTAGCAGTGGCAGCTCACCATGCCTTTTCTGCTGCCTGGAGGAATCTCTGGATGGTGCTGAGGCAGGAGGTCTGTCCCAAGACTGGAGATTGGAACTTGGGACAAGGGTATTAAACTTGTGGCAAGGTTGCTCCTCAAAATTTGCGGTAGCCAAGGAGGGTTGGACCTCTCAGCAGAGCTGGAGGGAACAGGACAGGGCGCCAGCATCCTTCCCTTAGTATGTTGTTCTTGCCAGTGAGGCTGCAGTGCGCTTAATTATTGCAATGGTTTGTAGAACCGTTTCTAAGGTTAGTGAATCTGTTGATCAGGAAAATACAGTTACATCAATGTTGAGGTAAACACAGGTCGGTCTCTTAAAGTGATGGTCTAAGGCTACACAACTAATATGGTAGCCACTAACCACATCTTTTAAATTACATTACAATTACATCTTTTAAAAGTTCATTTTCAGTCTGTGTACAATAAATCACTTTTTTTTTTTTTGACTGCACTGCAAGGCTTGTGGGATCTTAGTTCCTTGACCAGGGATTGAACCTATGATCCCTGCAGTGGAAACATGGAGTCCTAACGACTGGACTGTCAGGCAAGTCCCAGTAAATCACTGTTTGTGATGGAGGGTTCCATGAGCTTTGACAAATGCGTAGAATCAAGTATCTGCCACTCCAGTCAAAATGCAGAAGTGTTCTGTCACTCCAAATTATTCCATCAGGCTGCTTCTTTGTGGTCAACCTTCTGCCAAGCTCTAGCCCCCGGTACCCACTGATATGTTTTTTAATCCCTATAATTTTGCTTTTACAAAATTTAAATTAGTAAAAATTAAATAAAGTTAAAAATACAACTTGTTAGTTGCACTAGCCACATTTCATGTGCTCCATAGCCATGGTAGCTAATGGCTACCATTTTGGATGTGCAGATACAAAATAGTTCCATCATTCTAGAAGTTCTATTGTATGGCATTGGTTAAAGTACATGTATTCAGTGATTCTTAAATGTTTGGGGGCCGTATCCCCTCTGAATCCTCTTTCCTGAAAAAGGCACGTTAATACAGACATACAAAAAAATCTGGTGCACATTTTCAGAGCATCTGTTGATCCTTCCAATCCCTTCCCTAGGGGTTAAAATCCCCAAATTTCATGTAAACTTGAAAGTCTGAAAGCATTTTCCTTAAGCCTAGTGTTCTGCTTTGTATCTTCAAGTTAAACAGCAGACCAAGACACTGTCTTGTAATCTTGCTGTTTCTCTTTAGTATGCCATGCTGACAGGCAATTATTCATGGAGATTACTCCACGCACGGCATCTGCCTGCTGGGCCGCCTGCTCTGAGTCGCAGGAATGAGCTTTTGGAAATCATCATTATTAGTAAATATGAATCAGGGGTGTTCGAAGCGACTTAATGGAAGTTCAGCTTCTCTCCCATTAAATCTTCTTTGTTAAAATGTAATGGTAAAGTCATTTCAGAATAAGCTTAGATAGTTGTTTTTTTTTTAAGATAGCTTATTCCTTAAAATAGTGTTCTTGGCAATTTTTGCCTAGATCAATTTCACTCTAAAAGCTGCTTTTTTCCATTGTGCAATTTAGGTGCGATAATTGTGTTGGCTTACTGATTCTGTCCTGTCCACAGTTTCTGTTTCACGCTGGATCCTGCTCAGCTCCATGGGAAACATGGGAAAACTTCCTCTCTGCCTGCACATCCTTTGGTTATAAAATGCCCCATGAAAAGTGGGAAAGGGCCTGGCTTACCTGTTGTGAGCAGATGCTCATGTGTTGGTCCAGGATCAACGTGCAATGTGATTTCATCAAAGGGAAACAATTTAGTGACTTGCCTACACCCCCACCCCCCACACACTTCCTTAGTGCAGAATAAACCATAACACTTGAAGAAGTTATCTGGTCCACATTTTAATGTCATTTCTGATAACAAGTCTTGTTCTTTGTTACCCCAGGCATCTTCTGAAATCGCCAGGCCCCACACCATCTAAGTAACAATGGCTCAACTACCCATTCTGGCCTGCGTGGAAATCAGAAAGTCTATCTGTCAGTTTCTGCAAATGGCTGAGCTTCCCACAAGGGGTCATATCAGGATTCTTGATTCCCTCCTTGGAAGATTCTCCATCTGTGCTCTGCCTCTTGTGACCATTCCTTGTGTCTGCATGCTGGTGAGACCACCTGCGACCCCAGGGTTCATCACCTTGTTCCAACTGCCTTGAGTATAGCCTGTTTCTACGTGGAAGAACTTTTCGTGATATTTACAGTCATGGGGAGCAGTCCCTTTGCCCACAATTCGGCAAGCATTTGAAAACCCTACCTTCTATACTGCTGTTCTTTTTTTTTTAAAGTGATTTAAGATTTTTGTTTATTTCTTTCTTGTTATTTATTTGACAACTTAGGGTCTTAGTTGTGGCATGTGGGATCTAGTTCCCTGGCCACAGATTGAACCCAGGCCCCCTGCATTGGGAGCGTGGAGTCTTGGTCACTTGACCACCGGGGAAGCCCCTGTCCTGCTGCTCTTAAGGGCGCATTGGGTGCCTCTGCAGAATAAGCTGGGGTCTTGGCTCCACCCTCCTGCCTTCCTCTGTCCCCTTTCTCTCTTATCTTCCCTGAGGTGTGAATAAATTTTATTATTAGATTTTACTAATGTAGAAGAGCTTGTGCTCTGTCTTCTGGCTCTTGCAGTCCCATATCCTTGGGACTTTATTCCACCCCATAATCACTAGGACTGGGGTTGCAAATGACAGAAACGGAACTCAGATGAGCTTAAGGGGAAAAAAGTACTCTGTTGATTCATAAAACCCAAGGGAAAATAGCAGGGTGTGGATTGACTTCTGGGCTGATTTGAAGGCCTGGAGTGTTTTCTCTCTGTCCTTTTAGGCTCTCTCAGGGATTTTTTTTTTTTTTTTTTAAACAAAAACGAACAGTTTTCTCCAGATAGTGGAGACTTGGCATTAGGCAGTCAGGAACTTCCATTTAGCCTACTTGTCTCCAGCAAGGAAATCAAGGCCTTTCCCTGGTACCTGTGGGTAAAGCACTCCAGGCAAAGTTCTGATGGACCCACCTTGGGTTACACACCCAGCCTGGGACCATTCACAGTGGACAGAAGACAGCTAACTGCCACCTTAGTTGGGTCCCTTCCCTGCAACTAGGGAAGTAGATTCCACATCCAGACACAGGGGCTGGGAAGTCAGCAGGATGGAAGCAACAGCTGGTGCACATAGCAAGCTGCTCATCAACATGTTTACCTCCATGAGCGCAGCTCCAGACAGGAAACTGGGGCTAGAGATCCCAGCACCTTGCAGATCTCATGACTCGCCCACAACAGAAGTGAGGCAAGAACCGGGTGACTCCCCTTTTCTGCCTCTAGGAAGGGTCTACGTAAACGCGATAGTGAGAGTATTTTGGAAGCCTAGAAATTGCATGCGCTTCTCTGCACCCACTCAGTCGTGTCCGACTCTTTGTGGCCCCATGGACTGTAGCCCACCAGGCTCTCCTGTCCGTGGGATTTCCCAGGCAAGAAAACTGGAGTGGGTTGCCATTTCCTCCTCTAGGAGCTCTTCCTAACCCAGGGATGAACCCCTGTCTCTTGTGTCTCCTCCATTAGCAGGCGGATTCTTTGTCACTAGCGCCACCTAGGAACGCCATGCTTCTCTAAGAGGCACTTTTAGTACAACAAATAAGGCAGGAAGGCTTTTCAAAGTGATCATTTCACTCAGCTTATTATGTCCTCCACTCAGGTTGCTCCTAAAAAGGCCTGGATGGACAGAATTTGTCATCCTCTGAATCATTTCCAAAAAGGTGATGCTGTGGCCCTCTCAACACTCAGTATTTAATAACTCTAAGCATCTGGAAAGTCTTCCTTATTTTCCAACCTAAACTCTTCCTGATGCAATTGAAAATCATTTCCCCTCTGTGCTCAGGAAAGGGAAACCAGATGGCCAGTATCCTATGTGAAATAACTTTCAATCAACTTGCTGGAATTAGTGACCCATCAAGCCGTCTCTTTTTCCTCTGGGTTAAACAGTCTTAATTCCATCAATTTTTTTCCTTTCAGGTCTTGTTTTCCATGTCCTAAATTATCTGACTTTCTCTTCTCTAAAACAGACTTCCAGTTCTTGTAATTACTCAGTGTGTGTTGACGTGTGGGATGGTGTTAAATACTCATTAGGCAGGAAAGTATCAGCAAAGGGATTTCCAGAATGAAATGAACCCAGCTCCAGAGCAGAGGATCCTTGAGGATGCTCTAAGTATGGCAAAGGTTGGTGGCCTGCAATCTATCGGTGCCCAACTGGACATTTTCAAAAGTTATAGCAGGCGCTTTCTGATATCTATTTTACTCATGAGGTATTTTTTGTCCATTCTAAATTATTTGTTGGCATGGAGTTGTTTTTGCTGGACCTAAAATGAGAGCATGTTTCATGGAGTAGTTCTAGGTCAATGACCCGGGCAGCTCTTTTTGTTCTGCCTTTTTTTTTTTTTGCTATGTACCTGGTGCTTAATTAATGAATTAATTCTTGGCCGCCCTGGGTCTTCCTTGCCACACACAGGCTTTTCTCTTGTTGTGGAGAGCAGTCTACTCTCTAGTCATGGAGCGTGAGCTTCTCATTATAGTGGCTTCTGCTGCTGCAGAGAGCAGGCTACAGGGTGCACCAGGCTCAATGGCTTCAGCCCAGGGTATCGTTAGTTGTGGCGCTTGGGCCCTAGAATGTGCATGCTTCAGTAGCTGTGGTATGTGGGCTTAGCTGCTCCATGGAATGTGGATTCTTTTTGGACCAGGGATCGAACCCATGTCCCTTGCCCTGGAGGCAGATTCCTATCCACCGTGCCACCAGAGAAGCCATTTAACCTTCTGGGTAGCATTAGGAGCCCACCGCACAGGACAGAGGAGGACGTGGCTGAACCTCTTCTCAGATGCAAATCCTCAAATGGCCAAAGCAACCATCCCAGTTGCTAGTCAGAAGGACACACGAGTTCTGACCCACAAACCCTGGGGTCCAAGAAAGATGCACCGAGGAGCAGGAATGTGGGAGGAAGAGCGTCCAGCTTGCTGGTGACATCATGGGTCCCAGGTGAGAGCAGACACAGGAATTCAGCTCTTTCCGTGATGCAGGCATCCGCATCTCAGGCACCCCGTGAGATGGTTCTAAGGGGGGAATTCACAACTGTAAAGTGAATTAAAGTCTCTCATTTGTGTCCAACTCTTTGCAACCTCACGGACTATACAGTCCATGGACTTCCTCAGGCCAGAATACTGGAGTTCCCTTCTCCAGGGTGTCTTCTGAAACCAGGGATCAAACCCAGGTCTCCTGCATTGCAGGCGGATTCTTTACCAGCTTAGCCACTCACAACTTTAAAAGCTGAATGAATAATAAGTGACTGTATGAATGAGTGAATGAATAAATGAATTGTAGGTAATTACAATTGCTAGGGAAGTTTTTTTCCTTTTAATATCTGGAAGTATGTACCTTTTTATTCCATTTACTCATTTCACCCCTAACCTCTTGGGCTTCCCTTGTGGCTCAGCTGGTAAAGAATCCACCTGCAATGCAGGAGACCTGGGTTCAATCCCTGGGTTGGGAAGATCCCCTGGAGAAGGGAAGGGCTATCCACTCTAGTACTGTGGCCTGGAGGATTCCATGGACTGTATAGTCCATGTGGTCACAAAGAGCTGGACACGTTTACTTTCTGGCAACTACCATTCTGTTCTCTATATCTATCAGCTTTTTTTTTTTTTTTTTTTAAGATTCCATATATAAATGAGACATGCTATTTTTAATTTGTTGAGGGACCTTCATACTGTTTTCCATAATGGCTGCCCCAATCTGAATTCGCATCAACAGTACATGAGGCTTTGGCTTTTCCTTTTTGGTAGTGTTCTCTAGCGGATTACAGGTGGATTCTGCTTCTCCCTCAAGGTGAAGGCTCAAAAAGAATGCCTTACGCTGAGCAGGTTGTGTGCCATGAACTCCAGTGGATGTGGTTCGCATCATTCTCTATGGAAAGGGGTGTCCTGTAGTTGTTCGATGCACAGCCCGCCCAGCTGTACATGGTTGCCTCATTAGTCTCAAACCCCACAGATCCTCTCGTCAAGTTACCGCATCCATCTGTGAATGGGCTCAGCACCATCCACTACAGCAACAGTGAGTGGGTCCATGCAGGGACGCATCTGAGTGTAATAGACAAAATACAAAATTTTATGCCGTTCTGTTAAATTTCTGTTGATATTGGTAGACATCTACCGCCTCATAAACTTTGTTTTCAATTATGTATGCTCACAAGCTGTTCCATTTTTGATATATTTAGGAAAAGTTCAGTCACATATTCAGAATTGTAATGATTTCCCATAAAACATCTGATTCCAAAATTTTGTATCTATACAGCACAAATAACATAATGGCAAGCCAATCATGCTACATATTACCTTCCTTTATGCTGTAGTTAAGGTTATTACAGCTTTCCAAACTGTTTCTTTTCAATATTATAAAGATCCTGGGGGTACAGGCTATTTAAAAAAATAGACATGACTTGAAGGCCCTGTATTTACCTATCTTTCTAATATACATTGTATTTCTTCACAGCCTGGTTTGTTCAATAGTATTTGTATGGAAGTGGAACCTTTAAAATTTCTCTCTTGCCCAGGGGTCCAGTACAACTGGAAAAGGTATAGTGGGCAGAACAAAATTCCCAGGTGCTGGATCTGAGTAGATCATGATATAGAAGTTTAGCTGGAAGAGAACCAGGTATCTTGGCAGATTCCAGTTTAATCACCTAAAGAAGGAGGGTTTCTGTTTTTCTAAAGGAGGGGCTGAAGATGGGTGGTCAAGGGAAGTTTGACATGACCAGGGAGTAACCTTTCTGTTCTTCTTTTTTTTTTTTAATTTATTTATTTGCTTTAGTGGTGGGACTCAGGATCTTCCATCTTTATTGTGGCATGAGGGATCTTTAATCGTGGCATGCAAACTCTGAGTTGTGGCATGTGGGATCCAGTTTCTTAATCAGGATCAAACCCAAAGACCATGCATTGGAAGCTCAGAGTCTTAGCCACTGGACCACCAGGGAAATCCAAACCCTTCTGTTCTAAAGATCTTCACAAAAGCTAGCATTGAAGACAGTCTCCATCCTTTAGAAATGTGTTAAGGAGGATGAGGAGGGCTTCAGGGAACAGGGGGGACACCTGGAACGTGGATGCAGGAGGTGGGCCCACGTGGTGCCGAGTGACAGTGGGTAGGACTCTCCTCATTCGGTCTTTGATGCCCAGAGGTTTCCAAGGGGCACAGCCAGCTCTGGACCCTGTGGGCTGCAGCAGAAGCAGGGGCCTTTGGACTAGGAAAGCTGGCATTCCCTCAAGTGCTCATTTGTTCTCTCACTTGTTTACTTATCCACACATCCATCTAGTTTCTTTACCACCACCAACTTGCCCTGAATCTTTTTTGAAATAAAACAGGAAATGAAATCAGGAAGTGAGGCGGGCAGCAACGGTGGTACCAATAGCTGCCCCACGTGCTGGTCAAGGAGGTACCTGAGGCGCAAACCTGCTTGCAAGATGCTGCCAGACCAGCAGGAAGGTGAGATTCGTGAGGACAGAGAAGCCACAGTGGATGATGTCTTCATTAATAGAAAATGCAAAGAATGAGGAAGGGTGGCAAATGGGGCAGTTAGACCTCCCCACTGGAGGGTGGGTGGTTTTTCCTAGCCCTAATTATTTCCTGCAGGACCTTCCAAGACCAAATCTTTAATCACATCACTCCTTTGCTTCTAAACCATCAATGGCTCCCTTGTATGTGCAGAATGAATGATAAATGCCTTGGCGTTGCATTCACGGGTGTGCCAAAGGGACCCGCTTCTATCTTTCTTGAAGGATCTCACAGTCTCTCCCTTCTACCTCTTATGCCCCAACCTGATGACCTCACAGTCTATTTTCTGAACATGTGCTTTGCCCTTCCTCTCCTCTTCCCCAAAACTGGCATGGGAATGCCTCCTCCCCCAACCCCATAGTGCCAGGAGAGGGGTGATAACGTGGTGAATCTGCCTGGAAGCCGATGGAGAGCCAGAAAACTGGAGAAGAGAGAGAACCGAGACTTTCAGAGGACGAAGCATTCGTGGCACCATATGGGGCATGATAGGAGGTGCTATTGGTGTGCTATTGTGTGCAGGATGGCTGAGGGTTAAGCAGACCTAAAAGGGAACCCAGGCTGTGAGAACCATTCACTCACCTGGCCGCTTTTTTTCTCTTCTCCTTAATTTTTTTAAAAATTTGTTTATTGGAGTATAATTGCTTTACCGTGTTGCGTTGTGCATGCGTGTTAAGTCGATTCAGTCGTGTCCGACTCTTTGCAACCCCATGGAGAGGAGCCCCCCCAGGCTCCTCTGTCCATGGGATCCTCCAGGCAAGAATACTGCAGTGAGCTGCCATGCCCTCCTCCAGGGGATCTTCCTCACCTAGAGACTAAACCCATGTCTCTTATGCAACCCAGGGACCAAACCCGTGTCCCTTATGTCTCCTGCACTGGCAGGCGTGTTCTTTACCACTAGCACCACCTGGGAAGCCCGTATAATGAAGTGAACCGGCAATCTGTATACCTCTATCCCCTCCCTCTTGGACCTCCCTCCCCTCCCCACCCCACTTGTCTGGGTCATCACAAAGCCCTAAGCTGAGCTCGCTGTGCTATCCAGCAGGTTCCTACTAGCTATCCGTTTTGCACACAGTGGTGTATGTGTGTGAAACCTACTCTTCCAGTTCACCCCTCCCACACCTTCCCCAACCCGTGTCCATCCACATGTCCTTTCTCTGTGCCTGCCCCCTTTCCAGCAAGTTTCATCGCTGGATTTCAGAAATACTGACAAATCAAAAGAAATGTGCCCTGAGAGTTCTGGGGGAGATGAATTGCAAGTGCTTCTATAACTAAATGGTACTGTGATAAAAATTTTTTATCCTATCTTTGTGAACTCAAATGACTAATGTTTCAATAAGCAATTTAAAAAGGGATTTTGGTCCCCATGACAGCAATGTTTTAGACATTGTTAAATAAAACCTTCAAGATTTTTCTTTAGAAATGAAACATTATAGAAAGTATTAATATATGAATATAGGCTGGTTTGCCCTGAGCATACAATCCAGAGGTATGTCCACGTAGGGGCACATTAGCAGCAATGGCCACAACCATTGGGTCTCTCTGGCTATCACAGTACTTCCAAGGACCCTTGGAAAATCCTCCCTACACACACTGGTTACCAGAACCCCTGGAGTGAATGTTCTCATTGTGTATGCCGTGAAGTTTCCTTGCAGAACTCAGAAGGGCCCCTCCCCTCTGACCCCAGTAGCTTTGCTCTAGGGCAGCATTTAGGAGTTCCCGCCTGACTCCCTTCCTCTTTCCTCTGGACCAGGAGTATCCATAAACCCTCCTCGTCCCCTCACCTTGACCGTTTCATACCAGGAGCCCCAACCAGAGCTGAATACCAATGTCAGTCATGGGTTAAGCTCAAGCTGCATTTTAATGAGATGAAAACTAACACATAACTATTTCTTGTACAGTGCTTAGTCACTTAGTTGTGTCTGGTTCTTTGCGACCCCATGGACTGTAGCTCACCAAACTCCTCTGTCCATGGGGATTCTCCAGGCAAGAATACTGGAGTGGGTTGCCATGCCTTCCTCCAGGGGATCATTCCAAACAGGAATTGAACCCCGGTCTCCTGCATTGCAGGCAGATTCTTTACCATCTGAGCCACCAGGGAAGCCCAAGAATACTGGAGTGGTAGCCTATCCCTTCTCCAGGGGAACTTTCTGACCCAGGAATTGAACCGGGTTCTCCTGCATTACAGGCGAATTCTTTACCAGCTGAGCTACCAGAGAAACCCCCAAAGTCGCTCAGTCATGTACGACTCTTTGTGACCCCATGGACTATACAGTCCATGGAATTCTCCAGGCCAGAATACTGGAGTGGGTAGCTTCCCTTCTCCAGGGGATCTTACCAACCCAGGGATTGAACCGAGGTCTCCCACATTGCAAGCAGATTCTTTACCAGCTGAGCCATCAGGGAAGCCCAAGAATACTGGAGTGAGTAGCCTATTCCTTCTTCAGCGGATCCTCCTGACCCAGGAGGAAGTTTCCTTGCAGAAACTGGGGTCTCCTGCATTCTTTACCAGCTGAGCTCCCAGGAAAGCCCAATATTACTTCCCCTACTAGGTACTGAACCAGTGCCCCCTGAAGTGGAAGCGCAGAGTCCTAACCACTGGACCATCAGGGAAGTCTGATGGTAAATAAATTAGTTATTGATTGTATTATAAAACACCTTGGAAATGTAACAGGAGAGGCAGTGCAGTGGAAAGGCATGAATAATTAATGGGAAAAGCAGGGCAGGGCTTCTGACCCTAGTCCTCCACTGATCCTGTTATCTGCAAACTAACTCAGCCCTCGATCACTAGAAAGGGGCGGCTGTAGGTGGTGGGGGCCCGCACTTCTCTCAGCCCACACCCCACAGCCCTCTGGGTATGGAAACACTTCCAGAACATGAGGTGTCATGAGAACTCCCTCTTCAGGAAAACCCAAAATAGCAATCACAGCTGGCTGTGGGCAGAGAGGTGACTATAGATCACCTCCTCTCAGAAAAAAAGCGTTGTGATTTCTTTATATAGTAATAGTGGCTATAGAAAACCTAGCAAAACACCAAGAAGCAGAAAGGAGAATCGAGCGTCACAAACTCATCATCCAAAGACAGCTAACAGTCTTGCTGTTTTCTTCTGCTCTTGTATTAGAATTCTTCGATTTTTTAAAAAAAATGCATGCACAACAATAGTCTTCATATAACTTTATATGGCACAGACTAGTTTCCTGTTAATATTAGATCATAAGGATTTCTAACATTATTATAAATCCTGGATAAACATCATTTTAAATAGCAAGTGAGTGCACTGCAATTCTATTATTTCCTCAACCGTTTCTCGATTGTCAGGCATTTAAGCTCCAGATCATTTGTTTTCAGCAATAACAAGCAAATGAATGAGCAGAACCTCCAGATGATGGGTTTAGAAATTAACACAAACCCCACAGCGGGAGGGGTCCTTCCCTTCTCAACCTCCAGGGGGAGCAGTCACTGGAGCCACAAGGGTTTCCATGCAGCTGATTAACACTTGCCTTTGGGGATCAAATGTTAGTCCACATGCCCTGTGATGGGGGAGGGCTTACAAGCACGTGTTGACTTGTCATTTATTCCCTCAGTCATTCAGTCGTTCAGTAAGTACGGTGCACATCCATGCAGCAAGCATCATACAGCTCTGAGGGTACACTGGCCAAGCACAATGATGGAGGCTGGTCAGTCAGGGCCATGTGGGCTTTCAAGCCGGTAATGGGGAAGGGGTGGCTGGAGCTTCCTGGGGGGCCCTGCTGCCCTTCCAGCAACAGGTAGTGTGTGTAGGGGGGCAGGTGGTCAGGACACCCCCTCCCATCCTGCCCGAGTGGCTGATGCATGAGGCTGTCACGGCAGGTGTAATTAAAGAGATGTATGCTAATTCCTAACTTGGTTAAGGGATATTAACTTAGACAAATGAACCTCTCCTTTCCCAATAATTAGGTACCCAAACAAACACACGCTTTTCTCCCCAATTAAATGAATGGAAACTTTTAACTCTGGAGCTTGATTTCAGTATGCCCTATTTGTTCCTGGTTTCCACTCCAGTGCTTCCTTTAACTTCACGAAAGCAAATGACACTATAAAGAAGCATAATAAAATCATAACAGTAAAAATATCCTTTTGATTTTTCGGAGGACATAAAACGCTCATTTACAACGGGGAGAAAAAGACACCATGTTCAGCTCACATGTCATGACGTTTCCAAGAGAATATGGTTTAAAGGGCTCTGGGGATGGAGTCATCCAGGTGGCACATTTCAAAATTGTATTTAACATAAAGCAGTAATGTCTCTTCCTTTGGTATTTGACGGATGGATCATACCAAGCAACATTGTGTTTTATTAAATTACAAAATTAGTGGAAGTGGAAAGTGTACTTGATGCATGTATGCACATGTAGGCAGTGATTTCCTAACCATGGCACGTGTACTACACATATTGATAGTGAGAATGATGCCTTTAGAGCCATGAAGGCAAATGCCTATTATCTTCATGTTTGTGGCCGCAGCCTGTGCATGCATGTAGCTTAGCTGGCCTTGGTGTGACAGGCTGTGATCAGGCTGAGGACGGGGCCCAGGAAACCAGGCTCTTTTGGTATATCCTGTACCCACTGGTTGGAACTTAAGAGAAATTTCCAACAGTAGGGTCACTGGGCCTAGCATAGACACCACTTTGATGTCTAGGACCTGGCATGGTGTGGATGGGATTGTAGCATGCCATGCAGTACAGACCCATGGACCTACTCGGGTAAACATCAAGTCAGAAGATTAAAAAAATAGGTGTGCTTACATAGAGATGGACATGGGGAGAGGGGAGGAGAGGGTGAGATGTATGGAAAGAGTGACACGGAAACTTACATTACCATAGGTAAAATAGCCAATAGGAGTTTGCTGTATGGTTCAGGAAACTCAAACAGGGGCTCTGGATCAACCTAGAGGGGTGGGGTGGGGAGGGAGATGGGAGGGAGATTCAGAAGGGAGGGGATACATGTATACCTACGGCTGATTCACGTTGAGGTTTGACAGAAAACTGCAAAATTCTATAAACTAATTATCCTTCAATAAAAAAATAAATTAGTTAAAAAAATAGGTGTGCTTACCATTAGCACAGGTGACATGGTCATGGCAAGAGTCTCTGTGTGTAGGCGGGACTCCTGCTCAAAGTCAGAATGGTAATAGCGGCCTCCCTGGCCTGAACCCCAAGCGTGATGGGCCCTTCCCTCCCCGCTCCCCGGTGCCAGCCCTCTCCCGCCTGCGGCCAAGCCTAGTCCACCAGACTGGCCAGCACCCACCGCCCACCCATCGCACAAGTGGGCAGCAGGGAGCTATGCTCCGGGAACATTAGGTACCCAAACAAACACACGCTTTTCTCCCTCCCGAAACCAGAGAGTTTGCAGCTCCCTGGCCATCTCATCGGTCACAAACCAACTGGTGAAGCCAGAGGCGGGGTCACCCACCACCTCAGACATGGATCCCAGTGATAGGCCAGTCAGAAGGGCTGATGCTAAAGCTGAAACTCCAATACTTTGGCCACCTGATGTGAAGAACTGACTCATTGGAAAAGACCCTGATGCTAGGAAAGATTGAAGGTGGGAGGAGAAGGGGACGACAGAGGATGAGATGGTTGGATGGCATCATCAACTTGATAGACATGAGTTTTAGTAAACTCCGGGAGTTGGTGATGGACAGGGAAGCCTGGCGTGCTTCAATTCATGGGGTCACAAAGAGTCGGACACGACTGAGCGACTGAACTGAACTGAACTGAACTGAAGTGAATGGGCGGGTCAACTGCCTCCTCGCTGCCATCGCGGTCTCTGCCGCCTGCGCACCTCGCTCCACAGAGAGCTGGAGAATAAGGACGCTAGAGTGGCCAGTACTTCTTCAGACCCTGTGTTGCCGGGGGTCTCACCTTTCTACTCAGGGTGTAATAGGCAGGTGTGAGCTCTAAAGCCCCGGTCAGCTATTGCTTGGCGCTGCGGTGGGCCCCTCCCCCAAGCAAGGGACTATTAGTGAGCAACTGTCAACCAGCGACCGTTAGTGGTTCCGCTCAGCCATTGGCTGATGCCGCAGTAGGCCCCGCCCCTACCCCCCTGTATATAAAAGGAGCCTGACCGACTGAGGGAAGATGATTTTTTCAGAGAAGGTGGTCGGTCATCTTCTTGGTCTGCTTGCTTTCCGATGAGAGTCCTTATTCCTTGTTCCAACAGGGTGTCTCCTGATGACATTGGCTTGGCAAGCACCGAGCAGGGGAGCCTAGGCTCAGTAATGGAATGAATCTGGCAAAAAAGCAGTCATGGGCCCAGCCCTACCTGTAAGCAGACTCTGAGGAGAGAACAAGCCCAGTGACCCTTAGGCCTTCATGTGAAATCCCACCCATAGTGACTGGATTCAGACGCCAAGGGCCCCTTGCCCCCCATACAGTGGGTGTGCCCCTGAGGTCGTTGCGATAAAGACAAGAGTCCGCCTGGGCTCTAATAGGCCATGACACATTGGCACGCCGGCCAGGAGGACCTGATGGAGAGAGTGCAGGTCATTGGTCAGGACAGAGCAGAGGCCCACCTGGAGGAGAGCTGGATGAAGACAGAGAGTTTGCAGAGGCAGAAACCCCGAGAGACCCAGCGGTGGGTGCCTGCACCCTTGATGGACTCCAGCTCTCTTGACCCCGAGACCCCACCCCATATTGGGGTCACCACAGCCCGGGTGACACGGGTGGATCTGAAGATGAGTCCCTGAGGGAGGGACTGATGGCGTGAGATCATGCGGTAGACATAGAGCCCAGCTCCAGGAGGTGGTTGACGACTGTGGTTGGGAGTCAGGGCTTCCTTCCTAGATGACTGAGGTGTGTGGGAAACCACACAGATCCCCATGGCAACAATGACAACAGCAAAACCCAACCCAACAGATGCCAGAGCGTCTTAGGCGGAAGCCTTTCTTATTGTTAATCACACAGTCTTCCATGATGAAGCTCTCAAGGTAAGGGACTGCTATCATTATTCCCATTTCACAGATTAGGAAACTGAGAGGCTAGAAGACAGAAACACAGCAGGTGGGACGCTGGGCTTCAGCCTCATAGTCAGATTCCAGCTCCATCCTCCCCTGGGTCCTCAGCATCTCCTGGGCAAACAGCATGTGTGGAACCTGCTCTGTCCTGTGTAGCCCAGGACTTTCTCCTCTCTTAGTACCCTTTGGGGAACCAGGCACAGGGTCTTCTTCTCCAGACTGAGTTGGGCTGTGACAGTAACAACATCAGACAGAACTGGGTAGATTCTGGGGTGTTCTTTCTGTGAGATTTTGGACACAGTACCACATTGTCTGCTCCTTGCTTTCTTTGTGGGTAAATGAGAGTCATTCCCCCTTCCCCAGTGCTGTGAGGGTGTATGTGTCTGCAGCAGACCCCTTGAAGGTCAGGCTTTGTTTTCCCCTGTCTAAACAGTCATAGGCTGGGTGAACTTGGCCTTTCAGATGGGCCCCATCCTCCTCTTTTATGTGTAAGCTGTTTCTGTGATCCTGAGGGGATTTTAGTTCTCATGGTTAGTCAAGTGGCTTCGGGGGTCCTGCCCTTGCTGGTCACCACCCTGCCAACAGCATCCTGCTCCAGAGGTGGTCCTCAGTGCCCCCCGCCCCTAAGCAGAAGCATCTCTCCCTGTACCACTTGCTCCAGGCATATTGCCCTAAGTCTGGCCGGGATGAGGGAGTTGGTGTCACAACAACGCAGTGCTGAGATGAGACATTTTTGTCCTTCAGAGCCCACTGGGCACAGTGCCCTGGACACACTCCATTAGCCTCCCTCCCCCGAGTCGCCCACAGTCTGCTCTGCATTCTGCTCCCTTCCTTCAGTGTGAGTTAGCAATTTCTTTGTTTTGCTGACTCTTTTTCTAAGTCAGAGGTCACAGATGGGTGGCCTATGGGCCAGACGCATTCAGCTCACAGGTGTGCTTTATTTGGACCATAGGCTTTGGGAGTTTTTGAGCTAGAGGGCAATATTTGCCATTGGGTGCACTGCCACAGTTTTGAGTTTCTTTGGAAAACTTGGACAGTCCGGCAAAAACAGCACCCCTTCCTGTGTCAATCAATCTGTTGTCCATCTGGCCAGAGTCCTGTCACTCCTGACACCCGACAGCAGGCGGCTGGGGAGTCCTTCTGTGGGCTGACCTGAGGCCTTTGGTCTCGCTGTGCACCACCCAAGAGGCCGATCAGGTTATTCTCCTGAGCTGAGACAGTTGGTGATGGTAGCTGTTAGTGTTTATCTATCTGTTTATCAACCCATCAACCCATCATGTATCTATCCATCTATCATTTATCTAGCTGCTGATCCATCATCTGGGTTTTTTGACTGTATTACACATACACTTATATATATATATATATTATATATAATATATATATACACACATATATATTACACACACATATATGTGTATATATTACACATACACATACACTTAGCTCAGTGCCTGGCACACAGTAGGTATTCAGTAAATATTTGCCAAACCAATGAACAAGCATATGATAGAGGATGAGGGCAAGGGCTCAAACAGGCTGAATTACCGGCTTTTCCTGGGGCTCACAAGCAGAAGAGCCAGACCCCCAGGTCCAGCCTTTGTAGGGACCCCTTGGCTCCCTTCCTGTGGGTCAGGTTGATGGCGGCTTGTTCTGGCCGCCTGAGCGCCCCTCTGCACTTACCTCACCCCTGCCTGCCCCTGTGCTGTCTTTGCCAGTGTTAAATGTCAAATGCTTCATTGCATCCTGGTGACCCCGTGTAGACACCTCAGTGTCCACAGAGCCGCTTCAGATCGGGGCTCCATGGAGAGACCTTCCCTTTCCTCTAAAGAGTCCATATTCCCATAGGTGTTTATCAAACAAGGTCTGGTCCTGACTGAAGCATTTTGGTCTTTCCTGTCTCCACTGACTTCTTCTAGAGCACGACAACATTAGCAGCGGCCACCATTTACTGCTCACTCACCGAAGGCCACAGTCTGTGTGTCATCTCCTGTCACTGGGACAGTAGCCCTCGGTTTGCTAGGGCCACACAGCTAGTCAGATACGTAGCCAGGACTTGACCTTAACCTTGCATTTGATTTTTAGATGAGGTCAGGCTGTGGTCCAGATCCTGCCTATTTCCTGTTTTTTGTATGATTCTTGAGATAAGAAATTTTGCATTTTTAAATTGTTAAAGTAAACGCAAAAGAGGAATCACATTTTGTAATACATAAAAATTATATGAAATTCAGGTGTCATTGTCCATAAATAAAGTTTTGTTGGAACATGGCCTGCAGCTTAGGTATTGTCTCTGGCTGATTGAAAACAGCACTGACTGAGTAGAGTGGCTACACAACTGAGTGTGTGACTCATAGAGTCTGAGGTATTAACCATCTGGCCCTTGGCAGGAAGCGTTTGCCCGTTCCTGCTCTAGGCTGGGACCCAGCACACAGTTTCGGCGGGGCTGAGGCTCAGAACCCAGGCATTTCTGGAGAGGAGCTGCGGGTTCGGACAGCTGGGGTGAGAGCGCTGTGAAGAGCACCAGCCCTGGGGGTGGAGGGGGTGTGGAGGCGGGGGTGTGTTGTAGCACACGCAGGGGCTGTGTCTCCATGCATCCTCACCCAATAGCCCTCGGTCAGCCCACAAGCATCCACTGACCCAGACCATGCCGTGGCGAGACTGTGGGGTCAGGACGGTGCCATTTTGCTCTCAGACACAGGGTCAGGGCGACCCTCAAGCATGGGCAGCAGTCATTATACTGTTATGATGGGCATGGCTGGCTCAGGGCTGATTTATGTGCTTTGCACTTGTACCAGCTGGTTGTCCAGGAGGGTAGATGCAAAACCTTACTTTACTCAGTGTTTTGGGGGCAAGAGGGTGTGGGGAAGAGGAATTCAGTCAAGGGTTAGAACTGAATCACATCCTCTTTTCCATCCCCAAACGAGCTCCTTCATCCCCACCCCACCCCCGGCACACATTCATGCTGGAATCATGTAGACTCAGAATTAGCTGAATCCCGGGGCGAAAGGGCCTTAAATAGCAGGTGCTACGGTGCTTTTCAAACTTAATGTGCGCGCCAACCACCTGGAGAACCTCGTTAAGCTGTGGATTCTGAATCAATAGGTCCTGGGTGGGTCTGAGTCTGTTTCTAACAGGTGCCAGGTGCTGCCCTGGGTCCAGGCAAGGACCACTTGCCTCTGACAGAGCATAGGATCTCGCGCTGTGGATTTGTGCGTGTGGTTTGCAGACCAGCTGCAGAAGCCAGAGACCTCTTAGAACTGCAGCTACCAGCCTGGCCATCTCTGGTGACTGGGAAGCTTACTCAGGTATGAGATGTGCTGCGCTAGTCTCTTATTCCAGGTCCCCCTCTTCTGCCCTGAACCTCCTGTCTGTTCAACAGCCAGCTGGGCTTCCTGCCATGAATTGAGAGAATCATTAACCATCCCCTGATACCTAAATCCCGAGGCCTCTCACCTGGAGCAGGTGATGCAGTGTTGCTCTCAGGAGAAGCAGCTCAATTACAAGCCAGTGCCGGCCATCTTTGGCATCTGCCCGGGTAATTTTCCATCCAGGGGCTTGTTTTTGAAACTACTGCTTGCTTTCTCTGTTCACAGAGTCTTAATATGCAGGCCCTGTTGCTCCCTTGGGAGGGAGTCACGTGGGGGCAGGCTGGGGTGCTCTCAGCTGCTCTGGGACACAAGCCAGGCTCTTTGAAATGCACCCACCAGGGGCTCCCAAAGGCTTTTCCTAAGCTGGGACCTTATATTTTAAATCCCACCATCACCTACCCTTCCAATATTGTGCTAATCTGCTCAAGCAGTTTTGTGTGATGCAGCAGAGAGAAACATAATTTTATCCTTAATAAAAGCACAAATTACGTGTTCCAGAGAGTATAAAATTATTGCAGAGATAGAGTGTTAGTTTCCTAGGAACCTAGCTAAAGCATCTTTCTAGAGAGTGAGAAAGTTAACCTGAAACCTATCAGAGAGTTGATGTTTGCACTGCTGCTAATTCCAATTATGAAAATATTAAATTTTTATTTCCATGATAGATTTTAATTTGCACAATTGCTCTTGTGTTAGCAGGTGGAGCTCTGGGATTCTGGAACCCTTATTTTGACTTTTGGCTCTTAAATAAATGAAGCTTTAAAAAATGTCGGGAGTAATGCTGAAATAGAATGTAGTTAGATTTCACAGTGACTATAATTGTGATTACAATTAGATGACTGTAACGATACAAAAGACACATTATCTTTATAATTTATGATCCTCCTGGACCAAACTCAACATCTTAAAAATGCAACATTTCAGTACCATCTGGGAGATTTGCCCAACAAAATTATGTATAAACAAAGTTCTTTATTGACTCGCTGAGATCCAAGTGGAATCAATTATACATTATTGTTGTCTTTGTCGGTGCTGCAAAGTGTACGGCAGTTAAAGACCCACATTCCATAAATCATCTGAGTGTAATTTCCCCAGGGGCTAAGTTTGGTGTGGAAACAAAGCATTGTTGGTATTTTCTGCTTAGATTTTTTTGATCCCATTCAGAGAGGGAGTCTATTCATTTTCCTTGAGATCCCCAGTGAAACTTGCCAGGTTCACTGAATTTGGCATCAGACCTTGCTCTGGAGGCTTCAGCTCCCTGGAGTGTGTTGTGGTGTGTGGCGAAGGGGAGGTGGATCCAGTGATGCAGGCAGAGCTCTGGCCTTTTACCTCCATCATTTTCACTTGTGCACCTTCAATGTCAAAATTCAGTGTTTTGCAACACAAGTGAAAGATTGTACTGAGCTATGTGTCTCTGAAAGAAAAAAATCACTTGATTTCAGAAAAGTGGCTACCCTCCCCATCCCAGGGATGCAGAATTTGTATTCTGCTGTTCTGTGCATGGTTATCTCAGAGCTCATGAGGGAAGGTACTCCAAAATAGTCCACCAACAATTAAAACAGGCTGACAGCCCCCTTACCTCAAAGAAAGTGATGGAGGAGTCTGATGTTGACATGTTCACGTTGACCAATCAGAGAGGAACCGGCCAGGGCTTTCCTGTCTCGCACTTTCACTGAAGCCCTGCCTGAGGTTGGCTGGCCCCCAGGTGAGGAGCTGGTGGACGGAGGATGGCTCTTCGACCCGGGACTGAGGATGGCAAGAAGGACTCAGGGAAGCAGAGCCTGGGGAGGTTGAGGAGAACAGACTTGTGAAGAGTCCACTTGTATCCTGAGGGTGCTGGGGACCAACCATGGGTTTCTTCCAAGTGGGGGTAGTGAAGAGGCAGTCCTGCAATCCAGGGCGCTCTTTGGCTGCTTGCAGAGCATGGGGGAGGGCGCGTTTAGGAAGCTTGGTGTAGGAGGATGACTTGCATCTGTAGGAGCAGGACAGAAGATTCCAGACTGCGGGTGCATGACTTGCAGGAAACAGCTGCAGACCTGCTTTTTGCAAGGATGTAGGGTCAGTCCTGGAATCTCCATTTTCCCAGGACAGTCCATCTTCACCTTTCCTTCTTGAATGTCTTCACCTCTCCCTGTCAAGGGATTTTTGATCTTGCAGACAGGGCCATACCGCCCTTTGATAAGAGATGTACTTCCACATCTTCAAGGTGACCTTCCCAGCCTTCAGTGCTCTCCTGGTTCCCTCCCAGGGAGAACACCAGGTCCCTGCTCCCTAAATCCTGGCAGGGGGAAGAGGAAAGCCTTTGCTTCTCCAGGGTGATGGCTGAGACCCTATTTTTTTGACCGTGAATATCCAGAATTTTCCCTTGACTCATAGAAAGCACTCAGTAAATGCCTGCTATTTTGTTATATGCGTTTATAACATCCTTAGGCCTGTAATAGATGTCCAATGAATATTTGCTGAATATCGAGCATTAGATAAATGAGGGTTGTGCTAATTGATAAAAAAGAAAAAACCTGTGGCTTAATAATTAACTTCAGAACAAGGAAGTGTTTTAGTTCGGCGTTTTTCTCCTGGTGAACTGCTGTGCTCCAGTAAAAATTTTCATCTCTCTCTAGCTTGTCAGATGAGACAGTTTTGAAAAATCAAAGATGCCCGAGATTCTTTGACCTTTGAGTAGGTGAAGTTGATGTCTGAGAGGTCCTTTCTCTTTCCCTCTCTCTTGCTCCCTATTCCTCCCTCTCCCTTTTCTGCCATGTGGAAGATCTGTAGATAATGGAGCCGTTTTATCATTCTGAAACATTCTCAAGCCCCAAAAGGAATTGCAAGGAGCAGGAAACCTGGCTGCCTGGGAACCCTTCCCTGCGTGACAGTCTAGCACAGTGCCCTCAACTGCCATCAGGAGTCACTGGGAGAAACACTCTGAGGAACAAGTTCTGTTCCTTCCAAAGCAACCCGAAGCACACCATTCGTTAGGAAATTGCTGGTCTCCTGTGTGTGTCAAGATGGCAGATTTCCCTGAGCAGAGTCTTAGAGTTTCTTTTCCAAAGAACTGTAAAGCTTCCTCTTACTGAACATCGGAAACCACGTACACTGTGGTTATCCTTTGAGACTGGTTACCCGGGAAGCTCAGAGCTATGTTTGGTGCCAGTGATCGTTAGTAACGTTGCGTCTCTGACATGTTAGCAGTTTTGTATTCAATTTCTAATTGGAGTCTTACAACAATGCTGTGAGTGCAGTGACCAAACCATCCCCATTTAAAAAATGGGAAATAAAGGCTGAGATGAGTTTATGGACCCATCCATGGCTGGTGAGTGATAATGTTAACTGAGGATCCTGGAGTCGTGTTCTTTATTTCCTTGCTTCTATCTTCTATCCAGAGATACCTAGGCAGGGTGATATATCTTTAGTAACTGAGAACAGAATATGAACAGTTAAATTCTGTCTATTCTGATCCATAATAAGAACGATGCCTGGAAGTGTTGTTTACAATATACACTGAAAGCTTTAAACTCAATAAATATTTATGTAAACACAGCTCTTACTAAAGATTTAGAAGTTCTTTGCGAAGACTGTTTCTAAATGTTAATAACTCTGAATAATTCCTATTGTATTAAAGATGTGTGTTATGAGATCTGGACTGAATACATGAGGGTGATGTGACTGGTTTTCCATGTTCTGGAAGAGATGTGCATTTCGTCCAATTTGATGGGTAGTCAGAGGCCCTACTATGTACTGGGCTGAGCAGGAAAGGCATGATGAATAATCTACTATCCGTCTCTGTGTCTTATGTAACTTAACCAGGCAGCAGGAGAAATACCATCTTACCTCCAGGCCAGGCACAGGTAGGAGGACTGTCAGTGGCAGGGGGTTGGGGGCTAGGGGTGGAAGGAAGCGGGGCTCATGGGTTCATCCAATTCTACCCTCACGGGAGCCCTTCTGAATGGGGGAGGATGCATCTGTTTTACAGATGGGATTCTGAGGAGGTTACTCAGCATCACAGAGACAGCAAGAAACAGAACAGCCTTCCACCTCTGGTGGGAAAGCCCAGGCACTTTCCAGGAACCCATGAGCTCCACATACCCTTCTGATTTCCTTAAGAGAGGTGCCAGGAGTACCAGATGTGGAAAAACAGCTGTAGGTACAGTCAGGGAGAACTGAGGTGGAGGGGTGGGGCAGGAGTGCAGAAATCTCTCTCTGGAGGGGATCAGTGACCTCTGAGGATTACGAAGAGGGAAGGCTGGCTTTCAACAGACTTGGCGGGGGAGGGGCATTGATTGTCTTCCCGTTTATTGAGCTATAAGTGACATATATCCCCGTTGAAGCGTAATGATTTGATTTATGTACATCTTGAAATTATCATCACAACAAGTTGAGTGAATGTCCATGGTCTTATTGGGGGGCATTTTTGCAGAGAGAACAACAGGAGCAAAATGAAAGCATCAGGAAAACGTGGATACTGCTTGGGGGGTGGGTGGGTGATGGGTAACAACGGAAAGTGAGACTGAGCGGCAGGTGTATGCTCTGGGGTGGGATGAGGACACCCACATTGGGATCGGACCAACGTGAGTCCAGATCCTGGCCCCAACATCCGTGATTGCTGTGACTGGGTGATAAGAACCTTACCAGAGAAGCACTCAGCACAGTGCCCACCCAGCACAGAGTCAGTGAGGTACCACACGCTTGTCAAGAAATGGGAAGTGTATCAGGGTTTGGGGACAGGAAAAGACATGGTCTGTGCCATTGGCTTCCTAGGTTTCAGGGTCTATTGATTCTGACCCTTAAGAGGGCTAAACTTTTTAAAAATTTATTAATCCATTTTTTTTCTTATAAAGTTTCATTCCTGTTTATCGTTAATGAGAGCTGGCCATAGCAACTCGGTGAAAAAATGGGAAACAGTGTTTAATTCTTTATGACTGTTGTGTATCTCCAAACTGGCACATTTCTCAAACTTTCAAAAAAAGTAGGCAGAATTTGCTTTTCTGAAAAATTGCTTTGTATATTAATTTATCTAGAAAGGAGTCACCTATTAGAATCGTGATGGTCCTGGACTTTATTCAAACACCTGTGTTTCTTCTTAGCTTCTTTTTGGGTGTCAGAATTCTTTTCTAAAAATTATTTTATTGAAGTGTAACTGATTTACAATGCTGTGTTAATCTCTGCCATACGGCAAAGTGTCTCAGTTATTGTTGTTCTTCAGTTGCTAAGTCGTGTCCAGCTCTCTGTGACCCCCATGGACTGCAGCATGCCAGGCTTCCCTGTCCTTCATTATCTCCTGGAGTCTGCTCAAATTCATGTCCACTGAGTTGGTGATGCCACCCAACCATCTCATCCTCTGCTACCCCATTCTCCTTCTGCCTTCAATCTTTCCCAGCATCAGGGTCTTTTTCAGTGAGTTGGCTCTTTGAATCAGATGGCCAAAGTATTGGAGCTTCAGCTTCATCATCAATCCTTCCAATGAATATTCAGGACTGGTTCACTTAGGATTGACTGGTTTGATCTCCTTGCAGTCCAAGGGACTCTCAAGAGTCTTCTCCAGTACCACAATTTGAAAACATCAGTTCTTTGGGGCTCAGCCATAAGTCCAACTCTCACATCCATACATGACTATAGTTTTTACTATGTAGACCTTTATCAGCAAAGTCATGCCTTTGCTTTTTAATATGCTATCTAGGTTTGTCATAGCTTTCCTTCCAAGGAGCAAGCATCTTTTAATTTCGTGGCTGCAGTCACCATCTACAGTGATTTTGGAGCCCAAGAAAATAAAATTTTTCACTTATTCCCCTTCTATCTGCCAAGAAGTAATGCATATATGGGGCTTCCAAGGTGGCTCAGTGGTAAAGAATCAGCTTGCAATGCAAGAGATGCAGAAATGATCCCTGGGTCAGGAAGATCCCCTGAGGAGGCCACTCCAGTATTCCTGCCTGGAGAATCCCATGGACACAGGAGCTTGGTGGGCTACAGTCCACAGGGTCGCAGAGAGTTGGACATGACTGAAGTGACTGAGCACACATGCACACACGATGCATGCGTATATTTATTCTCTTCCATTATATGTTACTGCAAGACACTGAATGTAGTTTCCTATGCCATACAGTAGGACGTTGTTGTTTATCCATTCTCTATATAATAGCTTACGTCTGTTAACCCCAAACTCCTACTCTGTCCCTCCCCTACCACCTTCCCGTTGGCATCAATGAGTCTGTTCTCTATGCCTGTTTCTGTTTTGTAGATAAATTCATTTGTGTCATACTTCAGATTCCACATATAAGTGATATCATGTGATATTTATCTTTCTCTGTCTGACTGACTTCACTTAGTATGATCATGTCTAGGTCCATCCATGTTGCTGCAAATGACATTATTTCATTCTTTTTTATGACGGAGTAGTTTCCATTATACACACACACACACACACACATATATATAGTGGAGATATATATATATATATCCACTCATGTTGATGGGCATTTGGTTGCTTCTGTGTCTTGGCTATTGTGAATAGGTTGGCTATGAACATGGGGTGTATGTATCTTTGTGAATTTTAGTCTGGCTATGTTGGGTGTCACAGTTCTGTCTGTCCCTGTCTCTGGGAATGCCTCATACTCCCTCCCTGAATCCCTGTATCTGGTTCCACTTACACTGATAACTTACACTGTAACTACAACTGTTTCCTTCGAGTGTTCATTTATTTAACTTCATAAAACTAAGGGAAAAGGAAAGAAAGGACCATAATTCATTATTCTAAATTTTTTTTTTCATTTTGCCGTCTTTGTGCACTGGTATGTTTATTCAGGGGTTCATTTGTAAGTCCCTGCTGGTATAGAATCCGGTTCAGAACCACAGTCACGGTGATCTATTGTATTTCCTGAGCACTCAGTTTAGGGCAGGGGGCTTTACGTACTACAGAAAGTATAACAGAGTTCTGAGCGCTGGCTGTGGATTCAAATCCCTGACCCTTCTTGCACTAACTCTATTGATTCCTTTGATCCAACTGTGGGCTAAAGGCTCCCATACATTATTTATCAAATGCCTGTATCATGTATGTGACATTATAACTCCCTTTTTATGGAAGAAATAGAAATTTAGAGTTAGTAAGTAGCTTGCCCAGGGTCACAGAGCTAAGTTCATAGTTAGCTTTTGTCTTATAGTGTTTTGAATCAATCTCCTGTGAACAGAGCACAGACATTTGAATTAATGAATGACCCGTTTGTCTCAGAAAAACATATTTTTCTAATTCTTAAGACTGAAGCCATATAGATAACATTTAAAAGTCATTAGAGATGCTGAATTTCAGAAAGCTTCAAAATGCCTTTCTCCAGTTTGTACTTACCACAGCAAAAGGTCTTTAGAATAGAGTGTTACAATTCATGGAAAGATCCCCAGTTGATTACTATTTAATGGGAAGTGTGTGTATGTGGGAGAAAAAAACAGTCTTGGCAAATTTCCAGCAGAGGAGGAAAGCGCATCTGTTATGTGACACGCTTGTCATGACCGGGGTTCGTATGTGTCGCCAGTTAACCATGTCCCTTACACCTTAACTGCACATAAAGGCGTCTGGCCCTGCCCTTGCCAAGGATTCAGGCTGCGTTAAGGATGTGGCACGAGGGGCCAAAGAGGGATGCTGTCTTGTCAGAAGGGAAGATCCAGAAGGAAGGCTTGGATCTGAGAAGAACCATTTGGCGGAAACGCAGTAGCCAGCACAGGGGCTTACTCAGTAAACGCTGGAAAAGGGACGAGCAACGCGGCTGAGTTTCAGAGAAAGAGCACATCTGGGAGAAGCGAAGCCCAGGGAAGCTTCAGGGAAAGAAGGTCCGGGAGTGAGGGCAGGGCTCCCTGGTGCTCCTGGACCCTCACAGGGACCCAGGCTGCACGTCCACCTCCTGGCCTGGTCTCAGCTTTGTCCTTTGACCCCACGGCTGGAATATGATGACCTGGGCCATGAGCCCCTGCTGGTCCGGCTTCCCGGTGCCTCCGGCTGTGACGTGGACTTGACTCTGGGTTGGCCTTTCTGGGACTTCACTGGAAGCCTGGGTGATTACAAGTGCCTCTCAGTTGGTCACTGAAATTCCAGACAGTTTCCCGGTGGGAAGAGACATCCCTGCTTAGAGCCAGGCTTCCCTGCTATCCCCCGTACGTAGAGTTCAGGGCCAGGCAGTAATTCAGAGGCGGAATTATTCACAGCCACAGACTCCCCTTTCTGGGCCTCTCTCCTTTCCTGGGTTTCCTCCGTAATTCCTAATCATCCTGGCAGCCCTGACTTTTCCCCAGGTCCTCCTATTAACAGGCTGATATAAGGGCCTCCACCACATGGGGCGGAGGGTTCTTGAAGGAGAAGCAATTAAACGTGAATCATACCCTCTGTGACTTTCAAGGGTTGAACTACCTCCAATTTCTGCCTAATTTTGGTTGCTCTCCAGTGCCTCCAAAAATTATTTTTTAAAGACTTTTGTTGAGAGCTTATAATTATTATAACCAACATGAGGCTTAGTCTGACACATGCTGCTCTGTATGACCAGAAGGCGGAACTCCAGTAAACTTATAGTTTTATTTTTTGCATTTTTTTTGTCCTGGTTGTGTTTCTGAGTACTAATTTTGGTTGTTTCCAATATAATTTGAATTCTTTATTTTCCCCCTTGAGGAATAAAAAAGAGGGACTAAAGTGACTTCCAATCTTACAACTGTGGGCTCCCAAACTACTTCAAATTTTTTTTGATAAAAAATATTTTTACATTGGAACATTTTTAAATGTTTAATTATGTCACAAGGCTTTGTGAGCATTTTATAAATTGTGAAAGCAGTTGCACCTTTTTTAAAATATAAGTTTAATTTTTATTTTATTTTGAGGTATAGTTGCTTTATGATGTGTTGGTTTCATGCGTGCAGCAAAGTCGTCAAGATGTGCATACACAGGTATCCATTCTTTACCAGATTATTTTCCCTTATAGATTATTACAGAGAATTGAGTAGAGTTTTCTGTGCTGTATGGTAGGTCCTTATGATTATCTATTATACATATATATATATGTATATATATATAGAGAGAGAATAAGGTGTATATGTTAACCCTAAATTCCTAATTTATCCCTCTCCCGAGTTACTTCTTATTTTTATTTTTAGGATTTTTAAGAATTGAGGTATAACTGATGTGCATGTGAGTGTGCTATGTCATTTCAGTCATGTCCAACTCTGTGACCCTATGGACTGTAGCCCACCAGGTTTCTCTGTCTATGGGATTCTCTAGGCAAGCATAGTAGGGTAGGTTTCCATGTCCTCCTCCAGGGGATCTTCCCCACCCTGGGATTGAATCTGGGTCTCTCTCCTGCATTGCAGGCAGATTCTTTACCACTGGGCCACCAGGGAACTGATTTGAATTTGTAAATGTTTATATTTTTCTTGTATCTTCCAACCCGCTTATCTTCTTATAAGATGACTTATAGCATCTGTTTTGAATCTTCCTCTCTTCTTTGATTATTAGAGAATCAGGTTGTTTTTGTCTTATTCCATTTGGGCTGCTGTGGTAAATATACCATGAACTGGGCAGCTTATAAACTAGAAACATTCATCTCTCATAGTTCTGGAAGCTGGGAGTGCAACCACGATCATGGTGCCTGCAACTTTGGTGTCTGGCTGGAGCTTGCATCCGGTTCAGAAATGATGCTTCTCCCTGTGTCCTCACAGGATGGAAGAGGCAGGGGATCTTTAATAAGGTCACCAATCTCATTCATGAGGGCTTTACAGTTACCCTCATGACCTAAGCAGACACTCCATCCACTAATACCATCACCTTGGGGATGAAATTTCAGCGTGTGATTTAAGGGGGACTTAAAAAAACATTCTGCCCATAGCACCTGTGATATCTTTGAGGTGGGTAAGAAATACTCTCTCAGTTTTCAGCAACCGTAAAGTCACTGGGTTTTACAAAATCCTTAGTCACAGCCTCTCCGTTTCATGATCTGGTAGTGATGGGCTCCTCTTCCTCTTTTCTTGGGCAGTTTCCCTCAGGTCAGATGCCACGTCCTCCATAAATGAAAGTGGGGTCTCTATGTGGTTCCTCCTTCACATTGATTTCTGCTGACCATTGACTGGTTTACTTCTTGCATGATCTACCCTAGTCACAGATCTAATTAAAGACCGATGAAGAGAATATCAGGACTGTGACACTGACTTTTATGGACATTGGTGAGTAGCTTCAATTTGGAGGCCTGCCTTATCTCTCCGTGTCTTCCGTGTCTTCAGCCGTGTTTTACAGCACCCTGCAGGGCTGCGTCCTGCTGTGCTTTGGAGCTCTGGCTCTTTCCTTGTTCATTTTATGATGACGCTTTCCCTTCCTTTTCAGATTGTTTCCAGTGACTTTGAAAGGGGTAGGAGAAGTAGGTTTACTCACCTATCTTTAGCCAAAAAGTTCCCCTTGCTCCCAATTTTAAGGGGTCATGAATTACTAAGTAAGGGTGCAGGTAGTCATTGATTTTTTTCATGGCCCCAGTACTGTGCAGTTAGGAACACCTACACTCATACTTTTCCAGGAAGTTTTAAAAAATGAAATGGTCTTGTATTTCATGTTTTTCTTTCATATTTTCATAAATGTTTATATCTTTTTTTTGAGGTTTGAAGGATGCATGATTAAAATGTTTTTCTTTTTTCTCTTTCTTTCTTTCTCTTGGTGTGGTTTTGCTGTTTCCTAAACTTAAGTGCAAGCTGAAGACTATCCATGAGGTCAGGATGTTCTCCAAGCTTGTTTTGAAAGGGTTGCTCTGTGAGTCTGTTTCAGAAGTGAGTGTGATCTATACTTTATGCTCCAGTGTGGACCATTTCGTATTATCAGAATAGAAATGGAGACTTTAAACTGCTTTAACCAATGCTTAGCTATCACAGAAGAAGGGAGAAACTCTGAGATGGGAAAGCAAGATGTTCAAGCAGAAGTGTGTCTTGCTTGCTCTTGGCCATGTGGGTCCCCTTTCCTGTCCTTCTCCCCCCGCCCAAATCTATGCCACGAGGATGGACACAGACCCGGCTCCTCCACTGCCTGGCTGGGATGGGAACTTTTTCGTGATGGTGTCCGGGCTAGCCTGTTCTTAGTTAACATACTCTTTCATGACCTCCTCTCTCCGGCCCAGGTTAAGGGAGCCATCTTTTTCTAAGGAAAGAGCTCACCAATGTATTTGCCAAAACAGAATGTCAGCTTTCTACCCAGGATGCAGACACTCTGACAACTTTTACGGTTTGTGTCCATTTGTGGACTGTGAGGTTTAATGAGAGAAAGTTTGCCACACAGGACAATGTGTGCAGAGTGCCAGGCAGGTCTCATGGAAAGTTCTGGGCAGTGTCTTCACACAGTGAAGTAGGATGATGGCTGGAGGAGTCCTCAGGGGAAGTGGGGTTGAGGGCAACGTGGAGGACTTCAGCCCTGTGGGGAGGAGGCGGAGGCGGGGTTTGGGGTAATGGTATGAATAACCCTATGGATGCTGAGGGCACCTGGTGTGCCTGGGGGAGGTGAGGAGCTAAGGAGATGAAGGGAACAGGCAAGGGAGCAGGTGTGCACTCCCGTGCAGGCAATGTCTGGTCCCCGAGGTTCTGCCATCAGAGCCAATGTGCCTTTGTGTGTGGGCAAAGTCTAAACATCATCGGCCAAGATACACACTATTTTTTATAGAATGCATAAACAGCAAGGGCCTACTGTATAGCATGGGGAACTGTATTCCCAACTGTCTCCCATATTGCGGGTGGATTCTTTACCATCTGAGCCACCTGGGAAGCCCATGATTCCCTATACTATGGAGTATGTCCTTGTTTCTTATCTAATTTACACAGAGTAGTTTGTATCTCTTAATCCCATATCCCTGACTTGCCCTTTCCCCCTTCCCTCTCCCCTCTGGAAGTGAAAGTCACTGAGTCGTGTCCGACTCTTTGCGACCCCATGGACTGTATAGTCCATGGAATTCTCCAGGCCAGAATACTGGAGTGGGTAGCTGTTCCCTTCTCCAGGGGATCTTCCCAACCCAGGGATTGAACCCAGGTCTCCTGCATTGCAGGCAGATTTTTTTAACCAGCTGAGCCACCAGGGAAGCCTCCCTCTCCCCTCTGGTAATCACTAATTTGTTTTCTATACTTGTGGGTCTGTTTCTATTTTGATAAATACATTTGTTTATATTATTTCTTTAGATTCCACATGTAAGTGATGTCATGCAGTATTTTCCTTTCTCTGTCTGACTTATTTCACTAAGCATAATCTCCAGGTCTATTTTGCTACAAATGGCAGAATTTCATTCTTTTTTATGACTGAGTAATGTTCCATTGTATATATATATCCCACATCTTCTTTATCCATTCATCTGTTGATAGACATCTTTTTTTATTATCAGTTTTTGCTTCATATATTTTGAAGCTCTATTGTTAGGGATACAGTTATAAATATGTTATGCCTCCCTGCTACATTGACATTTTTTATCATTATAAAATGCTCTGTTTTATCTTTAGTAATGTCTTGAAATTGGTTTTGTTGGATACTAATGTAGCGACTCTACTTTTGTTATGATTAATGTTTGCATGGTATAATGTTTCTTCATATTTTTACTTTTAACCTATTCATGTCTTTAAAAATGAATGAATCCTTTGTAGGAATGAATGAATCCTTTGTAGACAGTATATACTTTTGGATCTTAGTTTTTATCCAGCTGAGAATTTCTGTTTTATGATTAGAGTTTTTAGTTCATTTACACTTAATATAACTACAGTTGGATTTAGGCGAGTGTTTTTGCGATTTGTTCTCTATTTGTCTCATCTGCTTTTTGTTTCTCTGCTTCTCTTTGCTTGCCTTCTTGTGAGTTAATACAGTATTTCTTTTGGTTCCTCTTAAGGTGTTTTTGCTATCTCTATTTTAATTATTTTTTAGTGTTTCCTATAGGGATTACATTATCCATCTTTGATCACAATCAACTTAAATTTAACATTACACTGCTTTATGTATAATATAGTAATATTATAAACAGGGCTTCCCTGGTGGCTCAGATGTTAAAGTGTCTGCCTGCAGTGTTGCAATGTGAGAGATTTGGGTTCGATCCCTGGGTTGGGAAGATCCCCTGGAGAAGGAAATGGCTACCCACTCTAGTACTCTTGCCTAGAGAATCCCATGGATGGAGGAGGCTGGCAGGTTACAGTCCATGGGGAGGCAGAGAGTCGGACATGATTGAGCAACTTCACTAGTTCCACCAATCTACTCCACTGGTACTAGAAGCTGAACTCACCTTTCATTTAAAAAAAATTAAAAACATATATAAATTTTAAAAAATCTTTAGGGGTGCAGTTCTATGAGCTTTCTTTCTTTTTTGTTTTTAATCAGAACTTTAAAAAAATTTATTTGGCTGTGCTGGGTCTTAGTTGCCGCATGTGGGATCTAGTTCCCTGACCAGGGATTGAACCTGGTCCCCCTGCAGTGGACATGAGGAGACTTAACCACTGAACCACCAAGGGAATCCCTGGTTCTATGAGTTTTGACACCTGTATGTCTTCATGTAACCATTACCTTAATCAAGACATAGAACAGTTCCATTACCCAGCCACCCCTGCCCCCTGAATGTCCTCATGTTACCTTTCTACAGTGAGACCTTCCCCTTACCTATAGTTCGTGGCAACCACTGATCCGTTTTCCGTAGCTATAGCTTATCTTTGAGAATGTCAAATAAATGAACTTGTCCAGTATGTAGACCTTCGAGACTACATCTCTCTCACAGTACATTTTTGCAATGCATCCATTTGTCCCAGGTACCAGTGGTGTGTCCCTTTTTCACTGCTGAATGAGAGTCAATTGGACAGATGGGCCACACTTTATCATTCACCTAGTGAATAATATCTGGAGTATTTCCAGCTTCTGGCTTTCACAAGTAAAACTACTATGAATTTTTGTGTGCAAGTTTTTGTGTGAGCATTCAGTTCAGTCAGTTCAGTCGCTCCGTTGTGTCCAACTCTTTGCGACCGCATGGACTGCAGCACACCAGGCGTTCCTGTCCATCAACAGCTGCCAGAACTTGCTCAAACATGTCCATTGAGTCGGTGATGCCTTCCAACCGTCTCACCCTCTGTCATCCCCTTCTCCTTCTGCCTTCAGTCTTCCCCAGCATCAGGGTCTTTTCCAGTGAGTCGGTTCTTCACAGGAGGCCAAAGTATTGTAGTTTCAGCTTCAGCATCGGTCCTTCCAGTGAATATTCAGGGTTGATTTCCTTTAGGATGGACTAGTTTGATCTCCTTGCAGTCCAAGGGACTCTCAAGAGTCTTCTCCAACACCACAGTTGTGTGAGCATAAGTTTTCTTTTTTGTTTTTAGGGCAGGTACTCAGGAATGGAATTGTTGGGTCATTCAATAAATGCATATTTAGCTTCATTTGTCTGCCAAACTGTTTTCCAGAGTGACTGTACCATTTTATCTTCCTGTCATCAATGTGTAAGAGTTGCAGTTGCTCCATATCCTTGCCAGCATTTGTTATTGTTATTATTTTAAAACATTTTAGTCCTTCTAGTAGGTGTATAGGTATTTTACTATGATTTTAATTTGCATTTCTCTAATGGCTAACGATGTTAAACATCTTTTTTATGTGTTTATTTACCAACTTTAAACAGTCACTGGTGAAGTGTCTGTTTAAGTCCTGTTCTCATTTTAAGAACTGGATTGTTTGCTTTCTAATTGTTGAGTTTTGAGAGTTCTTTTATATTCTGGGCATAAACAGTTTTTTGAGCATGTGATTTGTAAATATTTTCTTCCAGTTTGTAGCTCGTCTCTCTATTCTCTTGATGGTATGTTTGAATGAGGACAAATCTCAAATCTTAATAAAAATCACCTTTCTTTTTTTTTTTAATGCCTTATGCCTGTCAAATTATTATTGCTGAGTGGGAGTAAGAGCCAAATACCTCCTCTTCTAACATTTGCTGATGAGAAGTTCTATTTTTAACATAGTGATTTTGGTGTCATTTTTATGTACTCTTCATCTTATCCCAGTTTTTGATGGTTTTCCTCTAAAAAGTTTTATCATATTTATTTTATATTTAGATCTCTGATTCACTTTGAACTGATCTTTATATAGGCCAAGGTTTATTCTTTGTGTGTGGCTGACAATTGTTCTAACATCATTGTAGAAACTACCTTCTTTTTTTTAAAAAAAATGTATCTTTTTCTTGCCATTTGCAGCAACACAGGTGGAGGTAGAGATTATCATACTGAATGAAATAAACAGAGAAAGACAAATATCATATGATACTGCTTATATGTGGAATCTAAAAAAATAAAATATGCAAAAATGCATCTCTCTCACAATAGATTCTTTGCCATCTGAGCTACCAGGGAAGCCCCCTAGTAGAATTCTAGACCTCAGTAAAAGTAAATGAAATATGCAGTGAAAAAAAAAAAAAAGTACATACCTCTTTCTCCACAGTACACCGGTTCTCTGGTTATCTACCCAGAGACAGAAACTGTTATGAAAATCTAGTGGATTTTTCCAGTAAAATTGTGTGTATATGTAAGTATAAGGATGTATATTTTCTGAAACAGCCCACCAATTATAGCATACTCTATCCCCTGTTTATGGCCTTGCCTTTTTTTTCACAATATGGTATATTGGAGACTATCCCATATTAATACAAGAACTGCCTCATTCTTTGAAATAGCTTTATAATATTCTGTTGTGTGAACGCAACAGTTTACTTAACTGGCTCAGGATAGTACACCGTTAGGATGTTTCAACTCACTTGTCATTCACTTATATCCTTCTAATTATCTTATTCACAGGAATATCAGGTTCCTATAAAAGTACAAGCAATAGGTAACATCCTTCCTATTTAAAAAAAATAGCATAATACAGCAGGGCTGCGCTCCCTTCAACGAAGATAAAAGAAACATTCTACAAGTGCAAAAGAATGATCTTCAAATGAAATTTAGACAGAAATACATCAAGAATGTCTCTTACAATGAAACTTCCCTCTTCAAGAACAGGAAGGCAGGGATTCTTATAGCTTCTTATAGTTCCGCTTAACAATGGAATTAAATGGTCTCATTTCTTTTCTCAAAAGGCCCTACTAAAGAAGCTATTTCTGAGCAGGGCTTTGGTTTCTATCTTCTGACTGTAAGGGCTGCTCATGTGTCAAGCAGACCTATAAACCTGGACACAAAGACCTTCCTTCAGTCCCAGATTTATCTGTTCTGTCAAAGCTCATGCAAAGAGCAGGTTGCAAAAAAGCAAAAAAAAAGCTCATTCAAAAAGGCAGGTTGGTGATGGTCTGTGAGGTCCCCCTGAGGCGCTGAGACCCATGTTGCTGTTGACAAGCCTGGGTAGTTAGACTGTTTGCCCAAATGTAGGAAATACAATGGGCTTCCCTGGTGGCTCAGTGGTAAAGAATCTGCCTGACACTGCAGGAGACATGAGAGATGCCAGTTCCATCTCTGGGTCGGGAAGGTCTGCTGGAAGAAAATGGCAACCCACTCCAGTATTCTTGCCTGGGAAATCCCATGGACAGAGGAGCCTGGTGGGCTACAGTCCGTGGGGTCGCAAAAGAGCTGGACATGACTTAGTGACTAAACAACAGCAACAAAGAAATACAATAATGATGAGGAAAGGTGATAGGATGTGGGCACCTTGTCATTATACCACAGACCACAAGAATCTGAGACTAATATTTAAACTCAGAGGAAAGAAAACTCATGTGAAGGGTGGAATGCAGAATTCTCCTTCATCATCTCTGAAATGTGGTTCTAGGGCAGAAAAGGTTAATAACGCCTCATAACTCTTCTCAGCCCTGTTACTTAACTTGAGGAGACTTATTCTTACCCTGAATTCTAAGTACTCAGCTCAGTATATTTTAAATCTTCAGAGCTAGGAGCTTCATAAAGGTGAATGAATACTGTCTTGGGTTTGAGCTGTGCCATAATTTTAAGGTTAGATCATACAGCGCAAGTGACAGAAGCTTCTGGAAAGAAGATTCCTTGCTTTGATTAAACTGGCTGGGTCATTAGGTCTCCATTATTCTCATAGCAGTTGGCTATGGTAGGATGCAAGCCATTGTGTTTATGACCTGAGAACTCTTTCTGCTAAATGGAAATGATGATATTAGTTCACTGACATAATTACACAATTTGGTTCTGGGAGCAAATCTGGAATTGGTCCCTAATGTGTTTTAATTGCTTATGCAACTTTATGGAATTTTTAAGAGTCTGTAGTAGTTATATTATGTACATTTCTTCCTGCACAGATAAGCTTTCCTACCACTTCCCTCAGAGGGGTGCAGCTTCATCTGTCTATTCTGAATTCTTTGTTCTTCTGATTATTTGAAATTTTCTATTCCGAGGTATAGTTAAAAACAGCGACAAAGATTCTAGATGCTGAGGGAACTAATAGCAGTTACCATTTATTAGGCTCTTATCATATGTCAGGCTTTATTGGAGACACAATAATAATAATTATATTTTTGTTAACATCTACTGAACACTTGCGTTGTGCTAAACATTGTTCTATGTGGTTTATATAACGTCATCCATTTTATTCTCATGCAAACCCTATGAGATATGGTTTATTTGCCAGACAAGTGGTGCAGAGATGTTAAGTAAATAAATGCCTAAATAACTCAGCTAGTTAGTGATGGAGAAAGGAAGTGAACCCAGGCTCTGAGTGTTATGCTCCTAGCCGCCATGATCACTGGCTTCCTAGATGCAAGTGTAAGTTCACATCAGTATTCTCTGGACCCCATAACCCCATCCCCTGAGGTGGAATGCTGCATCATGAAACACAGTGCCAGGTGTGTCCTGCTGTGCCAACATGGAGCTTGGATTCATTCATTCAACACATACTTACTGACCTTTGTGCCCATCTGGGACAATTAAACACACTCTCAGCTGCTGAAGAAAGCTACGCATTAAAGAGTGCTAGAAACTGGGTGTTATGGGAGTTAAAAGGAGATAAATGGCTATCAGTGGCTTCGAGGGTGCAAGAAAGACCACATGGGGGTGGATGGGTTGAGGAGAGCCTTGTAGGATGCATTGAACCAGGACATTCTGAAGAGGGGAATGAAGGGCTTTCAACCCAGAGGGGTGGATAATCATAAGCCAGCTACTTGAACATTCTGGGTTTCTTTTTATGAAATATTCTGATTTCTTTTTATGAAAATCACAGGCAAAATGAAAAGTTAAATTTGATGACCTCTAAGGTTACTTCCATCATTGAAATTCTGGGATTCTTTCAATCTAAGCCTTGTGGGCATTGAGTAATGAACCTGACAGCATACTCAAGAATTCAACAAGAAATTTGTTTAATTGTATCTTAGCTATATTCATCCCAGAAAGTCATCTGCCAACTCTTATTTACTAGGAGAGGACTCTCAAATTTTTCTTTCCAAGGATCCTTCCCTGAGCTTGTTTGCTTTCCCTTGCAACCACATAATATTCCCTAGATTCTAGAGTGCATTTGACCAGGCAGATAATTTAAAAGTTTCACATATCTAACCCTTAGTGTGATTAATTAATTGATGGACATGAAAAATATTTAGTCTTCATAATTAATCAATTAACAATAAACCTTTGTTGAGAATCTATTTAGTATTAAGAACTGTGCTAATAAAAGGGGATATAGCAATGAGCAAATTAACCTTAGCTCTTTGTATCTTGGCATTCATACTCTAGTGAATTAGTTTTTCCATAGAATCAGAACTCAGATGCTGAGCCATCCTGGTTCTCCCACTTACAGGCTGTGTGACCCGGGGCAAGTTCCATAACCTCTCTGGGTGTCCGTTTCCTCCTGTGTCAACAGAGGTTAATATTAGTCTTAACCTCATAGGATTGTTAAAAGGATTAAATAAGTTACTTTAAAAGTTATTTGTAAAGGACTTGAAACAATATATGACACACAGTGGGTTCTAAGAAGAGATTAAGTAAATTATGTAAATCAGCTGATAGTTATATGTTTTCTCTACATATTGATACACTGTAGTTAACCGTCCTTCTGAATATCATTGAAGTTTTGTCTTTAGCTCAATGTGTAATTTTTGCAATGACATGACTACCTGTCAAGTTAACTCTTGTATAGCTTTTCCAGAAAGAAACTAGTTTGTAACAGGCATAGATTTGAAGGGCTACCACAAGTGACACCACTCCGAAATCTATCCTTAACTTCCATTTTCTGGCCAAGAATCATCCTTTCTTAGATGCATTACTTCCATCTGTAGCACCAGTTTTCTTTCTGGCATTCTTTACCCCAAAAAGCAGTGTTTCAAAAAGAATCCCTTCGTGAGAGTTGCTGCCTGAGACACGGCCTCAAAGGAAGAAGTAGCCTTTGTGGGTGTAAGAATCTGAGGCTTTAGAAGCAGGCCCTCAGTGTGTCTGGGCTGGAGGTGGGATCAGCCAGATGTTCAGGGCAGAGGAAGTAGACCGTGCAAGGGCCTGGAGGCAAGAGAGAGCCGTGCTTGCAACAGACAAGGACTGCAGGAAAACGTGTGTGGTTGGGAGGGAGTCACGTGGCCAGAGAGATAGGCAGCAGCAGGATCTTAAAGAGTCTGCAAAGGTCTGACTTCATCACGAAGGCCCTGGAGGAACCCTGAGCAGTTTTCAGGCGGTGAGCAGTGGACAATTTAACCCTGCCCAGATGAGACCTGACCTTTGCCCTTGGTTTCTAGGAGATGATATCTAAGCCCTTGGAATGTTCTGCCTGATAGGAGCATCCTTGTTTTCCTGGGGGCCTTGGGCCAAGCAGGACAGCAGCAATGTGACGTGGGATGGGGACTCTGGGCCAGGGGTCCAGAGTGCCTGCAGATGAACCGGCTCCTCACATGTTGATGTCAGGAAGGAGGTGCTCTCCCTGACTCCACAGGGTGAGGATGATGGACGCTCTGCACTTGGGGCTTTTCCTGGACTCTGTTCTTGAGCCTCTTCCCTTGGATGGTTTTTTTTGGGGGGGGGGGGCACGGGACTTGTGGGATCACAGTTCCCCAACCAAAGATTGCAGTGAAAGTGCCAAGTCCTGACCACTGAACTGCCAGGGAATTGCTTGATTATTTTTTTTGTTTGTTTTTGAAGTATATTTGATTTACAGTGTTGTGTTAGTTTCAGGTGTACATTAAAGTGATTCAGATGTATGTGTATGTATATATCTGTATTTATATCTCTATATCTATCTAATTATATTCTTTGTCAGATTATTTTCCCTTACAGGTTATCCATCCCTCCCCCACCACACTTGACTGATTTTAATTTTGTCCTTTCCCTGTGATAAACCATCACCACGAGCATAGCAGTTGCCAGTGACTTCTATTAGTCTGTCTACCTGGTTATCAAACCTCTGAGTGATCTGGAATCCTGCAGACTTGCAGCTTGTGTCAGAAGTGAGGGTGATCTCCTGGACTGTGCTTCCTCTGTGCAGTTGGCTAATGTTTACAGGGATGGTTAAAATATTCCGTGGGTGACACTCTCAAAAATAAACTTTAGAGATTATATTGATACATGTAGCAGCAGTCATGATTAAAATGATAGAACATTTAAAATATGAGTGAAAATCACCCATGGCCACAATTCTCTCTCTCACACACATGCTCATCTGCATGAACACACACACACAGTATCTTTGAGATTCTTTTTTTTTTTGCTCAGATACCTAGCTTATATGCCAAGGTTTTCCTGGGAAGTGCAATCCCAGGGCAGCAACAGTGAGGAAAAAGGGGAAGAAGGTAGAGAAGGTTAAAAAAACAAAAACCATAATGTGGTAAATTATTGAGCAATAAAGAGCCTCACAAGAAAATACAGCCTTCGTGGGGCCTCCGAGTCTCAGTAGAATCTGCTAGGGGTTAGAGGAGAGAGGTTCTTACCTGAGGGCTCCTTCTAGTTTCTTGCCTCTCGTTGGTCAGATTTTGCCCGATAGGCACCAACTTCATGGCATTTCCATGCTTTGTTACCAGCTTCTCCGTGCAGGTGATGGAGAAAGCAGGCCCTGCCCAGCAGCTCGGGTGTTTCAGTTGGGCCTGGTAATGGGGAAACTGCAAGGAGCTCAAACCAGTCAATCCTAAAGGAAATCAGCCCTGAATATTCATTGGAAGGACTGATGCTGAAGCTGAAGCTCCAGTACTTTGGCCACCTGATGCGACAAACTGATGCAGTAATAAAGACCCTGATGCTGGGAAAGATTGAGGGCAGGAGGAGAAGGCGGTGACCAAGGATAAGATGGTTGGATGGCATCACTGACTCAGTGGACATGGGTTTGAACAAACTCTGGGTGATACTGAAGGACAGGGGAAGGACTGGCGTGCTGCAGTCCGTGGGGTTGAAAAGAGTCAGACACGACTGAGCGACTGAACGAAAATGGGGGGAGGCGCCATACATGGGTGTTTTTTATTTGGACCTGCCTGCTGGGGCCAAGGGCTTGAGCCTGAGCCCAGCCCTTGTCTAGGGAGACTGAGGCAATGGGAAGGGTCAGGAGACTAAATAGGTCTTGGTGGCAGCAGGGGGATTCTCACTGAGCAAGTAGTCAAAGCCCCAGGGGTGGCAGGACCAGGGGCCCAAGCAAACTGGGTTACCACAAGAGAAGGCATAATTGTCCCACTTAATTCTATTCCATGGGTATGTTACTAAACATATATCAGATTATAGCATGTATATCATTTTTAAGTGGCTGTATCATCTCTCAGTGGTTATAAATTGGGATTAGTGCTACATTGCTAGACATTTAAATGAGAGCCATTTTTTTTTGGTATTCAATCAATGCTCTGATAAATATCATTGTTCATATGATTTCTGGGCCATATTTTCTGGAGATATGTTTCTAGAAGCAGAAAAGCTAGGTCAGAAAGAAAAATTACGCTAAGTTAAATCAATGAGATTTCTGAGTCCTGGACTTTGAATGTGTCTCTTGAGAACCTGGAGAATACTCTTGGCCTTTGAGGTAGACTTGGGGCTGAGACTCCCTGAGAAATGGCTGAAGCTCATATCTGGCCACTGGGTACTACAGAAAAATCACTGGTCAAGGAGGCAGGAGACCTGACTGAAGTCAGAATCGAATGTCCATAGGATTGTAGCTGTGGCAGTCTCGTGGGGATGGGTCACAGGGTGGTGAGGGGTCAGTGGGAAAACAGAAAGCCCACATCTGAATGGTCAATATTCGAACGTGTAAGAAAACAAACAAAAAAACCCCCAAGATTTGTGTGCTGGCCAAGCAAAACTTACGTTAGAAGCAAATCTAGTTTTTGTAACCTAAAGTCAGAAGACCCCCAATTTCTCAGGGCTTTGGCTGTTATGTGCAGGATATTTTACAGAAATTTTTCTTTCCATGGATCTCACTTTGGGAAAGATTTTGTGTACAAAGTATATTTCTTATTATTTTTTTAAATTTTATTGACGTGTAGTTGACTTATAACACTGTGTTAATTTGTGGTATATGGCAAAGTGATTCAGTTATACATATGTGTGTGTATATATATATATATATATATAGTAATAATCTCACTTATTACAGGATATTGAATATAGTTCCCTGTGCTACACAGTAGGACCTTGTTGCTTATCTATTTTGTATATAATAGTGTATATATCTTAATGCCAAACTCCTAATTTGTTGCTCCCCATAACTTCCCCCTTTGGTAACCATATGTTTGCTTTCTATGTCTGTGAGTTTGTTTTTGTTTTGTCAACAAGTTCATCTGTGTCATATTTTAGATTCCACATATGTGATATCACACAATATTTATCTTTTCCTTTCTGACTTACTCACTTCGCATGATAATCTCTAGGTCCATCCATGTCGCTGCAAATGGCATTGTCTTGTTCTCTTTTATGGCTGAGTAGTATTTCACTACACACACACACACACACGCACTCATGCACGCACACACATGCACCCCATCTTTATCCATTCATCTGTCGATGGGCATTTAGGTTGCTTCCATGTCTTGACTATTGTAAATAGTGCTGCAATGAACATTAGGGTGCTTGCGTCTTTTTGAATTATAGTTTTCTCCAGATGTGTGCCCAGGGGTGGGACTGCTGGTTTTAAGTCAACTCTATTTTTAATTTTCCATACTGTTTCCTCCACGCTGTTCTCCATAGTGGCTGCACCAATTTATATTCCCACCAACAGTGAAGTAGGGCTCCCTTTCCTCCACATCCTTTCCAACATTTGCTGTTTGTAGACTTTTTAATGATGGTCATTCCAACCAGCGTGAGGTGGTACCTCATTGTAGATTTGATTTACATTTCTCTGAAAATTAATAATGTTGAGCATCTTTTCACATGCTTGTTGGTCATCGTATGTCTTTTTTGGAGTAATATCCATTTAAGGCTCCTACCCATTTTTTTTTTAAACTGGGTTTTGTTGTTATTGTTGTTATTGAGTTGTATGAGCTGTTTGTATATTTTGAAAATTAAGCCCTTGTTGATCGCATCATTGCAAAGTGCATTCTTAAATAGCTGTTAATAGCCAGTGCTACCACGATGAACTGTTATGATGCCAACAAGAGAAGTTTTGAAAATGGATATTTTAATGAGCTTCTGCAGCCTTAACTCAGATGAGTGCATGGGAAGCAGAGACAATAAAGCACCACTATTACCTTTTCGGACTCGAGCTGTGTAGAAATCACTAGGTGGGAAGGAAGCATTGGGATGCCCTACAAGGTCTGTGTTCGGATGTTGGAAACTCGGCTTCCCGGAGCTGCCCTGGGGGTCTCCTTTCTGTATGAGTACCTGTCCTCTCCTTGGCAGGGCAGGAGGGATGTGCCCGGCGGGTGATGTTTGTCTTGGGGGCTGAAGCGGTCCTGGCAGGCGTGCTCTGTGTTTACTGCCGTGGCGTCTGGACACTCGAGTGCTTTACATGTGCCCCGCGGCACCCCTCCCCACCTTCTGCACCCCGATTTATTCTTCCTGGGAGGAAAGCAACTTCAACAGCATTGTGTATAGGAGCACGCCTGGCTCTGAGGTCAAGCGTCCATCACAGCAAAGCAGCAGCCTGGAGTCAGGTTGGTCAGACACCATCTGCTTTCCGTGGGCTAAGCCTGCAGTCAGGGCAGGCTCCATGGAGGAGGTGAGTCCAAAAAGGTACACTGGGCTTCCAGCTGATCAAGCAGAAAGGTGGGGGAAGGAAGCTTAGAGAGGGCGAATGAAGGACCGAAGTTGGTCATATCAGATAAAAGTGAATCTGGACTTAGGTACAGAGAAACTGGGCTTAGAAGCATTACTACAGTAGGAGGAGGGGAGTACTATTTTAACAGGGAGGACACTCGACCATAAAACTGCAACCTCTTCAAAATTAGGCAGAAAATGGATTTTCTTCCTTTTTCTTTCTTTTTTTTTTCTAATTGAAGTATTGCTAATTTATATTGTTTCGGGTATACAGCAAAGTGATTCAGTATATGTTTATTTATACATAGAGACATATATTATAGATTCTTTTCTATTATAGGTTTTACTAGATATTGAATAGAGTTCCCTGTGCTATACAGTATGTCCTTGCTTTTTTTTTTAATCTGTTTTTCATATAGTAGCGTATACCTGTTAATTCCAAATTCCGTGTTGATCTCACCCCATCTTTCTCCTTTGGTGACCATAAGCTTGTCTATGTCTGTGAGTCTACTTCTCTTTTGTAAATAAGTTCTTTTGTATCATTTTTTTAGATGCCACATGTAAATGATTTCATATGAGACTTGTCTTTCTCTGTCTGACTTTCTTCACTTAGTATGATTGTCTCTAGGTCCGTCTACATTGCAAGGGATTTTCTTTTATAGGGAAGAGTCAACGAGCTAGAAAGTATCAGGAGGAGCAGATGACCAGAGGGAATGAGACAATGCTTGGCCCTGAGGTCAGTGGATTCCATTAAGACAGGTTTGCCCATTGTTCTAGTGCCCAAGGGCCCTAGGGAAGCGGAAAAACCTGATGAAACTAGACATGTTAGCAGACATTTTGTCCAAACAGTGCAGCCAGTCGTTTATGAGACAAAGAATGGGAATTGGGGGTCTGTGTCTGGCTTTCTCAAGGGTAAACAAGGGGGGCATCTGCGGTTCTGACCTAAATCCTGTAGACAAGGGCAGATCTCTGCAGTGGGCTGCTCCCTGGAACACAAAAGGCAAGGGGCAGTGTTTAACCATCGCCGTTTGCCAGAGCAAGGGGCTCAGGAAAGTTTGACCTCACCAGAAGAAACAGAAGCAGGCAGCAGAGGGCAGTCGTCAGCAGAGGGGAGGGTAGCTTGTGAGCTGGAGCTGGAGGAAGCAAACCAGGCCCCCGGCAGCAGTGGGTGTGGTGGGTGGGCTCCTGTTACCCTCACACACATAGGTGGTATCCTTCGCCAGGCCCCTGACTTCCAGGAGCTCTTTCCTCCAGGACAGTCACATCCATCAGGAAGAAGAACCGTGTGGCCGGCAAGCAGTTCCTTCCCCGACAGACTCTTCGCTGGGCCTTCGGGTTGGCAGCTTGTCCAGGCAAGAAGCTTTGGGCTTTGAAGCTGAATGGCTCTGAGGCTCCAGCACTTGAAAGTGAGGACCCAGGAGAAACCCTGAAAGATTCAGTGGATGAGATCACATTCTGGGCTTGGTCAGGACCCTTCAGCTCTCTAGTTAACCGCAACTGACGGTGGAGATCAAATCTGCAATCCGTTGGCCTTGGCACAAACGAGACAGAAGGTGCTGGTCTGTTTGCTAAGTTGCAAGTTTCAATTAGAAGCATGTGCTGAACTATAATTTTCTGCCACATTGGTTGGTCTTTTCCTTCAAAGATCCGTTCAATTATCTTTGTTTAAAACCTACAGGGTGTAAATGAAAGTATCTGTAGACGAAGACTCCTAAAAAAATCACAAGTTTTGGGCAACAAACCAACCTCCTTTACTTTTGGTTGACAAAAGGAGATTTCAGTTCAGTTCAGTTCAGTCACTCAGTTGTGTCTGACTCTTTGTGACCCCATGGACTGTAGCACGCCAGGCCTCCCTGTCCATCACCAGCTCCCAGAGTTTACTTAAACACATGTCCTTTGAATCTGTGATGCCATCCAACCATCTCATCCTCTGTCGTCCCCTGCTCCTCCCAACTTCAATCTTTCCCAGCATCAGGGTCTTTTCAAATTAGTCAGTTCTTCGCATCAGGTGGCCAAAGTATTGGAGTTTCAGCTTCAGTATCAGTCCTTCCAATGAACACCCAGGACTGATCTCCTTTAGGATGGACTGGTTGGATCTTCTTGCAGTCCAAGGGACTCTCAAGAGTCTTCTCCACCACCACAGTTCAAAAGCATCAACTCTTTGGTGCTCAGCTTTCTGCATAGTCCAACTCTCACATCCATACATGACCACTGGAAAAACCATAGCCTTGACCAGATGGACCTTTGTTGGCAAAGTAATGTCTCTGCTTTTTAATATACTGTCTAGGTTGGTCATAACTTTTCTTCTAAAGAGCAAGCGTCTTTTAATTTCATGGCTGCAATCACCATCTGCAGTGATATTGGAGTCCCAAAAAATAAGGTCTCTCACTGTTTCCATTGTTTCCTCATCTATTTCCCTTGAAGTGATGGGACAGGATGCCATGATCTTAGCTTTCTGAATGCTGAGTTTTTAAGTCAACGTTTTCACTCTCCTCTTTCACTTTCATCAAGAGGCTCTTTAGTTCTTCTTCACTTTTTGCCATAAGGATGGTGTCATCTGCGTATCTGAGGTTATTGATATTTCTACCAGCATTCTTGATTCCAGCGTGTACTTCATCCAGCCCAGGATTTTGCATGAGGTACTCTGCATAGAAGTTAAATAAGCAGGGTGACAACATACAACCTTGACGTACTCCTTTTTCCGATTTGGAACCAGTCTGTTGTTCCATGTCCAGTTCCAACTGTTGCTTTTTGACTTGCATACAGGTTTCTCAAGAGGCGGGTCAGGTGGTCTGGTATTCCCATCTCTTTGAGAATTTTCCACAGTTTGTTGTGATCCACACAGTCTTAGGCTTTGGCGTAGTCAATAAAGGAGAAATAGATGTTTTTCTGGAACTCTTGCTTTTTCAGTGATCCAACTGATGTTGGCAATTTGATCTCTGGTTCTTCTGCCTTTTCTAAGAGATTTCAGGGGATATTTTTTTAAAACTTCCGGCCACGCCATATGGCATTAGTTCCCTGACCAGGAATTAAACTTGCGCCTCCTTCATTGGCAGCATGGAGTCTTAACCACTGGACCACCAGGGGAATCAGAAGCCTTGCAACCTCCCAGGGAGTTGAGGGTGACCTCACCGAGGCAAGAGGATTTTACATCCATGCAGGATAGAATGCACAGCTAAAGCACAATAGAGATGAAGAGAAAATATGATACAGTAGAAGGAGATGAAAATAATTGGGTCCAGGCAATAACCAAAGAGAAAAGAAGAAGAAATAAGAGGTCAATATAAAATCAGAGAGGACAGAGAGAGACAGAAAAGACAGGGAGAGAGAGAGACAGGGGGAGAGAGAGAGAGAGAAGACAGGGAGAGACAAGGAGGACAGGAAGAGAGAGAGGCAGGGAGAGGGAGGGATGGAGAGAGATCCTTCACGAGAAGAGTCAAGCAAATGGAGTGGCACATCCCATTTCCTGATGATGAAGAGTCAGTAGAGGACAGGCTCAGGGGTGTGGGCACACAGGGCCCCCAGATCTGCGGTGTAGATGTCCTCTGGCCTCCCCCCTACCCCAGGGCTACACGTTGCCCTGCGGAACTCACCTTCTTGGGGAGCAGAGCACACAAGCCAAGCAGTGGCCCAGCACCCCCTCTGCTTGCAGCGTCTGGGACTCAGACCTTTCAGCCTTTTCATCAGGCCACCTGTTCAGCAGGGCTGACTTTGGGTGCTTGCCCAGCAGGGGCCCTTCTTGGGGGACTAGGGTGATCATTCTGGCCTTGCCGTCAACTGCCTGGGGGCCTCAGGAAAGTGCCTTTACTTCTCTGGGCCTTATCTTCCTCATCTGTGAAATAGGGATGCGAGTATCCCCCACTTTTGGAAAGTTTGCTTCATGCTACTTTGCTTTTATGAAAGACATGTACTAGTACCTGTTTTTATGAACTGAAAAAAAATAGAAAGAAGACTTTCACTTTTACCAAAAAAAAAAAGGCAAAAGGCAAAAATCGTGAAAGATGTGTTTAGACTTTGTTTTGCCGCACCTGCTTTTGGGACGGAGGCTCCCGAGCAGCGGAATGGCCCCACCAAGCTCCTTCCCCAGAACTACACTCAGCATCTCAACATCCAGTCACCAGAGCTCTGAACCATGTCTGAGCATCTGTGCTTTATCTCCATTTATTTTGTGCACCTGTTAGCAAGATGTGTCCCAGGGTAATTGCTTCTTTGTGCAGTTTCAGTTATGGGAGTTTTCACAGGAACACTCTGCTTTCGGATAGAGAGGGAGACCTGTAGTACCAAGCCCTCTCTTAGAGGATGTTGTGAGGATTAGATGAGACATTGCAGATAAGATGCTTAGCCCGGGGCTAAGGTAAGCTCTCAACAAACACTGTTGACTATTCTTATGTTTTGAAAACAGTGGTGTTAAGCTGTGTCACCTCTCGGCGATGCCCAATGCTCCAACTAACATGAGCTCTAAGGCTTTTAGACATCGGACTTCAAAGTCATTTCCAGTCCTCATGCTTTGTGGCTAGCTTTGACTCTGCTCAGTTCTGAATACTTAGTGGAAATGAGGAACTGCCTTCTCATCACGAATCTGAAGAGCATGGAATGTCTCAGTTCCCTGTTCTCCAAGATAAGCCAGCTCCACACCAGCTCTCTCCAGCTTCCCCAGCTTCTGAGAGGACCACAGGCCTTACCCAGGAAGAGGTCCGCTGGCTTGTCTGTCTCATCTCTGAAGCCCAAAAGACTTCACACACGTCCTGTTTCCCACCTTGTTCTACCTGGCCATACTGCGCACAAGCTAACATCTAATCTGCTTTCATTGCTTGATTTCCTTGGGATTTTTAAGCATCTCATTCCCTGCAACTGTATCTATGTTTTGGATTATTTTTTCCCAGATGCTGTAACTGGCTTTTATCCAGCAGGAATCTCATTTTCTTATTTCCTGGCTCTGCTCATAATCTTCTTAAGTCCACTTTTATTATTTGTCTTTCTTCCCTGATGTTCCTCAAACTGCCCAATTTAGTTACAATATCACCAATTAGTTGCACAATGTTTGAGGTTCTACTTGTGCACCTCTATGTGGGTTTAGCCAGCATGCATGCCTAGGTCTTCATGTTCTGATTTAGCATTTTAAAACACAAGCCACTCATTCTATTAAGATATTACCCCAGCTCATCCGATTCTTGAACAGCTTGGTATGTGTCTGCATCCTGCCTATAATTGGATATAATTAAATCAGTTTAGTCCAGAATCAAGTTAGATTAACTGATGATGTTGTTATTATGGACATATTGGTAGATTAAAACAAGTTTTTAAATTTCTATATTTGCAAATATATTGCCTGGATTTCAGAATTCTGTGAATTTTGTTTCAATTTTGACTTTACCGTCTATCCCTTTGATTTAAAATATATATATACTTTTAAAAGCTGCCATTCAAATGTTGCAGAATTATTGCCAAAATAGTACAGGGATTTTTCACGTACCTTACATCAATTCTCCCTGTTATTGACATCTTGCATTAATATGTTTGTCACAATTCTTGCATCAAAGTTGATATACTATTATTGATTAAAGATCATAAGGTTATTTTTTTAATTTTTTTTTTTTGATTGTGGGATCTTAGTTCCCCTACCAGGGATTGAACCCACACTGTTAGTGGTGAAAGCAGAGAATCCTAGCTGCTAGACCTCCAGGGAATTCCCAAGGTCATAGTTTTTTCATATTTGCTTACTTTTTACTTAATATCTGTTTTCTGTTCCTTAATTCCGTCTGGGACCCCACATTACATTTGGTCATTATGTCTCCTAAAGGTCCTCTTTGCTGTGGCAGTTTCCCAGACTTTCTCTGTTTTTTATGGCTTTAACAGTTTTGAAGATTACCAGTCAGATGTTTTCTAGAATGTCTTCCAATTGGGATCTGTCTGATGTTTTTCTCATGAGTAAATAGGAGTCACGGGATCTGGGGGAGGAGGACCACAGAGGTAAAGTGCTATTCTCATCAAATCATACCAAGGGTACACACAGTACGATTCATCACTTCTGATGCTGACCTTGACCGCATGGCTGAGGCGCATTTGTCAGACCGCTGTTCTTCCGTGTCTCCCTTTCCCTGCGGGTCCTGTTTAGAATAAGTCGCCAGAGGAAGCCCACCCTTAAGTGAGTATGCTGCCCTTCCTTAAAGGTGCAGTTCATACCTCATGTGAGTCGCTCAGTCCTGTCTGACTCTTTGGAACCCCGTGGACTGTAGCCCGCTAGACTCCTCTGTCCATGGGGATTCTCCAGGCAAGGATGCTGGAGTAGGTTGCCATGCCCTTCTCCAGGGGGGGTCTTCCCCACCCAGGGATCAAACCCAGGTCTCCTGCATTGCAGGCATATTCTTTACTGTCTGAGTCACCAGGGAATGTACCTAAGTCATTTGTAATTCTTCTGCATGGAAGATTTTATTATTTATCTTTCTTATTTATTTTATTATTTATCTCTCTTACTTGTTTACTTTCATGCATGCATGCCATGTCACTTTAGTTGTGTCCGACTCTCAGTACATGACCTCATGGATGGTAGCCCTCTAGGCTCTTCTGTGCATAGAATTCTCCAGGCAAGAATACTGGAGTGAGTAGCCATTCCCTTCTCCAGGGGGGTGGGTCTTCCTGCCCCAGGGATGGAACCTGGGTCTCCTGCATTGCAGGCAGATTCTTTACCATCTGAGCCGCCATCCTACATATTCATTATATGATTTGGGTTATAATCCAGTACTACTGTATTTTATTCAATTGCTCAAGTTTTTCCAGTTTGGCTATTGGGAGCTCTTTCAGTTGCTCTTGTACCCCTTTAAAATACCCTCACCTTTCTTTTTCTTTTTGGCACTTCCATGGACTATGGGATGTTCCTGGCCCATCTTGTGTATTTCCTGTCTCAGTCTATAATCGCTCGTTTCTCTAAAAAGCCTGGACCTCTTTCATTGGAGAATGGTATTAAAACTAGTGGTGTTAGTTGTGCTTGTTGCTCCTGAAATGTCATTTCTTTTAGGTCGTTTCAACTAACAGAGCAGTGACATATGCATGAACTAGTCATGTGTATACACACATCTATAAATATTCCTATGTATAATCATCTGTATTTATATCAAGCTGAACATGAGTTAGCATACTCCTACCTCCAGCTCTAATCCACTCTCATTATAACAGTGAGAAACCTGACTCATTTATTAACTGCTCATTTCCATTATATACATATAATGGTTTCAGAATTGTTAACTCATATCCCCAGGGGAGCAACTTCATCAACTAAGGTGCTTATTATAGCTTACTTGTATAGCTGCTACTCATTTCCAAAGTTTCTTAGGTCAGCGCTTTATTCCCCATCCTAGTCAGATTGTTTCTTTTTTTTTTTTAAACTACATTTAGGTTCTGTCACATTCTGACTTCCATCCTGGGATTCCTCCACATCCTAAGTGATTTTTTAAAAGAAATTTGCCTAATTTGCATAGATTAAGATTTACTCTTTGAGCTGTCAAGTTCTGTGGGTTTCAACAAATGTTACTGTTTTGTATTCATCGTTGCAGTATCATACAGAATAGGTTTGTTGTCCTAAAAATCCTCTGCGCTTCACCTACTCAACTCCTGTGCGCTGATTTGACTCTCCTGGCCACCACAGACCTGTTTACTCTCTCTACAGTTGGCCTTTTCCCCAATAACATACAGTAGTTTGTTTATCCACTCATCTACTGATGGACGTTTTGGTCGCTTCCTATTTTTGGCAATTACAAATGAAACTGCTGTAAACATTCATATGCAGCTTGTTTGTCTGAAAAAAAGTTTTCACATCATTTGGGTAAATACCTAGGAGGGCAACTGCTGGATCTTACGATAAGTCTGTGTTTAGTTTTGTAAGAAACTGTCAAACTGTCTTCCGAAGGGGCTATACCACATTGCGTTTCCTACAGCAATGAAAGAGAATTCCTTTTTTTCCTGCATTCTTTCCAGCAGTTGGTACTGTCCTCTTCTGGATTCTAACCATTCAAATAGATGAGCAGTGGTGTCTCATTGTTGCTTTGGCTTGCAGTTGCCTAAGGACAAACGATGCTGAGCACCTTTTCATTTGCTTATTTGCCATCTACTTACCTTCTTTGTTGAGATGTCATTTCAGATCTTTGGCCCATTTTTCAACTTTGTTGTTTATTTCCTTATTGTTGAATTTTAAGAGTTCTTTGCATATTTTGAATGCAAATCCTTTATCAGATCTGTATTTTGAAGATATTTTTTTCTCAATCTGTGGCTTAACTTTTCATTTTCTTATCCATGTCTTATGTAGAGCATGTTTTAATTATAATAAAGTCCAACTTACCAATTTTTTCTTTCATGCATCATTCCATTGATACTATATTTAAAAATTCATCCCCAAGTCCAAGGTCACACAGATTTTCCTTAAGAAGTTTTATCGTTTTGCATTTTACATTTCGGTGTATGATCCATTTAGAGTTAATTTTTGTGTAATGTGTAAGGTCTGTGTTTAGGTTACTATTTTTGCATGCAGTACTGTTTTTGAAAAAGCTATCTTTGGAATTTTCCATTGTATTGTTTTTGCTTCTTTGTCAAAGATCAGTTGTCTATATTTGTGTGTGTCTATTTCTGGAGTTTTAATTTTGTCCCATTGATCTATGAGCCTGTTCGTTCACCAATATTGTGCTGTCTTGATTACTGTAGCCTTATAATAACTCTTGAAGGTAGGTAGTGTGAGTGTTGTACTCCTTCAGTGCTGTGTATGCTAGTTTAGGTCTTTTGCCTTTTCCTATAAACTTTAAAATTATTTTGTAAATATCTACAAAATGCCATGCTGATATTTTGACTGGAATTAAGTTGAATCCTTAGGTCTTGTTGGGAAGAAATTACATCTTAACAATATTGAGGGTTCCATTCCATAAACATGGAATATCTCTCTACATAGATTTTCCTGATTTTCATCAGTGTTGTACAGCTTTCTGCATGTAGATTCTACACATATTTTGTGAGATTTGCACCTAAGCATTTTACCTTTTGGTTGCTATTGAAAATTATGTTGTTTTTCATTTCAAATGACAATTGTTCTCTGCTGGTAAAAGTGAGCAACTGACTTTTATATACTAACTGTGTATCTTATAAACTTGCTATCCTCTTTTGTTAGTTCTTGCAGACTTTTATTAGTTGATGCTTGTTTTTTAGTTGATTGGATTTTTTTACATAATTATGCCATCTTAAAGAAGTTTTATTTCTTCGTTTTTACTTTGTTGTACCATTTACTTTCTTTTCTTACCTCATTTTGCCAGCTTGCACTTCCCACACGGTGTTAAGTAGAAGTGGTGAGAGAGACTACCCTTGTTTTATTCCTGGTGTTGGAGAGGAAATGTTCAGTCTCTCACCATTAAGTATGATGTTTGCTATCACACTGAATAGTTATCTATAAAAGTGAAATAGGTTTTGAATTTTTATTTTATTTTTTATTGAAGTGTAGTTGATTTGCAATGTGTGTTAGTTTCAGCTGTACAGTGCAGTGATTTAGTCACAAACAGACACACACATAATCTTAAATAGGTCTTTAGAGATGTTCTTTATCAGACTACATTCAGAGTTTGCTGGGAATTTTTTTAAACTAATTAATGTGTGTTATACTTTATCAAATGCTTTTTTTGTGTCAGTCAATAAGACAATATGATTTTTCCCCTTTAGTCTGTTGATGTGGTAGATTACATTGATTGACTTTCAAATGTTGAACCAGCCTTTTTGCATTTCTGGAATAAATCTCACTTGGCTATGGAATGCAATACATTAATACATTGTTGGATCAGGTTTTCTAATATTTTTGGTGGATTTTTGTGTATGTGTTCCTATAGGATATTAGTCTGTAATTTTCCTTTCTTATAACTTCTTTGAGATTGTTTTAAGGTAATGTTGGTCTCATAGAATGAATTAGGAAAATTTCCCTCTGCTTTTATTCTCTGGGAGATATTGGGGAGGCTTGGCATTTTTCTTTCTTCCTTTTTAACTTTTTATTTTATGTTGCAGTATAGTAGGTTAACAATGTTGTACTAGTTGCAGGTAGACAACAAAGAGATTCAGTTATTGTAGGTCACTAAGTCACGTCTGACTCTTTGTGATCCCATGAACTGCAGCACACCAGGCTTCCCTGTCCTTTTCTATTTCCCAGAGTTTGCACAAACTCATGTCAAAATCAGTGAGTCCATCCAGCCATCTCATCCTCTGTTATCCCCTTCTCCTCTTGCCCTTCATCTTTCCCAGCATCAGGGTCTTTTCTGATTAGTTGACTCTTTGCATCAAAGAGTATTGATCAAAGTATTGGCACTTCAGCATCAGTCCTTCCAAAGAATATTCAGGGTTGATTTCCTTTATATACATGAATCTATTCTTTTTCAAATTCTTAACAAAACTACAATGAGATATCACCTCACACCAGTCAGAATAGCTATCATTAAAAAATCCACAAACAATAATGCCGGGGAGGGTACAGAGAGAAGGGAACCCTCCTACACCACTGGCGGAAATATCAATTGGTGCAGCCACTCTAGAAAACAGCATGGAGGTGCCGTAAGAAAGTAGAAATAGAGCTACCTGCAGTCTCACTCCTGGGCATATGCCCAGAGAAAAACATGGTCTGAAAGGATGCATGCAGCCCAATGTTCATTTCAGCACTATTTACAATAGCCAAGACATGGAAGCAACCCAAATGTTCATCAATGAAAGAATGGATAAAGGAGATGTGGTCCATATATAGAGTGGAGTATTACTCAGCCATTAAAAAGAATGAAATAATTCCACTAGCAGCAACATGAGTGGACCTAGAGATTGTTATATGGAGTGAAGCACATCAGACCAAAAAATAAATACTGTATGATGTCGCTTATATGCAGAATCTGAAAAGAAGTGATACAAATGAACTTAGAATGAACTTAACAGTTACTGGGACAGAAGGATGACAGAAAGGGATAGTTAGGAAGTTTGGGATGGACATGTACACTCTTCTCTATTTGAAATGGATCACCAACAAGGACCTACTGTATAGCACAGGGAACTCTGCCTAATATTCTATAACAACCTAATTGGCATTATTTCTTACTTAAATGTTTGGTAAAATTCACCCATGAAACTATCTGGATCTGTTGTTTCTTTTTTGGTAAATATTAATTCAGTTTCTTTAAAAGATAAAAGTTTATTCCTGTTTTTTTGCATCTCCTTGTGAGAGTTTTATTCAGTTCAGTTCAGTTCAGTCGCTCAGTCGTGTCCGACTCTTTGCGACCCCATGAATCACAGCACGTCAGGCCTCCCTGTCCATCACCAATTCCGGGAGTTTACTCAAACTCACATTCATTGAGTTGATGATGCCATCCAACCATCTCATCCTCTGTCGTCCCCTTCTCTTCCTGCCCTCAATCTTTCCCAGCATCAGGGTCTTTTCAAATGAGTCAGCTCTTTGTATCAGGTGGCCAAAGTATTGGAGTTGCAGCTTCAGCGTCAGTCCTTCCAATGAATATTCAGGACTGATTTCCTTTAGGATGGACTGGTTGGACCTCCTTGATATCCAAGTGACTCTCAAGAGTCTTCTGCAACACCACAGTTCAAAAGCATCGATTCTTCTGCACTCAGCTTTCTTTATAGTCCAACTCTCACATCCATACATGACTACTGGAAAAACCACAGCCTTGACTAGACGGACCTTTGCTGACAAAGTAATGTCTCTGCTTTTTAACATGCTGTCTAGGTTGATCATAACTTTCCTTCCAAGGAGTAAGTGTCTTTTAATTTTATTAGTCTGTGCCTTTCAAGAAATTGGTTCATTCCATCTAAAATATCAAATTTGTGGGCACAGAGCTGTTAATAGCCTTTCTTTATCTCACTCTATTTAATGTCCATTTTATCAATAATGATGAACCTTAAATCATAAAACCTAGATTTATTATATTGATCATTTGTGCCTTCTCTTTTTGTCTTGGTTAGCTGGGACTAGAGCTTTATCAATATTATTAATCTTGCCAAAGAAACAGCTTTTAGTTTTATAATTTTTCTCCATTATTTTCCTGTTTTCAATTTTACTGATTTCTGCTCTAATTTTTGTTGTCTCTTTTAAAAACTATTTATTTATTTGTTTGTGCCAGCTCTTAGTTGAGGCATGCAAGGTCTTTAGCTGTGGCATATGAACTCTTAGCTGTGGCATGTGGGATCTGGTTCCCTGACCAGGGATCAAACCTGGGCCCCTTGCATTGGGAGCGTGAAGTCTTAGCCACTGGGCCACCAGGGAAGTCCCTAATTTTCATTGCTTCTTTTCCTTTCTTGTTTTAGGATTCTCTTGATCTTCCTTCTATAGTTTTCTAAGATGAATGCTTAGATTATTGCTATTATACTTTTCTTCTTTTCTAATAAGTGCATTTCAATGCTCTGTATTTTCCTCTAAGCACTGACTTTACTATATCCCACAAATTTTGATAAGTTGAGCTCTAATTTTAATTTAGTTCAAAATATTTTTACATTTCTCTTGACATTTCCTTTGGTACCAGTTATTAGTTAGGAATGTGTTGCTTAATTGCCAAATATTTGGGGACTTCTAGCTATTTTTCTGTTTCTGATTACTAGTTTAGTTCCTCTGTGTCCTGAGAACATGCTTCATGTGATTTTTATTCTTTTAAATTAATTAAGATATATTTCTTGGCCCAGAATGTGGTCCATCTTGCTGAAGATTCCTTGAGAGCTTTGAGGAATGTATACTCTGTGGTTGCTGGATGGAGCATTCTATAAATGGTAATTAGATCAAGCTGACTGATAGTATTATTCAGGTCTATTGTATCCTTATTGATTATCTGTCTGCTTGGTCTATCAATTACTGACAGGGAGGTGTTGAACTCAGCTTTAACAGTGGATTTGGCTATTTCTCCTTTGAGTTGTATCAGATTCTGCTTCGTGTATATCAGTGCCTTCTTGGTAAGTACATACACCTTTAGAACTGGTACATCTTCTTTGAGAAATGGGCTCTTCATCATTATGTAATACCCTTGATAATTTTCCTTGTTTTAAAATCTACACTGAAGTTAGTATAGCTATTCCAGCTTTCTCTAGAATACTGTTAGCAAGGTCTATCTTTTCCATACCTAGACAATGTATTAAAAGAACAGAGACGGTACTTTGCCAGCAAAGGTCCATATAGTCAAAGCTATGGTTTTCCCAGTAGTCATGTGTGGATGTAAGAGTTGGACCATAAGGAAGGCTAAGCACCAAATAATGGATGCTTTCAGACTGTGTTGTTGGAGAAGACTCTTGAGAGTCCCTTAGGCTGCAAGGAAATGAAACCAGTCCATCCTGAAGGAAATCAACTCTGAATATTCACTGGAAGGACTGATGCTGAAGCTGAAGCTCCTATACTTTGGCCACCTGGTGCAAAGAGCTGACTCATTGGAAAGGCCCTGGTTCTGGGAAGAATTAAAGGCAAAAGGAGAAGAGGGTGGCAGAGGATGAGATAGTTAGATAGCATCACTAACTCAAATTCACTGGACACGAATTTGAGCACATTGGAGACAGTGAAGGACTGGGTAACCTGGAGTGCTACAATCCATGGAGTTGCAAAGAGTTGGATACGACTTAGCGACCGAACAGTCTTTCCCATGGTTTTACATTTGACTTTATATTAATATTCTTGCCTGAAGAGTTCCATGGACAGAGGAGCCTGGTGGGCTATAGTCCAGGGGGTCGCAAAGAAGTCTCATTCAACTGAGCAACTAACACTTTCACTTTTCATGTAAAAAACATATTTTAGTCTTTTTAACTCTGGCAGTCTATTGTAATACTATTTAATGTGATTATTGACATATTTGGATTATTATATCAACCATGTTTGCAACCATTTTCTGTTTATTGTCAGAGACTTCTGCTTTCTCTGATCTTAGTTGAGCAATTCATATGATTAAATTTTATCTTCTCTCTAAGCATAGCAAGTATACTTCTTAAAAACTGTTGCTCTAAGAGTTTAAAATATTTACTTTTAAGCTAATTTAAGTCTACCTACAAATAACATCACTCCACTTTACATGTAGTGAGGTTATCTTGCGGCTAAGTGACTTCAGTCGTGTCTGACTCTGTGACCCCATGGACTGTAACCTGCCAGGCTCTTCTGTTGCTGGGCTTCTTCAGGCAAGAATACTGGAGTGGGATGCCATGCCCTCCTCCAGGCGGTCTTCCAGATTCAGGGATCAAATCTGTGTCTCCTGTCTCCCCTGCATTTGCTGGTAGGTTCTTTACCACTAGAGCCACCTGGGGAGGGGGGCTATCTTACAAAGGAGAATTCCCAATTTCTCCCTCCCATCCTCATGACCTACTGCCATTCATTACGCTTACATATTTGCTACAATAACCTAATACATTGTTATTATTACTATTTCAAGCAAATAGTTATTGCTTAGATCAATGAAGGATAAAAATGCTTTCTTTACCTTCATTTATTCCTCCCTCAATGCTTATCCTTTTTTTAAAATGTAGATACAATGTACAGAACAGACTTTGGGACTCTGTGGGAGAAGGCGGGGGTGGGATGTTCTGAGAGAACAGCATTGAAACAAGTATACTATCAAGGGTGAAACAGATCACCAGCCCAGCTTGGATGCATGAGACAAGTGCTCAGGGCTGGTGCACTGGGAAGACCCAGAGGGATGGGGTGGGGAGGGAGGCGGGAGGAGGGATCAGGATGGGGAACACATGTAAATCCATGGCTGATTCATGTCAATGTATGGCAAAAACCACTACAATATTGTAAAGTAGTTAGCCTCCAACTAATAAAAATGAATGGAAAAAAAAATAAAATGTAGATACAAGTTTTTGACCTATATCACTTTCCTTCGCCCGAGTAAATCTTTTAACCTTTCTTGAGAGACAGGTGATGGATTTCCTCAATTTATGTTTATCTGAGTAAATCTTTCTTTTTCTTTCAGTTTTGAAGAGTAATTTCTCTGAACATAGCATTCTAGATTGGTATTTTCATTATTTCAACAAGAAAGCTTTGACTCCATTCTGTCTTGCATGGTTTCTGACGGAATGTCTGCCAAAATTCTGTTTCATCTGAAGGTAAAGTGTTTTTTCCCCTCCCTCTTCCGTCTTTCCATATTTTCTCTTTGTCATTGGTTTTCTGCAGTTTGGATATGATATGCCTGCAGGTAGATTTTTTCTTTTTGGCATTTATTCTGCTTAGTGATCTCTGTTATTCTGGAAAGGGAGAGATTATTCATTTTGGAAAGTTCTTTGCTATTATTATTATTCAAATATTATGTCCATTCTCTCTTTTTCCCTTCCGGTATTCCAGTTATGCATTTATTACACCTTTTGAAATTGTCCCATCGCTCGTTTGTTTGTTTGTTTCTGGCTGTGCTGTGTGGCTTATGGAATCTCAGTTCCCTGATCAGGGATTGAACCTGGGCCTTGGAACTGAAAGCCCAGAATCCTAACCACTAGGCCCCCAGAGAAACTCCCCTGCCCACTACTCTAGAATGACCTGGGGTTTTTTCATTTTTTGAATTTTAGTTTGGAAATCTTCTATTGATCTATTTTTCTTTTTAAATATAGCTGATCTACAATGTTATGTTAATTTCATGTGTGCATCTACTGACCTTCTTTAAGCTCACTGTTCCTTCTCTGGGAATGTCCTTTCTGATGATGGGCTCATCAAAGGCAGTCTTTATCTAAGTCACTCCAGTCGTGTCCGACTCTGTGCGACCCTATGGACTGTAACCTGCCAGGTTTCTCTGTCCATGGGATTCTCCAGGCAGGAATACTGGAGTGGGTTGCCATGCCCTCCTCCAGGGAATCTTCCCGACCCAGGGACCAAACCCGCATCTCTTGTGTTTCTTGCATCTCCTGCATTGGCAGGCAGGTTCTTTCTTAAAGCACCACCTGGGGAGCCCCAAGAGCCTCTGAGGGGTTCCTAAAACTTCAAATATCATTGGCTGTCAGCCCCATTGGAGACTGTGAGTCAGCAGACATGTGGGCCCACCCAGAGCGTAGAGGTCTCCCCAAGAGCAGGATGGTGCAAAGCTGTCGGAGGACGGTTATGAAACTGCAACTCTCCACTCGTCAAAAGGATCAGCAACGGCGTGCTTACTCCATGAACTCTGGAGGCTTCTTTGCCATGAAAAGAAGCCTGGAGTCAATACATCATATTTATCTGTTTCCTTTTCAAAAAATCTCCCTCAGCAGAAGTCTTCCAAAAAAGAAGATGAGTTTTAAATTGTTAACCTTGACGGCTTTGTATCAGCCTCTTTTCCTAGTACAAACAGGGACTAGGAGATGGCATAGCCTTCTAAAGAGTCTTCTGCATGAGATGTTTTGATTTCCCGTGCTATTTAAATAGAAGGCAGTTATTACCTGGAACACTACTCAGCCATTAAAGAAGAGTGAAATAATGCCATTTGCAGGAACACGGATGGACCCAGAGATTGTTCCACTGAGTGAAGTAAGTCAGACCGAGAAGGAGAAATATCGTATGATATTGCTCATGTGCAGAATCTGAAAAGAAATGATACAAGTGAACTTATTTGACAAAGAGGAACAGACTCATGGAGAACAAACTTATGGTTCCCAGGGTGAGTGGTAGGGAAAGGGATGGTTAAGGAGTTTGGGATTGACATATACGTGCTGCTCTAGTCTTCTGTATCCGTTAAGTCGCTCAGTCGTGTCTGACTCTTTGCGATCCCATGGACTGCAGTCTTCTATATAGTAAATAGCAATCATCTTCCAATAGAAATAAATAAAATGGATAACCAATAAGGACCTATTGTATAGCACAGGGAGCTCTCCTCAATATTGTGTATTGATAACAGTCTAAATTGAAAAAGAATTTGAAAAAGAATAGATGCTTGTATACATATAGCCGAATCACTTTGCTACACACCTGAAACTAACACAGCACTGTTAACTATACTTCATTATAAAACAAGAAGTTAAAGAGAAAAAAGACAAGACTAAAATGTAGTTACTGTCATTTGCCAGATGAACCTCCAGATCTTACAGGGCAGAATGTAAGCTGGGCACTATAATTTTAGGTATCCATGGCTTTGTGCTCCCAACACACACACACACAATTGGTGTTTTAGAGATTTAATATTTAGAATAATGTTGGTAGTTGAGTCAGTGTTATTCTTTTCTCAGTAAGAAACTTGGAAACTGAGGCCAAAATGTTATGCGTGTCGGTGACAGGAATTCAGATCAGGAGCATGAGTCACGGGGACTGGAGATGCCCCTGGAAATGAGATGCCCTCTGTCACGTGTGAGCGTTGCATCGGCTGGGCCTGTAGTCAGCGCACAGACCTTCTAACGGCTGCAGTTCTGCCTGCTCACAGGCTCTGGTGAACGGGGAGCCCCTGGTGCCCCAAGACCTCATGCTGCACAGAAACAGTGACAGCGCCTAAGGGGTATTTTAGGAGAGCCGGACAAGACTTCGCGACTAAACAACAGCCACCAGGGAATGTGCGAACCGTAGACTCGGGTCACGTGGCATGGCGGTGCGTTCTTACGTGCACTCAGGCACACAGACGAAGCTCAGTGCCCACTTCAGCTGAGTGCCGGCTCCCTCCCTGCCACGCATGGGCAGGTGGATGCCACTGACAGAGCCACATGGTGAGAATTCCAGGCACCCCTGTTTTCATGTGATAAAGGTGTCCCCTCGGAGCTCAGGATGCCGTGCGTGTCCTAGCCGCTCCGCCGCGTCCTACGGCACGGCTGTCAGCGTGTGGCTGTCTCAAGCCCAGGTTCATAGCCATACGGGTCGGGTCAAACGTCAGCTTTTCCTTCCCTAAGGGCCTGCAGCACGCTCAGTGCCAAATGCTCGCCTTCGAGGGTGGAGATGCATTTTACATTTGAGGCAGCTTCGGAAGCTCGTTCTGCTTCAGAAGGGTGACTTCTCCTGTCCTCAGTGCTGGGCTGTTAGACTTCCTGCTTCTCTTTTCCTGTAGGTGTAAAGGAATCAATTAACATATGGTTCTCTCCTAATTACTTGATTCTAATTAATCGTCTCTGTGTGTCTGAGCACTCCGTCTTTCACGTTTGAAGGAATGACAATGGAAACAAATGAGATTGGTGTTTTGGGTTTAAAGTGCTCCTCGATGCTGGGAGAATTCAGAAGTACCCTAGCAGTGCCCGTCATCATGGGGCAGTCTCTGATTTGTCTGGGCTTCTGTGTTTAGAAGAGGCACTGAGTTGGTTCATGTGTAGGACTGCCCAAGTCAGTCATGGAACTCACCAGGCTTGTGTGGCTATCGAGTTTTGGAAATGTGTCTACTTCAAGTTGAGATGGGCTCTAACTAGGAGATACACTCCAGATTTCAAAAACTTTAATAGGAAAAAAAAAAAAGAACATAAAAACATCTCTTGAAGAGTGTTTGCATTTATTACATGTTGTACGAATGGTACTTTGGATGTGTTGAGTGAAATACATCATTGAAATTAACTTCTCCTGTTTCTTTTTTATATTTTTAATGTGGCTCCTAGAACATTTGTAATTATGTCTGGTTGGCATTATTTCTGTTGGTCAGGGCTGGTCTAGATAGTTCAGATTATTGTGTAATTCAAGTGAGAATACATACTCTTTAAAAATGATGTCAAGTCATCCAGGGGCTTGTTCACACTTCTCATTGCCCACTGCCTAGTGAAGCTTCCATGATGCAGTAATTTACTTCAGTCTCCTTTCAGCGCTCAGGTCATGATGCTATTTGAAGAGTCATGGTGTTTTACATAAGACTTCCGGGAATTTTCTGATGCACAAAGAACATAACTGGCTGTTAACTTTAGCTTGATTGTCTTGCTGTCCAAGAGCCCTGACAGTGAATGGCTCAGTTGTGAGTGTGACTGTGTGAGCCACGCATCTGTTTATTGTAGGCAACAAGTGATGTCTTTGCTCTATGAAAACAAAAAGTTCAGTTGTTGATATATTGATTGGAATCACATTTTGAACACATATTTAGAACTAGGGTAAAATTAGCCAAGTTTAAAAAAATGCAGAAAACCTCACATTAGAAAAGACAGCTAAATAAAGATCAGAGAAATATTAACGTGGCAAGAAGAAACTGTTAAGGGAACCACGATGGCCATTTATAAAATCAGTGAGTACAACATGTGATGTAGTAACACCAGCAGAGCTCTGTAATGGCCTCATTGTAAGACGCTAGCTCCCTTTAAGTGTCTTCCTTCCAGATGCCTCAGAACTATTTCTGTAAGTTCCTCCAGGGTTTCCAGATTTAGCAAGTGAAAATACAGGATGCCCTGTTCAATGCGACTATCAGATAAACAATGGAATTTTTAGTACAAATATGTCCTATGTCATATTTGGGTTTTGCGTATACTCAGAATGACTTGTTAATCTGAAATGAAGAGTGTTGAGGACCCGTCCCTGCCCCAGTTTCGCACCCTGGCCTCCTGCATCTTGGGGCTCCCCTCTGCCGCCTCATCCACCTCGCCCCTCGGGTGGGCTCCTCTCAGGGCGCAGATGTGGATGCTCCCTTGGGAGGGGCTGGAAGGCTATGGAAAGCTAGTCGTGACTTCTAAAGGTGTCCGGGTCCCAAACCCTGAAATCTGTGAACCTGATGCTTTTCAGGGTAAAAGCGACTTTGCAGGATAAAAGCGACTTTGCAGGATGTGACTGAGTTACAAATACTGCCGGGGGGAAATTCCCCTGATTCACCATGTGGGCCCAGGATGCTCCCAAGGGTCCTTATAAGAGGGAGACAAGAAGGTCAGAGTCTGAGAAAAAGATGCAAGGAGAGAGTATAGGCTGGAATAGTGCACCCACGGGCCAAGGAATGCAGAAGCCTCTAGATGGAAGAAAAGGCAAGGTCACTGATTCTCCTTGGAGCCCCCAGAAGCAACCCCAGCCTTGATTTTAGTCCCCTGAAACCCGCCATGGACTTCTGACCCCCAGAACTGCAGGAAAGACTGTTATTTTAAGTCACTAGGTAGGTGGTAATTAACCACAACAGCAGCAGGAAACTAATACAAAGGCTGAGCTTGGCCTTCCCATCGGCTCATCTGGGTCCTGCAGCCCAGCGGAGACCAGGTTGCAGCATCTAGAAGAATATTAATGATGGATCTGGGATCACAGAAGACAGGCAGAATCACACACAACCTCTGAAGAGGGTCTTCTCCCAGCCCCCTCATCCCTGGGTTCATGGCCCTCTTCTGTCTCCCCATAAGTGCACCCTCAAGACTAGCCTCAGACCCCAAGGCTCTGAGGATGTGTTCCCCTGAACTCTAAGAAGAACTTCATCAGCTTTGATTTCTTTAGGATTATCGGTTTGCTCCACCTGCAGCCACAGAACATGAGCACGTTTCTCCAAACCGGTCTTCAATCCCACCTGCGTCCAGGCTGGGTTGGGCCAAGGGGAGGGATATCCTTTCAAGTCCCCCCTCTTGGTCTGGACTTGACTTGGGGCTAGATGGGCCCATGTGTCTTTCTTGTAGCTTCAATGCCCCATCCACGCTGGCCTAAACCTGCAGTGAGGACACACACCCAGAGTTCTGTAAAGACACACAAGAAAGTGGGCTAAGGGCAGATCTAATCTTCACTTAAGAAAGAAGCCCTTCTCCATCTCTGATACCCTGAAGAGTGGGCAGCTCTGTCCACAAAAACAGCAAAGGTGCATTCATGGTACCCAGTGCCACGTTTTCTCAAAGCTCTCTTCTTTCCTATAGGGTCTCTTTGCCTTGCAGATACTGATGACTTTGACTAGTTTCCCCAGAGCCAACCAACAGACACCATCAAAATGTAAGTTCAAGCATCTCCTGCTCAGGAAAAAAAAAAAAAAAAAAAAACTGCTTACAAATGTATATGAGTTTTTCCAGTTCCTCTTCACTTGGATCTAAAACAACCCTAGTGACCATCTTGCCTCGTTATGCAGCTTCTGCATGAAATGGACTTGGTCACTGTCTCCTAGACCCTAGTGTGAGGAATCATCCAGAAACTCAGAGTAAGCAGTTTTGGCATCTATAAGCATCAGCAGTGCAGGGGACCTCAGCCTGAGTTGCCATCTACACTGGCGGTTAGCTATCAGTATCACTACTCTAGCAGGAGAGTTTTCCTAATATTTTCTCTTTCTTTCAGCCATGTCTAATTTCTTGCTCAATTGAAAAATATTCCTTTCTAGCAAGGCTACCTGTATAATGTATGTTATGCAGAGTTAGTGCTCTGAAAACACATTTTAAATGGATGACAGTTGAGAGAAAAGCAGGAAAAGGACTCAGCATATTTTAAGACTCCAGTTTGTGATTCAGGGAGAGGGTGTGGAGCCCACAGAGCCTTGCGGATTTTCAGCCCCGAGCGAGGACACCAGAAGCTGCTCTCAGCCCCGTTCCCTGCAGACTTTCCATCAGTTTGGGGGATATAGGAAGTCTGACCGTCTGTGAGTCCACACTGAGAAAGTGAGAGGAGAAAACACCCAACTGACAATTGAGAACTGGTTCATCTAGAGTCTTTTATGTGCTTTGCTGAAGGTAAAGCTTTTCCTGGTAGGGAAGTGGAGGGGGAAGCTGCATTGCAAGTCATAAATCTCTCAAGTTGGAAAAAAATTGTGGAAACAAGTTTCCAGGGAAAAATGCTTTCTTTTAAAAAAATTAATGGTAATGTCAAAAGAAGAGACTTGAAGGCAGGGCATCTCCAAGTGCCATGCAGAGGTCCACCCGTGTTCCCTCATCCAGGCTGCCAGGTTCAGCTAAGTCCCTGGGGGCACTTAGTTTCTGGCCCATGCCATCCTGAGTGGGTAACTCTGTCCCGCCCCTGATCCCACACACAAGGCATTTGTGTGGGCAGTGGACTTGGAGGACTGTTGGTGGTGATGGAGCTGTTGGTAACTCGCACTAAATTTTAAATATCCTGTCCTCCAAAGCCCCTGGGGATCCTCTGCGTCAAGCCTCCCTCCTTCTTCCCTCCTCTCTTCTCTCCTTGACCTCTGCATCCAAAGCATCATCAACCTGTCTTCTACTGACCTGCTTCAAGCCAACTTGAATGGCGGAGCCTCTCTTTAAACCCCATGAACAGATTATTGAGATATTTTCCAAAATATAGCCAGCATCCTCCCTAAAAGAATGTTGGTCTTTTCATTAAAATGATTTAGGGAAAAAAAACACACCTTACTCCATAAAGATAGCATATGGGCCATGTGCTCAGTCATGTCCGACTCTTTACGACCCCATGGACTGTACCCCTCCAGACTCCTCTGTCCATGGGATTTTCCAGGCAAGAATACTGGAGTGGGTGGCCATTTCCTTCTCCATGAGATCTTCCTGACCCAGGAATCAAACCCAAGTCTCCTGTGTCTCCTGCATTGCAGGCGGATTCTTTACCCGCTGAGCCTGCCCTTTAAGATTATATGCATTTTTGCAACATGTATGAAAACTCAGCCTTGCGTTAGCTTAATAACAAATTCACGTTTTTCTATCATTAAAATAACGAATGAAGAAGATTCCATGAGAAAGTGCAGTCGTGCACAGGATTATCTTATTATCTTCATTAAATATTTCCTGAGAAAGTGATAATTATGGTAGTCAAACTGTCAAAACCAAAATGAGTCACAAGACAAATATTGTAGTTAAACCCTCTAGTCCTCCAGGGTAGGCATTTGCCTACAAAATAGAGGTTTCTTAGTTCCTCTAATTAACAGAGAAGAGTTTTCTCAGAGGTGATAGAAATATGATCTCTTACCAAGATATTCCACTTAAGAAAACTTGCAAATTGTGGATTTATACTATATATGGTCATGTGATGTCATTTTCTAAAAGGGAGTTAGAGACCCACTTCAGACAGCACATAATTGGCAGTCAGGATATGCTATGTCAAGAATTTGTGAACATATTTATGTGAGTATGTGCCAGTGACATATGCATGTTATAAATTTTAGTCAGTTCAATGACTCTACATGGCAACCTTTAGTTGAAGATTTTCATGGGAAATTCTACTCGTCCTTTTTCTAAATAGGAAAAAGTTTCTAAAGATGCCTTCAGAGGCTGGCTTACAGAGAGAAAACTAACTTGTATCATTTTTCATGGGGTTTTCCTGGTGGCTCATATGGTAAAGAATTCACCTGCAATGCAGGAGACCTGGGTTAAATTCCTGGATTGGGAAAATGCCGTGGAGAAGGGAGTGGCTACTCACTTCAGTATTCTTGCTTGGAGAATTCCATGGACAGAGGTTATAGTCCATGGGGTTGCAAAGAGTTGGACACTACTGAGAAACGAAGTGACAGAGAGAAATTGAACTTGTATCATCTTTTGTAGCAAATATGTGACTTTTCCCAGTAGAGCAATGTTCCTACTTTCAGGTCTTCTATTTCCACTCTATAGATGAATCCGTCTCCCCTCCTGGCCATGCAAACAGTGCACCTCCAAGCTTTCAGGGAACTGAGAAATCAGAAGGCACAGCTTTGCAGGTACTTCACTCACTGCCAATTAAATATTCAAGCAGCATTTTTTCTTCTTGGGCATTTTGTAGTTCACAAACGTAAACCCTTACTTAACATTGTTCCATTATTCCATAGGAATTGGATTATTATTCTTTCATGAAATTTCAAAATTAGTGTTGTAGTTGACAGCTAAGCACGTCTAGGTTCAAAATAGAAACTTCAAGTTTAAGAAAAATTTCTGAAAAGTTTAAGGGGATGCAAATATCAGAAGGCAATAAGTTTCATTTTAAAGGAAGTATTGAATCCACCCCAGGGGAATTTATTTTAATAAATGAATTTATCACAACAGATAAGTATTGCATGCTGCAATGAGATAGTGCTGTGTGGCATTCATCAATGACCAAGACCCAGTCTGCTCTCTGATGGCATGTATGACCTACTAAAGAGAATGGGCTTGTATACTCATGGTTCTAATAGAGGCAGCAGAAAGGCAGGATCCAGAAAGTTTCCCTGGCAGGTGGATTGGAGCTGGGCCTCCAGTGATTCGGCTGAGTAGGGATGGGAGTTAGGGAAGGACGCTCCAGGAAGGGGAACCTAGGTGAGCAAAGCCCCAGAGCACATGCTTGGATGGTGTTCAAGCCTGAGACCCTGGGAACTGGGTGATTTATCAAAGTCATAAAGAGATGGCATAGGGGGTTGGAAGGAGCTCGTTTAAAGTGATGGAATTCTCTTCCCATAACATGAGACATGGGGTTAGATTTCCTGCCTGGACTCTTGACATCTTTTTGGTGCTCCTTTCGGAAAGAGGGGTCAGGGTTGAGCGCTTCTATGTGAAGTGAGGCTTTCGGGGTCAGGCTTGCAGCAACTAGGCTGAGTATTAATTATTCCAAAGAGTGGGGCTTTTGTTTTCTGAGGGATCATGCTCATGATGGTGTTGAACAGGCTTTATGACCACATTCAGGATTGCATTCACATGTAATGTCGTGCAAATCGACAGTCTGATGCAAGAAGGGCCAACAAGTGCTGGTAAAGCAAAGTGGAGGGAGGTCGGGAGGAAAGAGGTAAGTGGCGCCAAGTGTGTACTTGGCATTACAGCAGGGGTGACGCCACGGGCCGAGTAAATCCATTTACATTTCTGATAAATAACGGCTGCTGTTGTCATCGTGCAGGGATATCAGGTTCCCTTCATGCTCCATCCTTCTCACAAAGAATCCATTAGTCTTGCATGAATCTTCAATTATCCTGTTACACAGTCTGCAGAAAGCAGAGTTATTTTAGTTGATGGAAAAAATCTCCTTTTTACTCTCCTAACTGCTTAAACAGGGATCAGACTCTCAAACATTAATAATCTTTTCTCACATCACACAAAATATTAAGGGAACAGTTCCATGGATTTTCTGTACAATCAATACTTTGATGCCTATGTGCAGAATCCATCCTTGTCCATTTGCTCATTCAGAGAACTTCTGCAGGGCACCTAGTATGTGCCAGGAACTGGGATAAATCCTGGAGACTTTTGTCCACGTGACAAGGGACCCATCTACTTTGTTCAGGAGATTTGACACATTAGGGCTATTGCATATCAACCCCAACAGGAAGAACATTATTAATAACACTGTCGTGAAGTTGCTTCTACTGATAATGAGCTGTCAAAGAGTTTAGACTTTTTTATGTTTAATTTTTTTAATAAAAAAAGAATTACAAAATTATAGAAAAGTTGCAATGGGAATATAAAGAATGGTTTTCTTTGCTGAAAAGTGAATATATTGTTAATCCTCAGATTTGAAAAGATTTTACTGAAAAATAAAATTTTGATTGATCTTACTGATAAAGATTTATGTTAAATTTTTATGTAAAAGGTTATCCAAAAGAATGCAATAGCACATGAAAGATACGTTAAGAACAAGTGAGATTTGGGAATTCCCTGGTGATCCAGGGGTTAGGACTCTGCTCTGACTGCCAGGCCCTGAATTCTATTCCTGGTCTGGGAACTAAGATCTTGCCACCAATGTGGCATGCCCCCAAACAAAACAAAACTGGTAAGTGAAATTCATTCTAGAGTGCAAGGATGTCTGTTAGTAGGAAATATATTTATACACCATACTACGGACAGCAAGATCAAACCTGTCAATCCTAAAAGAAATCAGTCCTGAATATTCTTTGGAAGGACTGATGCTGATGCTGAAGCTTCAGTACTTTGGCCACCTGATGCAGAGAACTGACTCATTGGAAAAGACTCTGATGCTGGGAAAGATTGAGGGCAGGATAAGGGGCCGACAGATGATGAGATGGTTGGATGGCATCATTGACACAATAGACATGAGTTTGAGCAAACTCTGGGTGATGGTGGAGGATAGGGAAGCCTGGTGTGCTGCAGTCTGTGGGGTCACAAACATGACTTCTCGACTGAACAACAACAACAATGAATGGAGCTAAAGGGATAAATCATACGATCACCTCCACAGATACAGAAGAGGCTCTTGACACAATTCCATATAAATATTAGACTGCTACAGGTGTTATTCCAAAGTACCACAGACTTGTGGGCAAGGACAACAGAAACATATCTTCTGACAGGTCTGGAGGCTGGGAAGGCCAAGATCAAGGTGGTTTCTTTTGTGGCTTCTCTCCTCGGGTTGCATGTAGTCTCCTCCTCGCTGCCTCACCTGGTCTTTCCTATGTGTGCACTTGCTCCTAGAGCCCCTTAGTGGGTCTGAATTCCCTCTTATAAGGACAGCAGTCAGAACAGAGTAAGGCCCACCCTACTGGCTTCATTTTAACTTAATTACCCCATTAACAGCCTTTTCTCCAAATACAGTCACACTCTGAGTACTGGAGTTAGGACTTCAGTCCCTAACAATACCCATTCATTTTATAAACACTTAGTAATATAGGAACTGATGGGTACTGCCAAAACATGACAAATATATATGCTTCAGACCAAAGTTAGCTTTTTACTTAATTGCAAAGCACTTGGGGCTTTGCTGTCAAGGTCTGGAACAAGAACTAACGGCCACTAATGTCTCTATTACTGCTAAATATTGTGTTGTTAGCCAATAAAATCAGACAAAACATTTACAGAGTAGATGTTAGAAAATAATATAAGTACATTTCTATTTATAGATAATATGACTATGTAGCAATGCAAAGAATTGGTGGGAAACTACTATATAATAGTAAGGAAATTTAGTAAGTTAAGTTATAAAAGCCACACACAAATCAATGGGGGTTTAGTTGTATCTGACTCTTTTGCAGCCCTATGAACTGTAGCTGACCAGGCTCCTCTGTCCCTGGGATTTCCCAGGCAAGAACGTTGGAGTGGGTTGCCATTTCCTTCTCCAGAGGATCTTGCTGACCCAGCGATTGAACCCGAGTCTCCTGCCTTGTAGATAGACTCTTTACAACTGAGTCACCAGGGAAGCTCACACAAATCAATAGTTGTCATAAATATAAGCAAGAACCAGTTAGAAAACTTACTGGGAGAGAGGCCTGCACTTATAACAGAAAGAAAATGAAATACTTAGAGATAAACTTACATAGAAATGTCTAAAACATTATGGAAACCTTTAGCACCCTGGAAGACACAAAAAAGGTCATGAACAGCAAAAAAAATGTGCCATGTTTGAATAGAAAAACTCATTTTCACAAATATCTTTGTGAATGTCAGTTCACAAAGAAATGTGAGTTCTTCACAGGACAATTTATAAATTAAAGTTTATGTTGAAGAACAAATGAGGAAGAGTCACAAGGAAAACCTAGAGGAAGAAGAACCAATTTAAACATTAAGTTAAACGTACTATAAAAACCCTAGAATTAGAAAATTAAAACACTCCAGACAGGCTCTGTAACTAGAATACCATGGAACTGGTCCTTGCATAGACAGACCAATGAACAGAGTTGAAAAATCTGGAAATAGACCCAACTGCACATGGAAATTTAGTACTTAATGAAGATGGATCTCAAACCATTGAGGAAATAGCAATGACATGTCCCTTCAGAGGAGGTGACAGTTGCAGGGTGTTCTGGGCTGGAGACCATTCTCCCCCAAACTGACGTCCTTCCCAGAACCTCGGAATATGGTATGATTTGGAAGTGGGATCACTGAAGATGCCACTGGTTCAGATGAGACTGTGCTGGAGTAGGGTGGCCCTTAATCCAACATGACTGATGTGCTTGTAGGAAGAGATGGGGAGAGAAACATGGCAAGATGAGTGGTGATGGAGGCAGAGATTGGAGTGCTGTGTCTACACGCCAAGGGAGGCCTCAGTCCAGTTCAGTTCAGTCGCTCAGTCATGTCTGACTCTTTGTGACCCCATGGACTGCAGCATGCCAGGCTTCCCTGTCCATCACCAACTCCCAGAACTTGCTCAAACTCATGTCCATCGAGTCGGTGATGCCATCCAACCATCTCCTCCTCTGTTGTCCCCTTCTCCTCCCAACTTCAACCTTTCCCAGCATCAGGTTTTTTTCCAATGAGTCAGCTCTTTGCATCAGGTGGCCAAAGTATTGGAGTTTCAGCTGCAGCATCAGTCCTTCCAGTGAATATTCAGGACTAATTTCCTTTAGGATTAACAGGTTTGATATCCTTGTAGTCCAAAGGACTCTCGAGTCTTCTCCAACATCACAGTTCAAAAGCATCAATTCTTCGGTGCTCAGCTTCCTTTATAGTCCAACTCTCACATCCATACTTAACTACTGGAAAAAACATAGCTTTGACTAGACAGACCTTTGTCAGCAAAGTAATGTCTCTGCTTTTTTTTTTTTTTCCACATGAAAATTATAGTAGCTTTATTCATAACCACCCAAATTGGAAGCATTCATGATAGGCTTCAATAAGTGAATGGCTAAAAAGACTGTGGCATTTACATACGACAGAACATTATTCAGCCACAAAATGATATAAGCTAATCAAGCCACAAAACAACACAGAAAGTGAAAGCAAAGTCACTCAGCTGTGTCTGACTCTTTGCAACCCCATGGACTATAGCTGACCAGGCTTCTCCATCCATGAGATTTTTCCATGCAAGAATACTGGAGTGGGTTGTCTCTGCTTTTTAATATGCTGTCTAGGTTGGTCATAGCTTTTCTTCCAGGGAGGAAGCGTCTTTTAATTTCATGGCTGCAGTCACCATCTGCAGTGATTTTGGAGCCCCCCAAAATAAAGTCTCTCACTGTTTCCATTGTTTCCTTATCAAAGGGAGGCCTGGGATGGTGGTTAACACCAGACGGACAGACTCCGCTAGAAGCTTCAGAGGGAACACAGCCCTGCCAACACTTTGACTTCACATTCATAGTCTCCAGTACTATGAGAGAAAAAATGTCAGTTTTCTTTTTACTTTTTTTTTAAAATTGGAGTCTAAGTGTTGCAATGATGTGTTAGTCTCTGCTATACAGCGGAGTGAGACAGCCACACGTGCGCCTGTATCTCCTCTTCCTCGGATTTCCTTCCCGTCTGGGTCACACAGAGCGCTGAGCAGAGCGCCCTGTGCTGTCCAGTAGGTTCTCATTAGTCAGCTGTTTTATACACAATAGTATATACATGTCAGTCCCAATCTTCCAGCTCATCCCAGCCACCCCATGTCCCCCTTGGTGTCCACATGTTTGTTCTCTGCATCTGTATCTCTATTTCTGCTTTGCAAATAGCTTCATCTGTACTGTTTTTGTAGATCCCACATATATTCATTAATACATGATATTTGCTTTTCTCTGTCTTCACTCTGTATGGCAGTCTCTGGACTTAGGGAGTCAAACATCTGTTGTTCTAAGCCACCCAGTCTGCGGTCCTTTGTTAACAGCAGCCTCGGAACGCTCATACATGGGGCATCAAAACAGAGAGGCTGCTCAGCAGGAGATGGGATCTGCCCGCCTGTGAGGACTCCATGCTGGGGTGCTTAGGGGCATACATCCTTTGCTCTGATCCCCTCCCCTTCCTCCGAGCTCCGATCTGAGCTCCCCGGGGTGGTGGGCACTCATCCGACGTGGCCACGGTGCCCTTGAAATTGGCCAGTCTGAATTGGGGTGTGCTGTGTCACACACACACACTGGATTGCAAAGGTTTGGTGAGGAAAGGGATTGTAAAACTCGTCACAAATAAATATCTTTTCATATTGATCACAAGTTGACATGGGAATGTTTCAGATATATTGAATCAAATAATATACATTATTAAAAGGAGCTTCACCTTTTTTCATTTTACTTTTTAAAATGTGGCTACTAGAAAATTTTGAATGAAGCACGAGGCTCACACCAGTGGCTTGCATCTTATTTTAGTTAAATAGCACTGCTGAAAGAGCCAGAGGGCAAGACATCCTACTGAGAGGGTCCATCACGTCAGCTTCCTGGGCCCAGAACAGGGGGCCAAGGGAGGAGGGTGGATCCAAACAGACAAGCAAAAGATATCGCACAAGCACCCACTGTGTGCTAGGCATGATTCTGTGCAAGCACCTGCTATGTGCTAGAAATGACTGTGGAGGCTGGGCATAAAGCAGTGAAAATCCAGGTGAAAGATGGCAGAGCCTTAGGATGGTAGCAGAAGAAATGGAAAGAAGAGGAGGGATTCAAAAAGTGTCTTGGAGACAGAATTAACAGAACTTATGGACTGGACAGGGGCAGAGGGAGGAGCCAGGTTTGCAGACGGAGAAGTGCGTGAACAGTGATGTCATTTCCTGAGACATGAGCAGCTACAAGATGCAACTTTGGTGTGGGAGAGGGAAGATGGTTTCCATGTTGGAAATAATGAATTTATTTGGCTGAATGTATGGAAGTAGAGATGAGGGGGAATCAGAAGAGATTCTGATTTGGGAATTATCAGCAACAAATCATCGCACTTAAATATTCTTGACATTAGTTGTTTGAGACACCGACTATGACTCCAAGTTGCCCTGTTTGCCTTCCCAGTTGAAGAAACACTTTCAATAACCATAAAACTTCACTGTTCAAAGACATTCTGAGGGAATTATTTCTGTAATCACAAAATAATATGTATATATTTATCATTATATAATTATCTGTAATAACACCTCACAAATCTTAGCAATAGGAGTCTGAAGGGTTCAAATTTGTACCGTAACACATTGTCCTAAATCTGGGCACTGGAAAATTATGGGCCAAAATTGCAATGGATGCTAATAGGCATCTCATTATATAGCCGACCAAATAGCTCACAAGAAATTAAAGTGATAATGATGAAGTCAAGCTAATAAAGATTTCTAATTAAAATGGAATAATAGCAGCAAGCCCAAATCACAACAACTCAAGGCAGCATTGACGATGTGTTAATGACTAAGCATTATCCTTGAAAATTCCAAATGCTTATTTGCGCAGAAGTAGGAGAGAAGCAATACTGTCTGGCAGAACCCTCAGTAAATTCTTATATGGGTCTGACTTTAGTTTAAGAACTCCAAATTTAGAAACACATTTCATGGGTAACTCTTAGTCTCATAAAAATAATAGACTTTGGAACTGCATGCCATTTGTCCATTAGAAAAAAAAAAGCAATTTGTACAAAAGTATTTGCACAGAAGTGGTTTTTTTTGTTTGTTTTTGTTTTTTCTTTCTTTTTTAAAAAAATTAACTTGTTTTAATTGGAGGCTAATTACAATATTGTGGTGGTTTTTGCCATGCATTGACATGAATCGGCCATGGGTGTACATGTGTTCCCCACCCTGAACCCCCCTCCCACCTCCCTCTCCATCCCATCCCTCAGGGTTGTCCCAGTGCACCGGCCCTGAGCACCCTGGCTCATGCATCGAACCTGGACTGGTGATCTATTTCACATATGGTAATATACATTGCCATATGCTATTCAATGCTATTCTCTCAAATCATCCCACCCTTTCCTTCTCCCACAGAGTCCAGAAGTCTGTTCTTTATATCTGTGTCTTTTCTGCTGTCTTGCATATAGGGTCATTGTCACCATCTTTCTGAATTCCATATATATGCATTAATAATACTGGTGTTTTCTTTCTGACTTACTTCACTCTGTATAATAGGCTCCAGTTTCATCCACCTCATTAGAACAGATTCAAAGGCATTCTTTTTAATAGCTGAGTAATATTCCATTGTGGATATGTACCATAGCCTTCTTATCCATTCATCTGCCGATGGACATCTAGGTTGCTTCCATGTCCTAGCTATTGTAAACAGTGCATGGAAGTATTTTTATCGGGGGGCTCCTGGTGCTTTTTTGTGTATGGGGGGACTTTTGTTGTATTGATCTGTGTAGGGTGTGGGCAAGAGAAGGGAAGAAAGCTAGACTGATTATATGAGAAAACAGGAGAGGTACTTTGGGTGTGCATGCTTAGTTGCTCAGTTGTGTCTGACTCTTCACAACCCTTTGGACAGCAGCCCACCAGGCTCCTCTGTCCATTGGATTTCCCAGGCATCAATACTGGAGTGGGTTGCTGTGCCCTCTTCCAGGGGATCTTCCTAACCCAGTGATCAAATCCATGTCTCTCATGTCTCCTGCATTACAGGTGGATTCTTTACCCACTGAGCCATTGGAGCTTCCCACCTGGGGAGAAAAGATGGATCCTGGAAGCCAAAAAGCCAAGACCACTTTTTCCGGAAGTGGGAGTAGGAGGAAGGATGCTGAGGAAGAATTGAGGAGAAAAGAGAGATTTGGGGAGGGGGCTGCCTGGAGTGGGACTTTGACACAATTTGCTCCAGCTCAGAGAGCGTCAGGCAATGTCATCTCTCTTTGGTACTAACAACCTAAACGACTTTTCAAGTGTGGGCTGTTGGTCCGGGGGAGATCTCACAGCCTCACGGGGACAGGCTGAGATGCCCTGCTGCGGGTGGTGGTTGGAAGCCTGAGAGCTGATGAGACTGCTCAGGGTGGGGACATAGCACAGGAATCCTCCGGTCGGCAGATCCTCCATCCGTGGGCCCTTGAGGACCACTGTCCAAGAGGACAGCTCTTGAAAGGTTTCCTCTTGACAAATATCATTGCTCTCTCCATGAAGCAATCAAAGTCCTTCCACATGTAATGAGTATCCTACACTGACTCAGAAAAGTGAAGCCCGCTGTTCATGAGGTCTGCAGGGCTGGGCGTTTGTCTGCAGGGCCTCCCATCATCCAGGCACTCAGCTTCTTCTGTCTCCTTCGCTGTTGGGGAACGAGGTCTCCATCGGAGTCTTGTAACCAAGGTAAGAATCAGCGTGTATGCAGATAGGGTGACATCAGTGTTGACTGGGTGACACATGGCATGGCCACTGCATCTCAAACACTCTTTTTTTAAAAAAAATTAATTTATTTTAATTGGAGGCTAATTACTTTACAGTATTGTAGTGGTTTTTGCCATACGTTGACATGAATCAGCCATGGATGTACATGTGTTCCCCATCCTGAACCTCCCTCCCACCCCCTTCCCCATCCCATCCCTCAGAGTCATCCTGACTGAGAACCTTGGGGAACTTCTGTTTATGTGGGGTTTTGTTAGCATTAACATCAACTTTTGTTAATGTGTATTTCCCATATTGGAACTTAACTGAGACATTAAAAATGATTTATTAATTCATTTAAAAAGAAAGATAACAGGCCTATTACATGGTAACATAAATAACATATTAACTTTTTAAATTGAAATATAGTTGATTTACAATGTTGTGTTCATTTCTGCCCTGCAGCAAAGTGGTTCAGTTATACATATATATTCTTTTCCATTATGGTTTAGCACGGGATATTGAATGCAGTCCCCTGTGCTATACAGTAGGACCTTGTTTTTTATCCATTCTATATACACTAGTTTGCATCCGCTCACCACACTCTCCCAATCCTCCCCTCCCCCATTCCCACTCCTTCTTAGCAAGTGCCAATCTGTTCTCCGTGTCTGTATGTTTCTGTTTCATAGATAAGTTCATTTGTGTCGTGTTTTATTTTATTTTATTTTTTGGGCTGCACCTCGAGGCTTCAGAATCTTAGTTCCCCAACCAGAGATCAAACCCAGGCCTTGGCAGTGAAAACACCGATTCCTAACCGCTGGACCACAGGGGATTCCCTGCATCATGCTTTAGATTTCTCATATGAGTGATATTATACAGTATTTGTCTTTCTCTGTCTGGCTTACCTCACTTAACATGATAACCTCTAGGTTCATTCATGTTGCTGCAGTCATTCTTTGTTAATGACTGAGTAGTATTCCATTGTTTGTATATACCTGATCTTTTTTATCCATTTGTCTGTCAATGGATAGATTATTTCCAAGGCTAAAATTAAATAATTAAAATTTGTTAAATTTATTAAATATTAAATTTTATTTAGATAAAGTTAAATAAAAAAATATATTTTCCAAGAAAAACACAGTGAGAAGAGCAGCATTGTTGCACATTTTTATGTACCTCTTTAACATCTGGCTTACTAGAAGACAGCTACTTTTTTCTTATCTAATTCTTTATGGAATGGAATGTGTTTGGCTGAGGTATGTGAGAAACACCTGGCCTCACAGAAAGGTGGTTGGAGAAAGAGGATGACTCTGATGGTCTTTTCAGATAATTGTGGCTATTCTGCTTGTGTACCATGCCAAAGCTTGAGAGGGATAGTGTCCTCAAAAGTTAGTTGCAATGTGGAATATGGAATGATACCAGTGAACTTCTCATTCTCTGTTATAGTGAAATTTATTTTCCTATCCTTCTCTCCATGCATCACTCTGTAACACTATGCACTGGCCACTTGGGAACACTGGTTCACGGTGTGAGGCAGCCCTCCCGAATGTTGCTACACCTCATTAGACACTATCAAAAATCACATTGCTTGATATCATCTCTAATCACATCCGAGAAGTGTTTACATATCGGAAGGCTCTCCACCTTGTGGGAGCACATGCTAGTTTTCCAACATCTGACTTTCACCTGAAAGCTTGAAATTTTATCATCGGCAACAAATAATATCAGTTGTTTTCCTTGAAGTGACAGGCTGACTTCATTCACTCCGAGAAAATGTCGGCTAGTTACCCAAGTCTGAATAACCATTGTTTGTCAGAGGCTCATTCAAGGAGAAACAGAATTCTATGGAAAAAAATATTGTTTAGTTTAGCGCACAACTGAATGGGTGTTAGCAAACTGAGGGGTCCACAGACCCTAGGTGGTAACCTACTGATACAGCTGATCCTCATCATTCATGGACTCAGTATTTATGACTTCAGCTACTCACTAATTTATTTGTAGCCTCCAACCAATACTGCACATTTGTGGTCATTTGTGGACAAGCACGTGAATAAAGGAGCTTAAATTTCAGTGTGCAGGTTCCCAGCTGAAGTCAAACACGCTGACCCTCTGCCTCCTTGTCCAGTTTTCAGACCTTAAAGCAAGGTTCTTTATGAAGCTTATGTAGTATCACACTGCTAGCTCTAATTCTGTGCTTTTTGTTGGTGATTTTACTGCTTAAAATGACCCCACCTGTTGTACAAAAGTTATACCCACTGTTTCTGAGCACAGGAAGGCTGGGATGTGCCTCATGGAGAAAAGATACCTGTCACATGAGTTTTGTTTTGGCATGAGTTACAGTGCTGTTGACCACGCATTCATTGTTAATGAGTTAACAATTGTTGTTCAGTCACTAAGTCATGTCCACTCTTTGCGACCCCACAGATTGCAGCATGCCAGGCTTCACTGTCCTTCACTATCTGCCAGAGTTTGCTCAAACTCATGTCCATTCAGTCAGTGATGCCATCCAAACTTCTCATCCTCTGTTGCCCTCTTGTCCTCCTGCCCTCAATCTTTCCCAGCATCAGGGTCTTTTCCAATGAGTTGACTCTTTGCATCAGATGGCCAAAGTATTAGAGCTTCAGCTTCAAGCATCAGTCCTTCTAATGAACACTCAGGACTGATTTCCTTTAGGATTGACCAGTTGGATCTCCTTGCAGTCCAAGGGACTCTCAAGAGTCTTCTCCAATACCACAGTTCAAAAGCATCAATTCTTTGGCACTCAGCTGTCTTTATAGTCCAACTCTCACATCCATACATGACTACTGAAAAGATCATAGCTTTGACTAGATGGACCTTTGTTGACAAAAAGTCTCTGCTTTTTAATAAGCTGTTTAGGTTTGTCATAGCTTTTCTTCTAAGGAGCAAGCATCTTTTAATTTCATGGTTGCAGTCACCATCTGCAGTGATTTTGGAGCCCGAGAAAATAAAGTCTCTCACTGTTTCCATTGTTTCCCCATCTATTTGCCATGAAGTGATGGGACTGGATGCCATGATCTTCATTTTTTGAATGTTGAGTTTACGTATTGGATGTTTGAATGTTTAAGTTAGTATTTCACTCTCCTCTTTCACCTTCATCAAGAGGCTCTTTAGTTCCTCTTCACTTTGTGTCATGAGGGTGGTGTCTTCTGCATTTCTGAGGTTATTGATATTTCTCCCAGCAATCTTGATTCCAGCTTGAGTTTCATCCAGCCTGGCATTTTGCATGATGCACTCTGCATATAAGTTAAATAAGCAGGGTGACAGTGTACAGCCTTGATGTACTCCTTTCTCAATTTTGAACCAGTCTGTTGTTTCATGTCCAGTTCTAACTGTTGCTTCTTGTCCCGCATACAGGTTTCTCAGGAGGCAGGTAAGGTGTTTTGGTATTCCCATCTCTTTAAGAATTTTCCACAGTTTGTTGTGATCTACACAGTCATAGGACTGGAAAAGCTCAATTTTCATTCCAGTCCCAAAGAAGGACAATGCCAAAGATTGTTCAAACTACCACACAATTGCACTCATTTCACAGGCTAGCAAAGTATTGCTCAAAATCCTCTAAGTTAGCCTGCAACAGTATGTGAACCAAGAACTTCCAGATGTTCAAGCTGGATTTAGAAAAGGCAGAGGAACCAGAGATCAAATTGCCAACAACTGGCTTATGGAAAAAGTAACAGAATTCCAGAAAAACATCTGCTTCTGCTTCATCGACTACACTAAAGCCTTTGACTATATAGACCCCAACAAACTGGAAAATTCTTCAAGAGATCGAAATACCAGACCACCTTACCTGCCTCCTGAGAAACCTGTATGCATGTCAATAAGCAACAGTTAGAACTGGACATGGAAGAACAGACTGGTTTAAAATTGGGAAAGGAGCTTGTCAAGGCTGTATATTGTCACCCTGCTTATTTAACTTACATGCAGACTATATCATGTGAAATGCTGGATGAAGCACAAGCTGGAATCAAGACTGCTGGGAGAAATATCAATAACCTGAGATATGCAGACAGCACCACCGTTATGGCAGAAAGTGAAGAAGAACTAAAGAGCCTCTTGATGAAAGTGAAAGAGCAGAGTGAAAAAGCTGGCCTAAAACTCAACATTCAAAAAACGAAGATCATGGCATCCGGTCCCATCACTTCATGGTAAATAGATGGGGAAACAATGGAAACAGTGAGAGACTTTATTTTCTCGGGCTCCAAAATCACTGCAGATGGTGACAGTAGTCATGAAATTAAAAAATGCTTGGTCCTTGGAAAAAACTCTATGACAAACCTAGACAGCTTGTTAAAAAGTAGAGCTATTACTTTGCCAACAAAGGTCCATCTAGTCAAAGCTACGGTTTTTCCAGTAGTCATGTATGGATGTGAGTGTTGGACGACAAAGAAAGTTAAGCACAGAAGAATTGATACTTTTGAACTGTGGTATTGGAGAAGACTCTTGAGAGTCCTGTCGACTGCAAGGAGATTAAACCAGTCAATCCTAAAGGAAATCAGTCCTGAATATTCATTGGAAGGACTGATGTTGAAGCTGAAGCTCCAATACTTTGGCTACCTGATGAGATGAACTGACTCATTGGAAAAGACCCTGATTCTGGGAAAGACTGAAAGCAAGAGGAGAAGGGGACAGCAGAGGATGAGATGATTGGATGGCTTTACTGACTCAATGGACATGAGTTTGGCAAGCTCCAGGAGATGGTGAAGGACAGTGAAGCCTGGTGTGCTGCAGTCCATGGGGTCATAAAGAGTTGGACCCGACTGAGTGACTGAACAACAATAACACAGTAAAAGGCTTAAGGGTCATCAATGAAGCAGTAGTAGCTGTTTTTCTGGAACTCTCTCTTTTTCTATGATCCAGTGTATGGTGGCAATTTGATCTCTGCTTCCTCTGCCTTTTCTAAATCCAGCTTGAACATCTGGAATTTCTTGGTTCATGTACTGTTGAAACCTAGCTTGAAGGATTTTGAGCATTACCTTGCTAGCCTGTGAAATGAGTGCAATTGTGTGGTACTTTGACATTCTTTGGCATTGCCTTTCTTTGGAATTGGAATGAAAACTGACCTTTTCCAGTCCTGTGGCCACTGCTGAGCTTTCTAAACTTGCTGGCATATTGAGTGCAGCACTTTAACAACATCATCTTTTAGGCTTTGAAATAGCTCAGCTGTAATTCCATCACTTCCACTAACTTTGTTGGTAGAAATGCTTCTTAAGGTCCACTTGACTTCACACTCAAGGATGTCTGGCTCTAGGTGAGTGATCACACCATCGTGCTTATCTGGGTCATTGAGACCTTTTTTGTACAGTTCTTCTGTGTATTCTTGCCGCCTCTTGTTAATATCTCTGCTTCTGTTATGTCCATATCGTTTCTGTCCTTTATTGTGCCCGTCTTTGAACGAAATGTTCCCTTGTGCTCAGTCGCTCAGTCGTGTCCGACTCTTTGTGACCCCGTGGACTGACGTCCGCCAGGCTCCTGTGCCCATGGGGATTCTCCATGCAGGAAACTGGAGCTGGTTGTCATGCCATCCTCAGGAGATGCTCCCTTGGTATCTCTCATTTCCCTGAAGAGATCTCTAGTCTTTCCCATTCTATTGTTTCCTTCTATGTCTTTGCATTGTTCACTTAAGAACGCTTTATTATCTCTCCTTGCCATTCTTTGGAACTCTGCATTCAGATGAGTATGTCTTTCCTTTCCTCCTTTGGCTTTCCATTCTCTTCTTTTCTCAGCTGTTTGTAAGGCCTCCTCAGGCAGCCATCTTGCCTTGTGGTATTTCCTTTTCTTGGGGGTGATTTTGGGCCCTGCCTCCTGAACGGTGTTATGGATTTCCATCTGTGTTTCTTCAGGCACTCTGTCACTCAGATCTAATCCCTTGAATCTATTTGTCACTTCCACTGGAACTTATGTGATCTTATACATAAACTATATGTTAATACAAGGAAATCAAAATGCCCATTGTCTTCCATAGTCTCATCAAGTGAAGAACCTAAAACAAGGAGTGAGCTTGCAGCACTTTTGTGACAGTTGCCCCCAGGGGACTGCCTGGCCTATGCTAAACTCACTCGTACTATCCTGTTCATTTGGACAGTCTCTCAGGGCTTCCCTGGTGGCTCAGCTGGTAAAGAATCCACCTGCAATACAGGTGACCTGGGTTTGATCTCTGGGTTGGGAAGATCCCCTGGAGAAGGGAAAGGCTACCCACTCCAGTATTCTGGCCTGGAGGATTCCATGGACTGTACAGTCCATGGGTCGCAAAGAGCCAGACACAACTGAGTGACTTTCACTTCACTTCAGGAGGTAGGGTTCCTTCCTGCCGTTTCACAGATGAACAAACTAGAGAAGCCAAGTGTCCTGCCCTGTGTTACTTAACCAGCAAGTGGCTGAACCGGCCTCACAGCTTCTCTGTCTGTGTTCTCCCGCCGGACAGTGTTGCTTTTCTTCACAGTTGGGCGTTTTACCACATTTTTCAGCAGATCTGGAGAGGGCCCCCCAGAACCTTCGAGAACCCACTGCCTTGTCTGTGAGGCACCAGCTCTCAGAATGAGTGACACGGGGGAGCCAGGCCTGCACCCGAGAGTCATTCTTGTCGCGGCTCTAAGTGTTGGCGCAGGGTGTGCGTGCTCAGTCGTGTCGAGCTCTTTGCGACCCCGTGGAATGTAGCCTGCTAAGCTCCCCTGTCCAAGGATTCCCCAGGGCAAGGATACTGGAGTGGGTTGTCATTTCCTTCTTCAGGGGATGTTCCTGGGATCAAAGCCACATCTCTCAGGCCTCCCGTGCTGGCAGGCAGATTCTTTATCACTGAGCCACCTGGGAACGTCACGTGTTGATGGCTTTCTTTCAGTTTCAGATACTGTCTTCCTGTGGGCCTCCCGTCACCCACCCCACCCGTTGCATGGAGCTGCTTGGATTCCTTGGGGCAAGTGGATTCCTGCGAGGGCGCGATGCAGGAAAAAGCAATCACCACCAGAGGGCACTGCAACCCTTATGCGGTTCGTACCTCCAGGACGGATGGCCCCTCCACTTCCCCCGACGAGAAAGGTGATTGCTCTGAGATTTAGATTCTCTTTTGGCTCAGGCGTTACCTTGTGCGGATAAATCTCAGTGGTTGCGGTGTGTTATGTTATAGAATCCATATGTGCTCTGCTGGCATGTTGCAGTTGAAAGAAAACGACTCCCTTTAAGGCACTCCCTTTTCTCACTAAGTGCTGGTTCAGGATCACATTGGTTGCCTTTTCCCAAAGCACAGATGTATTCAGCTGCTCTCTTTAGAACCCACCATTCAATTGATTCTGACACTAAAATACAGTAAGTGGTGTTGGGGAGAGGAGAGTAGATTGCTTGGGATCTCAACCAAAATCCTAGGCTCCCCCCAACCCTTGTTGATTTCAGCAGAAGGCAGTGATTACATGTCAGTCAACTACTAAATCATCTAGTGCAGGATGGGGAATGCCAAAGATTTCTTTATGTAATGGGAATACTGTTACATCTGTATCAAGTTGCCCAAACGTGACTTATTTATTTAAGTTATTTTATCTTTTAATAAACTTAGTGCCTTTTATTTATTTATTTATTTTGGCTGTGTTGGGCTGTTTCAACATGTGAGATTTTCACCGGGTCACATGGATCATTCCTGTGGCTCACGGTCTCTGTCTGGTTCTGGCGAATGGGCCTAGTAGTTCAGCATGTAAGCCTAGTTGCTCCGCAGCATGTGGGACCTTACTTCCCTCACCGGGAATCAAACCCACATCCCCTGCACTGCAAGGCAGGTTCTTAACCCCCTGGACCATCAGGGACATTCTTATTTGTTTATTTTACACTGGTGTATGGTTGATTAACAATGTTGTGTTAGTTTCCAGCGTTCAGCAAAGTGATTCAGTTATGCAGGTATCTATTCCAAATGTGACTGATTTTAAGTTCTTCAGACCAAGTAGAGATGCTGATATTTAAAACTATAAAGTGATTCAAACATTATGAAGGGAAGCCATGAGATGAGTAACAGGCCAGTCCATTTGTAATTTAGTCCATTGGTTTTCACACTCTATGCATGAGCAGTGTCTTTGGGTAAGGAAATCATGTGGTAGAGACGGGGCACAAGAAGACTGGACTGCCCGTGGGGCATCATTATCCATCCAAGAGATAGATCATCCAAGAGCGCTCCGCAAATCCTTCTTGTGACTCTTGTTGTTCTTTGGTCTGTACAGGAGGGATTGCCCTGAACAGGGAATCTTCACTGCGTGCACTCTGTCTGGGCTCTGACACACGCTTTCCCGTGATAACCCTTGGACTGGCTCTCAGCAGATTGTATAGTAAATGTTCCCTTCCATAGCTCCCCCAGGTTTCAGCCAAGCTACTGGACCTCCACATGGAATGACCCCTCCTGCAGAGATTTGTGTTTTAATAAGCCATCAAGGATTTTAAAAAAAACTTACAAAATTCGTCCATTCTAATAAAAACAAGAAAATCACTTTCCTTATCACTCCCTCCTCATTAATTACATTCTCTGAATGTAATCACTGTTTTTAGTTTAGTGTGTATCTTTTCAGAACTATTTCTGTGCACATAGAAACATACAGACATCTATTATATGTTGGTAGACATCTTAATTTTTAAACAAAATTGTGTATATACTCTCCATAGTGGTCTTCCCCCAATAATTTAGCATGGATACCCTCCCAAGTGAGGACAGACAGGTACCTCATTCATTTTAGGTGCTGTGCAGAGTAGACAGGTACCTCATTCATTTTAGGTGCTGTGCAGAGTTCCATAGTGTGATGATGTCATAATTTACTGACCAGTTTTTACTGGTGGATTTTTAGGAGGTCTTCAATTTTGCTGTTACAAACCAGACTGTAGTGAACACCTTCTCACAAGTATCCTTGACTGCATGGAGTTGCTGTGCATTTTAATTGTTAGTAAGCATTACCACACAGCCCCATTTTATTTTCAAGGGAGGGATTTTGAAGAGGAAAAGTTTTAGTGCAGAGAAAGATGACTATGGAACAGTGAAGTTGGGGTTGCAGAGCTCTTGGTGAGAGAAGAGTGGTCTGGCTCACAAGAGAGGCAAACAGCAGCCTCTTAGTCTGTGCAGTCCTGGAGTTAGGGCATCTGGTCAACCATGGTGATGGACACTGTGGTGTGCTCCTTTTTTTATGCTAAAAATTACATATCCAGAGACTCATTATCTACCTCCTTGGTTGAAAAAGCGTTGATAGTAATGAAAACAGCTACAAAGATCCCCCTTCCCATGTTTATAGAACTCAAATTCTAAACAAGAGAGTGACAGCAGTGTGGGGAGGCTTGTTCACTCCACTGTTGTTAAAGAAATCAATTTATTTAGAGAAGAATATGGTTCTGTCTTTCTCTCTTGATGTGGCCTCTCTCTATTGCACACGCACACACACACACAAACTCTTGTTCTATTATTTCAAGTCAACCACGACACTTTCCAAGCCACATTTGGCTCTTGTGAATTTTTGCAGAACATGCATTCTACTTCTGTGAACAGCAATTTATGCTTTTCTTCTTTCAGTAAACAATCAGCCTCAAACATTGCCTCATACCTAATAAAAGATGGTACGTCTGATGGCATCAAGCCAAGCGGAAAAGCTGAATGGAGAGCAGTCAGTTTAAATCATATCTGGTAGACAGTAATTAATTAATGTGTCAGTGAAGCCATTTAGAGAGCAGTTACAAAGGGCCACGTAGTACTAAGTGCAAATGTACAGAGATGGTGAAGACGGTCTGTGTCTTCAGAGCTGACACACACACTATTAGGAGAAAGGACTGTTGCTCTTGGAAGGGTAGCTGAGTGTAGGCCTGTGAATGCTCACAGATGCTTCTGTAGACGGTGAGAGACCTCTCACTAGTCAAGGAGACTGAACTACAGGGGAGGGAAGGCACTGGTCCTCTGTCTAGAGTCAAGCCTGCTTGTTTGTGCTCATTCCTTCAGGCCATGCTGGGGTCCTGTAGGGATGTTAGCTGAGAACACAGCAGGCCCTCTTGGGGTACAACCTTAGAAACCTCTCTGGCCCTCAGGTCCACAGGTCCAGAGGGGTGTTTCAGACACCTGCCAACCCAAGGAGATGGGGCAACAGCCAGAGACCCCATTCCCCATGTCATGCTGAGTTTTCCCTTCTCTGTTGCCTCTCCTTTTGACCCCCTTTCCTGGGTCCTAAGCCAGATCTGAGCTTCTCTTATGGCCTGAAGCATTTGCCTTACATCAGAGAGTACATCTGCTTTTGCCCAGCAGCCCTCTTCTCTTGGAGATGAGAACTCGGTGTCACGGTCCTGAGAGCCTGTGCTGTTGGGTGATACCGCACATTCCTCTATCTGTGTGGTGTCCATCGGGGGCCCCCTTCCAGTACGCACTGGTCCATGCACTCCTGCTCAAGGGCTGCCATTGGGTGGAGTTTACCTTGGCTCCTACCAAAAAGTACTCCCAGTGCAGGGTCAGCTAGAACATGGACTAGGCCCCCACTGCCCGCCCCAGTGGGGTCAGGGCAGCTCTGTGTCTTAGAGCTCACAATGCATGAGAACCACCCAGCGAGGCCAAGGTCAAGTGGACACGCAGTGCATAATTGCTGGGTGGCCAGAGACTAGCAGGAGGCCTGACTAACCAGGAGGCCAAACTGCCTCCCGGTGAGCAGACCTGGTTCCCGGCTGGCTTTCCTCCGAGTGGTGTCCATCCACGTGTGACAAACACCAGGCCACCTGCATCCAGACTTCCCCAGGGCAGCTTGTTGAACATGCAGACTCCTGGGTACCACCTACAGGGCTTCTGGTTTAGTGGGTCTGATCTGGGGCAGGAATCTGGGTTTTTAACAACATTATTATTATAGGTGGTCTGAAGTAGGGTTGTCCTAGGATAATGAATGGCCAAAGGGCTGCTTATAACCCCTGGACACATTTTTTTTTGCCTCCTAAACTGTCCGAATCTATCAATCAATGTTAGTTACTCAGTCATGTCTGACTCTCTGCAACCCCATGGACTGTAGCCTGCCAGGCTCCTCTGTCCATGGAATTTTCCAGGCAAGAATACTGGAGTGGGTAGTGATTACCTTCTCCAGGGGGGATCTTCCCAACCCAAGGATCAAACCTGGGTGTCCTGCATTGCAGGCAGATTCTCTACCATCAGAGCCACCAGGGAAGCCCAGAATGTGTCCCAAAGCATAGAATAAAATTGGAATTAGTTCCCTTTAAGGTACCAGATTTTTTTTTTCCCTGGACAGAGTGGAGGAATGGAAACTGATCTGGCAGAGGAATGTCAGAGAGAAGCAGCCCAAGCGCCCAGCAGGGCTGGGAGACCCCAGGCTATGAGGGTGGTGGGGTGGGTAGTAGACTTTCTATGGGTAGAAAGTCTGTACCAAGCGGCTGGCCTCCTGTGCATCTAGGAAATTCATTCTCTAAAGAAACTTCTTGAGAGAGGAGCATCTGGGCTGCAGACGGCGGGGTGAAGTGCAGGGCTAGGCACGGAGGGTTTCGTGGAAGTCTGCACCCTGAGTCTGGACACCCAGCTCCGACCCCACCCTGTCTGGAATGTTGCAGCCAGATTGCATCCCCAGGTAGGACTGGAGGAGTCCACTCCAGGGACGCGGGCAGGACTCCGGAGAAATGAGCCTGGGTCCCCTGGGGTGAAGCTCACCAGTCTACAAGCACAACCCACAGGCAGTCTTTTTAGGTCTCCTCCTGGGTGTGAATGAACCTCCCAGGAAGGCCAGAACTTTGAGGGGGAAATCCTGCACTTGAAAGTGATAGAACAAAGCAGACAAAGGGAAGGGGAAAGATCCCAAGGAAATGCCACTGTGGGAATCAGGAAACAGTTTCAGAGTTTACTTATTATTCCCGGAGAGGTAAGAGGGCATGCTGCATCCAGAAACCAAGAGCAGGATGCCGAGGGACAGCGACCATCAGGGAGATGGAAACTGACATACGGGGGCCATCAGCAAACTCAACGGGACAGGGCAACAAAAGTCCAGGAAATATCTCAGGAAATAGAATAATAATTGAAACGAGAAAAGAGAAAAGGAACTAGGAAAGGCTGGGAGCAGGAGAGGATGTGTCTAGGAATCCAGTGTCTGACTGATGAGAATTCCAAGGCAAAGGATGAGAGATAAAGGAGGCAGGAAATTACCAGAGATGTATTTCAAGTAGCAAGACGGAAGGATACAAACCACCATAAGGAGAAGTTAGGCTGGAATGAAGAATGATGATAGCATCAGCAGTCAAAAAGCCTAGTGTTCATCCCAGTGTTCATTGGCTGCTCACTACAGGCCCAGCACTGTTCTAGGGTTTTGATGTATTAACTCATTACTGTGCACAAGCGCTCTACCTGAAGGACACTCACCCTGGTTTTACAGAGGCACAGTGAGGTCATGTCACATGCCAAAGGTCACCCACTCACGGAGACACTGCCAGGCTTGAGGCCCAGCAGGTGTCTGGAAGATCCATTAGCTTCAGGAGGAGCTCCTGGGTGCCAAGCTGAAGTTGACATCAACAGGACCCTTAAACTGGGATCCCATTTAATACCCAGAACAAGAACAGCTTCTTGCTAAATCACACTGTCTCTAGGAAGTCCCAAGCATTGGGATTATATAAGTAGGATTAACGCTGGTATAGTGAAGTCCCACTTGGAGAGGTTCATCTTGTAGGCAAATGCATTCAAGCTCTGTGCCTTTAATGGGGGTTGTTTCCATTGAGCAGATGGCAATTGGTCTTCCCTCCTGCTTGCAAGAGCGTCTCCTTTAGCACACCCACCAGGATCGCAAGGACAAAACCATCTAGTGAGAGTATTGTCAGTAGGAATTATGAGAAGTGTATGTCATGCCCCCAGGAGTTTACACTCTGATTTTAGTGAAGTGCTACACAGATCTTTGATCTCTTGGCATGTTGTTTAAAGGATGATTGTCATCCTTATAAGAGGAACAAGAACTCATGGAGCCCCAGATCAAGGTGGTCCTGGCTTTCAAAAAGAGCAGTAGGGATTCCTTCTTGAGAGAGGAAGTATGTGTGCACAAAACAGCAGCTGTAGCAGAAGCCAGTTCAGTGTCTGCATGTTGAGATACAGCAGGTTAAGAGCCAAGATGTTAATTTCTCCTGCTTTTAGATCCTTTGTCAAGAACACCTGGGCTTCCCACGTGGCTCAGTGGTAAAGAATATGCCTGCCAACACAGGAGATGCAAGAGATTCAGGTTTGATCTCTGGCCTGGGAAGAGTCCCTGGAGTAGGAAATAGCAAGTTACTCCATATTCTTGCCTGGGAAATTCTACGGACAGAGGAGCATGGTGAACTGCAGTCCATGGGGTCACAGAGTTGGATACCACTGAGTGACCCAGTGCACACATACACAAGAACACCAGGGAATTCTAAACAAGGAGCAACTTGATAAGCTTTTCAAAACTACACACCTTTCCTGAATTGCAACCAACCATCCCACATGGACATTCATTTCTTTTTAGGAAGCGTCAAGAGCAGGAGCCACTCTGGGAAACAAATCTAAAGGCTCACGATTGAATCATGAATCCTTTGCCATCTCCCCCACACCCCCAGCCCTGACAACATGATAGGGCCCAAAGTGTCTTCATTCTGTGTTTCTGCCTGCTTTATCAACTTTGGGCTACTCTGCTTGAAAGAAGGCTGAGTGCCCAAGAGTTGATGCTTTTGAATTGTGGTGCTGGAGAAGACTCTTGAGAGTCCCTTGGACTGCAGAAAGATCAAACCAGTCCATCCTAAAGGAAATCAACCCTGAATATTCATCAGAAGGACTGATCCTGAAGCTGAAGTTCCAGTACTTTGGCCACCTGATGCAGAGTTGACTCATTGGAAAAGAACCTGAGGCTTGGAAAAATGAAAGGCAAAAGGAGAAGAGGGCAGCAGAGGATGAGATGGTGGGATGGCATCATCGACTCCGTGGGCACGAATTTGAGCAAACTCTGGGAGATGGTGAAGGACAGAGGAGCCTGGCGTGCTGCAGTCCATGGGATCGCAAGAAGTCAGACACGCCTTAGTAACTGAACAGCAACAGCTCTGCTTTCAAACAGAATCAAATAATGGAAATCTTTGGCTCTGGGTGAAAAAAAACTTGCTTCCATGGCATCCAAGTTCTTAAATCAGCTTCAGTTACTTACCAGATAACCCATGGAGACTTGGTTCAAGAGGAAACTTCTCTACTTTTGCTGGCTAAGTTCTTGTCTTTCTCTTTTATTTATGCAATCTTTTCCCATGTGTGTTGAATCACTTTAGTTGTGTCTGACATTTTGCCACCCTGTGGACTGTAGCCCACCAGGCTTCTATGTCCATGGGATTCTCCAGGCAAGAATACTGGAGTGGGTTCCCATTTCCTCTTCCAGGGGGTCTTGCCAACCCAGGGAACAAAACCTATGTCTCTGCGGCTCCTGCATTGCGGCTAATTCTTTATTGCTGAGCCACTGGGGAAGCCCAGTCTTTTACCAAAAGAACATCAAATACATGAAAATTGACCTTGCTTATGTTAAATGTAAGGGTCATGTAAGGGAAGTTACCGCAATGGAAGGAGGGACTTATAAAATTCGGGGGAGCAGAAGTGATCATGGTGGCTATAGCCATTTGGGAAAATAAATATGATTTGCATGCTAGATTTTTTTTAAAAATCCCAGCTAGTTATTTAGCGGGAATTGCAGGAAAATGTACATAATTAGTAGTTACACAAGCTTAAGACACAATTATTTTTAATAATATGTCTATACAACTTAAACTCTTTTACTTAACAAATGAATACAGTAATAATTGCTCTTGCTAGAATATGTTATAATGATTTTGTGAAGTGCATTATTAACCTTCACGACAGCATTTTGAAGTGATTATCATTCTAACCATTTTTCCAGATGAGGAAAAAAGTAATAGAGGTCAAATTTCCTGCTTAGCTGCAGAAGCAAGCTTGTTATACCAACTTAAGACTTTTCCCATCATGCCCATCATATTTCTAGAGTGAAAATCATTAGAAACAGTAGAGGTAAGTTATTTATTTCTATCTAGTTACTATGCCTGAAACAGTTGACTTGGGGAAAATTGAAAATGCCGTAATGCATGTGCTTGCTTACCATATATCATTGACTTTGCCTCAGTATCCACCACCTGCTATTGAGAAACCCCTGTGAAAATCTAAGTCAGAGGAAAGACTGGTATCTTTTTGGATATAATCCACTGAGATCTCTACCTAATTAAAGAAAACATGTAATGAAGTGTGGCTGATCCTTTTTTTCTTTTTTCTTTTCCATAACGAGTTATCACAGTTCCTTGAAATAGAAGATGAATGTCTCTTAGATTGAACGTGTAGATAATGGTGTGTGTAATAGGGTATCATCACAGACCAAGGGCAAGTTTGGTTTCCCAAGAAGAAAGGCATCATCATTTAGGTCTAATTCTGTCCGTTTCTCATGCCACATTACCAGGCCGGTAGGAGAGGCATTTCCAAGTTAATGGTCTTGCACCCTAAATTAGGATTCACTGTGGTGGTTGGTTTGTCAACGTTGAGTCTAAGCAGTGAATCCTGGTGAGTAAGGGCCCAAGACTAGGAGGGCGCTTGAGACCAAACATACAGAGCCCAGCGCTGAGTACTGGCTGCCTTCTCAGGTTTGCGGCTTGGGGCATCTCTGCGGGGGCAACACTCCTTCTGGGGGCTTCCTGCTTTCCCTCCCAAGCCCGGTTCACCCCCTAGCTCCTGGTGCTGAAGCCCTGAGGGTCTGGTAGACCACACATTGTCCATCGCTTTGTTCTCAGATGTCAGTGTGCTACTTGGCACAGAGTTGGCACTTGGCCAATGTGAGCGAATAAATGATGATGTCTCCGTCGCCTCCTGCTCGTCGGCCCCCGAAGCCCCAGGTGCTGGTTCATGCACCCCTGGTGCTGCTCGTTTAGTCATCACACGGCCCTCCCCTCAACCCCTGCTTCTGAGTTCAGGCTTCTGTCAGCTCTTGCTTGAACTCGACCATTCCTTAGCATCTCTGAACACCTTCTGTTTGCCAGGAAGTGCTAGATGCTAAAGGTGTGCCATGAATATGACTCTGATCTCTCTTCATGGAGCTCATACCCCAATAGTGATCGGCAGCCTCCTTTCCAACCAAATCAAGTCCTCACGTCTCGGTGGGCATTCATGGTGCTTCCCTCCCTGGTCCCAATCCATCTTCCATGGGATGGGGCAGTGTTCATGGACATGGCTAAAATGGTGCCTTCTCATGTGTCAAAACCATGGACTCCTTTCCATGAATCTCTCTTCCACTTGGAAGTTATTTCTGTTCCCCAGAAGCCTCCAATGGGTTTTTCCAGAATCTCAACTCCTGGTGTTTTTTTTTTTCTCCATATAGTGTATTCCTAGATGCTGGTATTTCCAAATGCCAGTCTAGATTCTGGAACTCCTCCTCTGCAGACTGTTGTGGTTTATCACATTTTACATATAGTCTGAGCTACAATGTGGCGGTGTTGTTCAGTTGCTCAGTCATGTCCAGCTCTTTGCAGCCCCATGGACTACAGCACTTCACTATCTCCTGGAGTTTGCTCAGACTCATGTCCATTGAGTCAGTGATACCATCCACACATCTCATCCTCTGCCACCCACTTCTCCTCCTGCCTTCAGTCTTTCCCAGCATCAGTCTTTCTTAAGGAGTCTGCTCTTTGCATCAGGTGGCCAAAGTATTGGAGCTTCAGGTTCAACATCAGTCCTTCCAGTGAATATTTAGGATTGATTTCCTTTAGGGTTGACTGGTTTCATCTCCTTGCAGTTCAAGGGACTCTCAAGAATCTTCTCCAGTACCACAGTTTGAAAGCATCAATTCTTTGGCTCTCAGCCTTCATTATGGTCCAACTCACATCCATACATGACTACTGGAAAAACCATAGCCTTGACTACACAGACAGACCTTTAAGGTGTGGGTGCAGGTTTCTCTGCCTCCATCTTGGCAGCTGCAGTGGGCTTTGCCCAGACCCTGCACACAGCTCAGAGCCTAAATAGCAGTGCATGGCATTCCCTGGGCACACTTTGTACCCAGCTGTGTGCTCAGTGCTTCTGTGCATTATGTAATTCATCTTCAAACAGTGTCAGAAGAGGATGCTTTAAAAAAAAATCCCTATTTTGCTTTAAGTGGAGGAGAGTGTTGCCCTACGTCAAATATTTGGTAAACATAGAGCTGGGATTGAACCTGGGTTGAGAGATCTTTATCCTCCGTATCTTCCTATCATCTCTCAGCTGATAGCCCTTCTTGATAAATGAATGGATGGATGGATGGATGGATGGATGGATGAGTTGTGCAAAGGGTACCCAAGTGTTCCATGAAAATCATCATTTTTCCTAGGAAACAGCAACAGACATGCCTTCTATCTGAAGGAGCAGCTCCCCGGCACATTTTGTAGGCACGATGGTAATGCTGGGTGGGGTGAGGGGTGTGCTGCTTTGGGGCAGCTGCAAGGTCACAAGGCTGGCTTCTAAGACACTAATAGTTCACATTACAAATGTGCTTCCTTGCCCACTTGCATAGCTTGCCCAGCGTGCACTCTAACCCAAGTAGTCCATAGAATAAGAAGCTATTCAGAAGTTAGTTCCTTACCTATCAGAGCATCTTCATTGAAAGAATCAATAGCTGAAAAATGAATTTTTAAAGGGACTTATTTAAGAGTCAGTGTTATTTCAAGAGGGGAAGGCGTTCCGTATCTCACCGGCAGATAAATAAATACAGTCTATGGTGCTCTCAGTGTTTCATCCATCCAGACTACAAGTTATCAACACTTAAATATTTAAAGCCTCAAATTAACTTCAAGATAACACTAAAATGCACCAGTGTCCTCTACCCTGATAAGAAGAGCAATGGATGATTTTAAATTAATGCCAACTGTACATGCTCTGAATATATTAAGGAAGCGTGCAATTTGTATTCCTGACAGAGCCCGTGCTTGTTCTCTGTGCAATTGAGGAGGTTTGGTGCTCATTAAACAACGCCAGTGACAAACAGTACTGTGATTTCCAGGCGTCAGCATTGAGATGGGGGTGGCTGTAGCTCCTACCAGCCTGGCTCAGCTGGAAGGCCACCATCTACCTTGAAGCCCTTGTTGGGTCATCCCCAACCTTTGCACATTTTGTAGTGTAAATACACACTGGCTCTGATGCAGTTCTCACAAGTGCCCTGGGAGGTAACAGGATAGATTATTAATTGCCTGTTTACAACTCCAGAAACTGAGGCATAGGAAGTTTGGCTTATCAGAGTGGGCTGCTTCAGACCTTTAGGATTTGGGGAGGTCAGGTTGACACTGTCTTTAGAATTAAGAGGTGTACAGCTTTTGACTAAGTGGCTGCACTTAGAACTTAGCGTAGAAAAACTGACATGGGAAGATCTCCGAGTCATGTTGTCAAGAGGAAAAAAGCAAAGGCAAGATGCAGACAAATAGTATTTATGTAGAAAAGAATCCTATACGTTTCTAGGTGTATTGTTGTTGTTGTTTAGTCACTAAGTCATGCCTGACTCTTGGAAACCCCGTGAACTGCAGTGCACCAGGCTTCCCTCTCCTTCACTATCTCCCAGAATTTGCTGAAACTTCTGTTCATTGAGCCAGTGATGCTAATCCAACCATCTCATCCTCTGTCACCCGCTTCTCTTCCTGCCCTCAATCTTTCTCAGCATCAGGGTCTTTTCCGATAAGTGGGCTCTTTCAATCAGGTGGCCAAAGTATTGGAGCTTTAGCTTCAGCACCGGTCCTTCCAATGAATATTCAGGGTTGATTTCCTTTAGGATTAACTGGTTTGATCTCCTTGCAGTCCAAGGGACTCTCAAGAGTCTTCTCCAGCACCACAATTAAAACCAAACATTACAAATTCTGGGACTGAGTTTCACATTTAAGCCTTTAATCCATTTTGAGTTTGATTTTGTATATGGTGGGAGAAAGTAGTCCAGTTTAATTCTTTTGCATGTAGCTGTCCAGTGTTTCCAACACCAGTTTTTGAAGAAGCAGTCTTTATTGCATATTCTTGCCTCCTCTGTCATGACTGTCTAAGTATGAGTTTATTTCTGGGTGCTCTATTCTGTTCCATTGATCTAAGTGTTTTCTTTTTCGCCAGTTCCATACTGTTTTTGATTACTGTAGCTTTGTAGTATAGTATGAAATCAAGTAGCATGAGATCTCCAGCTTTGTTCTGCTTTCTTGAGATTGTTTTGGCTATTCAGGCTCTGTTGTGTGTCCATACAAATTTTAAAACTTTTTGTTCTAGTTCTGTGAAAAACTTCAGTAGAAATTGTATTGAATCTGTACATTGCCTTTGGTAGTGTGGTTATTTCAACAATATTAGTTCTTCCACTCCATGAGCATGGTATATCTTTCCATTTGTTTGTGTTGACTTCAATTTCTTTTTTCACTGTCTTATGGTTTTCTGAGAACAGTTCTTTTACTTTAGTAGTTAGATTTATTCTGAGGTACTTTATTCTTCTTGATGCAGTTATAAACAGGGTTGTTTTCTTAATTTCTCTTTCTGAGAGTTCATTGGTTCATTGTTAGTGTATAGAAATGCAACAGATATCTGTGTATTAATTTTGTATCCTGCAACTTTACTGAATTCATTTATTAGTCTAATAGTTTCTTGGTGACATCTTTAGGATTTTCTATATGGAAACGGTGCCTGTCTTACTGCTTTTCCAATTTGGATTCTTTTTTCTTGTCTGACTGCTGTGGCTAGGACTTCCAAGAAATCTCTTTACTGTTTTAAATGAATTTTGACAACAAATTTTCTTGGATTTTATTTGTCTAAAATGTCTTCATGTCACCTTTATCTGTGAAAGATTTTTCTCTTTTGCTGAGATTTAAATTCTATGTTGGCAGTATTTTCTTGAAGAACATTCAAGTTTTTCTTTTCACTGGCACTAGAATCCATAGTTTCTATTGACAACTCAGCTGTTAGTTTTTCTGTTGGTCTTTTAAAGACAAATTTTTCCTCTCAACTACTTGAATGATATTCTTTACATTTTAAATCTTTTTTACTGTTACCATAATATACATTATTATGGCTATCTTTATACTTCATAGAACATCTTGTGTATATGAGTTAAGCTTTCATCAGTTTTAAAAAATTCTGTTCCATCATGCTTTCAAATGTTGCTTCTGTCTCATTATTTTTTTCAATGCAGACCACAAATTAAATGTTATATATATATATGTATTAGGTATTCTGACTGTGACCTACCTAAATGTTAAATGTGCCTTTCTTCTTTTCTTCTATCCTTTTTCCTTTCCATGTTTCTGCTGTATATTTTCTGTTAATCTGTCTTCCGATATAGATCAACAATCCTGTATTCTAGCATGTTAAATTCAATTAATGAGTTCCTAATTTCAAGTATTATCTATTTCTGTTGGAGAATGTCCATTTAATTTTTCATAGATAATGGTTCTATATTAAAATAATCTATCCGGGACTTCTCAGGTGGTGCTAGTGGTAAAGAATCCACCTGCCAGTGCAGGAGACTTAAAGAGACTTGGGTTCAATCCCTGGATCAGGAAGATACCCTGGAGTAGGGCATGGCAATCCTTTCCATTAATCTTGTCTGGAGAATCCCAGGGACAGAGGAGCCTGGTGGGTTACAGTCCATAGAGTTACAGAGCATCAGACACAGGTTAGCAACCTATCATGAGCATGTCTATTACTCACTTTAAAAATTATCAGAAACATGCTAATTATGATTATATTTTAGTTTGTCAGCTAGTGTTAGTATTTGGATCTGTATATGTTTGTATTGTTTAACTTTTTTCCTCTTATTTGGTCATGTGGTTTTTTCTCTTGGTATACCTAATAATTTATTAATTTAGAGGCCCCAGATAGGTTTTTCTCTCTTCTAGATGGGACTTATCCCTTTTCTCTGTTGGGATCAGGGGAAGTGTTAGTCACTCAGTCATGTCTGACTCTTTACAGCCCTGTGGACTATATCCCTCCAGGCTCCTCTGTCCATGGAATTCACTAGGCAAGAATACTGGAGTGGGTAGCCGCTCCCTTCTCCAGGGGGTCTTCCTGACCCAGGGATCAAGCCTGGGTCTCCTGCATGGCGGGCAGATTCTTTTCTATTGGAGCCACCAGGGAAACTCCCCTGGGATCAGGGGGCAGTGGCTGATCATCCCAGTGTAGTCAGGGCTCAACTGAGCTGCTAAAGACGCCGTTTATGATCATCTCTGAATCTCCATGCTTCTTCTGCTAAGATCCAAGTTAAGTGTACAAGCCTTCTCTTCTTGGAGGGCCCTAAATGCAAATCTTTGTCTCTAGAGACTGTACTTTTCAGAGGCTTATACTTAAATTTTTAGCTTCCATTCTGCATAGCCTCAGAATTCAGCTATTATTGAGAGGAAACATTGCTTTTGAGGACTTCCAAAGTCCACCAGAACTCTGTCGGGATTTCTTGTTTCCAGGCAGTCCCCCTCAACTAGTCCCCCTAGTTTTTCACTGAGCATTATGATATTTTCAGCCTTCTTTCCATACTTAGAATTGGAGAATGTCCTGCAAGTTACAGCAGCCCGTGACAGCCAGCTTTCCCCTCTAAAATTTTTCCTTCTCTGGAATCTTAGTCCCTCTAATTCTCACTGCCTCAGCACCTTTCTACTGCTTCCAAAAAGTAGATCCTCACAAATCTTCAGTGATTGGAGCACAGGCGACCAAGAATCCCAGTGGCCATGCTCTGAAATCCATCCCTGCATTTGTATTAAGGCCACGTTGTCATGAGTTGCCCTCAGTCAGTGACTGAAGGTGCCGGGTATGCTAAGGCAGACCCAATCCTGGGAGATGCAGGCTCCTCTACCTGCTGACTTTGGCTTGAGGGCCTCCTGGGGGCCTTGCCCAACACTCCCCAGATTGCACCACAGCTTGGACCATCTCCTTCCCTCCTTTTCTCCTTCACTTGTCATAAGACTTGCATCATGGTCTGATGGATTTTCCCAGCTCCCTCCCATTTCCTCTCACAGGGCACTTTTTTCCCCTAACAAAGTCCCTGCACAGTCGATCTCAGCCTTATGTCTTCTTGGAGAGCCTGGATTAACACAGGGCTATTTCTATATTTTATAAGCTGTTGCTGCTGTCTTAGATGGGCACGCTGGTCAGCTGTCAGTGATTCCAGCCCATCTGGAAGTGAATATCTCAATAATATTTTGAACTGCTAACCTATTTCCCCCCTAGTATTTTTCTATTTCCCCTAAACATGTTGCCTCTAGGGCAGTGTTGGTAAGGCTAGTCAAAATTCAAAGAAAATGAAGAGAAGCAAATTTAAGCTTTTATTTCAGAAGCTGAGGTGTAGGTATAAGAAAGTAAGACTTAAGGAACCAATTTTCTTGCTCTAGAGAAGAAAAAAGTTTTCTTGGGTTCTTGCTGGAGAGGGTCAGAGGGAAGACCCAGGAGTTAGAGGCTAGCATGAGGGTCTGAAAAGGGACTTGTTCCATACCCCGTCCCTACTCCAAGGAGTTTGGTAAGTATCCCCAAGGAAGAGAGATGATAAAAACCTCTAAGTAAGCCTGGGCATCTTAGAGCAAAGGAGGGCTGAGCCCCCTGGCTGGTTGGGCCGAGGAAAGCAGAAATCCTGGTGCCCCCCCCCCCGTGGCATGCAGCAACCAGGGTGCTAAGCTTGGCAAGGGCTTCCCAGGTGGCTCAGTGGCAAAGATTACACCTGCCAGTGCAAGGAGACACAGGAGACTGAGGTTCAGGCCCTGGGCTGGTGAGATCCCCTGGAGGAGGACATGGCAACACATCCGGTATTCTTGCCTGGAGAATCCCCATGGACAGAGGAGCCTGGCGGGCTATAGACCTTGGGATCGCGAAGAGTAGGACACGACTGAGTGGATGGGCATGCACGCATGCAAACCAGGCAAACGTTGGTGGGGTGCGGGGGGAGTGCAGAAGCAAGCAGAGATAGCTGCTGAACCGAGGAGTCCTGGGGTGGAGGGCTTCACCTGGACCCCTTTGACGTTGCTAGTGGACCCAATGGTGCTGAGGCTGTCCTAGATGCTAGCAGAAACTGATGCTAAGACTGGTGACTAGAGGGGATGAAGGCAGCTGTCACTTGGACAGATGACACCATGGTCCCCTTCCCTTTCCCTTCTGTGCTTGACACAATATAACCCCCTCCCTGAATTTAGAGGCTGACCAAGGGAGAAGGGGGAAGGAAGAGCCTGAATGAACTGGGCTTAACCTGAATGATCCAAAGTTACATTCCTAGGACTTCCCTGGCAGCCCAGTGGTTAAGACTCTCTGCTTCCAGTACAAGGAGTGGGGTTTCAATCCCTCACTGGGGAACCCTGATCCCTCATGCCAAGTGGCCAATAAAAAAGTCACATTCCTGCCACAGGTAGATAAAATTTAAGATATAAATTAAGTTCAAGTAAGAAAACCCAAGATTATCTTTGATGCCAGACCCTGTGGCTGGAAAATTTGTGATCTGAGGACTATCTAATTCTTTGTAAAAACGGTTTAGAAGACAGAATTAACACACAGTGCTTTCTTCCAGAAATCCTTATATATTTGTTTTACTGCCTGTCTCTATCTCTCCCTACTAAATACAAACCCCATCAAGGCAGGGGCCTGCTTTACATTCTATTTAGTTGGACTCACATGGCTTCATCATCCATCAAGTCTGGTCATTCTTCATGGGACATTCAAGGTAGACTCTGAAAGAGAATGACATGCTTATCCTCAGTGCTTGGCTCCCTCGCTGCCCCTTTTTCAGAAGCCCTGGTTTTTGGCTCCAGCAGTTATGGTGGGGAGCCCTCCTGCATGCCAGACTGTGTCTGGGCCTGGGAGAAGGGCAGAGGAGCTAGCTGGCCTCTGTTTCAAAAGGGCTTTCTCTCATGGGATACCAGAGAGGTAAACGCCAATGAGACAGTTCCATAAACAATAACTGGATGTCTTCACAGTTCTGAGGGCGCTCAAAGGAGGAAGCCACTCATTCAGCTGGGGGAAACCCAGGTAGGCTTCCTAGAGGAGGAGCCCTTTGAGCTGGGCCTTGATGATTGAGTAGAAGTTTTCTAGCTGGATATGGGGCAGTGGAGACAGAGGGCTGGAAGAGAGGACAACATGAGAAGTGATGCAGAGGCATACTTTATTTCAGGGACAGCTGAAGCCTCTGGCCCAGTCTGGGTAGTCTGAGTTGCCTAACCTTGGGATGCAGTTTTGACTTGAGTTTCGAAGCATTCAAGTTTCTTCCCATTTCCCCTAATTAAATAATTACAATTTTATGACTGTTTTCATGACTTTAACTCAGTGCATGCCTCTGCAGATTCACAATAACCTCATATTTTATAAAGACAGTGTATCTACCTTCAGCAGAGTATCTCTCTGTGGGGAAGCATGGGAGGTCAGGACCTGCTGCCAGAAAGATGGGAGTCCTCAGGGACCTTAGGAAGCTCTGTGAGCACTCCGAGATTGTTGGATCTGAAGGCCCAGGAACAGCTATTCATAAAGCCCTGTTTCGAGGCTCTCGAGACTAGCAGAGTAGTCTGGCTGCTTTTATGTAACCAGATCCTGCCCAGGGTAGCAGGAAGGCAGGGGGTGCTGGGAAATTCCTGATCTTAGACCCAGGGTCCCTTGACTGCAGCGCCCAGCCCCAGTGGAAGAGTGGACCCCCTTGACAGGCGGGCTGAAGGAGACAGAGCTGCCAGCAGGCACAGGGCTGGTGAGCCTGTGCAGGGGCTTGGAAGAGGGTAGCTTTTAGGGGGAAGGATAGCCCTTGGCCTGAGTCCCAGGAGCCGAGTGTTTGCTGGGCTGGGTGAGGCAGCATGCAGGAGGCAGAGGGGAAGCTTGAGACTTGAACTGGTACAGGAGGGAGGTTCCTGCACCATGGGCACTCAGGAATGTTTTCTAGAGAGGTGGGATCACAGAGGGATGTCTCCTCTTCCCTGTCTGTGAGCCAGGGGAGGTGACAACAGGGATGGACAGGGCACAGAGTTAGTGGAGTAGGAAGAACGCCCAGGAGGCCGGGGCTCCCTCCTGTCTGCCCTGGATGCTCCTCGTGGTGCTGAAGGATGAACCGTCTGGTCCCCTCCCTCCCCGTCCTCCCTTCCCAGCCGGCCTTGGAGTGAGGCACACAGAACCGAGCCAGGATGTCTAGACTTGTGTCTGCTTTACCACTCATTACCAGGGTAGTGCTGAGAAAACATCAGAACATCCCAAGCCTCAGTCTCCCCATGTGCAAAGTGGAGCTGCAGTGTCCGATACGAGAGTCAGCACTCAGAGTTTGTGTCCCTTTATCATTTGCTGCTTTGAGAGTTCCCCACGACTCCTGTTTCTACTGTCTGCCCCCTTGGACGAGAGCCCAGATGTGGGAGAGGTGGGGGAGGAACTGGAGGCACAGAGGTGTGGGGAAAGACGAGAACCTTTTCCTGGTTTCTGCACACCTTCCTCGGGTGGTTTTGCCTGGGACGCTGCTGAAGCGAAGCCGTGGGACCTCTGTGTTCCTTCTGTGCTCTGAGCTCAGCTGGGATGGAAAGGCCGGTGTGAGTGAGGAGACCTCCCCTCCAGGGGCACTGTGCTCTGCCTGGGCCCTGCGCTCCACACGCACTCCTTGCCTTTCCCCACCTCACTCTCTGCTTCTCCAAATCCCATCAAAGACACCGAGACTCACGGCCCTGGGCCTCTGCACCTGCTAGGCTCTCCCCATCCACCCCCCTTTGAGCCCTCTCCTTCCCCCCGCCCTGCGTTCCCAGGAAGCAGTCTGGAAACCCGAAGATTTCCTTTCCCTGTTTGGCTAGCGCTGCCTCCAGGAGGTCTTTCTTGCTGACACCCTTCCCTCACCCACGTCATAAACCCCTTATCTGGGCCACAGCATCTGCCCTTCCCTACCGATGCCCTTGTCACACAGATCATCCTTTGTGGTTGCTGTTCAGTCGCTGTATCGTGTCCAGTTCTTTGCGACCCCATGGACTGTAGCCTGCCAGTCTCCTCTGTTCATAGGGATTCTCCAGGAAAGAATACTGGAGTGGGTTGCCATAGCCTCCTCTAGGGAATCTTCCAAACCCAGGGACTGAACCCAGGTCCCCTGCATTGCAGGCAGATTCTTTACCCTCAGAGCCGCCAGGGAAGCCCTTTTACTCCTAGTTGTTGCTGTCCTTCAGTCGCTCAGTCGGGTCCGACTCTTTGTGACCCTATGGACTGCAGGACACCAGGCTTCCCTGTGCTTCACCATCTCCCAAAGTTTGCTCAAACTCAGGGGCATTGTGTCTGTGATGCCATCCAACGTCTCATCCTCTGCCGTCCCCTTCTCCTCCTGCCCTCAGTCTTTCCCAGCATCAGGGGCTTTTCCAATGAGTTTGCTCTTTGCATTTGCAGGTGGCCAAAGTATTGGAGATTCAGCTTCAGCATCATTTCTTCCAATGAATATTCAGGATTGATTTCTTTAGGATTGATTGGTGTGATCTCCTTGCAGTCCAAGGGAGTCTCAAGAGTCTTTTCCAACACCACAGTTCAAAAGCATCAATTCTTCAGTGCTCAGTCTTCTTTATGTTCCAAATCTCACATCCATACTTGACTATTAGAAAAACCATAGCTTTGACTAGCAGACCTTTGTTGACAAAGTAATGTCTCTGCTTTTTAATATGCTGTCTAGGTTTGTAAAAGCTTTCCTTCCAAGGAGCAAACATCTTTTAGTTTCAGAGCTGCAGTCACCATTTGCAGTGATTTTGGAACCTAAGAAAATAAAGTCTATCACTGTTTCTATTGTTTCCCCATCTATTTGCCATGAAGTGATGGAACCAGATGCCATGATCTTAGTTTTCTGAATGTTGAGTTTTAAGCCAGCTTTTTCACTCTCCTCTTTCACTTTCACCAAGAGGCTCTTTAGTTCCTCTTAGCTTTCTGCCATAAGGGTGGTGTCATCTGTGTATCTGAGGTTATTGATGGTTTTCCTGGCAATCTTGATTCCAGCTTCTGCTTCATCCAGCCTGGCACTTCATAAGATGTACTCTACATATAAGTTAAATAAGCAGGGTGACAATATACAGCCTTGACATACTCCTTTTCCAATTTTGAACCAATCTGTTGTTCCATGTCCAGTTCTAACTATTGCTTCTTGACCTGCATACAGGTTTCTCAGAAGGCAAGTAAGGTGGTATGCCCATCTGTTTCAGAATTTTCCACAGGTTATTGTGATCCACACAGTCAAAGACTTTACCGTAGTCAATGAAGGAGAAGTAGATGTTTTTCTGGAATTCTCTTGCTTTTTCTATGATCCAATGAATATTGGCAATTTGATCTCTAATTCCTCTGCCTTTTCTAAATCCAGCTTGAACATCTGGAAGTTCTGAGTTCATGTACTGTTGAAGCCTCACTTGGAGAATTTTGAGCATTACTTTGCAAGGGTGTGAGATGAGTGCAATTGTGTGGTAGTTTGAGCATTCTTTGGCATTGCCTTTCTTTGGGATTGGAATGAAAACTGATCTTTTCCAGTCCTGTGGCCACTGCTGAGTTTTCCAAATGTGCTGGCATATTGAGTGTAGCACCTTAACAGCATCATCTTTTAGGATTTGAAATAAGTTAGCTATAATTCCATTATCTCCACTAGCTTTGTTCATAGTGATGCCTCTTAAGGCCCACTTGACTTCACACTCCAGGATGCCTGGCTCTAGGTGGGTGATCACACCACTGTGGTTATCTGGGTCATTAAGATCTCTTTTGTATGTTTTCTGTATTCTGCCACCTCTTCTTTTTACTCCTAGGTATATACCCTAAAGGACTGAAATAGGTGTTGTTGTTTTAAATTGAAGTATAGTTGATTTACAATGTTGGATTAGTTTATGGTATATACCAAAGTATATATATACATGGGGCTTCCCTGGTGGCTCAGATGGTAAAGAAACCACCTGCAGTGCAGGAAACCCAGGTTCAATCTCTGAGTCGAGAAGCTCCCCTGGAGAATGGAGAAGGGAATGGCTACCCACTCCAGTGTTCTTGTCTGGAGAATTCCAAGGACGGAGAAGGTGGGTGGGCTACAGTCTGTGGGGTTGCACAGAGTTGGCCGTGACTGAGCAGCTAACACACACATACACACACTGTGTATTAGGTAATCCAGTTATGTACATGATATACATACACACTCTTTTTTATATTATGTTCTTTCCCATGGTGGTCTATCACGGAATGTTGAACATAGTCCCCTGTGCTGTGCGATAGGAACCTGTTATTTGTCCGTCCTCTGTAATACTTTGCCTTTGCTAGTCTCAAACTCCCAATCTCTCCCTCCCCCAGCCCCTCCCCTTGACAATCACACGTCTGTTTTTTACGTCTGTGCGTCTGTTTCTGTTTCCTAGATAAGTTCATTTATGTCATATTTTATAGTCCACACATAAGTGTGGTATGTGTCATTCTTTTTCTGACTTACTTCACTTAGTACGAAATCTCTAGACCCATCCATGTTGCTGCAAATGGCATTATTTCACTCTTTTTTTTTATCACTGAGTAATATTCCATTGTATCTGTGTACCATATCTTCTTTATCCATTCATCTGTTGGTGGACACTGAGATTGTTTCCATGTCTTGGCTGTTGTGAATGGTGCTGCTATGAGCACAGGTTAGCATGAATCTTTTTGAATTAGAGTTTTCTTCTGACCTATGCCCTGGAGGTAGGATTGCTGGGTTCTATGGCAACTCCATTTTTATCCCACAGTGTCCTTGAAGCCCCTCCTGCTCCAGTTCCCATGGGCAGGGATAACTTCCGCTGGGTTCTCTAGCCCTGAATGTTGCCTCCATCCTGGGTCCTGCAGTCACCAAGCAGGTACCAACCTGCCGGATGTAATACCTAAAGCCTGAGGCGTTGCTGGGTCTCCAGCATGCCCGCTGCCTGCGGGGCACCTGGCCCCGGGCAGCGCTGAGAACCACTCCCGGCTGCTTATGCTGCCCGCGGTCCTCCCGGTGCCACTCGAGCCGCGCGGCACAGTGCCTCTTGCTGTCACTCAGGCTCCCCGGGCGCTTTTCATCCTCTTAAAATGCTGCTCACAGGAGGCAGGGCTTTGCCTCCGAAGGCTGCTCTTTCATGTTAAATCACCCGGAAGCAGGTTGAATATTGATAGCTGTTATTGCAGAAACGTAGAACATGACACAGATTTCTTTTTTTCATCCCTGTTTTGGAGGCAGCCTTTACTAGGAAACCCTCTTGGCAAACACCTGTCACATCCCTGCCCGTGGGTGCTCGGCTCAGGTTCAGGTCACAGACAGGGCAGGGGTTCAGGTGCTTGTTTGCAAGCAACAGAAACGAACATCAGCTGGCTTGATACCCAGAAAGGCATTTGCTGGGAGGGTGTTGGGCAGCACACAGGCAGAGGGAGAGCTGAAGACCCTGGCCCACGGGGGCTGCTGCGTAGAACTAGGCGGGGCGGCAGTGAACGGGTGGCCTCTGCCAGGAGCAGCACTAGCTGGGCACTGGGGCTTGGGGCAGGGGCTCAGCTGATGATCCTGGCATCACCGCTGCCATGCTGGAGGGGGACATCTCAAAGGCCAGGTGCGGTGCTCCTGCAGGAGGGGGATGGGTGCGGGCAGGCGAACACGCGTGTGTCCACGCTGCGCTCCGACGCTGTGAGACTCACCTTCCCTGTGTCTCCACTCTGGAAATACTCTACCATTTAGTGGGGTCCTCATGCAGCATTCCTGCAGGAGACCTGTGGAGACATCCAGCAAGGAAAGACTCAAGGAGCACCATCCAGGGTCTCTTCTAAGGTACCCCACCGATACACACATCTGAATTGCTTTGGAGAGCTGGTTGATCCCACAGAATCAGAGTCTCGAGGGCTGGGTGGATTCAGAGTGCATGTCAGTACATTTCCTTGGTGGCTTTCCTGTAAATTTCATCTTGGACCTACTTTGCCCTTGAGGCTTTTTGATTTCTAGAGCAATGTGCTGATGCTGTAAGAATCGCCTTCCATGAGTCTCCATTTGTGAAGCAAGCCCCGTCCAAAGATGGGGGACTGAAGACCGGGAGGTGTGATGGGAGAGGAGAGGACCTAAAGAGAGTGGGCACACTTGGGCCAGCAATCAGGGGGCCCTTCATGGTGGCCAAAGCAGTTTTCTCTATTAGTAGCAAAAGCTGAACTCCTGTGTCATTTCTGAGCTCGTGTAAAAATGGAGACTTCTTTTTAAAGGGTGGTGAATAAATAATAACACATAGTGTTCATTGAGTGCTTCATCCCTGCACTTTATTCTGGTAGCTCTGAATTGTGGAGGCTTTCTACTGCACTCCTAGTTTTGTGGGTCAGGAAAGGGATGCACACAGACATCCGGAAACTTGCCCATGGCCACGCGGCAGGTGGCGCTGGAGCTGGAGGGAGTCCAGGTGACCTGCTGGCAGAGCCGGCCTCCCGACCCTGAGCTGCCTCCAATTTGTTGACACAGGGTTTTTACAGATGGTGAAAGAGCTGCCAGCATGGGCAATGTGGTCATGTCCTTGTGGTTTTGTTCAATTCCATCCTATTAGGACAGCATTTACTAAGAGCCAGGCACCAGGGAGGCAAAGGGGACTGAAACACTGTCTTTGCTTTCAAAGTGTCAGTTCTGGGTAGGGCTAGAGAAAAGAAAACCTACAATGCTGACATCAGAGCATAAAGCATATGTGTTCTCAGCCAGAGGCCCTTTCTGTGGGGCATGGAGCAGTGGGTAGGACTCAGGTGGAATCAAGGAGGGCTCCAGGGAGAAGGTGACCATTGAGCTGGGTCTTGATGGGTGAGTAAGAATTCAGCAGGTAGACAGGTTGTGAGAAGATGGGGAGGGACAGGATGTGGCAGGTGGGGGACATGTGTGCCAGTGTCTGAAGCATGCGGACTCCAGGCCAAGTGGTCCAGGGAGGACTGAATGGGGATAGGTGGGGGGAGAATGGGGAAGGGAAGGGGTTAGAGATGGAAGAATGGCTGGAATGAGATGGGGAGGTGCATCCAGGCTGTAGAGTCCTGGATGCATTCCCAGGCATTGTCCGTTATCTTGTGTGTTAGTTTTCTGTGGCTGCTGTAACAAATTATCATACCTTAGTGGCTTAAACAGTGCAGGTTTTTAGCTTATGTCTGTGGATGTCAGAAGCCAGAAATGGTTTCGGCTGAAACCAAAGGTTGGAGGCAGGGCACACTCCTTCTGGAGGCTCTAAGGGGGAGTTTGTTTTCTTGCCTTTTCCAGCTACTAGGGGTGCCCACTTTCTTCCTGGCCCCTTCCTGAATCTTCACAGCCAGCGACTGAGGGCAGCATCCTCAAGCTGCGTCTCTCCAGTTCTGTTTTTTATTTAAGGTCTCTTGTGATTATATTGGGCTTATCCAAGTAATCCAGAATGGTTTCCCCACTTTAACCTGAGATGATTGGGCTTAGTTGCTCAGCTGTGGACAACTCTTTGTGACCCCATGGACTGTAGCCCACCAGGCTCCTCTGTCCATGGAATTCTCCAGGCAAGGATACTGGAGTGGGTTGCCATTTCCTTCTCCAATGAGATGATTAGCAACAATAATTCCACCCACCACCTAAATTCCCTTCACGGTATAACCTGACATACTCAGAGTTGCAGGGAATTTGGAGGTGAAAACCCTTGGGGGCATCATTCTATCCACTGCCTCTTTAATCACCGAAAGTTCTTAACCTGTAGAGTAACATATCAGAGTTTGAGAATGATGATCTTGAAGCAAGTTTACAAACAGGATCATGAATTCCTTTTTATGTCCCTCCTGGTGGACAAGGCATAATTAATTTTCCATATTCTTATATTGAATTCCCTTTATGACATTTGCAGAAAAACAAGAAATGGCAAAATTGAAAGTTTATATTGTGATGTTTATTTACCTGTATTTTCTTCATATTTATTTATATTTTGCCTCAGACCACAAAGGACTTGATATAACTTCCCAAAATTCAAGCAATATACAATGTTGGAATAAATAATTGGAGACAGGAAAAAGAAAATTTTAAGTAGGAAAAAATGAAGGGGGAGAGTTAGTTCATTGCTGACTGAGATGGTTCACAAACTAGCTTCAAGCTTCCTAGTGCACAAAGCAAATAGAGAAACAAGGTCAGTTATAAAATTCACAGCAGCAGTGAGACAGATACAGGTGAGTTGTTTAGCAGATGCTCAAACACCTACGGCTGACACCTGAGAACTTCCGCTGTGGGCCCTCACAGCAGTCGTGTATGTTGATGCAAACTTTGCCCTTGGAAGAGCTCTAGTGGAGACAGTAATGACTTATGTATGAATGGCAGTTTCACACCATGTCCCTTAATGCAAGCAATGACCCAGTACCAAAGTACGTTTTAGTGAAAGATACCACAGAGACTGTGGGGGTGGAGGGTGGCTTCAGGTGTCTATTGCTGCATTGTTGTTTAGTTGCTAAGTCACCTCCATGGACTGTAGCCTGCCAGGCTGCTCTGTCCATGGGATATCCAATGCAAGAATATTGGAGTGGGTTGCCATTTGCTTCTCCAGGGGATTGTCCCAACCCAGGGATCAAACCCACAACTCCTGCATCGGTAGTCACTGGCAGATGGATTCTTTACAACTGAGCCACCAGGGAAGCCCCACTACTGCATAAAATCCATCAAACTTAGTGAATTGACACAACAATTTATTATTTTTCCTGAGTCTGCCGAGCGATGGGGTTCAGCGGGGCAGTGATGGAGTCGCATCTGCTGGGGCTGCATCATCCATGAGCTTGGCTGAGGTGAGCATCCCACGTGGCTCCCTCACTTGGCTCCCTCACTTGGCTGCTGATGGTGCTGGCTGTCAGCTGGGGGCTCAGCTGGGCTGTCAACTGGGATGCTTCGGTTCTCAGAATACAGCTGCTGGGGGCCAAGAGAACCATTCTAACAGTGAAGGGAAAGCCACAGACATCTTGAGATACGTAGACATTCCAAGGTCCAGCCTTAGAAGCTTCACAGTGGTACTTTCTCCATATTCCACTGGTCAAACCAGATTACTGGGATAACTCAGATTCAGAGGAGTGGGAAATTGACTCCACTGCTTGATGGCAGAAATGGCAGGAGGAGGAGCCAAGATGGCGGAGGAGTAGGACGGGGAGATCACTTTCTCTCCTACAAATTCATCAAAAGAATAACTGAACACAGAGCAAACTTTGCGAAACAACTTCTGATCGCTAGCTGAGGTCATCAGGAGCCCAGAAAAGCAGCCCATTGTCTTCAAAAGGAGGTAGGACAAAATATAAAAGATAAAAAGTGAGACAAAAGAGCTAAGGACGGAGATCCGTCCCGGGAACTCTTAGGCGGCATTGCTTGGGGTAGGGTCCGGGCCTGAGAGCCCTGAGGACAATCGGAGGGAGCTTCTGTGAGTTGCCAACTTGAACTGTGGGAGACCAAAAGAGAGAGAGTAAATTAACCAGCCCAAACACACTGCCGGCCGCTTGCAGAACAAAGAGACCGAGAGGGTCCAGAGAGGAGCTCGCAGGCTGCGGACCGGCCCAGCCCCGCCGGAGGCAGGAGGCAGGGGGTAGGGGAAGGTCGCGGCGAGACACAGGGCGCAGGCACCCGACCGGCGCGGGCGGGGACTGGGGCTGGGGACGCGGAGGGCGGAAGGCGCAGGCACCCGACTGGCGCCAGCGGAAACTGAGACTGGGTCCGTGGAAGGGAGTGGGCGCGCCACACCTGGGGAGAGTGTGCCCACCAAGCCCCTGGCTGCCTGGACCGCTCTGACGGGGAAGGCACAGAGAGCAGGCGCAGCTTTTCGCTCCGCGCTTTTGTGGAACACCCGAGGGCTGGAGCCTCGCGCAGCGCGGGGCGCGCTCCATATAGAGCAGCCGGGAGCCTGAGCAGCGCAGACGGAGAAAGCAGCGTCAGCCCCTCCCGGCAGCGCCAGCCCGACCCCGTGGCGCAAGCCCGTCCCCATAGCGCCAGCCTCTCCCGGCAGCGCGACGGAACTAGCTACCTGAGTAAGAGTCCACCTCCGCCCGCCTGTGTCAGGGCGGAAATGAGGCTCTGAAGAGACAGGCAAACAGAAGCCAAATAAACAAAGGGAACCGCTTCAGAAGGGACTGGTGCAACAGATTAAAATCCCTCTAGGAAACATTGACTACACCGGAAGGGGCCTGTAGATATCGAGAAGCGTAAGCTGGAACGAGGAGCTATCTGAAACTGAGCCGAACCCACACTGACCGCAACAGCTCCAGAGAAACTCCTAGATATAATTTTACATTTTTCTCTTTTTTTTTTTTTAATTTTTTATTTTTTCTCTTTTATTTTCCTTTAAAATCCCCTATTACTCCCCCATTACTCCTTAACTTTCATTTCCATAGACTTCTACAATTTTTTAATTAGGGGGAAAAAAAAATTTTTTTTTCTTTCTTTTTTTTCTTTTTCTTTCTTTTTTTTCTTTTTTCTTCTTTTTTTTCTTTCCTTTTTCTCTTCTATTTTCTATTTTTCTTTTTCTCTTATTTCTTTTAAAGTCCTCTAGTACTCCTCTACTACTCCTTAATTTTCATTTTCAATACACTATAACCTTACAAAAAAAAAAAGAGAAGAGAAGCCCTATCTTTAAACCGAAGATTATTCTCTCCCAATCTTGACTCTCTGTTTTCTACCTCAGAACACCTCTATTCCCTCCTTTCCCCTTCTCTTCCCAATCCAATTCTGTGAATCTTTGTAGGTGACTGGGCTACGGAGAACACTCTGGGAACAGACAGCTGCGTAGATCTGTCTCTCTCCTCTTGAGTCCCCCTTTTTCTCCTCCTGCTCATCTCTATCTCCTTCCTCCCTCTCCTCTTCTTCATGTAACTCTGTGAACCTCTCTGGGTGTCCCTAACGGGGGAGAATCTTTTAGCCATTAACCTAGAAGTTTTCTTATCAGGGCTGTATAGTTGGAGAAGTCCTGAGACTACAGGAAGAAGAAAACTGAAATCCAGAGGCAGAAGACTTAAGCCCAAAACCTGAGAACACCAGAAAACTCCTGACTACATGGAACTTTAAGTAATAAGTGACCGTCCAAAAGCCTCCATAGCTACACTGAAACCAACCACCACCGAAGAGCCAATAAGTTTTAGAGCAAGACATACCACGCAAATTCTCCAGCAACGCAGGAACATAGCCCTGAACATCAACATACAGGCTGCCCAAGGACACACCTAACACATAGACCCATCTCAAAACTCATTACTGGGCACTCCATTGCTCTCCAAAGAGAAGAAATCAAGTTCCACGCACCAGAACACTGACGCACGCTTCCCTAACCAGGAAATCTTGACAAGCCAATCGTCTAACCCCACCCATTGGGTTAATCCTCCACAACAAAAAGGAACCACAGACCTCCAGATTACAGAAAGCCCACTCCAGATACAGCAATCTAAACAAGATGAAAAGGCAAAGAAATACCCAACAGGTAAAGGAACATGAAAAATGCCCACCAAGTCAAACAAAAGAGGAGGAGATAGGGAATCTACCTGAAAAAGAATTTAGAATAATGATAATAAAAATGATCCAAAATCTTGAAAACAAAATGGAGTTACAGATAAATAGCCTGGAAACAAAGATTGAAAAGATTCAAGAACTGTTTAATAAAGACCTAGAAGAAATAAAAAAGAGTCAATTAAAAATGAATAATGCAATGAATGAGATCAAAAACACTTTGGAGGGAACCAAGAGTAGAATAACGGAGGCAGAAGATAGGATAAGTGAGGTAGAAGATAAAATGGTGGAAATAAATGAAGCAGAGAGGAAAAAGAAAAAAGGATCAAAAGAAATGAGGACAACCTCAGGGACCTCTGGGACACTGTGAAACGCCCCAACATTCGAATCATAGGAGTTCCAGAAGAAGAAGACAAAAAGAAAGGCCATGAGAAAATACTCAGGAGATAATAGCTGAAAACTTCCCTAAAATGGGGAAGGAAATAGCCACCCAAATCCAAGAAACCCAGAGAGTCCCAAACAGGATAAACCCAAGGCGAAACACCCCAAGACACATATTAATCAAATTAACAAAGATCAAACACAAAGAACAAATATTAAAAGCAGCAAGGGAGAAACAACAAATAACACACAAAGGGATTCCCATAAGGATAACAGCTGATCTATCAATAGAAACCCTCCAGGCCAGAAGGGAATGGCAGGACATACTGAAAGTAATGAAAGAGAATAACCTACAACCTAGATTACTGTATCCAGCAAGGATCTCATTCAGATATGAAGGAGAATTCAAAAGCTTTACAGATAAGCAAAAGCTGAGAGAATTCAGCACCACCAAACCAGCTCTTCAACAAATGCTAAAGGATCTCTCTAGACAGGAAATGCAGAAAGGTTGTATAAACGTGAACCCAAAACAACAAAGTAAATGGCAACGGGACCACACCTATCAATAATTACCTTAAATGTAAATGGGTTGAATGCCCCAACCAAAAGACAAAGATTGGCTGAATGGATACAAAAACAAGACCCCTATATATGCTGTCTACAAGAGACCCACCTCAAAACAAGAGACACATACAGACTAAAAGTGAAGGGCTGGAAAAAAATATTTCATGCAAATGGAGACCAAAAGAAAGCAGGAGTCACAATACTCATATCAGATAAAATAGACTTTCAAATAAAGGATGTGAAAAGAGACAAAGAAGGACACTACATAATGATCAAAGGATCAATTCAAGAAGAAGATATAACAATTATAAATATATATGCACCCAACATAGGAGCACCGCAATATGTACGGCAAACACTAACGAGTATGAAAGAGGAAATTAATAGTAACACAATAATAGTGGGAGACTTTAATACCCACTCACAACTATGGATAGATCAACTAAACAGAAAATTAACAAGGAAACACAAACCTTAAATGACACAATGGACCAGCTAGACCTAATTGATATCTATAGGACATTTCACCCCAAAACAATCAACTTCACCTTTTTCTCAAGTGCACACGGAACCTTCTCCAGAATAGATCACATCCTGGGCCATAAATCTGGTCTTGGAAAATTCAAAAAAATTGAAATCATTCCAGTCATCTTTTCTGACCACAGTGCAGTAAGATTAGATCTCAATTACAGGAAAAAAATTGTTAAAACTTCAAACATATGGAGGCTAAATAACACGCTTCTGAATAACCAACAAATCATAGAAGAAATCAAAAAAGAAATCAAAATATGTATAGAAATGAATGAAAATGAAAACACAACAACCCAAAACCTATGGGACACTGTAAAAGCAGTGCTAAGGGGAAGGTTCATAGCATTACAGGCTTACATCAAGAAACAAGAAAAAAGCCAAATAAATAACCTAACTCTACACCTAAAGCAATTAGAGAAGGAAGAAATGAAGAACCCCAGAGTTAGCAGAAGGAAAGAAATCTTAAAAATCAGGGCAGAAATAAATGAAAAAGAAACTAAAGAGACCATAGCAAAAATCAACAAAGCTAAAAGCTGGTTTTTTGAAAAAATAAACAAAATTGACAAACCATTAGCAAGACTCATTAAGAAACAAAGAGAGAAGAACCAAATTAACAAAATTAGAAATGAAAATGGAGAGATCACAACAGACAACACTGAAATACAAAGGATCATAAGAGACTACTACCAGCAGCTCTATGCCAATAAAATGGACAACTTGGATGAAATGGACAAATTCTTAGAAAAGTATAACTTTCCAAAACTGAACCAGGAAGAAATAGAAGATCTTAACAGACCCATCACAAGCAAGGAAATCGAAACTGTAATCAAAAATCTTCCAGCAAACAAAAGCCCAGGACCAGATGGCTTCACAGCTGAATTCTACCAAAAATTTAGAGAAGAGCTAACACCTATCTTACTCAAACTCTTCCAGAAAATTGCAGATGAAGGTAAGCTTCCAAACTCATTCTATGAGGCCACCATCACCCTAATTCCAAAACCAGACAAAGATGCCACAAAAAAAGAAAACTACAGGCCAATATCACTGATGAACATAGATGCAAAAATCCTTAACAAAATTCTAGCAAACAGAATCCAACAACATATTAAAAAAATCATACACCATGACCAAGTGGGCTTTATCCCAGGAATGCAAGGATTCTTTAATATCCATAAATCAATCAATGTAATACACCACATTAACAAATTGAAAGATAAAAACCATATGATTATCTCAATAGATGCAGAGAAAGCCTTTGACAAAATTCAACACTCATTTATGATTAAAACTCTCCAAAAAGCAGGAATAGAAGGAACATACTCAACATAATAAAAGCTATATATGACAAACCCACAGCAAGCATCACCCTCAATGGTGAAAAATTGAAGGCATTTCCCCTGAAATCAGGAACAAGACAAGGGTGCCCACTCTCACCACTACTATTCAACATAGTGTTGGAAGTTCTGGCCACAGCAATCAGAGCAGAAAAAGAAGTAAAAGGAATCCAGATAGGAAAAGAAGAAGTAAAACTCTCACTGTTTGCAGATGACATGATCCTCTATATAGAAAACCCTAAAGACTCTACCAGAAAATTACTAGAGCTAATCAATGAATATAGTAAAGTTGCAGGATATAAAATTAACACACAGAAATCCCTTGCATTCCTATATACTAACAATGAAAAAAGAAAGAGAAATTAAGGAAACAATACCATTCACCATTGCAACAAAAAGAATAAAATACTTAGGAGTATATCTACCTAAAGAAACAAAAGACCTATACATAGAAAACTATAAAAACACTGATGAAAGAAATCAAAGAGGACACAACAGATGGAGAAACATACCGTGTTCATGGATTGGAAGAATCAATATTGTCAAAATGGCTATTCTACCCAAAGCAATCTATAGATTCAATGCAATCCCTATCAAGCTACCAACGGTATTTTTCACAGAACTAGAACAAATAATTTCACAATTTGTATGGAAATACAAAAAACCTCGAATAGCCAAAGTAATCTTGAGAAAGAAGAATGGAACTGGAGGAATCAACCTGCCTGACTTCAGACTCTACTACAAAGCCACAGTCATCAAGACAGTATGGTACTGGCACAAAGACAGAAATATAGATCAATGGAACAGAATAGAAAGCCCAGAGATAAATCCACGAACCTATGGACACCTTATCTTTGACAAAGGAGGCAAGGATATACAATGGAAAAAAGACAACCTCTTTAACAAGTGGTGCTGGGAAAACTGGTCAACCACTTGCAAAAGAATGAAACTAGAACACTTTCTAACACCATACACAAAAATAAACTCAAAATGGATTAAAGATCTAAATGTAAGACCAGAAACTATAAAACTCCTAGAGGAGAACATAGGCAAAACACTCTCCGACATAAATCACAGCAAGATCCTCTATGACCCACCTCCCAGAATATTGGAAATAAAAGCAAAACTAAACAAATGGGATCTAATGAAACTTAAAAGCTTTTGCACTACAAAGGAAACTATAAGTAAGGTGAAAAGACAGCCCTCAGATTGGGAGAAAATAATAGCAAATGAAGAAACAGACAAAGGATTAATCTCAAAAATATACGAGCAACTCCTGCAGCTCAATTCCAGAAAAATAAATGACCCAATCAAAAAGTGGGCCAAAGAACTAAACAGACATTTCTCCAAAGAAGACATACAGATGGCTAACAAACACATGAAAAGATGCTCAACATCACTCATTATTAGAGAAATGCAAATCAAAACCACAATGAGGTACCATTACACGCCAGTCAGGATGGCTGCTATCCAAAAGTCTACAAGCAATAAATGCTGGAGAGGGTGTGGAGAAAAGGGAACCCTCTTACACTGTTGGTGGGAATGCAAACTAGTACAGCCGCTATGGAAAACAGTGTGGAGATTTCTTAAAAAACTGGAAATAGAACTGCCATATGACCCAGCAATCCCACTTCTGGGCATACACACTGAGGAAACCAGATCTGAAAGAGACACGTGCACCCCAATGTTCATCGCAGCACTGTTTATAATAGCCAGGACATGGAAGCAACCTAGATGCCCATCAGCAGATGAATGGATAAGGAAGCTGTGGTACATATACACCATGGAATATTACTCAGCCGTTAAAAAGAATTCATTTGAACCAGTCCTAATGAGATGGATGAAACTGGAGCCCCTTATACAGAGTGAAGTAAGCCAGAAAGATAAAGAACATTACAGCATACTAACACATATATATGGAATTTAGAAAGATGGTAACGATAACCCTATATGCAAAACAGAAAAAGAGACACAGAAATACAGAACAGACTTTTGAACTCTGTGGGAGAAGGTGAGGGTGGGATGTTTCAAAAGAACAGCATGTATACTATCTATGGTGAAACAGATCACCAGCCCAGGTGGGATGCATGAGACAAGTGCTCGGGCCTGGTGCACTGGGAAGACCCAGAGGAATCGGGTGGAGAGGGAGGTGGGAGGGGGATCGGGATTGGGAATACATGTAAATCCATGGCTGATTCATATCAATGTATGACAAAAACCCACTGGAAAAAAAAAAAAACTATAAAAGAAAAAAAAAAACATCAAAAAAAAAAAAAAAAAAAGAAAAGAAATGGCAAGGAACAGGGAGCCATTTTTAACCCACCAAGTGGCCAAAGCAATGACCAGATGTGCAGGTCCCTGATAAGTTGATTTGATGCAGGGGTGAAGTTTGGAAAAGCTTGCGGAATGTGTGGACTGGACTGATGATAGAGCTGAAACTCCAATACTTTGGCCTCCTGATGTGAAAAGCTGACTCATTGGAGAAGACTCTGATTCTGGGAAGGACTGAGAGCAGGAGAAGGGGGTGACGGAGGATGAGATGGTTGAATGGCACCACTGACTCAATAGACATGAGTTTGAGTAAATTCCAGGAGATGGTGAAGGACAGGGAAGACTGGCATGCAGCAGTTCATGGGGTTGCAAAGAGTCGGACACGACTGGGTGAATGAACAACAACAAGGAATGGATGGGCTGCCTCAACATCTCTTTCCAGCAATTTCCATAAATATCAGATACTGAAAATCGTGTTCTTGATAAAGATCAAAGTTAACAAATGTTTTTCACCCGTGGTATCTCAGTAAGTCACATAGTATGAGCTAAGTGCCCAGAGTATGGACCAGTGATATAGGTGACTAGGAAGTGGAACTTCCCTGCTCAGAGGGTCAAGGTGTGGGATTTGGGGCGAGAATGTCAGCAGTCACCTACCCCAGATTACTTACCTGCGCTTGTTCACTGGCTGTATCATGGCCAGCAAGTATTAAATGACATCTTGGGTCATCCCAACCAACTGGCCATCGCTGGGCACCGTGTCCAAGTGGTGGAAGGAAGACGTGGCTTAGCGGGTGAGACTGGTGGGTTAAAATCATGCTTATGAGGGAAGCCATTCAGTGACACCATGCTCTTTTGTAATGTTTCATCTATATGTGGTTTCAAAGGAAGTTGCAAAAAATTTCATGAAAAACCCCAACATCCCTCTACCAAGATTTGCCAACTGTTTACATTTTGCCCCCATTTATCATTGTCTTTCCTTTTTAAAAAAATTATGTATTTTTAATTCATTTGGTTGATTTACTTGAGTTAAATCAAGTAAATTGGCTGATTTCAGATGTACAGCACAGTGATTCAGTTATATATATATATATATATATATATATATCAGTTATATATATATATATATATATATATTCTTTTCCAGATTCTTTTCCCTTATAGGTCTTTATGAAATATTGAGTATAGTTCTGTGCTATGCAGTTCAGTTCAGTTCAGTTCAGTCGCTCAGTCGTGTCTGACTCTTTGAGACCCCATGAACCGCAGCTCGCCAGGCCTCCCTGTCCATCACCAGCTCCTGGAGTTTACCCAAGCTCATGTCCACTGAGTTGGTGATACCATCCAGTCATCTCATCCTCTGTCATTCCCTTCTCCTCCTACCCTCAATCTTTCCCAACATCAGGGTCTTTTCAGATGAGTCAGCTCTTCGCATCAAGTGGCCAAAGTATTGGAGTTTCAGCTTCAATATCAGTCTTTCCAATGCACACCCAGGACTGATCTCTTTTAGGATGGACTGGTTGGATCTCCTTGCTGTCCAAGGGATTCTCAAGAGTCTTCTCCAACACCACAGTTCAAAAGCATCAATTCTTTGGTGCTCAGCTTTCTTTATAGTCCAACTCTCACATCCATACATGACCACTGGAAAAACCATAGCCTTGACTAGACAGACCTTTGTTGGCAAAGTAATGTCTCTGCTTTTTAATAGGCTGTCTAGGTTGGTCATAACTTTCCTTCCAAGGAGTAAGTGTCTCTTAATTTCATGGCTGCAATCGCCATCTGCAGTGATTTTGGAGCCCAAAAAAATGAAGTCAGCCGCTGTTTCCATTGTTTCCCCATCTATTTGCCATAAAGTGATGGGACCAGATGCCATGATCTTAGTTTTCTGAATGTTGAGCTTTAAGCCAACTTTTTCACTCTCCCCTTTCACTTTCATCAAGAGGCTCTTTAGTTCTTCTTCACTTTCTGCCATAAGGGTGGCGTCATCTGCATATCTGAGGTTATTGACATTTCTCCCGGCAATCTTGATTCCAGCTTGTGCTTCTTCTAGCCCAGCGTTTCTCGTGATGTACTGTGCATATAAGTTAAATAAGCAGGGTGACAATATACAGCCTTGACATACTCCTTTTCCTATTTGGAACCAGTCTGTTGTTCCATGTCCAGTTCTAACTGTTGCTTCCTGACCTGCATACAGGTTTCTCAAGAGGCAGGTCAGGTGGTCTGGTATTCCCATCTCTTGCAGAATTTTCCACAGTTTATTGTGATCCACACAGTCAAAGGCTTTGGCACAGTCAATAAAGCAGAAATAGATGTTTTTCTGGAACTCTCTTGCTTTTTCAATGATCCAGCGGATGTTGGCAACTTGATCTCTGGTTCCTCTGCCTTTTCTAAAACCAGCTTGAACATCTGGAAGTTCACGGTTCATGTATTGCTGAAGCCTGGTTTGGAGAATTTTGAGCATTACTTTACTAGCGTGTGAGATGAGTGCAATTGTGAGGTAGTTTGAGCATTGTTTGGCATTACCTTTCTTTGGGATTGGAATGAAAACTGACCTTTTCCAGTTCTGTGGGCACTGCTGAGTTTTCCAAATTTGCTGACATATTGGGTGCAGCACTTTCACAGCATCATCTTTCAGGATTTGAAAAGATGCTATGTAGTATGTCCTAGTTATCTACCTGATACACAGTAGTGTGTATATGTTAATCTCAACCTGCTTATTTATCCTTCCCCACTCCTTTCCCCTGTGGTGACCATAAGTTGGTTTTCTATGTCTGTGGGCCCATTTCTCCTTTGCAAATAAGTTCATTTGTATCTTTGTTTTTTTCTTTTAGATTCTGCATACAAGAGTTATATGATAGTTGTCTCTGACGTTCTTCACTTAGGGATCATCTCCAGGTTATCTATGTTGCTGAAAATGGTATTATTTCATCCTTCTTTAATCACTGAGTAACATTCCATTGTATATAGGCACCATAACTTCTTTATCCATTCGCTTATTGATGGACATTTAGGTGGCTTCCCTATCTTGGCTCTTGTAAAGAGTGCTGCAGTGAACAGTGGGCTGCATGTATTATTTCAAATTAGAGTTTTCTCCGGATATATGCCCAGGAGTGGGATTGCAGGATCTATCATTATCTTGCTATCTACAGTATTTTTCCTGAGCTGTAATGAAAGTAAGTTGAAATCATTCCCCGTTACTTCTAAACTCTTCAGGGTGTTATTTCCTAAAAACATCATCACACTACTATTATCAAATACATATACCACCTATGCTTATATTTATGTGTATGTCTGTTCTGTGTATGTGTACACATGCATGTGTAACACATACCCACGTTTACGTGTACTTGTATATGCATGCAGTTATAATGACCACTCTGATTCCAGTCCAGCACCCCAGGGCACACTCTGACTTTGCTCCTCTCCGTGTCCGTAACCTCTTCTCCACTAGCTAGATGCTGGCTCTTTTTGGCCTCTGGCTCCTCAGTACCTCCCAGCTCTTTGACACATTTCAGTCTCACCTGATGTGCTGTGTCTAGCCCTTAGCTGAGGACTGGTGGGGGAGGCTTCTGTGCACACTTCCCTCCTTTCTAGCATAATCCCTTCCAACTTCCAGCTGCTTTTAGCAGCTCCAACCTCTGCCCAGCAGAACCCGCCTCCCGTGTGGGAGGTGACCTGCCCCCAGCAAATGAGCAGCTGCTCCTGAGATACCTGGTGTGTCTCTTCCCTCAGGGATTGCTCTTCTACACTGCCCATTGCCTGGAACCTCAAAACCATCACCACATACGTTTTATTCAGTTTTATATACAATTATTGTCTTAGTCTGCTCAGGCTACCAAAATACCACAGACTGAGGGGTTCAAACAATAGAAATATACTTCTCACAGTTTTGGAGGCTGGGAAGTTGAAGATCAAGTGCAGGCAAGGCCAGTTTCATCCTCTGCTCTTGGCTTGTAGGTGGCCACCATCGTATGTGCTCACATGACCCCTCCTTATTTGCACAGAGAAAGGAGGCTTTGGGGTCCCTTCCTCTTCCTTTAAGGACACTAATCTCATCATGGAGGCTCCACTCTCGTGATTTCATCTAAACCTAATTACCTCTCAAAGGTCCCACTTCCAAACACCATCACTTTGGGGTGGCTTCAACATATGAATCTGGGGGGGACGCAAGCATTCAGCCCCTAACAGTTCTTCCAACAAGAGGAGATATCTGAAACCAGCTGCTCTCTCGTGGCCAGACATGGACATCTCCATGGTTGAGTTTTGATTTAACACTTCAAAACACTGGATTCAAACTGTACTTCTAGATTTTAACTTTTGATCACACTCACAGCCTGACAACCTGGTGGTGGAATAGATTGAAAATGGCATAATTTGAGACTTCGAGGCAAAGAAAAAATCAATTCTGTATTGTGGAAAGCAGAATAAACTCATTTCTTTTAGCATCTTGTTGGGCTTTCAGGCATTCATATTTACACGTCTTATCAATTTGTGATATTTCTCAGAGAAGAGTGTCAGCGGCAATTCCAAGCCATCAGTGTCCTGCTCTGCTGTGATTTGTTTTCTGTCGGTCTTGGCAATACTGATATTCCTGTGTTTGTTTGTGTATTGTTTTAGTTCATTTTCCCCGATTCATAAAACCATGACATATCACTTTTTGCAAATGGGGAAGATACTGTGAATGTATAAAGAAGACATTGAAATGATAATTTATTTAAAGATAATTATATTTCCCAGTGGGTTTGAAATAGGCATGCTTTACTTTCACAGAAAGATGGTCATTCAAAAATCCCAGTGTGCATGTGAGCTGTTGAACAGGACAGCGAGAAGGACCTTCTGAAGATCTTATCTGAGTCCCTCGTTTCATAGCTGGGTAAACTGCGGCTGAAGGAGGACTCAGAAAGGCCTGACCCTCTGCACCCTGTCTGTGTTCCACAAACGGTGCCATTTCTGTATTTCTGCTCAGTATTATCCTAGTTGCAATTGGATTAATCATTTTTTCTAATGACCAAGGACCTTACGACTGAAAGTAAAACATTTGCCCATATCCTGTCTCAAATTCCATCTGGCACCCTACCTTGTCCTTGCCGCCAGCAACCACTGGGAACTGAGTTAGAGAACAGTGATGTCTCTATAACCATCAGCATCGCTTCTGTGGGTCTTTTCATAAATTCCAGATTATGAAAGGAGTTGAGAAAAATCTTACAGTCCCAGGATTCTCATTTTAAATATTTTATCTTAAATAATTTAAAAGTATTTTTAAGGTCTTTATTGAATTTGTTACAATACTGCTTCTGTTTTTTTTTTGTTTTTTGTTTTTTTTTTAATTTTTATTTTTTATTAGTTGGAGGCTAATTACTTCACAACATTTCAGTGGGTTTTGTCATACATTGATATGAAGAATACGTGTAAATACTGCTTCTGTTTTTATGCTCTGATTTTTTTTGCCTCCAAGGCATATGGGATCTTAGCTTCCCAATCAGCTACTGAACTTGCAACCCCTGCACTGGAAAGTGAAGTCTTAACCACTGGGCTACCAGGGAAGTTGTTTAAATAATTTAGAATGTGCACAAGAGTTGTGAGGACAGTAAACAGCTCCCTTCACCCTGCTTCGCCTACTGTTATCACCTTATATACCCGTGGCACACTTGTCAAACCCAAGGAATTCGGCGTTGGTACAACTCCATGAATGAAGCTACAGACTTACCTGAATTTCCTCAGGATTTCTAATGTCTTCATTCTATCCCTGGATCTAATCCAGGATCCCACATGCATTTAGTTCTCAGGTCTTGCTAGCCTCCTCTAATCTGTGACACTTCCTCGGTCTTTCCTTGACCTTCATACTCTTGAAGAGTAATGATGTAGAATGTCATGATGTAGAATGTCCCTCAAGTTGAGGTTCTCTGACATTTTCTTATTATCAGGTGGAAGTGATGGAGTTCGGGAATGCACACTGTAGGGGTCACGTGCCCTCCTTGTCATGTCATGTTAGGGGACACTTGATACAACGTGACTCAGTACCAATGAAGTTAAATTAACTTAATCTTTGATTGAGGCTGTGTCTGCTCACTTGGTCCACTCCACAGCTACCATTTCCCCCTTCCTATCCTCTATTCACTAAGGGAATCTCATTGTCAGGATTGTGGGCTTCCACATGGTGCTAGTAGTAAAGAATCCGCCTGCCAATGCAGGAGACATGAGAGACCTGGGTTTGATCCCCGGGTCAGGAAGATCCCCTGGAGGAGGGCATGACAACCCATTCCAGTATTCTTGCCTGGAGAATCCCATGGATAGAGGAGCCTGGCGGGCTACAGCCCATAGGGTCACAAAGAGTCAGACACAGATGAAGTGACTTAGCATGCGTGCACCTTGATCGGATAAAGTAGAGAGGCACAAAGGACCCATATGACTCTATCTCCTCCTTGCCTCCCTTGGTGAAGTCAGTACCTGAGCAGTGATTCTCAACACAGACTGCACACCTAGGGATACCTGGGTCTCTTTCTGAGAACAGTGGTTCAAATGTGGTTTCCAGGCCAGCAGCATCAGTGTCACCAGGGAACTTGTGACAGGGAACAAATGCAATTTCTTAGCCTCCACCTCTGAAAGGGTGGGGGCCAGCCACCTGAATTTTAACAAGCCCTCCAGGTGATTCTGATTCACGAGATGAAGAACCAATCTTTGAGGTTCTGATGTCACTGGTCCTTGGTGTGACCCCATTGTTAGGAGTTTCGAAGCATCTCCAGTGATCCTGGTGTGCAGCTGAGGTTGTGAATGATTCGTGGGGCCGTGTGCTGATTCCAGGGCTCGCTTCTCCAGCACACTGGCCTCCTGCAGGCTGCTCCTCTTCTGAATAATGGCTTTTCCGATTGTTTGTGGCAGATTTTTCTTCATCTCTCTAATCTGTATTATAAAAGAGTAGAAATGTAATTTCCCAGTTAGCTTATATTTTACATGAAAAATGGCTAGTTTGAATCAGACAAAAGGGAAGACATCTTTCAAAGGGTAATGACCCCTGTTTAGTCAAATGGCAGCTTTCCCATTTCATTGCAAGAGAAGGGAGCAATTCATTTCTCCTAAATTGCTTTTCTTCAGGCCATCTTCCTCCCTACAAAGGAGCACTTCTAAGAAAACCGAGAATGGGTAAAAAGGAGCCTTCCAGTCTCAGGACCCTCTGGTCTCAGGTCCCTTCATTCTCAGCGTGAGTGAGAATGCCAGTGTTCCCGGAGCTCTGGGGGCAGGTCTGAGGTTGGAAGCAGAAATTCTCGTAAGATGGGAACTGCCCATGTGTGGCACCACTTTGCATTGGAAACTTGGAGTGTCCTCCTGCTGGTCAGATGGAGGCTTTCTGGGCCTCAATGCCGATGAGAATGGAGGCAGGATAACCTTGGGAGGCGGGGGCTGTCCTGCACATCGTTGGGTGACCAGCTGGATCCCTGGCCTCCGCCCACCAGATGCCCCACCATCCACATCTCAAGCTTTTGATAAGCACAGATGTCTCTCGATGTTGCCAACTGTTCTCCGGGGTTTGGGGGAGGAGGGCAAACTGGTCCCCAGTCACGAACCACTTCCCTGGCCTCCTTCCCTCTTGGCCCTGCTGGCTCTGGCCTGGGAGCCAGTCTCCAGCTCCCAGTTTCCAAGCCCGCCAGGCTCGGAGTCTGCACCCCCGCCTGTTTGACTTCATCTGTGGTCTCCGTGGCAGCTCCCCGTGCTCTGTCTTGAGATGCACTCCAACTAGGTCGCCTCTGACGGTGAGGGACAGCCAGGTGGCCTCACCACTCTGTGAGCAGACTTCAGTCCTCAGGCTCGGAGGACTTGGAGAACACTGGAGACCCAGGCGTGGGGGCCTGGAGGAGCCATCTGTGTGTCGTTCTCTGCTTGGTAGTCTTGCTGGCTGTGTGTGCTGCAGTGTCTTTTATGTCCATTTATACTTTCATGTGAGTTTATTGCTGGGTTCCAGAGAGATATGTCTCCCCCATTATATAAATGTGTGTTCAGTTCAGTTCAGTTGCTCAATTGTGTCCGACTCTTTGCGACCCCATGGACTGCAGCACGCCAGGCCTCCCTGTCTATCACCAACTCCTGGAGTTTATTCAAACTCATATCCATCGAGTTGGTGATGCCATCCAACCATCTCATCCTCTGTCGCCCCCCTTCTCCTCCCCCCTTCAATCTTTACCAGCATCAGGGACTTTTCCAATGGCCATCAGGTGGCCAAAGGATTGGAGTTTCAGCTTCAATATCAGTCCTTCCAATCAATATTCAGGACTGATTTCCTTTAGGATGGACTGATTGGATCTCCTTGCAGTCCAAGGGACTCTCAAGAGTCTTTTCCAACACCACAGTTAAAAAGCATCAATTCTTCTGCGCTCAGTTTTCTTTATAGTCCAACTCTCACATCCATACATGACTACTGGAAAAACCATAGCCTTGACTAGATAGACCTTTGCTGGCAAAGTAATGTGTGTTACCTCTTTTTGAAGAGGGTTTCCTTTGATTAGACTCAGCAGGTTAACAGAATCAAATCTTCAGTGCCCAAAAGTCTTCCAAAAAGCATCTCTCTCTTTCTTCCCAGGCTTTAACTTCACGGGTGACTCTGACTCTGTTGGACCGTTGGCCACTAGCCTCTGCTGTTTTATTCTGCACAGACGGCACAGATCTGCCAGTGGGCTCTGTATAGTGTTGCCGTGATGCCCATCATGGGAGGAGCACACGATTTATTTCAAATGTTTCATAACCAAAAGGAAGAAGACTTTTCCCAGTAGGGAATTCCCATCCACGATACAGTCCAGGGCTTCCACAGACAAACACATCTTTAAAGAAGTGAGGTGAGCAGATTGTCAGGTGCGGATGACACTTTGCTTTGAAAGTCTCTGGTTTCACCCTCCAGAATAAGTAAGAGCCCCCGACCCCTACCTCCACCATCCACATCTCAAACTTTCCAGGGACCACAACTCTACAGGATCTGACGTCTGCAAAGGGTGAGATTCTGGCAGGAGCCGCCCCAAAGCTGACCACATTAACCAGTGACTGGAGCGGCTGGTGGAGCATTCATGCTTCCTTATGGGAGCAGTTCCTCCATGCAGGGATGAAGTGAGGGGAAAAGTGAGGGGCGTAGGGGCCCCTTAAGATCTGTCTACATTCTCTCTCCTTAGAAAGGCTAGGACTCACAATGAAACCTTGCCAAGAACCATATTTGCTTTTCACCAGAGGGTTTTACTTCTCATTTTATTTGAATGCTGCTGAGAACCTAAGGCAAATTAAGCACTGAAACCATTCACTCCAGCACAGGAGGGAGAAACCAGAATGGATAAGAGGCTGTCCCACCCTCCCTGTCGAGACTGCAAATGGCAACAAATAGTCTTATTTTCGAATTGATTTTTATTTCTAAAAGTTTCCACTTCTGTCTTCCCCCAGGGTGGAAGTACAGGATTGATTAGCACATTTATTCCGATGCCAGTCCTGGCCCACCAGCAGTGTCTGCCTGGGAGGGTGACTGAGGCGCGGGAGGCTCAACCAGGGTCAGTAGAAGTTATGTCTTGATTGACTCAAGAGGTCTTAACAGATCCTCGAAGGAAGTGGTGGAATATGGAGGGTGAGACAGAAATAACCTCAGGACAAACAGTAAAATGTGCTTGGAAGAAAACTCACAGACTATCAGAGGGCTGAGGGGAAGTTTGTGTTGAGCTTGGGGAGTCAGGGAAGGCTTCATTTGGGGGAAGACCTTACGTCCTTCTTCTTGTTTTTGTTAGGGCAGTTTTCGATGAGTGTTGGAGCCCTCAAAGTCGATGACAATTTTGAATTCCCCAGCAACACACCAACAGGCAGTTCTGTATCTACCGGTGGTCACTCTGAGTAGGTAGAGGATAGAAGCACTGAAGCAAAGGAAATGTGGGTTATTGGACAGAGGAAGAACAGTCCAGGCTCAGGAGTTCACATCCTCGTGGTCTAAATTCTATTGTCTCGGACTGTTGAGCCCAATGGTCTTCCTTTGGTCAGATTTCATTTGTTTCCCTGGGTCTGAAGACCGTTTCACTTCTGGGTCTTCTGAGTTCATTTGCTGATATACTTCTGGGCACACACTGGCGCTCTCTGAGTGGGTAAGGGTGCTTGTAAATGCAGCATGGTAGGGGAAGCCACCCAGCTGGCCAGGTGATCCTTTTCCCAGCAATGCTTTCTAATCTGTAAAGTCAATTTAAGTCTTCTCCTAAGATCCTGGCAGATATTCAGTAGCAGTCCTTACAATGATTAGGACGGCTTGACATATGATGAGAAAGTTCCTCTCTGATTTGTTTCTACTTTTCTCCCCCCAGGGTGGAAGTACAGGATTGGTTAGCACAGCCCTCTATGGCTGACCTCTGAGCCACATCCCAACTGTGCAGTGGGAACCATCCCAGGAGTGTCAGCTGGCTGGGTCCATCGCTCAGATGCTGAAAGGTCCAGCCCCCAGTGCTCCATGGACCACGTGGCATTAGATGCAATGGTAGTGAAAAGAGATTAGCCAGATGGTCACAGCATCATTGGCTCCTGAACTCTCTATTTCTCAGAGTCCGAAGATTGTATATTTGGTTGGATTAGACTTGAAGTGCCAACTCTGTTTTCTACCAGCTATTAGACACAAATTATTTCTAAATAATTTCCAGAGTGAATTTCCATACAAGTTAGAAGCAAAAGAAGTTATTGAAATTGTTTGCTACAGTTTCATAACATGCAGGTTACAGAGCATCTTCTTTGACTCTTGAGGCTTGACAGAACTTTCTCCTGGACCTAACTTTACCCTCCTCTGAGACCTCTTTTCCTCTAGGTCTTGACTTTAGCCCTTGCCCTATCCTTGGTCTGCCCAGCCCATCAGCAAGAACCCCCTACTCTTGATATCTGATCAAACTTCTTGTCTCCCATCTTCGGTATCTGATCACCTTGGCTTGTCTTTAGCAAGAATCTCCTTGACTTTTGATGTCTCCTGTGAGTATAATTTTATGTTATATAATGTGTAATTTTCTTTTTTACTTAGACATTTGTTTTCTTTTTTATATTATAATAATACCTTTGCCATTAAAAATATATTTTTCCTCACTTCCAATTATTTCCTTTGGTTCTCTCTTCATCAGGGTATTGGTGAAGCCTTAGTTAGGGATGGTGTGGCAATTTTATCCTGGGTCCTTTGGTCTTCTTGAGTTTTTTTACTTCTGATCTACTAATCAACACCAGCCCAAGGCAGTTGCTCTAAGAGTGCTCACTTATTTTTAAATCAATACTTATATGCTAATTCCTGAAGGCTTTCAGTCTCTCTGAGTCCAAATTCATTCTTCAATCTACAGCAATTTTCTGACTCCATAAACACTATAAATGCATTTCTATTTTTCTAACTCTAAGATGTTCCATTTAAATATTTTACTGATCTGTGTATTATTTAGGAGGTATGGTTTCTTTTGTGATGAGGCTTTCTTTGAGATAATTTCTGTAACTACCCTGGGAGGGAGAGAGGTTGAATATACCTCTCTGGTTTTTGTGAGGAAAGACTGTCTCTGTTGGACTCAAAGATGCCTAGAAGATTCTCTCTAGTGACTCCGACATTCCTTTGTCTCCACTTTTGCTCCTCTTCCTCATCTTCCATTTTCCATCACACCCGACACAAAGCATGTCAGGTAACACATTGTTCTTGGGCTTTATTACCATGACATTCCTATGAGAGGAAAAAGGGAAATTTATGAGATCCTACTAGGTGTCACCCTAGGCACTTCTCTGAGATATTAATATTTGAAATTTAATCTCTATTCCATTCGTCTATGGGAGACAGTCTCCTCCCACCCTTTACTAAGTAAACTAAGCCTCAAAAGTGTAGGCAGGGGGATGGTCCAGATGGAGGATCCAATTGTTCCTGATTCCCAGGAAGTCCCCACCCTTCTGGCAGTGTGATTCCTTGATCCCCCTTGAGATTCCTTGAGCCAATGGGTTCCTCTCTTTGTCCAGTCTGATCTGGGTGGGCTTCTGCCATTTGCAACCCCAAGAATCCTAATTCACTATGTATGTCTGACCTTCCAGAGACTGTGAGCTCCTTGAAATTAGCTACTGGGTCCACCAGTATGCTCTGATCCCCAGCAGAAGAAGGAAGAACATCTTCTGAAACAAAAATAATTTATTGGTTGAAAATTAAACAGAATCTTTGAAATCACACATGTGGCCCTGGCATGGTCAGCTTTAAGTGGCAGCCCTCAGCAGGTTGGCTCACTCTCTTTGTCCCTGATGATAAAGCTTCCCTGAGAAAATGTGATTGGCTAAGCTCGGCTGGAACCTCCATCTCTCAGCTAATCATCTGTGGTCCGTGGGGTCATGTGATTTAAGGAGCTCTCTGATGGAGGGAGATGCTATCAGTCAAGACAAACTGCTTAAGAAATGTTTCAGTAACTTAAACTCTGAGCAACCTTGGCAAGTAATGAAGAGCCTTCTAAGTCTTGTTAGCTGTAGAAAGTGACTCACCACCAGTTCAGTTAAAGAAAGAGAAATCAAGATCCTTTAGAGTATTTTAAGAATGACCCAACTACGATATTCTTGACAGGCTTTGGGGGTTTTGGAAGAGGTCTGCTCCATGGCGCGGCAGCCTTGAACCTCACAGCCGAGCCCCGTCACGTCTACAGGGACTTACCGGCCCTCAGGCGGCAGTGGTGGCAGTTTAGTCACCAAGTCACGTCCGGCTCTCGTGACCCCGTGGACTGTAGCCCGCCAGACTCCCCTGGCCATGGGATTGCAGCACTTTATGTAAACATTAACCCCCTCTTACAAGACTGTATACCTGCTTAATTTAACATGCATGAGTGTTCATGTAATACTTGAAAGAAATGAGGTGAAAGAGCAACAGAGCAACAGCAAGATAAATGAGACCAGGATACATCAGTCAGGGAAGAATAAGCTTCTGTTATGTTAGTTTGTAACTTTCTACACTGTGACTTGATTGATGGAATAAAAGCAAGACAAGACAAGATAAAATAAAAACGGGACACAAGCCTATTAATCAGATTAAAGATCATAGTGCAGGAAGCATCCTGGGAATGCAATTGGCTGAGATAAAAGAAAACATAAAGATGTCCCTGTTTCCCCAACACTCAGGTAAGATATGAAGAAAATGAGGCAACTAAGGGGAACTGGGTGAGAATAACAGAAATGCTTGAAATCATGGTGCTTGGCCCTCCACTTTGTTCCAAGTAAACACACAGGGTCCCGTCTCTCCTTCCTATGATTTGTCTTTTGTGGGTGGGCTTGGGTGCATGTGTAGAGAGAAGTTGTGTGAAGTCAAATCGATAACAGTGACCGCAGATTGAAGGGCAAAACTTGTTGACTCCCAAGAGAGAATGGAACACAGAAGCCCGTGCTCCACGGCCCACCAGAAAATAGCTCCAGGCTGTGTGAAGTCCGAGGAGAACCTCCTGGTCTACCAAAGCTGCTGCTGCTGCTAAGTAGTGTCAGTTATGTCCGACTCTGTGTGACCCCATAGACAGCAGCCCACCAAGCTCCTCTGTCCCTGGGATTCCCCAGGCAAGAGTACTGGAGTGGGTTGCCATTGCCTTCTCCCTACCAAAGCTAGCGAGGGATAAAAATGAGATTTGACCACATCAGCTTTCCACCACTCGTCTTCACCAGTGAAGAACTGTGAGGGCACTCCCGGTGGCGCTAGTGGCACAGAACCCGCCTGCCAGTGCAGGAGACCTGAGAGCCGTGGGTTCCATCCCTGGGTCGGGAAGGCCCCCTGGAGGAGGGCCTGGCAACCCACTCCAGTATTCTTGCCTGGAGAATCCCGTGGACAGAGGAGCCTGGAAGGCTACAGTCCACGGGGTTGCAAAGAATCGAACATGACTGAAGCAACTTAGCATGCACGCACGCACACAATACAGGCCCAGTTTTTTTCTCTAAAGTATCTGATCACAAGCTATTGCATTAATATGTTCTATATGGATTTTGAAAAAGGATGAAATAAAAGCATATATAAATAAAAGATGGAATCTTATTCCCCCCACCCCTGTGGGCACCAGCATGTCTATCAAGTGCCCAGGCCAGCTTTGGAGACCGCTCTCCCAGGGCCACCAGACTTCAGGAGCCTGGAGAGCAGGCACCGTGTTTAGTTTAGTCCTTTAATTATTCTTAACTGCAGTGAAATACACACAACGAAGAGCTGTCATCTTAACCCTTTTAAGTGCACGCTTCGGGGCATTCAGTACACTAAGACTGCGGTGCAGCCATCACCACCATCATCTTCAGAACTCTCTTCATCTTGCAAAGCTGCAACTCCATACCCATCAAGTATAGCTCCCTGCTCCTCCTCCCACCCCAGCCCCTGGTAACCACCATTCCACTTTCTATTGCTATGAATCTGACAGTTCCAGGAACCTCATGTATGCAGAGTCATAGAGTATTTGTGCTTTTGGATTTGGCTCATTTCACTTAGAATAATGTCTTCAAAATTCATCCACGTTGTAGCACATATCAGAACATTTTCTTGTGTGTCTGTGTAATAGTCCATCATATAGATGGACCACATTCTGTTTTCTTATGTGTTCAGTCACTAAGTCATGTCCTACTCTGTACAAGCCCATGGGCTGCAGCACGCCAGGCATCCCTGTCCTTTACCAGCTCCCAGAGTTTGCTCAAACTCATGTCCATTGATTTGGTGATGCCATTCAACTGTCTCATCCTCAGTCACCCACTTCTCCTCCTGCCCTCAATCTTCTCAGCATCAGGGTCTTTTCCAATGAGTTGGCTCTTTGCAACAGGTGGCCAAAGTACTGGAGCTTTAGCTTCAGCTGAAAAAAACATTTTATTTGTCCATTAATGGACCCTTGCATTGCTTCCACCTTTTGGCAGTTGTGAAAAAAGCTTCTATGAACACATGTGTACAATATTTATTTGGGACCTTGCTTTGTGTTCTTTTGGGTATATACCCAGAAGTGGAGTCCCTGTCTCACATGAGAACCCTACATTTAATTATTTAAGGATCTGACATATTTTTTCCCATGATGGCTGCACCATTCTACATTCCCACCAAGAGTGCACAGTTCAGGGACAGTGTTTTATTAACCTTGTGTTCCTCCTGCCTAGAACTGTGCCTGTCATCTGGGGATGGTGCTCAGAAAGTGTCCATGGAGGGAACACATGAGCAGGAGGCAGCCTAGTTTCACTGAAACTCTGGTAGAGCCGGGGAAGCCCACAGTGTCCGCTTCAGCAGGGACAGTGCAGGTGTGAGAGCAGGAGAGTTCACAGGAGGTCCCACCAAGGGTTTCCTGCAGCGGGGCTCTGGCTTGGACTCTGCGTTATTTATTTTCCAGGTAAGATGTCAAAAGGGCTGCCCCTCCTTTCTTCAAAGGACTCAGGCTGTATCTTTGGAAACTAGTTTTGCAATTGCTGGCAGGGTAGATTTCTCATATTTAAAGAAACCCCAAACCAAACCCTCAAACTTTCTGTTTTCTTTTTGAAAGGGGCAATGGATAGGTCTGGCCCTATATTCCTAGTTCATTTCAGTTTTCCAAAACAAGACTGTTTCCTTGTTTATGAAGCAGTGAATCTGGTATTATGGTCAGTAAGCACCTTAAAACTCTCATGTTAACTTAGGCTAATATCTCATAGTATTCTAATTTGTAACTAAATTCAGATTGGGATAGAAATGACTTAAATTGTGGGAGTTGCCTCTTATTTCACATTGTTATAGGAAATGTTTCTGTGAATTCAGCTACCTGAGTTGAAATGAATACTTTTCTCCACCCCCCCACCCCAACACTTATTGATCATTGTTAGTGGGTTTCCCAGCTGGCACTAGTGGTAAAGAACCTGCATGCCAATGCAGGAGACATAAGAGATGCAGGTTCGATTCCTGAGTTAGGAAGATCCCCTGAAGGAGGGCATGCAACCCACTCTGGTATCCTCTGTCCCATGGACAGAGGAGCCTGGCCTGCTACAGTCCAGAGGGTCATAAAGAGTCAGATATGACTGAAGTGACGTATCATACAGTGCTCTCAAAATTCTGATTAATAACCTTGTGTGCGATGCTGAATGACAAGCTCTTTGAATGGTCCAGTTGAAAACCCATCCCTCCCTTCTTTCTTCAGCCCAGTTTTGGAGAGGTTGATTTTACCCCCATTGTCCTGCCTTTTATTAACCTAAGGGAAGAAAAAGTAACAGTGAGAAATAAATGTCTGTCTCATGAAAAAAAAATAGGGCTGTCAACCGATTTGAATGTTACCTGTCAGATGAGGAATGCAGAGAAACCTTAGCCAAAGCAGAGGGCAGAGCAGGGAAACCAAAACCGGGGAGGAGAAAGCAGGCAGGAAGCCCGAGGAGGGGCCCTTTGTGATCAGCCCCAGGGAGGAGAGGCGGAATCTGAGGTCCATTCCCCGCGATGATGGGCTGGCCCGGAACAGTGGCTGGCAGCACAGCCCAAGACTGAGAACCTGGGGCCACGTGAGAGGAGAGGGGGTGAATTGCACAGTGAGGTGGCCTTGCCCCACGCCTGGTGCCCAGGTACAGGGGGTGGGCATGGTGGACAGTATGTGCCTGAGACAGACACTGGCCGGACCGGTCCAGCAGGCTCCACCCCTGTCAGTGAGATGCTGCAGTTTCTTTGTCCCCCTTGGCCCATGAAGGCCTCTCTGACAGGTGTTGCAGGGGGCAGGGGGGAGGGAGATCCCCCAAGTGATCAAGAGGGAACATACCTGGATAAACAACAGGGTCCTACTGGGTAGCGCAGGGAACTATATTCAATGTATCTTGTAATAAACTAGAATGGAAAAGAAAAAAAAAATCTAATAGAGCTGAGTGTTAGAAAAAAGAGGGAACACACCTGAGAAGATGTGGCAGGTGTCTGCTTCCTAGTGGGCTTGAGATCAATTGCAGCTTAGAAATGGAATCCTGTTCTAAAGAGGTGTGCGCTTTGCTGAGCTATATTCAAAGTGTGTGTTGGCCACTTAGTCTTGTCTGACTCGTTGCAACCCCATGAACTGTAGCCCACCAGGCTCCTATGTCCATGGGATTTCCCAGGCAAGACTGCTGGAGTGGGTAGCCATTCCCTTCTCCAGGGGATCTTCCCGACCAGGGCTCAAACTCGAGTCTCCCGCATTGCAGGCAAACCTCTTAACAGAAAGCTGTTACACCCAAGAGGGGTACTTCTATAACAGGGTGGGGACAGCTACGCATTCCCGGGCAGAGATGGAGCGTGGACAGAGGCTGGTGATCCCCGTGCTGGCTAGCTTTGGAGAAGCAACAGGCGAGCAGCTCGCTGTGAGGGCATCTATTCCTTCAGCTGGTGGCCCACAGGGATGCCCCAGCTGTGACGCCCGCTGGAACCAAAGCTCCTAGGCCTCTACTTCCTCTTCACTATCCTGAATCAAGAAGAGATGGCATTACACTCTCTTGGCACAGGCTTCAAAATAACACCTCGGTGACATTTCCTCAGGCTTATACCTGCATGAAGACAAGTTGGAACCAGAGGAAAACCTCAGTGAGACGTACAGCCTTTCTGTCATCTGCCTGAGTGTTTGACAGTCCTTCACCCTGATGCCTCCAGAGAAGAAAGCTGACCCTCAGGCGGGACCACGGAAAGCAGAAAGCGACCCCGGGTTTCTGAGTCACACCAGGTGCTCTGCATGGCGACTAACTCAGCGGCCTGTGAGCAGGGCTGACTCGCGGCCTCAGCGGTCTCCTCACACACAGGCTTCACTCCCTGCTCCTCTGTGTGGATGCATTTGCCACCTCGCTGTCTCAGGGAACCAGCGGCTACTGGGATTCTGTCCTAGCAAGGTGCTGAGCCGGACATTAGGAGGACTCAGTGGAGGTTCCGATGCTCACCCCCTAAGGGCAGAGTGGGCACCACCGAAGTGCCTGGGGGACAGATTTCAAGGCCACAGACTGGACTGGAGAGGTCCCTGAGGGACCTGGGGGTGCAGTGTCGAGGGGACACTGTATGCCAGTTGGAATTGGGCTCAGCCCAGCTTCCCCTGCGGGCAGAGCTTGCCCCAGAAGCTGGCCTGGGGGGAGGGTGGTTTGTGGGGCAGGCACCCGGGGCAGCGGGTGCTTCGTTCCGGGCCCTGCAGATGAGCCTTTGGAAGTGCATCTCAGGCCGGTCCCTTGGCATCCGCCAGCCCCCGAACCCCACCGGCCAGGGTGGTCCTGCTGGTGGCCCTGCACAAAGCTGACCAGAGCTGCACAGAAAGAGGAGGAGGTGGGTGGAGGGGGCTGGAGGGCACCAGGCTGCAGTCAGCATCCGAGGGCTCCACGCCTGGGCTCAGAAACGAGTTGGGCTTCCCTGGTGGCTCAGCTGGTAAAGAGTCCGCCTGCAATGCAGAAGACCCCGGTTCAATTCCTGGGTCAGGAAGATCCTCTGGAGAAGGGATAGGCTACCCACCCCGGTAATCTTGAGCTTCCCTGGTGGCTCAGCTGGTGCAGAATCTGCCTGCAATGTGGGAGACCTGAGTTTGATCCCTGGGTTGGGAAGCTGCCCTGGAGAAGGGAAAGGCTACCTACTCCAGTATTTTGGCCTGGAGAATTCCATGGACTGTATAGGCCATGGGGTCTCAAAAAGTTGGACACGACTGAGCGACTTTCACTTCCACTGCATTTAATAGTGGACCACACACTTCCAGATATCACTGAGAATGTCTAATCCTTGTAAGTCCTTCTTGTAAGGGAGAGACCCTGACATCCCCTTTCATGACATCCTGGCATAACACTGCCATCCATCCTTGCTTCAGGCAGTGAAAAGGAGGGGAGGAAAGGAGGGCTGGGGAGGAAGGACGGGAAGGGAGAACCAGCATGAGAACTACCACCACGAGGGCACCACGCCCTGCTGTCTTGGAGTTTGCATTCCTGGGGGCAAGGGAGAAACCACAGAAAAGAGTCATAAATATATACATCAGAGTGAGAAGTAACATGAAGAAGAATCGAGTAGGGCAATGGAGGCGTCTGGCTGGGAAAGTCCATTGGGAAGACGGCATCTGAGTTGGGATCAGCGTGAAGTGAGGAGAAGTTGAGCAGATTAAGGGATGGAGACAAGGTGGAGTGAGACCTGCAAGTTATGCTTGCAGGTAAATCTTCATAGAATTATCTGGGTCAGGGTCCCCTCCCCCCTCCACCTCTCAGAATGTTCCATGAGGTCAGGGACTGTGCTGCCTTGTCCTCAGCCATAGTCTTAGCCACAGTCAAAGCCAGAGTCTCAGCCTGGTCCAAGCCTGGTGCCCAGCCCTTAGGACTGTTCATTGCATGGATGAGTAAGAGGCTTGCTTGCCCCCATGCAAAGTGCACACATCCCAAGTTTCCCAGGCCCCTGCTCCACCCCCTCACCAGGATATTCTGATGGGGGAGGTGGGGAAGGTCAGGTGAGGCCTGAGGATTTGTGGTTTCAGAAGCACCCAGTGATTCTATAGCACAGGTGTAGGTTTGGTAACCCTGGGCTAGTCTACCTGTTGTGGTCAAAGTTTCAGTCTCTCCTCTGGCTCTTGGTTCAGGTGAGCTAACTGCCTCACCAGAGGGTCTCACTTTAGGGGCTATAAACCTTCTCTGTCAAGGTTATTGTTCAGTCGCTAAGTCGTGTCTGACTCTGCGACCCCATGGGCTGCAGCACATCAGGCTTCCCTGTCCTTCACTACCTCCTGGGGTTTGCTCAGTTTCATGTCCATTGAGCCAGTGATGCTATCTAACCTTCTCATCCTCTGCCACCCTCTTCTCCTTTTGCCCAGCATTAGGGTCTTTTCCAATGAGTTGGTTCTTTGCAGCAGACGGCCAAAGGACTGGAGCTTCAACATCAGTCCTTCTGATGAATATTCAGGGTTGATTTCCCTTACAGCTGACTGGCGTGATCTCCTTGCCATCCAAGGGACTCTCGAGAGTCCGCTGGCACCACAATTTGAAAGCGTCAGTTCTTCGGTGCTTAGGCTTCTTCATGGTCCAGCTCTCACATCCACACATAACTACTGGAAAAACCATAGCTTTAACTTTCAGCAAAGCGATGTCTCTGCTTTCTAACATGCTATCTAGGTTTGTCATAGCTTTCCTTCCAAGGAGTAAGAGTCTTTTAATTTCATGGCTGCAGTCAACTTCTGCAGTGATTTTGGGACCCGAGAAAATAAAATCTGTCAAGGACCAAATAGTAAATATTTTTGTCTTTGGAGGCCATTTTGTCTTTATATGCCTCCATTGTATGCTGCAGTCACTCAACTTGGTCACCCTATGAAAAACAAAGGCACTGTAGATAATATGTAGACTAATGGGGATGGCTCTGTGACAGTAAAACTTTATTGACAAAAAGTAAAGGCCATAGTTTGCAGGCCTCTGGTCTTACTCATCGATGGACAGGTGAGGTAGCTAGGAAATTCTTATATGTATATGAAATGCTTAAACAATAACTTGTACTGGGCCTATTTTATTTTTTTATTTATTTTTATTTTTTTTTAATGTTCGGAAAACACATATGGACTATTACACATCTTCTGTGTGTATGTGTATATGTGCATGCACAATCATTACATGGAACCTTTTTTTTTTTAATGTTTGGGAAACCAGGAACCTGCCCACACTCGTTGTTGGGCTTAAAGTGTGAGAATGACCTAACTGGTCAATTTGTTAATGCAAGTTTGTGTGCCTGATGCTCAGTGAGGCCAGACAAAGTGAAATGCTGGAGTTGGGACCAGAGAAAGGTTTATTGCAGGGCCATGCAAGGAGATGGGTGGCTTCAACCTAAGAACCTCTGAGCCCCCCAAAGGGTTTCAGCAAAGTACCTTTAAAAGCCAGGTGAGGGATGGGGGTTGCAGGGTTTGTGATCAGACTGTGTACAATTCTCTGATTGGCTGATGGTGAGGTAGCAGTCATGTGTGGATGTGAGAGTTGGACCATAAAGAAAGCTGAGCACCATAGAATTGATGCTTTGAACTGTGGTGCTGGAGAAGACTCTTGAGAGGCTCTTGGACTGCAAGGAGATCCAACCAGTCCATCCTAAAGGAAATCAGTCCTGAATATTCATTGAAAGAACTGATGCTGAAGCTGAAACTCCAATACTTTGGCCACCTGATGTGAAGAACTGACTCATTTGAAAAGACCTTGATGCTGGGAAAGACTGAAGATGGGAGGAGAAGGGGACAACAGAGGATGAGATCATTGGATGGCATCACCTACTCAATGGAAATGAGTAGGGAGTTGGTGATGGACAGGGAGGCCTGGCGTGCTGCAGTCCATGGGGTCTCAAAGAGTCGGACACGACTGAGCGACTGAACTGAACTGGCGTAGCAGATCTGATTGGCTGATGGTGAGGTAGCAGGGTGATGTCTCAGGAGTGAACATTATCAGTCCTTAGGCTCTAGGACACAGACCTGGGGCTGTGTGCTCTTGGAGGTCAAGTAGTTAACATCTTCCATTTGTTGGAGAGGGGGAGGTTTTTTTCATCTGCAAAACAACTCAGGAAAGGTGCATCAAATCCTGTTATCTAGGTATTCATATTTCAGAGGGTCAGGGAAGGTGGTCTTCCTCCCATCCCCCAACCCCACCCCTGCCCCCAAGGCCCCATGGGGTCCTGCTACCGTACGTGTTTCCTCCCTAAAGTCTGAGAGAATCTTGGAGTTACCACCTTGCTAGTAAGGGCATACTCTGGGGCTCGAGGAAAGCCTGTCCTCTGACCAGCGCAGGACTTCCTGGCACAGGACAGGAGCCTGACTGCCAGCGGGTGCGTGCAGGGGGCCATTCTCTCTCTGTAAGTGTCAGCTGTGACCGGGGTGGGGCCTCACCCACATAGGTGCCCACCCCTCTGCACTGCCCCAGGGGAGGGAGGGTCCAGCTTGGGAGTCCCGGAGGTTGGCAGTAGCCATGCTATTGACTGGTGCTAGGCCTGTGGTTTCCCCTGGGACTTTGGTATTGTCCTGATGAATACTGGATCTCACAAATTCATCCAACACACTCATTAATTCATACAAGAGTGACAGCCAATATTTGTGAGAATGAAATACGGGTAGAGCAGCGTGTCCCCTCGGGAAATGGCCATAGCAACCCCCACCCCACCCCCATTGTTGCCCATAGCCTGGGCTGGCGACTCATCTCAAGGGAGGACAGTGACAAGTGGCTGACAACATAGTTTTCCTTTTGGGTAAAGTTGACCGAGGATGTAGATAGCAAATTGAATTTTATATTTCCTCAAAATTTCAACCACAGTCTTCACCACCCTCTCATGCTTGCCAAAATATATACTTAAAAATCAAGCATAGTTTTTTAACAAAGTCATTGGTTTTCTTTATTCAAAATCTATTCAGACATTGAAGAGAAAATATGAAGATACCATTTGTCTTCAAATGACTCGCTCCTCCCAATGGGTTTGAAGGAGGGCTGTGTGGTCTTTCACTCAACATGGGTTGGTTTGGTTTTTAGCAGCATTGGAAATGGCTGTGAACGTTTAATTGGCCCAGACCTGAACACCCAGCAGGTGCAAACTAAATGATTATTGAAGACTTGCAAAGGGAGAGAAAATGAATCTTGTAGATGAATATGGCTTCAAGTCATGGTTCAAGTCATGGTCTGTGTGCAGGTTGGAAAAGAATTTCCAGACATGGGCAGAATGAGAGGAGAATAGAGTTTTTTAAAGTGGGAGATGCTGTTAGAACTGTGGGCTGGCTCCAGGGAGAGCCTGTCCCTTTCGCAGGCTAGTAGCAAATTTTTATAACCTCAAGACAGAGAAAATTCCTGCTGGAACAGCGGCATTAGATGACTGGTTAAGATGCTATAGGATGGGTAATAGGGTGGATATTTTACCTAATATGGGGTCAGGGAACTGGTCGGTTTATATCCAGAGACTCGTGGCAACAGTTGCTATGGGGCTTGGTCAGTTCCAGAGATTTTTGCCCTGTGACCTTGATACAGGGCTCCACACCTGTGGCCTGGGCAGCGGGCTCCACAGTTGATGCTACTGCTCCAGGTCTCTCCTTTTTGCCACTTCCCCTTGAAAATTTAGTGAAGTGAAGTGAAGTGAAAGTCACTCAGTCGTGTCTGACTCTTTGTGACCCCATGGACTGCATAGTTGATGAAATTCTCCAGGCCAGAACACTGGAGTGGGTAGCCTTTCCCTTCTCCAGGGGACCTTCCCGACCCAGAGATCGAGCCCAGGGAGAAATATCAAATTCAAAATACAGTGTAGTGAAGCAGAAAAAAAATTTTTTTTCCATTTATGGAAGAGAAAAAGTACAGTTTTAGTTAGTTATCCCAGGGACCAATTTGGGGAAATTAAACAGAATCTTATGAGGGACATTAATAAGGTCAGACATCTCACTTTTATAGATGACTGACTTATTTGGTTTAAGAAAAAACACAGCAAAAGATTCAGCTAGTAGTTTTCCAGAAAGAATGATGATTATTTGCAGTGAATACAGTGGTTTCTATTAATTCTTCCTTGTTCTTGGCTGTGATGCTTTATGACAAAATGTATGCACAGAAAGTGAAAAGTGAAGGTCCTTGGTTGACTTTTGTGCATGCAAGGCTAGCTGTGGGAGAAAAAGTGTACCGTAACAGGAGAAGATAGTTGATACATTTTCATTTAATTCATCCACTGAACAAATAAATACTTCGTATCTATAACTGATTACTGGAAGGGTCACCCCTTTTCCATATAAATAAAGTAAGTAAACTGTTAGTCACCGAGTCATGTCCTGCTCTTTGCAACCCCATGGAGTGTAGCCCGCCAGGTTCCTCTGTCCATGGGATTCTCCAGGCAAGAATACTGGAGTGGGTTGCCATGCCTATCTCCAGGGGATCTTCCCAATCCAGGGATTGAACCCGGGTCTCCCACATTACAGGTGGATGCTTTACCTTCTGAGCCACTGGGGAAGCCCATGCATTGATGCTAAAACCCCGCACAGCTGAATGATTTGCAAAAGATTGAGGTTCATCAAGGAACTTGCATTCTCTTCCTACCCTGGTTAAAAGGCACAGGACCCCATAATCAGTTGTAATATTCTCAGTCCTTTTGTTTTATTTTATTTTGCTCTGTTTTATTTTAGAACCCCTGTGGGTGGGTATTAAGAGCAGGAGAAAGACAGCGCATCATTCCCAAGTCCAAAAGTCATGTGAATTTCACTTATCTGTTAGAAAAGGATGACAGTTTAGATGTGCTCACAGTAAGCCCTTTGCCTCTGAGAGAAGACTTCAGCTCCCACCTGATGAGTGAAGCACCCATAAATAAAAATGTCATTTCCCCCGAGAGGGAAATCAAATTATGAATTCAGAAATTCATAGTCATCTGTTTTTATTGTTGCCTAATGCTTTTAGATCTGCGCAGGCCCTGCAGAAAATCAGCTCTGAAACTGCATAATTAGGACATCTTTCATAGTCATAAATGCTAATCCCACTGGAGAACAGATTAAGAATTCATAGGCATAGATTCCTGGCACCAGGTATCTGAAGTTTCTTTTCTTTCTGAATAATTCATTATTTAAATACTTCACTGTGCATCTTATACAATCCTACATGTTGTATCAGGGGCAAGGGAGAAACATTAACTCCACGTATATTTCAACACTAAATACATTCAAGGCTTATTTGTGTTGATTTGGTGTCACTGGCTTGTAACTGCTGACAATGGTACAGCTTTTTAGCCCCAGGGAGCAATTTGGGGAAATGAAGTAGGATCTACTGCAGGACATTAATAAGGTCAGAGATCTAGCTTTTATAGATGACTGAGTTACTTGGTTTAAGAAGGAAAAAAAAATTAGCTAAAGGTTCAGGTAGTTGTCTTCCAGAAAGAGTGATGATTATTTGCAGTTAATGCTTTCCCATTCATGGCCGTGACATTTTATGGCAAAATGTGTGCACAGAAAGTGAAAAGTGAAGGCCTGTGTTTGATTTTGTCCTTGCAAGGCTGGCCATGATGGTTCTGCAGCCCAGCAGGCATCTTCAAGACTGCAATACCCTTCTTCCTTGAGGGTTTAGGGTCTCCATCAGCTGGTGCAGACCTCCTCATTGGAAGCACTCCTGTGCCATGGGGACCTGCTCATCTGGTGACCGTCGCACTGCGGGGCAGTGGACTCTGTGGAAGGAAGGTGTCCTCTCATCTTTGAGTCTCTGCCGCCTGTACAACACCTGGCAGGAAGAAGCATGTCACGTGTGTTTGTTTAATAACATAATGGGTATTCAAGGTCTAGCCCAAACTCCGTTGGTTGCAACTGATAGAAATTCAAACAGTTTAAACCTAAAGGAGAAAGTGGGCTTCCCTGGCGGCGCAGTGGTAAAGAATCTGCCTGCCAATGCAGGAGATGCAGGTTCAATCCCTGGGTCTGGAAGATCCTCTGGAGAAGGGAATGGCAACCCACTCCAGTATTCTTGCCTGGAGAACCCCATGGATGGAGGAGTCTGGCGGGCTACCGTCCATGGGGTCGCACAGAGTCAGACACGACGTAGTGAGTAAACAAAAAGGAGAAAGTGGTGTTGAGTCGCCCGAAGGCCACAGAAGTGGGGCCCAGAGCCAAGGTCACCTCTAAAGCTAATAGTGCCCCTTTGTCCATTACCCAAAGCCCCTGACCATCACCAACAAGCTTCCTGAACCTAAACTAGGCAAAGAGACGTGCTACAGACTCACCCTATAGCACCCTAACCAATCACCTAACACCTGTCTTCCAGCAGGAATTTTATTTGTCTTGAGGCTATAAAAATTAGCTACTAACTCACAAAAACTGTCAACTCTCCCTAATCTGTCAGGAGTTGTCGGCTCGCCACGTTCACAGTGACCACTCTATCTCTACTCTTTGCTCTTAATAAACACTCCTTTCTGCGGTACTCTCCGTCTGGAAATTCTTTTCCAGCCGGTGCTTGGACTGCCTCAATAAGTAACGCAAGGATACTAAAGAGAAAGTATACTTTTCTTTTATTTTTTAAAATCAATTTTTTTATTTCGCTTGGAGAAAGCATAATTTTCTAACATGAGCCGACAGGCAGAGAAGATGGTGACTAGTACCCAAGGACCCCCTTCCCCAAGCTAGAATTCGGGTTTCTTTTACTAAAAGGGAGGGAAAGGGGTTGGTTGCTGAAACCTCTCTGGAGCCAGAGTCCTTTGTTCTCCCAGCTGTCCAGGGAGGTCACAAGGTTACTATAAACCTCTAATAAGGCAAACGCTATTCTCCCTTATGCAGCTTATTATCTCTGTGTGAATGGAAAGGTGTCATACCCTTGAAGGTCAGAGCCTTGGGAGTGGGCTCTTCTGTCAGTTTCAGGCCATAGGCAATCAGTTCTTAACTTTCAGCAAAAGCAACAGAATGCAAAGGTTAAAGTAAAAGAATCAGATCTGATACAGAGTCAGATTTGTTCTTCCTTATGGGAAGAACTGTGCAACATAGTTTGGGCAGAAAACACTTAACTATTCTTTGAAAGTGTTGCCTTATGTGACTCTATTGGAAGTTACTGTCTCACCATTTTGCTACCAGATCCTCCCAACAACCCTGCGAAGGGCAGGTCTTATTATTTCAAGTTTCCTGGTGGGGAAAATGAGGCTCTGGGTAGTGAGAGAATTCCCAGGGTTGTGCGGGAACTGGGGCCCTCAGCTAAGCCAGGACATCCCCCGAGTGGCTCCCAGGGCGTCCTACCAGAGCTCCGAGTCCCTGATGCCCGCTTTAGCCTTCGCTGCCTCTGTGCTGACTTCTCTTTTTCACTTGAATGCGTTTCTTATCTTTTCCAGGGCTGAGGTCACCCTTTGTGTCAGTAGGAGTCTGTTCTTGTTCCTCTCAGTCCTGGCAAGAAAAAGCAGGAATTCTAAAAATCGGCCATTATCCCTCCTGGTTCCTTTGTACAGTGCCCCGTAAATAATTTATTTGGATCGAGGGACTGGAGACTGAAAACATATATTGGATCTCGCTGCAACCGGGTGGATTCTATGTTCAGAACTTGAGTGCAGTGGGAAAAAGAAGTGTGTCTTTGAAATCAGAGGAAATTTTGAGTGACCCGAGAACACAGGTGGAAGTGCTGGAGACAGGTGGACAGCATCAAGAAGGAGTATTTTCATGGCACATGAAGGTCACCCTCAAGGTTCCCACGTGCAGACCCTATGTGCTTTACGGCTGGGGTTTGCAAACAACGCAGTCTGGAACTGGAAAACTCCGGGAGAGGTCTGAGCTCAGGCACTTCCCAAGTGCCTCCTGCTGCACTCGATACCTGGATGAAACAAAGAAAATTGTGTTTGCCAGGCTCACTCGCTGAGAAACAAGATTCCGCGTATCATGCAGCAGTCTGGAATTCCTACAAAAACTCGTCAGAAAGGGTATGTGGCCCGCCACACGGACACAGTCGTCTACCCGACTTTTCAGATCAAAACGTTTAGTACAGAGTTGAAAAACCATGTGATGGTCATGGATTTTGTGAAGAGGAACTGGTTTCCCTCCCAGAGAAGAGCCAAAGTTTGTATCATTCATATGTATCAAGGCCTGAAGACAGCTGAGCAGACAGCCAGCAGATATGAGGTAAGGCTGAATTGGGGCGCACACCTCATTCCGAGAAATGGAGTGCTGTTCTTCAAACAGACAGCTCAGATGTTCTATCTGGTCTGATAAATTAATCATCGGTTTAGTTTTTCTCAAAGGATTTGGAAAAGACTTTCTCATCTCTTAATTTATTTCAGTTTTTGAAATATGAGGCGGGGGGGGGGATGGAATTGGATAACTGGAATTTGCACATTACACACGTCTACCCTTACAAACATTTAATAGTGCTCCAAAGAGCTGGATAATTTGTATCCACATTTAGTAACTGCAGTATATTTCTGGGAGTTAAATTTTCTTAGCTCTGTGTATTTGCAATCATCTGTCTTTAAAAACAAATTCCCATTTGTTTCCTGATGCATTTTGCGGGAGATTATCTATGCCTTGCTTTGATCAAGTTAACATAGAATGATTTAAGTTACTCTAGTAAGAATGGGCTTTTATTTTTTGATAGTGAGATCTTGTTTTTAAACAGGAACTACTTTTTGTGGGAGAAAAAAGGAGAACTTGGGAGATTGAGAATGTCACAGTTAGATAAACACATTACTCTGAAGCATATTTGTATTCTGTAACTAGAATAAGCCACAAGCAGTTATCCTCCAGGAGGTAAACACACACGAAATCTGATCAGGTCTTTATTGTACATGGAATAAATTATGAATGACATTGTAATTGATTCTCATATAGCTCACTTACCCATCCCTTTTGATAAATGTAACATGCAAATTGCTAATGTTTTATGAAGAGGTAACCTTTCTGAATGCTGATGCTGTCGTTAGGAAAGGCTTCCCATGAATGCTGGCAAAACCCCTAGCTCTTTTGTTCCCCACACTGGGCTTCCTTCTTCCAGGGCAATGTCAGAACCTGTTCTGCTGGGTTCAAGGCTGGCTTCTCCCAGTGCCAGCCCCAGGATTGTGAATTTCCATGTTCACCACAGAGATATAAAGGCCACAGAAATAATGGTGTTAATTAAATTCAGTAATCGTTGTTCATTAGTTCATTGCCCAATCAACCAGAGCAAAAGGTGTGCAATTAGAATATAATTGAAGGAAACCAGAGATGTTATTATTCACAAAGAATTAATCAGATGGGGACAGAATTTTATCATTGTGTAGTTTTCACTGAGGTTATTTTTCAGTCCTCCGGAGAGAGAGAAAAACTTGTTGAATTATATCAGCTTGCATTTTTAAAAAGTGTACTTGGGTCCATTTTAAATCCTCAATGGCAAAGAGCAGCTCCTGTATCCTCAATTTTTTTTGTATGCATAAAACTTTGTTTATTCCTTTAGCAACATTGAAGGTAACAGTGTGAAAAACTGCATCTTTATAGAAGATTGTAAAAAACATCTATTATACTGACAGCTGCAGGTACAGCATTTTTGCGTGACTCAACTCTGCTCCAACCCCCATTTCCAAATACAGCCAACAATTGAGGCTGTGTGCCGGCTGCTTGAGAGTAACCTGGAGTCTCAAGTCTCATGTTAAAGGGAGTCTGAGACCCACAGCAATCAGGTCAACTGAACTCTCCTCACTATGTCTGTGATGTGAAAGGTGGCCCAGGCAGGTCCTGCTTCCTCCGCTCAAGCGCAGGCCAAGTTTGAACACTCAGACAGGATCTGAGCCTCTGATCCCCCTGAATTCCAAGCTCTGTTCTTTCCGTAGCAAACATTTCAGCTTAAAATATTCCACATCCATTGAACTGTTCTTTCTGTTATTCCCTCTGGGGAACGGCAGCACCATTTAGGTTAGGAAACCCAACAAGAAGGCAACTTCCTGGCTCACTTCTCAAGCTGAACTGACGAAAGCCCAATTAACAGCCTCTGGGTTCCGTTAGACCTGGCCCAGTGACCCCTTCTCTCTCAAAGGCTCCAAGGCCATTGGTTAACCTGCCAGGGCTTTAACCATAAAGTACCTGATGGGGCGAGAAATGAGCCTGGTCAGTGGGATGAACTCTCAATGCACAAAGGTGCTGGATCAAAGAAACTGGCTGCCTCTCCAGGAAAAGTGAGTTTGGGAGATTTTGCTTCTGCAAAAACCTTATGGATTTCAGGTCCTTCCCAGGAGGACCTGCAGATCTATTTGAGCTGAGTTTAAGGTCTAAGGCTGGCATTTTTCTAAAACTATCACCTTAGTTCTGAGTTGTGTTAACACTTGGAGATACTGCCTTTCACCTGAGAGAGGCAGTGACCCAGCTTAACTCTGGCCCCAGGATGGTCCAGCCACACTCATTCCCTGTCTGAAGCTACCTTTTAATAGGAACAGCAAGCAGATGTGTTGTGCTGAAAGGCAGAGAGGATTGGGAGCAGATGGTGGTGAGGAGGCTGAAGACCCTGGTCTTCATGTTTGTAAAGCCGCGATCCCCGCTGACTCCAGCAATGCCCCAAACTATTAAAAGCACAGTATGTTCAGGACCTTTGTCCTTCTGCAAACATACTTGATAAATTTTGGACATCAGAATAACTGTAACTGGGCAAGGAAGTGGATGTGCATTTGAGTTCTGGTTGCTGTCAACATTGCAAGCGTGGCCACCTTCCGCGATTTGCTATGAAGTGCCCCGTGCACGGTTTCCCTGATGTCACGAAGGGAAGCCATGTAGAATTCAGAGATGTGTTCATGTCTCCCAGTGTCGGAATGTGAGGTGGCATCTGTTGATACTTGAAATCTTTCTAATGATAGGCACAGGCCAGGACATGCCAGCCACATCTCACCCATCTGTCTTCCTGCAGGTGACAGTTTCTGATGCCTTTAATCATTAGGTGGACCAGGGAAAGTTTCTGTGTTTGGTGGTCACCATCTGGCCATGCTTCTGGACATTTCCTCAAACCTCTGGCATTTCCACCTCTTCTTCCTATTCATCCTCTTTTGGGGGGGAGGAAACGGGGGGCTGTGGTGCTCAATTCCAAATGAATATAAGCACTGTGTCAAAATTTCATCATTTTTTAATTTTACTGACTTTTTGCACATATTTAACTACATTTTGACGAACTTAGATGTATGCACACATCCGTGATACGATCATTGCAACCAAGATACTAAACACACCCATTGCTGCTAAAGATTTCCTTATGTTCTTTGTGTTGCTTCTTCTGTTTGTTTTTCTGGCAGTAGAAGCATCATGAGATCTATCTCCTTAACATATTTTGAAGTAACAGTGTCATATTATTAAGTATAGGCATTGTGTCATATAGGAAAGTGCTAGAACTTATTCATTTTGCATAACTGAAGTTTTATGTTTTATGAGTAGCATTCCACATTTGTCCTCGCCTAGGTTCTGGCAACCACTGTTCTATTTTCTGTTTCCATGAATTTGCCTGGTTTGGATACTTCAGTAAGTGGAATCTTGCAGGGCAAACCATGCCATTTGTCCTGCTGTGACTGGTTTATTTCACTTCGCACAATGTCTTCTAGTTTTATTTATGTTGTCACAAATGGTAGAATTTTCTTCTTTTTTAAGGCTGAATAATATTCTAGTATCTATGTATTAGGGCTTCCCAGGTGATGCTAGTAGTAAAGAACCTGTCTGTCAATGCAGAAGACATAAGAGATGCAGGTTCAATCCCTGGGTCAGGAAGATTCCCTTCAGGAGAGCATGGCAACCCACTCCAGTATTCTTGTCTGGAGAATCCCCATGGACAGAGGAGCCTGGTGGGCTACAGTCCACAAGGTCGCAAAGAGTCAAACAGGATTGAAGCGACTTAGCACAAATATACGCAGGTATGTATTACATTCTCTTTATCTGGTTATCTGTCGGTGGATAATTGGATTGTTTTCTCTTGGTGAACTTTAAAAGCTACACATGCCTATGACCCAGCCAAGGCCCTTGTGACCTGAGTTTGCTGTTTGTGTGAGTCAAGTTTGCTGTATTCCTTCAAAGAGCATTAAACTTGATTCTGACGCGAGGTTATGTTACTTGAAAACACTTTGATCCTTTTGAGCCTTACCTTTTGGCAGACTTTTGTCAGGGCAATTCTTCTCAATCATGGATGATTTTACTCCCCAGAGGATATCTGGTGATGTCTGCAGACATTCAGACATTTCTGGTTTTCACAGTGCAGGAAAGGTGTTCCCGGTACCTACTGGGTAGAGGCCAGGGATGCTGTCAAATATCCTGCAGTTCCCAAGACAGTCCTCTGACCCCAGAACAATGAACTGCTCATCCTGAAATGTCCTCACTGTGGAGGCTGAGAAACACTGGTCTTGGGCTAATTCAGCCCCACTATTTATTAAAATTTTATTTGATCTAAGTATAGTTGATTTACAATGTTGTTTTAATTTTTGCTGTACAAAAACGTGATTCAGTTTTGTATATATATATACAATATTCTTTTTCATATTTATGTCCACTACGGTTTATCACCAGATGTTGAATACAGTTCCCTGTGCTCTACAGTAGGCCCTTGTTGTTTATCCATCCTGTATGCGACAGTTTGCATCTGCTAATTCCAAACTGCCAGTTTACCTTCTACCACCTCCCCTCCCCCTTGGCAATCACAAACCTGTTCTCTGCGTTCCTGAGTCTGTTTCTGTTTTCTAGATAAATTCATTTGTGTCATATTTTAGATTCCATATGGAAGATGTATCATGTGATACTTGCTGTTCTCTGTCTGACCTCACTTAGTATAATAATCTCTAGGTCCATCCATGTGGCTGCAAATGCCATTATTTTCATTCTTTTTTATGCATGAATATCATTCTGTTGTTATTTGTGCCACATCTTTATCCATTCACCTGTCAGTGGACACTTAGGTGGCTTCCATGTCTTGACTGTCGTAAGCAGAGCTGCTGTGAACATAGGGGTGCATGTCTTTTTGAATGATAGCACTGTCTGGGTAATGTGAAGTCAAGCGGACCGTAGGGAGCATCATGATGAACAGAGCTAGCTGAGGTGATGGAATCCCAGCCGAGCTGTTTCAAATCCTGAAAGATGATGCTGTGACAGTGCTGCACTCAGTATGCCAGCACATTTGGAAAACTCAGAAGTGGCCACAGGACAGGAAAAGGTCAGTTTTCATTCCGATCCCAAAGAAAGGCAATGCCAAAGAATGTTCAAACTACCGCACAATTGCACTCATCGCACATGCTGGCAAAGTAATGCTCAAAATTCTCCACACTAAGCTTCAATAGCTTATGGACTGAGAACTTCTAGATGTTCAAGCTGGATTTAGAAAAGGCAGAGGAATCAGAGATCAAGTTGCCAACATCTGTTGGATCACAGGAAAAGCAAGAGAATTCCAGAAAAGCATCTAATTCTGCTTTATGGACGACACCAAAGCCTTTGACTGTGTGGATCACAACAAACTGTGAAAAATTCTTCAAGAGATGGGAATACCAGACCATCTTATCTGCCTCCTGAGAATTCTGTATGCAGGTCAAGAAACAACAGTTAGAACCAGACATGGAACAACAGACTGGTTCCAAATGGACAAAGGAGTATGACAGGCTGTATATTGTCACTTTGCTTATTTAACTTATATGCAGAGTACATCATGCTAAATGCCTGGCTGGGTGAAGCACAGACTGGAGAAATATCAGGAGAAATGCCAGGAGAAATAACAGTAATCTCAGATATGCAGATGACACCACTCTTAAGGAATAAAGTGAAGAGGAACTAAAGAGCCTCTTGATGGAGGTGAAAGAGGAGAGTGAAAAAGCTGGCTTAAAACTCAACATTCAAAAAATGAAGATCATGGCATCCAGTTCCATTACTTCATGGCAAATAGATGAGGAAACAATGGAAACAGGGAGAGACTTTATTTTCTTGGCCTCCAGCATCACTGCAGATGGTGACTGCAGCCATGAAATTAAAAGATGCTTGCTTCTTGGAAGAAAAGCTATAATAAACCTAGACAGCATATTATAAAGCAGAGACATTACTTTGTCAACAAAGGTCATCTAGTCAAAGCTATGGTTTTTCCAGTAGTCATGTATGGATGTGAGAATTGGACCATAAAGAAGTCTGAGTGCTAACGAATTGATGCTTTTGAACTGTGGTGTTGAAGAAGACTCTTGAGAGTCCCTTGGATTGCAAGGAGATCCAACCAGTCAATCCTAAAGGAAATCAATTCTGAATATTCATTGGAAGGACTGATGCTGAAGCTTCAATACTTCAGCCACATGATGTAAAGAACTGACTCCTTGGAAAAGACCCAGATGCTTGGAAAGATTGAAGGCAGGAGGAGAAGGGGATGACAGAGGATGAGATGATTGGATGGCATCACTGACTTCATGAACATGACTGTGAGTGGGCTCTGGGAGTTGGTGATGGACTGGGAAGCCTGGTGTGCTGCAGTCCATGGCATTGCAAAGAGTCAGAGGTGACTGAGCGACTGAAGTAAAATAAATGCCCAAAAGTAGAATTGCTGGATCATACGGCAACTCTATTTTTAGTTTTTTTGAGGAACCTCCATACTGTTTTCCATAGTTCAGCCCCACTATTAAGGCATGCTCCTTGTGAGTTCAGTTCAGTCACTCAGTTGTGTCTGACTCTTTACATCCCCATGGACTACAGCACGCCAGGCTTCCCTGTCCATCACCAATTCCCAGAGCCTGCTCAAACTCATGTCCATCCAGTCTGTGATGCCACCCAACCATCTCATCCTCTGTTGTCCCCTTCTTTTCCTGCCTTCAATCTTTCCCAGCATCAGGGTCTTTTCCCATGAGTGAGTTCTTTGCATCTTGTGGCCAAAGTATTGGAGTTTCAGCTTCCATGTAAGTCCTTCCAATGAATGTTCAGGGTGGCTTTCCTTTAGGATTGACTGGTTTGAACTCCTTGCAGTCCAAGGGACACTCAAGAGTCTTCTCCAACAACACAGTTCAGCACCACAGTTCTCAACACCACAGGTCACAGTTCTCCAACACCACTTGATGCCCCATGTTTGTGATATCTTGCTACCAGGGCCAATGGGAACAGGAACTGTTTCCGGCTCTGAGTGAGTTCCTGGAAGTGTCTTGCAGGCCACTGTCTAGTAGTTCTTTTCCTGTTTTCAGGTAGTTTTCCCTGCGTGTGTGCTTGCATGCTCAGTTGCTAAGTTGTGTCAGACTCTTGTGACCCCATGGACTGTAGCCCTTCAGACTCCTCTGTCCATGGGATTCTTCAGGCAGAAATATTGGACTGGGTTGCCTTTTCCTTCTCCAGGAGATCTTCCCAACCCAGGGATTGAATTCACATCTCCTGCATCTCTTTAATTGGCAGACAGGTTCTTTTCCCACAAGCAAGTCAATATTCAGCCAGAGACTGGCGGGCCCCTTTGCAGGTTAATATATCTCTCTTTCCTTGCTGCTCTTTGGTATTTCACTGTGCAAATTCTGGCTACCTTGGCCTCTCTGAATCCTCACCTCTGCCTTCTCCACTCAGTGAGACGCCAGTCTCTTAAGTTTCCCCTTCCTGATACACAGCCTGGAAGATGCCTCTCTGTGGGGACAATCGTAGGACTCACCTCTCTGGTTCCCCATCCCTCCAGGATTATAGCCCTACACTGTGTGTGTCCAGTGTCTGGAAACAGTTGCTTCATAGCTTTTGTCTGGTTGCTCCATCATGCTCGGTCGGTAGTAGACATGTCTGTCCGTGTGGTTATGATGTCCCTGGGGCTTCCCAGTGGTAAAGAATTGCCTGCCAGTGCAGGAGGTGCAGGAGACGTGGGCTCAGTCCCTAGGTTGGGGAGATTCTCTGGAGAAGGAAAAGGCAACCCACCCCAGTTATCTTGCCTGAAAAATCCCATGGACAGAGGAGCTGGGTGAGCTACAGTTCATGGGACCACAAAGAGTCTGACATGACTGAGCGTGCACACACACACACACATAAACACACACACACACACACACACTGGAAGTTGAGAAACACCACTCTGGGCTTTGATGAACGTTTTACTGTTGTTGAAAGGAGCCCTTAGGTAATATGAAATAAAAACACTCAAGTTTTCAGTGCTCGAGCTACCAGAGAACTTTATTCAGGGAATAAAGAAGTCATCGAGACCTAACAAAGATGAAACAAACATTCCCTTTCTCCTCACAGTTGCCAAAAGGTGCAGAACAATGTACCTGTTTCCCAACCAAGCTGAAGAGACTTCCCTAGATCAGAGGCTTCTGAGTCTCGCTTTTCTGCCTGAAGTCTTGGCCTCTGGGTGATGCTTTCCTGGGATGTGTTGGTGGTTCTGGCTGCAGGAAAGGTGCTGAGCCCTCCAGAGTCAGGACTCAGAAGAGGACATTTTGCAAAGGACAATAAGTATTTCAATTCACTTTGCCACCCAATGAAGAGGTCAGAATCCTGTGCCTCATGCCCAGGACTTGAGAGTGTAGTTGGTGATCCTTCTAGAATCTCCTAGAGGTTTCAGCCACTCATCCATTGACATTGGTTGGTAGCCTCTGTCCAGATGCAGGAGGGAATCCAAGAGGCAAAAGATGAAGTGACCACTCTTGGGAATCAGTGCTTCCACTGACCACTTTTTTCCCCCGCCTCCCTGCTCTTGCCAATGGGAGACTGGCCATGAGGGGTGGGATCCTGAAGAGGCACAGAGGTCAGAGGTTGGAGATGAGTTTTGATAAGTCAGGAAGCATACCTGCTGACTGACATCTCCAGATTAACTGCACTGTGAGTTTTAGGAAAGGTGAAGAGCAGGTTGATCTGGAACATTTACAGCTGAGCCTCATGAGACCAATCTGACATCATTTTGGCCAACTTGCTGGGAAAAATATCAATAACCTCAGATACACAGATGACACCACCCATATGGCAGAAAGTGAGGAAGAACTAAAGAGCCTCTTGACGAAAGGCTACACACACACACACATATACACGCGCGCACACACACACACACCTACACACACACACACATACATGCACACACACATACACACACATACACACACACACATATATCTATTCTTTTGCAGATTCTTTCCCCTTATTACAAAATATTGAATGTTGTTCCTATCCTACCCTACACACACACACACACACATACACACACATACACACACACACATATATCTATTCTTTTGCAGATTCTTTCCCCTTATTACAAAATATTGAATGTTGTTCCTATCCTACCCTACACACACACACACACACATACACACACATACACACACACACACATATATCTATTCTTTTGCAGATTCTTTCCCCTTATTACAAAATATTGAATGTTGTTCCTATCCTATACAGTAGGTCCTTGTTGTTTATCTACTTTACGTACACTAGTGTGTATATGTTAATCCCAAACTCCTAATTTGTCCCTCCCCTTCCCCCTTCCCCTTTGGAAACCATAAGTTCATTTTCTAAGTCTGTGAGTCTGTCTCTGTGTTGTAAATAAGTTCATCTGTATAATCTTTTTTTTAAGATTCTGCATGTAAGTGAAATCATATGGCATTTGTCTCTCTCTGTCTGACTTGCATCACTTCGTACACCAAGCTCTAGCTCCATCCATGTTGGTGCATCTTTTTTTTTTTTTTAATGGCTTTTTAAATCTTCTTTATGGCTGAGTACAAAAATCTCTTTTTTTAAACTTGAAAACCAGGTGATTAGGATACAGGTCCGAAGCCTTGATCTGGAAGTTTCAGACCAATATTTTCCAACCACATGAGCCAAGGAGAAAGTGACAAAGAAGGCCGTGTGAATTGCCTGTGTTGAGAAAGCTGATGTGAAGGGGGAGAGGGCATGGAGGCGATACAATCAGAGGGCAGTGTCTGGACCACTCTGTGCAAGGAGAGCTGAGATGGGGCTGGAACAAAGGGGACTGTGTTGGCTGGTCTCTGAATTGCCCCATTGATCCCCACCACAGCTGTGCGAAGCACACGAGCCCTGTTTTTCCAAAGAGAAAATTTTGCGAGACCCAGGAAGTGATGCCCAGAGACACCGTTAGGAGTGGCCGAAGGAAGCTTTAGTTACATCAGCTCTGCCGTTGTGCTTCTTGCTTGGCGTTGGGGGCGAAGAGCGGGAAGCAGCCTTTGTCGGGACAGCAATAGCTGGGCCCCCCCGGGACGTCAGGGTGGGCCCTGGAGAAAGCGGGCTCTGCCCAAATCAGATGGGAGGAGGCATTAGAGAGCCCCCAGCTCTCCTTCTGCTTTGGGCAGCTCTTCTTCTTGTGGCTTTTCCACTAAGCACCTCCTTGCAGTTTGTAAGTCCCACGTGGGCTCATAGTGTCCTCCTGGAAGTGGAAGTCCCAGGTCCACTTCCTTCTCTAGTGGAGCAGATGGACTAAAGGGGAGATACTGGGTTGGGTTGCTTTAAAAAGTATATCGGGCCTCCTGTGTGCCAGGAGCTGGGCTTGGTGCTGGGGACACAGAGGTCCAGACGGCAGCGCTCCTGTCCCTTCTCGTCCTCTGCTCAGGGAGGCAGCAGTCAGTGCCAAGTCTGGGGTCTACATGGACCCATAGACCAGAGAACTCCATGAGACCGCATGGGAGAGAGTGCTTTGGGCACGTTCTTCACAGAAGAGTGCGAGTTTCCTGTGACCCAAAGGGAGCAGGAGAATCTGGGATAAGAACGGAGAAAAGGAAGACGCTTCAGGCGGATGGGATGGCAATTTCTAGGCACAGGCAGGCAGAACCTAAACAAAACCCAGTCATCTCTTGAATTGCAGCTAGAATTTGCAGGAATTGCTGAAAGAAGGGAGCCAGGCGGAGAGAGAGCTCCTGAAATTTCCTTTGGGTTCCCTTGAGTTTGTGGCTGAGGACCAATCTGTGCTGTGAAATTCCACAAGGCCAAAGAACAACTGGCAAGGAAAGAATGTCCTGGGATGCTACCAGATGAACCATGCTCAGAGCTCACTCGGGGCCACAGGTCATGGATGTTCCCAGCCACCCAGAATGCAGAGACCTCCCTGAGTGTGTGGCAAGTTCAGTGGAGGTTCAGTAAGGGCCCTGCCTTAGAAGTCTGCTAAATCAGCCCGAGAGGAAAGGCTATTTCTAGGTCTGTGTGTACTCAGTCACTTCAGTTGGGTCCAACTTTCTGTGGCCCCATGGACTGTAGCCCTTCAGGCTCCTCTGTCCATGGAATTCTCCAGGCAAGAATGCTGGAGTGGGTTGCCATGCCTTCCTCCAGGGGATCTTTCTGACCCAGGGATGGAATCCGCATCTCTTACATCTCCTGCATTGGCAGGCAGGTTCCTTTACCACTAGTGCCATCTGGGAAGCCCCATTCCAGGTCCATCCTATAACAACTTAACACAGTCTTAAAAGAATCAAGCTGTTTCACAAGCTGTTTAACTGCCTGCCAGAACAAAGTTCAACACTCTTTAAAAGATTACAACAAAATCCATCAAGTAATAATAAAAAATTTAAAGAATATCTGGCATTCAGATAAAGTTTTCTATGTATTCAAAGAAGCAGGAAAGTATGATTTAACCAGGGGAAATTATGATTAATAGAAGCAGATCCCTAAACGGATGGAGAGATGATGGAATAGCAAGCAAGGACTTTTTAAAAAGCTCTTGTAACCACTATAAATATATTAACTACCCCTCTAAATTTAAGGATTTAAGGGCAGATATTACATAAATGGTAAGAAAAATAGTTAACATAAAAATAAACTAAATAGAACTTATAGAGAAGAAAATAAAGTGATTCTTTAATACTATCTGAAATGGAAGTTTTACTAGGTGGTATTAACAGGAAATTGGATTCTATAGAAGAAAAGATCAGTGAAATTTCTGATTGAACACAAAGGAGAAAAAAGAGAGGGATTGGTATCAAAACATCCAAGACCCATATAATTAGAATCTTAGAAAGAATAGGTATGGGGTGAGGGTAGGGAAAAGTTTTGAAGAAATAATGGCTAAAAGTTTTCATAATGTAGTGGAATTTATGTCAAAGCATGGCTTGTCATGTGTATCTTATATAGGCCAGGTATACTTGGCAGTGGCCAGATCAGCAAGATTGGCCCATGTCATGTGAAACAGTATATATTTCAGTGTTTCCACCATGGTGGTCCTCAGCATTATCAGTCAGCGTTCTTCAGTCCAGGGAAGTTGTTTCTTTGTTTCCTTGTGCTCTGTATAAGTTAGCTGAGGAAATTGTTTATTTACATATGATAGAGATAATACCAATTCCATGTAGGATCATATGTCATTTCAGCTCTGATCGGCTATTCAGTTCTGTTCAGTCACACAGTTGTGTCTGATTCTTTGCGACCCCATGGACTGCTGCATACCAGACTTCCCTGTCCATCACCAACTCCTGGAGCTTACTCAAACTCCTATTCATCGAGTTGGTGATGCCATCCAACCATCTCATCCTCTGTCATTCCCTTCTCCTCCCACCTTCAATCTTTCCCAGCATGAGGGTCTTTTCTAAACAGTCAGTTCTTCACATCAGGTGGCCAAAATATTGGAATTTCAACTTCAGCATCAGTCCTTCCAATGAATATTCAGGATTGATTTCCTTTAGGATTGACTGGTTTGATCTCCTTGATATGCAAGGGACTCTCAAGAGTCTTTCCAACACCACAATTCAAAAGCATCAATTCTTTGGTGCTCAGCCTTCTTTATGGTCAAACTCTCACATCCATACATGACTACTGGAAAAACCATTTGACTAGACAGATCTTAGGCAGCCAAGTAATGTCTCTGTTTTTTAATGTGCTGTCTAGGTTCGTCATTGCTTTTCTTCCAAGGAGCGTCTTTTAATTTCATGGCTGCAGTCACCATCTGCAGTGATTTTGAAACCCAAGAAAATAAAGTCTGTCACTGTTTGCATTGTTTCCCCATGGTCTTCATTTTTTGAATGTTGAGTTTTAAACCAGCTTTTTCACTCTGCTCTTTTGCCTTCCTCAAGAGGCCCTTTAGTTTCTCTTTGCTTTCTTCCGTAAGGGTGGTGTCATCTGCATATCTAAGGTTATTGATATTTCTCCTGGCAATTTTGATTCCAGTTTGTGTTTCATCCAGCCCAGCATTTCACATGATGTACTCTGCATATAAGTTAAATAAGCTGGGTAACAATATACAGCTTTGATATACTCCTTTCCCAATTTGGAACCAGTCTGTTGTTCCATGTCTGGTTCTAACTGTTGCTTCTTGACCTCCATACAGATTTCTTAGGAGGCAGGTAAGGTGATCTAGTATTCCTGTCTCAAACATTCTGGGCAGATACTATCTGTATTATTCTTCTATTGCTGCAAAGCAAGTGATTACATACTTAGTACCTTAAAACAATACCTACTTATTATTTTATAGTTTTGGTCCCTCTGCTTAGGGTCTTTCCAGCTGAATCAAGGTGTCAGATGAGGCTGTGATCATGTCTGTAGCTCAGAGGCCTCTTCCAAGGTCCCTGGTTACTGTCAGAATTCAACTCCTTGTGGCTGTAGGACTGAAGTCCCCATTGTCTTGACGGGTCTTGGTTGGCACACTCAGCTCCCTGAAGTTGTCCTCAGGCCTTGTCATGTGGTTCTGGCTATAGGCAGTTCATAGCATGTTTCTTTGCTTCCTCAAGGTCAGAAGGACAGTCTCTGCTGCTTTGAATCCCCCTGACTTCATTTTGGAATGCAAAAGTAGGAAGTCAAGAAACACCTGAAGTAACAGGCAGATTTCGCCTTGGAGTACGGAATGAAACAGGGCAAAGGCTAATAGAGTTTTGCCAGGAGAACACACTGGTCATAGCAAACACCCTCTTCCAACAACACAAGAGAAGACTCTGCACATGGACATCATCAGATGATCAACACCAAAATCAGATTGATTATATTCTTTGCAGCCAAAGATGGAGAGGCTCTATACAGTCAGTAGAAACAAGACTGGGAGCTGACTCTGGCTCAGATCATGAACTCCTTATTGCCAAATTCAGACTTAAATTGAAGAAAGTAGGCAAACCCACTAAACCATTCAGGTATGACCTAAATCAAATCCCTTATGATTATACAGTGGAAGTGAGAAATAGATTTAAGGGCCTAGATCTGATAGAGTGCCTGATGAACTATGGACGGAGGTTCGTGACATTGTACAGGAGACAGGGATTAAGACCATCCCCATGGAAAAGAAATGCAAAAAAGCAAAATGGCTGTCTGAGGAGGCCTTACAAATAGCTGTGAAAAGAAGAGAAGCAAAAAGCAAAGGAGAAAGGGAAAGATATTCCCATTTGAATGCAGAGTTCCAAAGAATAGCAAGGAGAAATAACAAAGCCTTCCTCAGTGATCAATGCAGAGAAATAGAGGAAAACAACAGAATGGGAAAGACTAGAGATCTCTTCAAGAAAAGTAGAGATACCAAGGGAACATTTCAGGCAAAAATGGGTTCGATAAAGGATAGAAATGGTATGGACCTAACAGAAGCAGAAGATATTAAGAAGAGGTGGCAAGAATACACAGAAGAACTGTACAAAAAAGATCTTCATGACCCAGATAATCATGATGGTGTGATCACTCACCTAGAACCAGACATCCTGGAATGTGAAGTCAAGTGGGCCTTAGGAAGCATCACTACGAACAAAGCTAGTGGAGGTGATGGAATTCCAGTTGAGCTATTTCAAATCCTGAAAGATGATGCTGTGAAAGTGCTGCACTCAATATGCCAGCAAATTTGGAAAACTCAACAGTGACCACAGGACTGGAAAAGATCAGTTTTCATTTCAATCCCAACGAAAGGCCATCCCAAAGAATGCTCAAACTACCGCACAATTGCACTCATCTCACACACTAGTAAAGTAGTGCTCAAAATTCTCCAAGCCAGGCTTCAACAATACATGAACCGTGAACGTCTAGATCTTCAAGCTCGTTTTAGAAAAGGCAGGGGAACCAGAGATCAAATTGCCAACATCCGCTGGATCATCAAAAAAGCAAGAGAGTTCCAGAAAAACATCTATTCCTGCTTTATTGGCTATGCCAAAGCCTTTGACTATGTAGATCACAATAAACTGTGGAAAATTCTGCAAGAGATGGGAATACCAGACCACCTGACCTGCCTCTTGAGAAACCTGTATGCAGGTCAGGAAGCAACAGTTAAAAGTGGACATGGAACAACAGACTAGTTCCAAATAGGAAAAGGAGTATGTCAAAGCTGTATATTGTCACCCTGCTTATTTAACTTCTATGCAGAGTACATCATGAGAAACTCTGGGCTTGAAGAAGCACACACTGGAATCAAGATTGCCGGGAGAAATATCAGTCACCTCAGATATGCAGATGACACCACCCTTATGGCAGAAAGTGTAGAGGAACTAAAAAGCCTCTTGATGAAAGTGAAAGAGGAGAGTGAAAAAGTTGGCTTAAAGCTCAACATTCAGAAAACTAAGATCAGGGCATCTGGTCCCATCACTTCATGGCAAATAGATGGGGAAACAGTGGAAACAGGGTCAGACTTTATTTTTTGGGGCTCCAAAATCACTGCAGATGGTGACTGCAGCCATGAAATGAAAAGATGCTTACTCCTTGGAAGGAAAGTTATGACCAACCTAGATAGCATCTTAAAAAGCAGAGACATTCCTTTGCCAACAAAGGCCTGTCTAGTCAAGCCTGTGGTTTTTCCAGTGGTCATGTATGGATGTGAGAGTTGGACTGTGAAGAAAGCTGAGCGCCGAAGAACTGATGCTTTTGAACTGTGGTGTTGGAGAAGACTCTTGAGAGTCCCTTGGACTGCAAGGAGATCCAACCAGTCCATCCTAAAGGAGATCAGTCCTGGGTGTTCATTGGAAGGACTGATGCTGAAGCTGAAACTCCAATACTTTGGCCACCTCATGCGAAGAGTTGACTCATTGGAAAAGACCCTGATGCTGGGAAAGATTGAAGGCAGGAGGAGAAGGGGACGACAGAGGATGAGATGGCTGGATGGCATCACCGACTCGATGGACATGAGTTTGGGTAAACTCCGGGAGTTGGTAATGGACAGGGAGGCCTGGCGTCCTGCGATTCATGGGGTTGCAAAGAGTCAGACATGACTGAGCGACTGAATTGAACTGAACTAACTGACTTCATTTAAGGACACATCTGATTAGGTCAGGTCTTCCTAATATGATCTCCCTTGGGTTAGCTCCACAGCAGCAGGTTAACAACCTCAACTGCATCTCCAAGACCCTTTTGTGATATAACGTAATTTAGTTGTAGCAAGGATAGCCCATAGTGTTTACAGGTTCTGTTCACACTCAAAAGAAAGAGAACTTTTGGGGTATGTGAGTATTCTGCTTACCATACTGTATTTAAAACCTTTGTATCTGTGCAAAGAGGGAAATCATAGGAACCCTGGAGTTGAAGAAACACAGGTGTGAACCTCTATCTAGGAGCGTCATGAGAAAAGGAGTCCCTAATCTGTTCTAGCTCATGACTGTGCCCCTAGCAACAGACCAGCCTTCAAGAAACATTATGGAGTAAGTGTGTGAGTGAGTGAGTGAATGAATGAACAAAAGTGCACAAAGTGTGTTTTACCTGAAAACCTGAGGCCAGAGTGAATGATCATTGATGGCGTCAGGCATGGGACACAGCATCCTCTGATTTGATATGTATGTTAGGCTCCCTTCCAGAGTCACTCATTTTTTACTGATCAACAGACAGATGGATAGACAGATAGACATCAGCTCTAGTTTGCCAAAATGACGCTCCAAAATAGAGGTCAGTCCTACTCCCCTTTTCATTAATCAAGTTCCGAATAGAGAAATTATTTAATTTCCTCTCCGTGAGTCTAATTTATATCCCTTCTTCTTCCAGAGAAGACATGGAGACAGCTCCAAAAAGGAGTGTCTTGGAAAATATCCAGAATTTAGGAGTAATAATGTATCAGAGAAACAAACAGGGCTGAAGACAAAAATGAGGGCATGATTTTCTTAAAGCAGACAACAAATTGCTTGCCATTCTGTACTGAGGACAAGAAGCCTCTTCCCAGAAAGCCACTGTAACCAGGGACAAGGGGGTGGGCCCTACCCTGTGGAGAGCTCAGAGCCCCTGATCCAGCCCTCCATTGACAGAAAGCTCATGAAACTCAGGATTTTAGCCACAAATGTGCTCAGCTCCTACTGAGCTCTGGACAATGCTGCCTTCTCCAGTGTAGCTGCTTTGTGACACTCTATAGTTTCAGAGGAAGCCTGTTCAGCGGTGGTGGTTTAGGTGTGTGAAAGGGATCATGTGTCAGTTAATGGACATGAAGAGGGGCCCAGGGTACACAGGAGATGTGTGGGCTCAGAGTCATAGTTTGCACCTCACTGTTGATGTAATACCCAGGAAGGAAGCTTAGCTGTGATCCCAATGTGTGTGTCCCACTGTGCCAGCCCTCAATCACAGGGAACAAAAATCTGAAGACATGCAATGTTGTTCATTTGCCACATCATGTCTGACTCACTGGGACTCCATGGACTGCAACACAGCAGGCCTCCCTGTCCCTCACCATCTCCTGGAACTTGCTCAAACTCTTGTCGATCCAGTTGGTGATGCCATCCAACCATCTCGTCCTCTGTTGTCCTCTTCTCCCGCCTTCAATCTTTCCCAGCATTAGGGTCTTTTCAGATGAATCAGTTCTTCGCATCAGGTGGCCAAATATTGCAGTTTCAGCTTCAGCATCAGTCCTTCCAATGAATATTCAGGACTGATTTCCTTTAGGATGGACTGTTTGGATCTCCTTGCAGTCCAAGAGTCTTCTCCAGCACAACAGTTCAAAAGTATCAATTCTTTGGCACTCTGCCTTCTTTATGGTCCAACTCTCACATCTGTACGTGATCGCTGAAAAGACCATAACCTTGATTATATGGACCTTTGTCAGCAAAGTGATGTCTTTGCTTTTTAATACACTGTCTAGGTCTGTCATAGCTTTCCTTCCCAGAAGCAATTGTTCTCTAATTCTATGCAATACTTCCACAATAAATGGCCCCACACTCATGTCCAGCTGTGTCATTTGTGGGGACCAGTACAAAATGAATGAGTGGACCCCATGTTAAAAAATCTGGGGAAAATAGTCATTTAAGGTTCTAAAATATGTCTCTTTCCTTTCTTCCATGGTCTTTTTCTTGATTTGTTATGATGGTTTTTATTTGCTATTGAATGTTAGTCTAAGTAAAAATAATTAAAATTTTAAATTATTAGCATAAATTTTACTGTTCATCTTTGTATTGCGTGATGCCAGTTTTAATACAAATACACCCAAATGCAAAAGCACTGAGCTCATCTGTGAAATTATGGACTATAGTTGGTATTAAATAAAAATGGTATCATTTATATTTTTTAATCTCATCCATGCATATATGTGTTCTTACTAGAACAATGGAAACGCTGCAGAAACCAATTCAGATTTTAATTTCATTCCTTGGTATAATCATATTTTACCAACACTCTCTCCTTCACTTTACTGACGAGTAAGGAAGGATGGAAAGGAAAGGGGACTGTGGTTGCCCATCTCTTCCTTTCCTTCTGGGCATTCTTTTCTACATAAGTGTGTGGCTAGTACAGGGCTGTAACAGAAGAAGAACAGATATGATAGTGCTACCCGTTTAAGGGTGGGGGGAAGGGGTAGTTACGGGGTTTGGGGTGGACCTGTACATACCGCTGTATTTAAGATGGATCACCAACAAGGACTTACTCTATAGCACATGGAACTCTGCTCAGCGTTATGGGGCAGCCTGGACGGGAGGGGAGTTTGGGGGAGAATGGACACATATATATATACGGCTGAATGCCTTCTCTGCCCACCTGAACTATCACAACGTATTTGTTAATTAGCTGTACTTCCAACACGAAATAAAAAGTTAAAAAAAAAAAAATTGGGAAGAAGCCAGACAAGAAATTCAAGCAAGGCTTTACTGGGCCCCTGCTGCAGCAATGGCAAATGAGAACAAGTATAACGGCCCCTTGCTCAGTTCCTAAGGAGATGTGTGAGCTGATTCCTCGTATGGGGTGAGGGTAGTGGTGTGTCCAGGGGTCAGGCTGGAGGGGTGGCCCAGGAGGTTTGCCCATGCCTTTGGTGGTGTCCAGTGTAGTTGGCATGCACAGTACTCTGCTTTTGCTCCTAACTCTTCAGAAGGACTTCCCTGGTGGTTCAGGCAGTAAAGAACCTGCCAGCAATGCAGGAGATATGGGTTAAATCCCTGGGTTGGGAAGATCCCCTGGAGAAGGGTTGGCAACCCACTCCAGTATTCTTGCCTGGAGAATTCCATGGACAGAGGCGGCTGGCGGGCTATGGTCCACAGGGTCACAAAGAGTCTGACATGACTGAGCAACCAAATACTTCAAAACTAGCAATTGGAATTTTGGTCTTTTTGTATCTTACTGTCCATAATTTTCCCCAACACACTTATTTCAGGCCCTTATATAGTTTTTTTGCAGTTGGTGGCTTGAGGAGACGTTTGTCCAGGCGCAGGCACTGCAGCAAAGGGTCCCAGGTCCCAGTCTGTCTCAACAGAGTTGCTCGGTCATTTGTGTTTCTCAGAAACCCACAGCCATCTTCCTGCATTAGAAGTCAGTCTGGTTCCAGAGGGGGCTGTCTGCCCTCTGCTTACTTGATCTTAGGGTAATTTGCTTACCTTGTATTCCACTTTGGATCTCGTCAAACTCCTACACGTTGCAGGTTCACCCGAATTCTGTGACCAAGGGGCACCTGGGCACCTTCTGTGAGTGGAGCAGCAAGGAAATCAGCACGCATGCACACAGGCATGATCTACTCGCCCACGAGGTTTATCCACAAAGTGTAAGTTCATGGATGAAGGTATTTAAAGAACCAAGATGGCAATACCCAAAGCACAGGCCGCGAAAGAAAAAAATGGGGAAGTTGGGCTGCGTCAACACAGAAAGCTGTGTGTGTCCGAAGACCCTGTGGTCTTCGGTGCGAGCAGCCCCCCTGCACCGTGGCTGAACCCAAGGACCTTGTTCTGAGTGAGACAAGCAGGCACAGGGGGACATCATGTTGCTTGACTTCACTTCCCTGAGGCCCCTGGAGTGGTTACATTCACAGAGACAGAAGGCAGAATGCTGGCGGCCAGTGACTGGATGGAAGAGGGGATGGAAAACCACTGTTTAATGGGGACAGAGTTTCAGCCTGTGAAGATGAAAAAGCTCTGGAGACGGAGAGAGGATATGGTTGCACATGGTGAACATACTTAATCTCATGGGCTTTGACACTTCGAGTGGCAAATTTTATGTTGTGTATGTTATTGTTGTTGTTCAGTTGCTAAGTTGTGTCCAACTCTTTATAACCTCATGGACTGCAGCACACCAGGCTTCCCTGTCCTTCACTGTCTCCTTGCTCAAACTCACATCCATTGAGTCAGTGATGCCATACAGCCATCTCATCCTCTGTCACCCCCTTTTCCTCCTGCCCTCAATCTTTCTCAGCATCAGGGTCTTTTCCAATGAGGCAGCTCTTCTCATCAGGTGGCAAAAGTATTGTGTATATTATACAACAATGAAAAAATAATCCAAGATGGCAAGACTAAACCAGGACATGGCCTTCAAGGTGAGGGCCCAGAGCCATGGTTGGTGGTCCTGCCCTAACTTGTGCTTACAGATACCCAGGACAGTTCTCTTTAACTGGGTGGTGAGAAGCCTGAGGTCAAGGTCCCGTCATTTCTCTCTAACTCTATGTTGAACTGAAACTCTAAGATAAATTGGAGCTTATTCATGGTATCTTTTAAAAAGTCATCCCTATTAAGGTATAATTTACATTCATTAATATTCATACCTTTATAACTGTGCACTTCATTTTGTTTTGACAAATGTGTGCAGTTATATACCCAGTTCCAACTCATGACCCAGAAAGTTCCTTGTGCCCTTTGCACTCCACGTCCTCCCCCTAGTTCAGCCCTAGCAACCGTGGGTCTGCTTTCTGCCACTTTATTTCTCCCTGGTCGGCACCTTCTGTAACTGACATCACACAGTGTGCAGTTGTTTGTGTCTGTGGTTAATTTCTGTTAGAACTTTGGCATCTTCATGAAATAAATGATGTTCTGTTGAGACATCAGAGGGGTGAGGGCTTGGGGCCTGACTCCTGTAAACTTGGAGTTTGATCCTGCCCTTCAGTTCAGTCGCTCAGTCATGTCTGACTCTTTGCAACCCCATGAATCGCAGGACGCCAGGCCTCCCTGTCCATTACCAACTCCCGGAGTTTACCCAAACTCATGTCCATCGAGTCGGTGATGCCATCCAGCCATCTCATCCTCTGTCGTCCCCTTCTCCTCCTGCCTTCAATCTTTCCCAGCATCAGGGTCTTTTCCAATGAGTCAACTCTTCACATGAGGTGGCCAAAGTATTGGAGTTTCAGCTTCAGCATCAGTCCTTCCAATGAACACCCAGGACTGATCTCCTTTAGGATGGACTGGTTGGATCTCCTTGCAGTCCAAGGGACTCTCAAGAGTCTTCTCCAACACCACAGTTCAAAAGCATCAGTTCTTCGGCGCTCAGCTTTCTTCACAGTCCAACTCTCACATCCATACATGACCACTGGAAAAACCACAGGCTTGACTAGACAGGCCTTTGTTGGCAAAGGAATGTCTCTGCTTTTTAAGATGCTATCTAGGTTGGTCATAACTTTCCTTCCAAGGAGTAAGCATCTTTTCATTTCATGGCTGCAGTCACCATCTGCAGTGATTTTGGAGCCCCAAAAAATAAAGTCTGACCCTGTTTCCACTGTTTCCCCATCTATTTGCCATGAAGTGATGGGACCAGATGCCCTGATCTTAGTTTTCTGAATGTTGAGCTTTAAGCCAACTTTTTCACTCTCCTCTTTCACTTTCATCAAGAGGCTTTTTAGTTCCTCTTCACTTTCTGCCATGAGGGTGGTGTCATCTGCATATCTGAGGTTATTGGTATTTCTCTCGGCAATCTTGATTCCAGCTTGTGCTTCCTCCAGTCCAGTGTTTCTCATGATCCTGGCCTTGCCCCTTATTAATTTGGACTATATATGAACTCTTACCTTTCTCAGCATCAGCTGATTCCTATACAGGATGGAGTTAAGAAATCTAGGGTATTCGTGGGGACTGGAGAAAGTGGTGGATGGAAATTTGAGGCAGGGCTTGGCTCATCATAAGAGCTCAGTAACGCTTTGTTGCTTATCATTTTATAGTTTTTTAAGAGAATTTTTTATTTATTAGTTTAAATATTGAAGTATAGTTGATTTGCAATATTGTCTTAGTTTCAGGCGTACAGCACAGTGATATATATATATGCTTATTTTTTCAGATTCTTTTCCCTATAGGTTATTACAAAATGTTGAGTAAAGTTCCTTGTGCTATGCAGTGGTGCTTATTGGTTATCTATTTTAGATATAGTAGTGTGTGTATGTTATTTTGTCCCAAAGTCCTAATTTATCCCTCCCCACCCTTTCCCTTTTGGTAGCATAAGTCTGTTTCCTATGATTGTGCATCTATTATATTATTTTATTGATATTGTTATTAACAATAATGGCAAACATCATTCAATTGGCAGTACAGGGGTACCTTCCTTCTGAGTTGCCATGGAGACTCATAATGCCTGGGAAGCATCCAGCCCAGTGCTTGGCACGGGGTAACTGCTGGGTGCTGTGCCATGCTGTGCTTAGTCCCTTAGTTGTGTCTGACCCTTTGTGACCCCATGGATTGTAGCCCGCCTGACTCCTCTGTCCATGGGGATTCTCCAGGCAAGAACACTGGAGTGGGTTGCCATGCCCTCCTCCAGGGGATCTTCCTGACCCAGGAATCAAACCAGGGTCTCCTGCATTGCAGGTGGATTCTTTACCAGCTGAGCTACCAGGGAAGCCCCATAACTGCTGTGTAGGGCATCTTATTATTATTTCATTATTAAGCTCGAAGGACTCTAATCTGCTATTTCTCACCAAGTTATTCTGAAAAGGTGTGAAAATCAGCTATAAAAAGTGCTCCCTTTAGATTGCTTTCTGTCAGTCTGGCTAAAAAAGTCATAAAAAAGCAGCCACCAGTGTGAGATAGGAAGGGCTTTCCCCACAAGCTCAGGGGAGGTGTTCCTGGGAACAGGTGAGCCAGAGAACAGGAAACACCTTGTCCTTTTCTTCCTCTTCTTTGTCTCTTTTTCTTTGAAAGAAGGAAAGTGACAGCAATTGAGTGACACGCTGCAGGACTGAGTGGGCGGCTGGGTCCTCAGAACTTTCTGAGGTCTTCCAAAGTCGGAGTCACTGTGTTGTGTCCGATGCTGAAGTGTTTCAAGCAGCGTGGGTCTCTGAGGGAAAGCAGACAGTGATAGTAAACAATTACCAGGGAAAGAAGAAGCTTCCACCAGGTACAAGGAATGGATTCAGTTTCTGGAATCATCGGCTCCCACTTTAAAGTTAGGAGAAAAACGTTGCCCATGATAAAACGTAATAGAACGTGCTGAAAGGCAAGCTCAAGGAGTCAGGGGAAAGGTACCTCTCTGATATTCAAAAGAGTCCAGCGAAATATGACTCTGTAACTTGATGATCAACATGCCTGTAACATGGCCATAATTTCCCTGCACGCCTGACGTTTGCGTAAAAGTCTCCAGCCAAGTGCTCCATCATTGCTGCCCTGTTTACCCCTGCAGACCGACGTGGGCCAAAGTCACGGGGGGCGAAAATGAAGAGTGAACTCGCCGAAGCCCACTTCTCATTAGGCAGCCAGGGGAGGCCTTCTTCCTGCATGAGTCTCACAAGAGGAAGAACGATTGAAGTGATCTATCCTCCTTACATCCTGATTTGTCTCATTTTCAAGCCAGAATCCCTCCTCCAGACACCACCCTTGAAAAACCAAAGTGAAGGAGAAGCAAGGAGAGATGCCGAGGTTGAACTGTAGCATCTTTTTTTTTTTTTAGGTTCTAACAAGGGAATGGTCCTACCATTTGCAACCAGATAAGGGGCATTATCTCGATAATAAAAGGCAATTGAGAATCTAAATGAAAAATCTAATGCTTTTCATGCTGATTTATTTTAGATTAGAAAAAGTTAAACCAGATGTAAACACGAAGAGATGAAGCGTGAAGAGGGAATCGTGGCAGAGTGATAAATCTCAGTTTTGAGTCATTACAGGTGCAGGGTTGCATTAACCAGAAGACACACTGTTGATCCATACACTGCTCCAACATTAATTATTGTTGCAGAAGAGAGTTCAGAAGATTGAATACAAACACGCAATGCTGGCGAAGATCAATCATGTCTAAATTAGCCATGAAGAGTGCACGCTAGACCCCAAAGAGGTTCAATTAACCCATTGGTGGTCCAGCCTGGAACCATCCACATCTCGTGCTTGTTACCTGCCCTTTAGTGGGACTTCCCACATCCTCAGGAGAAGGCACTGGGATGCTGAGAAGAAATGGTCCTCTTTTTTGCTTTTCTGTTGGTAGACTCCAACCAATGTTTACCTTTATCCTCAAAAGTAGATAGGATAAAAGTATCCTATCTTTATCCCAAGATAGGATATCTTAGGATATCCTGGTCCACCCATGATATTTGACAACTTGGGATATAAGTAGCTTCAGAATCTCTCTGTGTTTTCTCTGCCAGGCTGGCAGGTATCCAGAAGAGGCAAAGCGGAGCCGGGGTTCTATGTAGGCCTAGAAACTCCTGTTTTCTCCTCTGTCTTCTTTCTTGGGATCTATGAAGTTTCAGTCTCTGTTTTAGTTGCTCAATGCTTCAGAAAACCCATAAATCATCTCTAACTACCTCCCCACCTTTACACACACACACACAAACACACACACACACTTCTATGGTTAATGCTGAGAACATGACATTCTAGTCGTTTTGAATCTGGCATTTAGTAGCTCCTTGAATTACCAAATCTTTCCACACCCCAGAGTTCATATCTATTATAAGCTGAGATAACATATGTCTTGTGGAAACTGCATGAGGGGTATTTGGAAAACACTATCCCAGGGACTGTAAGTTTGTTAAATGTCTGTGGAACCCATCCACAGTTTTCTCCACCCAAAACTCTTGGGGACAAATGTAAGTCAACAATGACTTTTCAATTTTATTTCAGAACGATGATCCTGCATAAAATTCCCAATGGAATCTGAGTAGCACCCCGTAACTAAACTCACTCATGTTTCACCAATAAAAATATATGAATATTCACATTAAATGGAATAAATTAATATTATAAATAGCCCCAGGTTAGTTCAGGTAAGGTTTTGCTGTCAAGATAAGTTTTCTACAAACTCGAGAGAAAAAGTCTCAGATTTCAGATCTTTAGGGATTTGAGAATTGCACATCAGGGATTATGGGTTCATAGTGAGTACCCCAATGTCTTGAAGGGAAAGTCAGTAAACTGCAAATCCAGCAAAAGACAATAATATATTTGTTCCTTAGAACACAGATATTATGGTAGGACATTGGAGGAGTGAGTGAGAAAACGTGGAAGTTGTTTTGTAGAGTATTTAGTCTTATACAAGTGGAAGTCTCCAGTATTATTGTATCCACGATGTTCAAATCAACTTCAGGCTCATAAGGGAATTCATAGGTCTATTTGTGGTCAGTGTGATCAGTATCCTAGCTGGTGTCAGGTGTGACCCCAGAATTTCTGCTGGTGGGTTGGACTCCGTAAGGAGGCAGGTGGTGAGACAATGTGGAAGAACTCCAGACCAGGCTCAGAGGGGCCGTGGTAGGTGCCAGAGCCACCACAGTCCCGCTCGTGGGCACTCATGTCTCTTCCTCTCTCTGGGTCTTGATCTCGCTGCATAAAAAAGCACCTGTGTGTGTTCTGGCTGCTTCTCAGGGACTTTGGAGAGCCCAGATGAGGTGATGTGTATGAAGGAGATTTGCAAACTGCAGCATTTCCTATGATTGTGAGATATCATGATTTTTTAATGCGGTCATAGTTTTTTACTTCCAAGGAGTCATTCTAATTGCTGGGCTTCTTCACTTGATTACTCAGTGTGCGTGACTTTGGGCAATTTGCTCCCCCTTTGTGTGCCTTAATTTCCACCTCTGCAAGTTGAAATAGTAATTATATTTCTCTCACCGAGCTGTCTTAGGATCCAACGAGTTAATCGCCTGGTGTGCAGTGAACCCTCAGTGCCAGCTCCACCTGTGACCCCGGGCTTGAAGCAGGCTCAGCAGCCTCTGGGAACAGAGGTGACAAAGAGACCCTGAATCTTTCCCCTTGTTGGGTGTCTTTGATAAATTACTCTTGCCGTTCACTAAATAACACACTGTTGGCTTCAAAGACCTAAAGGAGATAAAGTCTTGAATGGACTGAGTGAGGAAGCACTCAATGATTAGTCCTGTTGGATCCTTATCTGACACCATGTATAAAACTTAACTCAAAATGGGTCAAAGAGCTAAAACTATAAAACTCTTAGAGGAAAACATAGGGCGAGACCTTCAAGACGTGGGCTTTAGCAATAATTTCTTGAACATACCTCCAAAAAGCATAATTAACAAAAGAAGAAATAGAAAATTGGGCTTTATGAAGACTTTGAAATTTTGTGCATTGAAGGATGATATCAACATAGTAAAAGGGCAACCCGCAGAATGGGAGAAAATATTTGTAAATCGTGTGTCTGATGAGAGAATAATATCCAGAATATGTAGAGAACACCTAAAACTCAAGAACAAATAAACAATCAGTTCAAATATCGGCAAAGACTTGGATAAGGATTTCTCCAAAGAAGACATCTAAATGGCCAATAAGCACAAGAAAAGATGGCTGAGCATTAATAATCATTAGGGAGAAAGCAAATAAAAACTGCAGTGAGATACTACTTCACACCTATTTGAGTGGTACTATGGGGGAAAAAAACCCGAAAATAATAATTGTTGGTGAGTGTGTGGGAGACATTAAAATGCTTGTGCATTGTTGATGGGAGTGCAAACGGTACAGACTCTGCAAACAACAGAATGTTTGTTCCTCAAAAATTAAAAATAGAATTGTCATATGATTCAGCAATTCCACCCCTGGGTACATATCAAAAAGAACTGAAAGCAAAATCTCAAAGAGATATTTGTCCAGCATTATTCATAGTAGTTAAAACATGGAAGCAACTAAAGTGTGTCTGTTGACAGATGAATGAGCAAGCAAAATGTAGTGTTTATGTACAATGGAGTATCATTCAGTCTTATAAAAGAAGGGCAAGCTTATGGTTACCAAGGGGGAAGCAAGGGAGGGATAAATTGGGAAATAGGGGTTGATATATACACACTACTGTATATAAAATAGATAACTAATAAGCTTACTTGATACTCTGTAATGACCTATATGGGAAAAGAGTCTAAAAAAGAATGGATCTATGTGTATGTATAACTGGTGATAGCAAAGGGAACCAGTTATACACATATCAACTATACTCCAATAAAATCAATTTAAAAAAGAGGAAAGTTTTGACACAGTGTTCAACATGGACCTTGCGGACATTATGCTGAGTGAGATAATCAGGTCACAAAAGGACAAATACTATATGATTCCACTTGCATGGGGTACTGAGCCTAGTCGTGCAGACAGAAAGAGGTTGCCACAGGCTGGGGGAAGGGTGAGTTATTGTTTAAATGGGTATAGAGTTTCAGCTTTATAAGATTAAGAGAATCGTGGAGATAAGTGTTGGTGATGGTCGTACAACAATGTGAATGTATTTAACACCAGTAAACTGTACACTTAAGAATGGTTATGATGGTAAATTTTGTATAGGGTGGGTTTAACCACAATAAAGAGAATTAAAATAAAAAAATAAGCATGTTAGACTTGGTAAAATAAATCACAAAACATTGCATCTTACATAGACAATAGGTGATTTCAGCTTATGCGTCAAGGATCCAGAGGCAAGGCTGTAATGTAATGTGTACACAAGGCTAGACTTTAACACAGAAATGAACAGAAGGCGCTGACTCTCCTTGTTCAGAAATCACCAAAGCCTCCCCAACACTTAGGAAATAATATCCAAATTGGCATAACATTCAAGGTCGCCATGATACATTGTTAAGTCTGCAGGTGTGGAGTCTGTAGTATGGATTTTGAGCATTGTTATGTTAACAGACACATTAACATATGTGCTCTGAGCTATAGAGCCAGCCCCTGCCGTAGGATATTTTAGATACGTCCCAGTACTCTCTCATGATGAATCACACTGCAGAAATGTCTTCTGTGAGTGTGACTTTAACTATATGTATATATATATACATATATTTTTTTCTTTTTATTGGAAATATAGTTGATTTATAATGTTGTGCTAGTTTCAGGTGTATAGCAAAATGATTCAGTTAAACACACACGTATAAATATATGCATTCTTTTTCCATATTCTCTTCCATTATAGATTATTACAAGATATTGAATATAGTTTCTTGGGCTATCCTTGCTGGTTATCTATTTTATATATAGTAGTGTTTATGTTTTAATCCCAAACTCTCAATCTATCCCCCCCAATTCTATAATCCAAAGTATCCAATACTTTGGCCACCTGATGTGAAGAGCTGACTCATTGGAAAAGACCCTGATGCTGGGAAAGACTGAGGGCAGGCGGAGAAGGGGACGACAGAGGATAAGATGGTTGGATGGCATCACCGACTCATTGGACATGGGTTTGGGTGGATTCCGGGAGTTGGTGATGGACAGGGAGGCCTGGCGTGCTGCGGTTCATGGGGTCGCAAAGAGTCAGATATGACTGAGTGACTGAACTGAGCTGAACTGAATTCTATTTTGAATTCATTAGGAATCTGAGGGTTTTAAGCTGGGGAGGGACATAACCAAATTTGCTTTATTCCATGACTGATGATACTGGGGAGGGAGAAGGTTGCTGGGACATTGTGATCTTGGCAAGAATTCTGAGGCTTCCGTGGAGGTGGTGGGGAGAGGGTGGAGGAGATGGCGCTGAAGAGAGGAAGGCAGAGACGTGCTTTGAAGATGTGCAGGAATCATACCTGCCCAGGGCATGGGTACAGGACGTCTACTGCAGCCGGCTGGCCCGGGCCGGGGGAGCTCAGCCTCAGGTTCCAGGGTCTTAGGTCGGGGTGGCTGAGGCCAGGCGGTGCCGGACTGAGACCTCCAGCGGGATGGAGAGTGTGGCCGTCTGCTTCAACACGGCTTGGGGCGAGCGGAAAGGGGAAAGGAGAAAGGTAGCATGTTTCTGGAGGGAGATTTTTGGTTTCATTCTTCAACTGAGACGGATTTTGGAGGAATCTAAAATACGAGACAAATGAGCTCGTTTAGAAAAGAGAAACAGATTCACAGACATAGAAAACAAACTGATGGCTACCAAAGGGGAAAGGCGTGGGGGAGGGGTAAATTAGGGGCTGGGATCGCAAACTACTGTATGTAAAAGGGGTAAACTGCAGGGTCCTGCTGTATGGTGCAGGGAACTATATTCAACGCTGTATAATAAACCATAATGGAAAAGAATGTGATAAAAGAACACACACACACATATATGTAGCCACAGGGAAGCCCCTGGAGAAGGAAATGGCAACCCACTCCAGTGTTCTTGCCTGGAAAACTCCATGGACAGAGGAGCCTGGTGGGCTACAGTCCATGGGGTCGCAAGGAGTCGGGCATGACTGAATGACTAACACTACCGAGAGGCCCATATATATGTATATGGACCTCCCTGTGGCTCAGTGGCAAGGAATCCGCCTGGCAATGCAGGAGACACGGGTTTGATCCCTGAGTTGAGAAGACCCCCTGGAGAAGGAAATGGCAACCCACTCTAGTATCCTTGACTGAGAAATTCCATGGACAGAGGAGCCTGGTGGGCTACAGTCCACGGGGCCACAGAAGAGCTGGACACGATTTAGTGACGAAACAACAATATACACACACACACACACAACGTATAACTGAATCACTCTGCTATGCTCCTGAATCTTACGCTATGTTGTAAATCAACTGTACTTCAATTACAAAATAAAATAAAAAAGCAAAGTTTGGGTGTGGTTGAAAGTGTTGAGGAGGGCCAAAATTGAAATTGAAGAGGACAAGGGGGACCCTTGATGGCACACGAGCTCTGAGGAGACGGGGCAGTGGTTTCTAAAGGCTTCTGTGCAGCTTAACTTAGAGAAGAAGCTTTACTTGTGCTAATTAACTGATTGATTAGTTCTTCTATCCTTTTGTAAAATAAACATTTATTGAGAACCCACTTTGTGTCTGTCCCTATCCTAGGAGCTAAGAATACATCGGCAAGTGAGGGAAACATAATTTTATTCTCAGAGGGCTTAGAGTCTAGGGGAGAAGCAGGTGTTGGTTGGGGATTCACAGAAGTCGATGTGTGCTTACAAAGCAAGCCGAGTGCTCTGAAGGAAAAGGATGCTCCTGCAAGAGCTTGCAGATCAGAAACCGAGTTTTCAGAGCTATGTCTGGAGCGACACATGAGCAGGTCATGTGAACAGGATTCCAGAGGAGAGGACCAGGGAAAGACTACGCTTTGCAGATGGAAGGACAGGGGCGAAGGACCCGTGATGCAGGAGAGGATTTGATTCAGGGGAAGGAGGGAAGCTCACACGGCTTGCCTGGCCAGGAGAGAGGTGTTCAGTGATGCAGAGACCAGCGGTGGTGGACCACAGAGGGTTCTTCTGATGCTCTGTCCTAAGGGCACTGGAAAGTGCTGCCTTCTGTATGAAGGGATTTCAAAGAGCAACCCTTGGAGAGTGTAGCCAAAGCCGCGTGTGTCCAGGGCATTGCTGGTGGACTGAGTCCTGGGGTCCGATGATGACTGAGGTTCCTGAATCACCCTGCTATTGGGAATTTTGGGGTTTGTAATGCCCGAGTCTGTGCAAGGAAGTTTCAGACTTCGGAGAAGCCAGGCATTTACAGAGGGCTGTATGGCTGAGCCAGCTTGTTGTCTATGGCCAGCCGCTTAGACCTGGGAGAGAGAGGTTATGCTGGGTCGGAACCAGCACACTTCAGTTGTAACTCCACAGACTGTGGGGCTGGGCTCTCGATCAGGGTCACATTGTACACAGGGGGTTTGCTGGGCAGACCTGATTCTGAGTCAGGTCTTAGGGTAGCAAGACTTATAAGATTTGATGGAGTTACTTTCAAAAATACACAGAAAGCTGTTTCTTAAGAGAACCATATGAGACAATGATGCTGGAGAGAGGAAGCTTAAAATCTCTGCAGGACCAGAGTTGCTCTGCACCCCTCCCCCTTCCAGGCCACGGGATTGGTGTGTTTGAAGCGGCGGACAGGGAGCTCAATTCTTCTGCTTGGGCTTTAAATGACTTTCCATCCTCGTGTCTACTGTGCTGCACTTTTATTTCCTTTCTAAAAAGTTTTCTTGTGTGTTTCGTACGACATGTCTGTGCGAAGCCTGAGAAAAGGACATATGCAAATATGATGGTTATATAAGCACAGCCAGATACAGTCAAATAGCCAAATAATAATACTCTGTAATAATCACAATAACAGTATTTCTTTTTGTTTTAAAAATTTAAATTTTTTTTTATTTTGAAAATTTTTTTATTGAAATACAGTTGATTTGCAGTATTGTGCTGGCTTCAGGTATGCACCAAAGTGATTCAGTTCTGTGTATGTGTGTATATATATGTACACATATATATCCACACTTTTTTAGATTCTCTTCCATTACAGGTTATTACAAGGTACTGAGTATCGCTCCCTGTGCTATACAGTGGATCCTTATCAGTTATCTATTTTATATAAAATATAGTATATCTATTAATCCCAAATCCTAATTTATTCCTTCCCACTTCCCCTTTGGTAACCATAGTTTGTTTTCTATGTCTGTGAGTCTATTTCTGTTTTATAAAGAAGTTCATTTGTATAGTCCTTTTCAGATTTCATGTATAAGCAATATTGTACTGTATTTCTCTGTCTGACTTACTTCATTCAGTGTGATCATCTCTAGGCCCATCCATGTTGCTGCAGAATGGCGTTACTTCTTTCTTTTTTATGGCTAATGTATTCCATTAAAAAGAAAGGAACCACATCTTCTTTATCCATTCATCTGTCAATGGGCATTTAGATTGCTTTCCTGTCTTGGCTATTGTGAACAGTGTTGCTCTGAACATTGGGATGCGTCTGTCTTTTCGAATTATAACACTAGCATTATTTGGAACACGCTGGCTAAAAGCTCTAAATGCTTTGGGTCTGACGAGCCTGGTCTGAATCCTGGCTGTGTCATCAGGTACCCGGTGGGGGACCTTAGCTATGGCTTTCTCAGCTGCCACAGCAGGGCTGAGAGCAATATATCTTTCTAACAGTTGTAATAATTCAATGGGATGTTGTGTGGAAAACACAGACCACAGCACCAGCCCATGTGAAACCTCAATAACCATCAGCAGTTCTTCTTATGCTTATTACAATTAATAATCAGATTGACAATAGTCAGTGGCCAAGTTAGGCTCAAGGAGGGGTCTGGACAGCATCACAAAATGCTGTGTAACTACTCAATCCTCCCTATCTCGGCCCAGCCGCAGTCCCGGTCCTGCCCTAATCTTTCCCTTTTGCTGTGAAGTCTCAGAGGCCAGGCTCCTGCTTGGACCAAAAGAATCATTTGCCTGCAGCTTCTTGTCTGCAGTCTTCAAAGTGATGGCCCAGATGCTGGGCATGTGAAGGGGCCAAAAAAGGGACGTGAACACATGGAGAAGCTTAACCCCGCCCTGGGACTAAGCAGCTAGCTGGGTTCAGAATGAGAGGCTGGCTCCAGCCTCTTAGGCTCAGGATAAGATCACACTCAGGAGGTGGTTTGAAGAGTTATTCTTCAGTTTTGGGGAAAGGTCAATAGATATTCAGAGGGATGCTGAGCACGAGGGGAGGTCCCATGAGGAACAGGTACTCTGGAGTCTGATTAGAGGTTTATAAACTAGAACTGAAAGACTCACAGCCAGGGCTTTCAGAATAAACTTAAACACCTTTGTCTCTTGGCAAAGAAGGCAGCATCATGATCAAGCTTGCAGGCGGCAGACCGCTTTTGTATACATTAATTGTATCTTCATCGGGCCTTGAAGGCTAATTCCTGAAATTTGATGGCTCATGATTAATCAATTTATCAATATTTATTGAATGTCCTATTTTAGCTCAACACCCGTTCAGCACTATGCTGGGAGAGAAAAGAAATATGAGATGTGGTTGTTTGATCTACTAGCAAAATCCATGTTCGCTGATTAGTTTTTCTCCCTCCCTGCCTCCTCCCTGTGCATTTTGCAATCATCAGAAACCCACCCTTTACTAACTCATAAAAATTAACTTATTTCTAAAGCAGAAAGAGACTCAAAGACATAGAAAATCCACTTATGGTCACCCAAAAGGAAAGCAGGGAGGAATAATCTAAGAGTTTGGGATTAACATATATACATTACTACATATAGAACAGATAATCAGTCAGGACCTACTGTATAGCACAGGAAACTATACTCATTATTTTGTTATAACCTGTAAGGGAAAATAATCTGAAAAAGATATGCATGTTTATGTATACATATAATACATATATAAAAAAGATATGTGTGTATATATAGATGTGTGTGTGTGTATATATATATATATATAAATTCAGTTCAGTTGCTCAGTCGTGTCCTATTCTTTGTGACCCCATGGACTGCAGCACCCCAGGCCTCCCTGCCCATCACCAACTGCCAAATCTTGCTCAAACTCATGCCCATCGAGTCGGTGATGCCATCCAACCATATCATCCTCTGTCGGCCCCTTTTCCTCCTGCCCTCAATCTTTCCCGGCATCAGGGTCTTTTCCAGTGAGTCAGTTCACGTCCACATAGACATGCATGTGAATATATGCGCTGCTCTTAGTCCCTCAGTCATGTCCAATTCTCTGCGACCCCATGGACTGCAGCCCGCCAGGCTCCTCTGTCCATGGGGATTCTCCAGGCAAGAACACTGGAGTGGGTTGCCGTGCCCCCCTCATGTGAATATATATATATATATATGTATGTATGTGTAATTGGGTCACTGTGTGCTGTATGCCTGAAACTAACACAATATTGAAGTCAACTAGGACTTAAATAAAAATAAAAATGCTTTTCTTCTATACTCAGAAGAACCACAAGCAGGGAAAAAAAGAAAAGAAAACATCTTTTATTCACTGGCAGAATTAACACAGAAGAAAATGGAAATAAGTATGTTCATTACAATCAGTAGTTCTTTCTTGGGAGAAAGGAGAGATTCTAGGGACATTTCTTGATTAAAAAAATAGTAATATACATTATTGAAGATTATATACCTGGCAAATAAGAATATAAAATTGGAAAGGGTTCTGTTTATCTTCCAGATCCACAGTCGGCTCTTCCCGTCCCCGAGAGATCACTCTGCCTGGGAAAGAAAGGAGAGTCTTTCAAAGGCAGGTAAAGAGCTTGCCTCTGACCGGGTGGCACTCCCTCCAAGCCGCTATTTGTGTTCTCTTGCCTTTATTTTTATTAATAATGAAACGTGCTTTGGAGCCCAGTCTCCCTGCAAACATAAAATGAGAGCTCAGCGACTCCGACAAGATTTGAAGCTGATTTGAATTTCCAAACACACAGGCTTTTAGGCACACAGTCTCTGAAAAAAAACAATGCAGAAGAAATATCGGTTGCCTTAGGTAGTGCCTTCAGAAGCCGAGATTACCCCAGATCACTGAGCGTGCGAGGGGTTAGGCCAGCGTGGAGCACGATTCCGCCAAGAATGAATAATGGGACAAATATGGAATCTTCTCAGAACTGGAGAGGGTGCAATTTAAATATAGGCACAGTATCTGTGCGCTCATAAATCATTTTTTTATGAAGCGTCAATTCATAGGCACTCAACTGTAGAAACACTAGGTGGGATGATTCCAGTCCCTAAGTTTGTTAAGTTTGTTCATGTAAATGGCACGCAAATAAGATTTCTTACTCCCTTTCACGAGAGAAGTCACATGGGTATAAGTCAAATTTCTGATGGTCTTGTAATAAGACTGTTGGGTTAATAGGATATTTCAATTCAGAGACTCTAGCAAGAATAAATTCTGAGAGAATTGTTTTTCATGTAGCAAATTTAATTTTTAATCTCCACTTGAATTTTAGTTGGTAAATGTGGCCGGTGAGTTGGTATAAATATGTCTGTGTATGTGATCACACACATTTGTAGATTCTCTTTTCATTACCCCTCACCGCCTGCCTGTATCAAAGGTATCAGGATCTGAAATCCTTTCCTTAACTGACACAGTCAACCTAAGACAAAAATATTATTTGAAAGGAGCTTTCCTAGTTAATCCTCCTGGAGCCCCCAAAGCATGGCTTATAAGCTTATTCTTTAGTAGTGGCAGCTATTTAGTTCGGATCCTTCAAAAACCTAGCCCAGAAATTGCCTGTAATAAGAATGTGAATCCGCGGTTAGAAGCTTCTGGTGGGGTGGGTGGCAGGCTTCTAGCCCTGGCTTCCAGCACACCACGGGGAGTTTTGTGTTTATCAGTGCCCACGTTTCCCTGGGCACTCAGAAGTGCCTGGAAGAACAGTCAGACCCAGGTGGCCTCTCACCGGTGTGTCCGTCTGCTTTTCCTGAGGACCGGGTCACCTAAAGGGGGCTTCCCAGGTGGCGCTAGTGGTAAAGAGCCTGTCTGCCAATGCAGGAGACATAAGAGACTCGAGTTCGATTCCTGGGTCAGGAAGATGCCCTGGAGGAGGGCATGGCAACCCACTCCAGTGTTCTCACCTGGAGGATCCCATGGACAGAGGAGCTACAGTCCACACAGTTGCAAATAGTCGGATGCGACTGAAGCAGCTGAGCGCGGCGTGGCAGGTCACCTAAAACACGCGTGCCCTCGCTCTGCGGACAAGCACAGCCTGCTCATGAGGTGATTAGCAGTTTAATGGCTTTGGGGCAAGTACCAGTTGGCCCTGAGGCCACAGGTGACTAGTCCAGGCTGTGGAGAATGTGCCCAAACAAGCCTGGGTGAGGAGAGAGACACATGTCTCCTGGAATTCTTTCTTTCCTCTTAGATCTATCTATATGTTCAAAGTTCTCATTCTGGAAGAATACATTAGAGGAAGTCTTAAAACTTGGGTGTTCAGGCAGAAGGCGAGGAGTTGCTGAAGAAAGAATCACTCATGACACTTGTTGAAGAGGGTAAGGCAGGTTTTGTTCAGAAGGACCATGACAGTGGGGTCTTACAGGAGGGGAGAGAGATTGGACTCAACTCCAAGTACAAGGAAAAGTGGGAATTTACAGCCAAGGAGAAGGGAGGGGGTCAGTGGATGGAAGATCTCTTAGGAGGAAATGTCAGGAGTAGGGAGGATTTTGGCTAAAGTGACTTGACAGGTGGGGGATGGGGAATTTGATCAGATGTCAAGGGCAGGGGATGTCCTCCAAATTCACCCAGCTGGATTCTTGCTAAAATTGCACTAAGCGGGCCAAGGACAGAACTCAGGAGCATGGCCTAGTCAGGAGTTCTTAGCGTGTAGGTAGTTAACAGAAGACAATTATCAATAGGCCTGTGGTCATACCCCAATAAGCATAATAGAATTTATGATTCTATCCGGTTACACAGATAATTAGGGTATTCTTTTAGGGACGGGGAGAGTCTAGGTACGAGCCCTGGGGCTCTTCCCTCCAGGGGGCCTGGTTTTCCAGTTGGTATGGCGTTTCCATAGATACAGGGCATAGAGCTCAAAGTCCACAGTCCAGCCCAAGATGGACTCCTGCTTTCAAGATGGAGCCTGTTCTGTCTGTTTCCTCCTTCATTCCCCCCTCTTGATGCTCTTAACTCATAGTATGAGCATCATTCATAGGGATATATTGCACCCTGGCTCTCCAGCTGCCAATCTGGGAGAACGACATCAACCTTTGGGTTACAAAGTTCGTAATACATTGTAAAGTAAAGGGTCCACAAAGCAGAACGATCAAGGCAACTATAACAATGGTAAATATAGTTTTCCACCAATCACCCTTCACCCAAGATAGGACTGAAGTCCAAAAAGGAAGATTATCATCAGACGTAACTTTTACCTGACCTTTCATGTCATCTAGGGTGGCTAATATATAGCCAGATAAATCAGGAATATATCCGCAACATTCAACTTTAATTATAGCACAGGTCCCTCTTTGTACTGAACCTATGGTTGGTCTCAAGATGATACCAGCAAGTCCTTGTAGCAGCAGTGGATTGTAGAGCTTCAACTCTTTTTCTTCTGTAAGATGATCTTGGATTCCCGGGGATCAGTGGGGTCCTTTGTGTAGTCCCCTCGGCGTCCTCCAGGTCTACGTGGTATGCGCTCTCCACCCTCATGAGGTGGATCCAGGGAGTGACACCTGCAACTTTAACCGCAGTAGGGCTGGTTAGAACAACAGTATATGGACCCTTCCACTGTGGGGCCCTGGAGTCGTGTTTCCAGTCCTTGACCACACCTGATCCCCGGGCACAAATTCGTGAAGCTGTTCCCCAAGGGGGAACGGCACCCTTTCTTGTGCAAACTTAGTTACCTGATTTATTACCTTACCCAGTTATTCCATCTGCTGAGGAATCTCATCTCCCCTTACCTGAGGCAAATTTGTTGACACCTGTTTTATTATGGGAGGGGGCCTCCCATACACTATTTTTACAGAGAAGAGCCATGGGATCGTGGGGTCATCCTGGGTCTGAGCAGAGCCGTCGGAAGCAAGTCCACCCGGAAACAGTCGTCTCTAAGATCCTCTTGGACAGTCTCTTTATGTGTCCGGTTGGTTCCTTCCACCATCCCAGAACTCTGGGGCCTATATGCTGTATGTAATTTCCACTTGATGTTTAAAGTTTTGCTTACTTGTTATACTAAATCAGCTACAAAAGCTGGGCCATTGTCCTATCCAATGCTGGTAGGAAATCCAAATCTGGGGACTATCTCCCTAAGCAGGCACCAGGCTACTTTTGATGCTCTTTCAGTCTTTCAGTAGGAAAAGCTTCTACCCATCCCGAGAGCATACATACTATGACCAGCAGGTAATGATAGTGTCGGTGAGGTTTCATTTCAGTGAAGTCCACTTCCAGGTGTTCAAAGGGCAGCGTGCCTTTCAGCTGAATCCCTGGAGGTTTCTGTCTGTGCCTAGAGGCAGCATTGACCTGTGAGCAGGCAGTGCAGTTCTGAGATTTTGTCCTGCATAGGGAAGAGAGGCGGGGAAACCAAGAAATATTTTCGAATTAGCTCTTCCAGTTTATCATGGCCTAGATGGGTCGCTTGGTGTGTTTGGCTTACCAGAGTGGGTGCCAGCTCCTCCAGTACCAATAATTTGCCACTTGGCAATTCCCACCATCCCTTTTCAGTCTTGATGGCCGCTTCTGCTTCGGCTAGTTGGTTTTGGGCTTCAGTGTATTTTGGAGAATCTAGCGTTAGCTCAGGTAGCTCCGCCGATATGAGAGCTTTAATAGGGGCTTCCCTTGTCACCCCCAGGCCCTCGGCTGCTTGTTTAGCGGTCTTATCTGCCAGTCTGTTCCCAGAGCCCGGAGGGTATCCTCTTTTTGATGTGCTCAGCAGTGTATGACTGCAACCCTTTCTGGTTCCCAGGCAGCATCTAATAGGGTCTTAATTTCTTCCTTATTTTTAATATCTTTTTCACTAGCTGCCAAAGGCCTCTCTTTTTATGCAGAGCCTTGTAGTGTGGCAAAAGCATACCTGGAGTCTGTGTAAATGTTTGTCTTCTTACCTTTTGACAGCTGGAGGACCTGGATTAGAGCACAAAGTTCGGCCTGTTGAGTGGACCAGTGTGATGGCAGAGAGCTAGCCTCAGCGACGGTTTCTTCCATGACTCGCATATCCCAACAGTCATTGTCCTTGTTTCACCAGGCTGGTGCCACTGGGGTACAGGACCAAATCTGGGTCCAGGATTGGATGGTCTCTCAAGTCAGGTCTGCTGGCATATTTCCTTGCAGTCATGTGAGGGCCCACCTTCTCCCACAAGAAAGAGAGTGGCCAGATTCAGGGCCTGACAAGGCTCAGTAGTAACATGGGGGTTCTCACATAACAGTCCCTTCCGGGAGACTGTGCAACCTCCTTTCATCTTGAGGGATTACCGAGAGGAAGAGTAAATAGGTGGTTGAGCCCACTCGAACAGTGGGTCTTTTGTGGGGGGAAAGGTCACTTGTGCCCCCAGTTTAGACAGCAAGTCTCTTCCTAACAAAGGTACTGGGTATTCAGGGATGTATAAAAATTCATGAGTCACTTGGTGTCCCCCCATCTGACATTTTCAGGGTAGGCTAGAGACACAAAGGCTGCATTTATCACCATCTGAGACCCAGCAGCCTCTGGCTGGGTCTATTGGCTTATAAAGTCTACAGGCCTTGCACAGTCTTTCGCAGAACTCAGAGGGTGATTCACTTTCCTTTTGAGTCACTTCGGAGGGCTTTGTGATGCTCATAGCTTTTCGGGCCCCGCTCGTGAGACCTTGTAAAATAGCCGCCCGCTATCTCTCCAGGTGGCCCTCCCTTCCTCTGTGTTACAGTCCCAATCGGGTCTCTCATCGGGGGTGGCTGGTTCTGCCCACTGCTGTGGGTTTGCAGTACCCTCGGGTGCCATTTCTCTTAACCATTTTCTGGCCTCAGTTAGGATCCTATGTCTTTCCTCAGCGCTGAAAAGGGAGACTAGTAGTTGGATTATGTCATCCTATGTAGGGCAGTGGGTTCGAAAAATAGTCTCCATTAGCCTAATCATGGCTTGTGGCTCCCCCGAGTATGTGGAGCGTGTTTCTGCCAGTTTAATGTATCTGTAGGGGAAAACAGCTGGTAATAATAGGCCACAGTGGGGGGTGGGGGGTGGGGGTGGTAGTGCCCACATGCGTCCTGACCCGGAGGCTGCTGTAGCTCTCTGAGGGGCATCTGTAGTGGGGTTCTTTCCCCCCTGTTCCTTGGCGGAGCGCAGCCTTTGTCTCATTGCTGTGTCTTCTTCCCCCTTCCCATCAGTACTGACCAGGAGAGGTGGATACAATCTAGGAGGTCCAGCTGAGGTGGAATTCTGGGGGCGTTGACCAGAGGTCTCCATTGCTGGGATTGGAGCCTGCTGAAACGGAGGCTCTAGGAACTCCAGGAGAGCTGGTGGAGGAGCAGTGGCTGCTGCCGGAACTTCACCTGGCCCTGGATTGGGCATTAAGGCGGCCTCCGGTCCTAGTGGAGCACTGGGAGGCAGGCGAATCATTATCCAGTATCGGGGAGGGGTCAGGTCATCCCCATCCAAATCCTGTAGAATTTCCTTTTTTATTATCAATTTTTGTGCCATTAATATTTTTCCCTTTCCCTTCTGGATTCAGAACCTTGTCCAAGTAGGAGGGTCTTGAGTTGACCCTAGCCATGAGTCAATATATGGATATTGATCCAGGTGTCCTGGCTCTCCTATGACTACTGTATAGACTGCTTCCACTATTTTTGAGTTCATGGTGTTCTCTTGTGGCCATCCTACTCCCATAGGGGGCCATTTGACCTCACAGAGTATGTGGAGGCGGTTAGGCTTCATCTTCAGCCCATAGTCTCCTCCAAATCCCTTCTTAAAATTTTTAATCATGCACTCCAATACAGTTGCCTTAGATTCACTTCCCCCCATCTTGCTTACCTTCTCGGACCTTCTTCTACTTTTCCTTTTCATTCTGTCTACGAAGTTCTCAGTACCCTATGTACTTCTGATATTTCCTCTCAATTACACTTAAATTGCCATTCTGCCTCCTTCCTAGTTGGGGTGAGAAGATCCCAGAGGGATAAGGGGGATCAGTGTGTCTTCACCTGTCGGTCAGCAAAGCTGAACCAGAACACCATGTGGTCCAAGACTGTTTCTCCCTTAACTTTTAAAGCCCATTCTGCCTTGGTGGGCTTGATCAGGTGTGCATGAAAATACAGATGGGTTAAATATCCCACGTCCCAGGCCGTCTCTGGAAAAGCCAATTCGTACTCACTTATGTATCCCCCTCCTTCTAGCCTGACAATTCCGAGGAGAATTTCACAGCAGATGGGACACCTCCTGGGGGAGGGCAGAATATGAGCACACAAAAACCAAGTTTCTTCTCCTAAAAATCCCCTGGTGATTGCTTGGTAGTAATTTTCCCCAAGATGGTGTGGACATCACCTCCTAAATGACCTTCACAAATTCCCTTCCTAAGCCCTAGCACGCTCGTCGACCTGTGTACCAAGCAATCACTGCCGCCTGCCTATTCCAGGCTCCTGTGGGTCTGTGCCCCTTCTAGTCCCTCCCAGGGGGGTGATCAGGCCCCCTCTTCTGCCCTACCGGCTGGGTTCCTCCTCACCCGAGTGCTCAGTTCTTCTGCTGCAGTCCACTACCTGCTAACGTGAAAGGTCCGGGCATTGAGAAGCAGAATCCTTCTAGAAGGGCAAGGTGCCTTCCCCCCTCTAGAAGATTCAAGCCACAAGGCCTCGGAGTAGTCCCAAATGGGACTTGTCTCCTCAAAGTGAGGAGTTTCCCGACCAATGCACCAAATATGGTAGCCACGCGTTCTGGGAAACAAACTCACTCAGAAGGACAAAGCAGATAGTGGAGTGCAGTTTATTACACTGGCGGGTCCAAGGCAGAGTCTCCTCTTAGCCAAGGACCCCTACCCGTTTTTCCAAAAGCATATATACCCTAAGTGTACGTGCCCAAACCCACCTCCCCAAATTCCCTGAAACTAGTCTGAACAAAGGAAAAGACAGATACAATCAAAGTTAACCCATGATTCATAGGCCTTAAGCCTAGGTAGTTAACAGTGGACAATTATCAATAGGCCTGTGGTCATACCCCAATAAGTGTAATAGAATGTATGATTCTATTTGGTTACACAGGTAATTAGGGTATTCTTTTAGGCAATGGAGACTCTAGGTATGAGCCCTGGGTCTCTTCTATCTGGGGGGCCTGGTTTTCCAATTGGTATGTTGTTTCCATAGATACAGGGCATAGAGCTCAGAGTCCACAGTCCGGCCCAAGATGGCGTCCTGCTTTCAAATGGATCCTGTTCTGTCTGTTTCCTCCTTCAAGAGGAGACCAACTCAGGTCAAGGAGAGTCTCTGCTGGAGTCAGGGCCTGTGTGGACACCAAATGCGGTTGGGAGTTGACTCTCTGAGGGGACACTCATGCTCTCTGCATCTTCCCACAAGGTCATTTCCATCTGTTAAAGAGAAACTGCACTGGACACTGGTTGAAAGTGGCAAGACAGATTTTATGTGAGCTACTGCAGTAGGGGAGAGGGACGCCCAGGCGGCTCAGCGGTAAAGAACCCGCCCGCCAATGCAGGAGACACGGGGGGTGCAGTAACTGGATCTGACTCTCGCAGCCCGTGTCTCAGTTAGCATCCTCAGGCTCGATTCTGAGTCGGTCAGCTCAGGTCAGGAGGCAAGGTCAGATGTCAGAAACCCAGCTTCTGGGCATCCAGCTGTATGGGTGCCTGACTAACAGGGGGGCAGGTCTCCCAGAAGGAGTCCACAGGCCAAGCTGCTGTCCCAAAGGCATAAGTAGGCCCGTGGAATCTCAAGGTTGAGGGGGGTCATCGAGGCCATTTTGTCCAACTTCTTCCTGATGTCTGACAACTGAAACCCCTCCCACTCCTTCCCACGCAGGAGTGAGAAAGTTTCTGAAGAGTAGGTCCAGCACACAATGAGCCCCAAGGCCAGGGGACTCACTCTACCTGAAGGTAGCTCATGACTTGCTTGGGCTTCCCAGGTGGCGCTAGTGGTAAAGAACGTGCCTGCCAATGCAGGAGACATAAGAAACATGAGCTTGATCCCTGGGTTGGGAAGATCCCCTGGAGGAGGGCATGGTAACCCACTCCAGTGTTCTTGCCTGGAGAATTCCATGGAGAGGGAGCCAGGCAGGCCATGGGGTCGTAGACGGGCACGACTGAAGTGACTTAGCATGCATGCACACATGACTTGCTCATGCAGCTGGAATTGTTAGAAAGCCTTACGACTGTGTTGAGCCAAAACAAATAACTTTCCTTCTTTATTTTTAATCTGTAAGGAGCTGGAATATGTGTTCTGATCTGTGTTCTTGGAAGACAACTGCATCGTGTTGTTCCTGGAAGAAGATGATAGGAGTTTGGGCCAGGGCAGGGGCAGAGGATGTTGGAACCATCAGAGCACTGGGGAATGGCAGAGTTTATAGGCAGCTGGATAAGGGAGGAGTTAACAGTGTCTCTGGGCATATAGGGCTCCCGGGTAGGAAATTCAGGAGTCAAGGGCTGGTATTGGTGGGAGGACCCTGGATTTGTGGGGTCTGGATTCTCTGCATGTGAGAGGCCAACTCTGCCCGATGTCCGAGAAGCAGCTGGAATTTTGGTTTTGAGATCAAGAGGCAGGTCAGTGTCATTGGTCTTGATGTGATCACTGTTTACAGGTGGGTCGTATGAGAATCCAGGAGAATAGCTGAAACAAGTGCAGGAGAAAGTGTGAAGTGGGAAGCGGACGGCCTTCGAATCCCGAGACCCACAAACGTGGAGCGGGAAGCAGCACTGACCTGGGCACCACATGCCTGCTCTCAGGCATTGCTTTTGACTGGGAGTCCAATGCCATTGTTGACTTTGCTCTCACTCCATCCTTTATTTTTGGAAAAGCTGCTCCACTTCCTCGGGTCTCAGACAACTGTGGTTTAGGATTCCACCCCATGTCCGCAGGGCGGCTCTAAAACTGAGGGGTGTGGGTGGTACCCTCTCTTATGGAAGCTGGATCAAATGGGGTTCAGAGGGCTCATGCAGGAAACCTGAAGTGAATGTCATCTCTGAGCTTTCATTTTTGTTTCCGTCATTTGCACAGTGCAACTGTTCACTGTCCTGGTCACTGGAATCCAGGACTGGGAAGGGTAGGAGCTGATTTCTCATGGTAAAGTTGTCGTCTTGGCAAGGCCTTTTGAAATCTGTGGGCCTGGGTAAAATTTCAGTTTACTGTGATTAATAGGATCTGAACACTAAGGGAGGAAAAAAAAAATGTGGGAAGGATGACTATTTCTGCCCAAACTCACATCTGTTTTCAAAATCAGTGGAAGGTAGGAAGTCCCTTTCAAATTTCCATTCTGTGTGATATAAAAAGATTCCATTTCCTGGTTCTCCATCACCATGCTACCTGTCTGTCTATGAGACTGCTTTCTCTGAGGATATGGAAAAGATGGAGAGAATCAGGTGTCCACTTAAACCTTCTCGGGGAGAATCAGTTATAGGAAATGTATATAAAGGGAATTGATGAAGGTCACTGGGAAGTTTTCATTATTAATTCACTTGGCTTAGGAAGGAAGGTGGGACGGCATGAAATTTTCTCCCTCCTGATCAATTAAGCCTGACCTTTAAAACTGGCAGTGTTTAAAGTGTGGGTCTTTGATGGATGAGTGGAATGAAGTGATTATATTTCCACTTAAAACTTAAGGGTAATTGTTCCTTTATTTGAACTTTTGTAAGAGCAGTGATTTTCTTCCTTCATAATCATAGTTTCAATTTTAGTTCATGGCATCAAACGGTTTCCCCAATAAAACATACACTTTACCACGCTTTGAGGAAAGGTTCTTCTATTACACCTTAAAAACCACCCAGATCTGATGTGAGCTGTGTTTCTTTCCTTTTTTGTGATTTGTAATGCAGTTTCTCTATGAACATAGAAGGGACACCACATTTTTATTTATTTATTTTAATCAAAGTGTAGTTGATTTTAGGGCTTCCCTGGTAGATCTGTTGTGTTCGTTTCCGCTGTACGGCCAAGTGATTCAGCTTTATATATATATATATATTCCTTTTGGTATTATTTTCCATTATGATTTATTACAGGATATTGAATATAGGTCCTTGTTGTTTATTTATTTTATATACAGTAGTTGGTATCTGCTAATCCCAAACTCCTTTTTAAAAATTTACTTTTTAATTTTTATTGAAGAGAAATTTTGAAATATAGTTGATTTACAGTGTTGTATTAGTTCCAGGTGTACAATAAAGTGATTCAGTTATACATATATATGTATTTATAGTCTTCTTTTACATTCTCTTCCATTACAGGTTATTATAAGATACGGAGTAGAGTTCCTTGTGCTATACTATATGCTCCTCCTATAAGGAGGTCCTTGCCAGTTATTTATTTTATATGCAGGAGTGTATATCTGTTCATCTCAAACACCTAATTTATTCCTCCCCCTTCCCCTTTGGCAACCATACATTTGTTTTCTATGTCTGCAGATCTGTTTCTGTTTCACAAATAAGTTCATTTGTGCTCAGTTGTTTCAGCCGTGTCCGACTCTTTGTGACCCCAGGGACTGTAGCCCTCCAGGCTTCTCTGGGTTGCCATGCCCTCCTCCAGGGCATCTTCCTGACCTGGGGACAGAACTTTCTTTCACATCTCTTGCATTGGCAGGCAGGTTCTTTGGGACACCAAATTTACCTCCTGAAAAACCTGTTTTGTTTTTTTTTTTTTAAATTAGGGCTCTAATGGTTGGAGTATAAAGATACGGATAATTTTTTTACAGAGCTCTTTTGATCACACGGCACTTATCTGCCTTATTGTAGATCCCTCCCTGCCCATGGGGAGGATCCCTCTGTGGAGCAGTGTGTGTAAGAGCATCTTTAACCAAAGCAGTCACCCTCCCTGACCTCAGAGAGCCAAGTATAAATTCCTTGGCCCAGACATTTGATGCCCTTTCCCCTCTGACTCTAGTTCACCCTCATAGATTTTTCTACAGTTGGGTAGCCTTGCAGCACCTGTGTTCAACACTTGCTTATATCTCTCCTTGGCCATGGAGAGACTCTCCTGAAACTGACTTCTGTGTGTTTTTGTCGAGATCCTTACCTTTTCAGATTAGTTCCCTGAATCAACCTGCCCCACCCCCAATCTCCCAAAGGCATTTTGTTCTGCCATCGTAGTCTTTCCAGTGTTTCCTTGTTTCTCTGTAGATTTGTGCTTTTTTTTTCTCCCCCCTTCAAGACTGTGGGCTCAGAGAACAGGGACCTTGTCCCCCTCATCCATGTTCCCAAGTTCAGGGACAGGCGTATGAATGTGGGCCAGCTGTTCACTAGGTTGAGTGGTGTTGTTTGTACCAAGGAGCCCCTCAGGGAGCTGACCGCATCTAGGGATCCCACTTGCCCCTCTCAGGAAGCCCGCAGAGCAGACTGGGATTTGGGTCACACGACAGCCATGACAGAGAAAGCATCTGTCTTTGGATTTTTCTGAGATTCTTGCAAGAGCTTCACATGACAGGCAACTGTCCTGCGACTCAGCTACCTTCGTTGGGGGGGACGGCCTTCCACCTGAGTGGCTCCTCTCTGCTTTTCCCCACTCAGCCTCCACACTGCTCTGCAAGAGTTGTTGTAGTTGTTTCGTCGCTAAGTCATGTCAGACTCTGCAACCCCATGGACTGTGACCGGTTAGGTTCCTCTGCAAGAGGGAGGTGGGAAAAAGCAGCATAACCCCTGATCCCCAGAGAAGAAAGGACACTTATTCCTGCTTTCTGAGCAAGGTATAAAGAGGCACATTTGGGTCTGTTGTGCCAACTTGTGTTGGGCGTTATCGGAAGGAAAATAGACCAAGTTGCTTTTGTCATGGGGGCATGTGATGGTTCCTATTTGCTCTCTGATGAATAACTGTTACACTCACATCTGCTCAATTCTGCTTAGAGGCTGCCTGGGTCTTGACCCTCAATTTTGCTGCAATCACCCATAAATAGTGCAATAAGCAACTTTTCTACCCTGTATGAGTTTCTGCTTCTAGCTTCATCTTTGCCCATCGCCTGGTACATAATCTAATTTTAAAAATAATTGGCAAAATAATGTACTAAGAAAAGAACTCGGCGCAAGATTTCCCATTATTGTAGCTTTGTGTCAGAAAGAACTGCACCCAGCCAGGCTTAACTGCTTCCTCTCAGAGGCATAGGTGCTGTTACTGCCTATTGTGTACTGAGGAGCCAAAGAATCTCATCGAGATCTGATGCTTGGGTGGACATGACAAGGACAGTCCCTGAGGGCCCCTGTGTCTCATTTTCAGAAAGGTTGAATGAGGTGAGCTACCCTTACTTTAAACTCATTTCCCCCAGGCATACCTATGAGCCCTCTGCTGACATTCCCATCTCTCTAAGCTCAGAATAGCTGTCCCATTCTCAGAAATGGTGCCACAGCCTATCTGACTGGCCAAGCTGGAACTCTTGGGGTCTTTCTGCATCTCTCACACTCCCACATCCAATCCATGGCCGCTTCCCTGAGATTCACCTCCTAGTCATTTTGGGGGTCTTCTCTCTTCTCTCCATCACTGCTGCCATGTGGGTGGGACGACTGCACTGGTCCGTGCTGCCTGTCTAGTCTGCACTAGAGACAGAGTGAGCTGTTGAGGCCATGCCACCGCCCACCTGAAGCCTTTCCATGCCTTTCAGTGGCCCTTCGAATAAAGAAAGTTCTTGGTTTCTTTTATCAGTATCTTATAATTTGCAGAGTACAGATCTTTTGCCTCCTTAGGTAGGTTTGTTCCTTGGTTTTTTATTCTTTTTGATGCGATAGTACAAGGGATTGTTTCCTTAATTTCTCCTTCCAATCTTTCATTGTTAGTGTGTAGAAATGCAACAGATTTCTGTGTATTAATTTTGTATCCTGAAACTTTACCAAAGTTATTGATGAGCTCTAGTAGTTTTTTGTTAGCCTCTTTAGGATTTTCTATGTATAATATCATGTCATCTGCAAACAGTGACAGTTTTATTTATTCTTTCCCAATTAGGATTTTATTTCTTTTTCATCTCTATCTGCTATGGCTAGGACTTCCAAAACTATCTTGAATTAAAGTAGGCGGAGTGGGTGACCTTGTCTTTTTCCTGATCTCAGAGGAAACGCTTTCACCTTTTCACCGTTGAGTATGATGTTTGCTTGTTGGTCAGGTATGGGGTTTGTTCTGTTGAAGTATGACCTCTCTATGGGCTTCCCAAGTGGTGCCCTGGCAAAGAATCCACCTGCCATTGCAGGAGACGCAGAGATCCGGGTTTGATCCCTGTGTCGGGAAGATCCCCTGCAGTAGGAAATGGCAACCCACCCCAGTATTCTTGCCTGGAAAGTTCCATGGACACAGGAGCCTGACAGGCTACAGCCCGCAGGGCCGCAGAGTCAGACACGACTGACTGACTGAGCACACAACCACACACATGTCCCCTATTTGTCCACTTTCTAGAGTTTTTTTTTTTTTTTTTTAATCATGAATGGATGTTGAACTTAATATTTTTAAAAAACACCAGAAAGTTCTTACTGTGGTCTTAAAGGGCCTGAGGGCATCGGCCCCCGAGCTCCACTGCCTCCTCCCCCCTCTTTCTGCTGCACCCCTGCTCACCGTGAGTCTCCTGCTATGGGATCCTTGTAGGAGCTGATCCCTCTTCTTGCGTGTCAGCACTCATTTCCTCCTCCCTAAGTGACCTTTACTCAGCCTATAGATCCTATGGGACCCGTGTGTCCCAGAGAAACCATCCCTGATCTCAAGACCAACCCCATCTCAGGCATCAGAGTCCCCATCCCTCTCCTTTGCTGCCTTTGTCACTGTCGAGTCATATTCATCTGTATTTGATGACTATCTGTGCCCTCATCCGGACTGTAAGCTGCTCAAGAGCTTAGGTTTTGCTTGTCAGCTGCCGTCCCAAGACCTGAGGCTCCGTAAACTCCAGTTGCGGGGATGAGCTGGCTGCTTGGAGGAAGGAGAGCCAGGAGGATCTGTTGGGACAGCGAGTCAGATACATCATCATGGCTGACATCCAGAGGACTCTGAGGTCACATGCTGAGACTCTGTGTCCAGGTCCTTTCCTGCTTTCTCTTCTTCCCTGCTCTGACTTGATCCCACCCGACCCCCATCTCCTCGATCTGCTTCCTCTGACATCATCACCGTCTCTCCTCCTGGGGTTGCCTGGCCCCAGAGCCGTGAACCCCAGCTGATGCCGAGGTCTGTGTTGGGCTCATGTATTGTTATTGTACGACTCCAGGCTGCTTTAACTGGTTTCTGCTTCCTTATTGTTGGTTGTATACCAAGAGCCCCCTCCCTGTCCCCGCCCAAGAGAAAAATAGCACTTACAAATAGTTGTCAGAAGTGACACACTGCTTTCAAGGGAGTATATTATAGGGAAAAGACTGCAAATAGAAGGCCTTTTCCCCAAACTCTTGTGGGTCCTGCTCTACGGAATGCGGCTTGTTTTGATGAAATGTTGTTAATAAGCCGTGGAGAGAATAGCTTGGTTAAAAGCTAAAGTGGTAAATTTTTTTTTTTTTTTTTGAGTAGCTTTCGCACCCAACTAGCCAAGTTAAAAAAAAGATTTTGAAAATAAAAAAAGCATATAATCAAAGGCACCGTCTACTGAAAGGGACACATGGAATTAAACGTAATTTTGAAGCTTATTGTTCTTTTACCATCATGTGTGTGTCAGTGTCCAGCTTTCTGGCACAAGAGGAATTTTTCTCTGGTAGCTGTAGTGTGACTGAGGCAGAGAGTCTAAGGATCTGAAGGATGCACCTTTCAAACCAAGCAAAACTGTCTACCCTCATCGCTTGTTTTACATCTTGGTAAAAATACCAGTGCTGGCCGTAAGCTGCTTCTTGCAAAGCATCAGCTTGTGAACAGATAACCTGAACTGCTTCCTTCTCTCTCTCTCTCTGGGTGGGGTCACCGGCTGACGGCTGAGCTCAGGGGGTGAAAGGCAGGAGCCAGGGAGGACCTTTCTGGCTGAGAGAGAGCTCGTCATGAGCACCGTCGTCAGGAAGGGAAAACTGGGGCCAACACCCCTTTCCAGCTTCTGAGGGGTGCAGACCCCCATCTCCTGGGGCGAACTGTACCCCTGTGTTCACGCAGGAGGCAGGTACGATCCGCTCCTCCTTCAAAGGTGCCATTGTTCTTTGAAGGGCCTTGGCTTCAGGTCACATGCCTGCCTTGGCACCCGAGCAGCCCTTCTGTTTCTAAAAGCTTCCGGAACATCCTCCCCTTAGGCTGGTATCCGACAATGCCACCGCCCCACCTCTGTGCTGAGGGCAGAGCGCCTGAATCTTATTTGGAGAGCTTCAGCTGTGAAGTTTCTGTTTTTCACAAACTACCTTGACCATGGAGGGCTGGATTGCATTCAAGCGGTGTCTGTGATTTTGATTTTTTTTTTTACTGGAACTCTTTCTGAAAACGGAATCTTATGGGAAGCCAATTTGTCAAACAGATAGAAGCAGAGGCACTCTGGCTGAAGGGGGCCAGTGTGTACACGGGCCCAGGTGGGCCTCTTCCCTGAGATATTCCAGAAGCCTGCTGGCATGTCGGAGGATGATTCAAAAGCCATCGTCCTCGAGACTCAGAGGAGAGCGCAATTTGAATAGAAATTGATTGCTTTCTCTTCGAATGTTGAGACATCACGCAGTTAACCTGGAGCCCCGTGGAATGAGCAGGTTATCATGGCGGGCAGTCCGTTTTCACCTAGAGACGTCCCCGCTTCCTCATTGATCTGCGCTCAGTTCCTAAATCCCTCTTTATTTTATGGTTCTCACGACTGTGATTATCTTAGCGCCTGTGGGCTGGAGCTGGTGCTCTGGGTTCTCCTGGGAGGAGGGCTGTGCTTCTGGCATCCCGCAAAGGGAGAAAAGGTGGAAATGTGCTCTGGATTTTAACTGGAAGATGGGACGCGGCAAGAGTCAGTAATAGGACGGAGCTTTTAAAATTCCCTTCCCTTTCCGATATTAAATAGCTTTCCTTTAATGACCCTTGGCTCAGAGTTTCTTTTAGATCCTTCTCACCGGCCCTGGCAGGTCTCCAGCTACTTACTCAACTCCAAATGTGGCTTTCTATAATGCCTGGTGTGTGCTTAAGTTTGATTTGTTCTTTTTATGGGACCAAGGAGCCAACGATGAGGGCAACAAAACATCAAGACAGGCATCCCGGGAGGATGGCCGAGCCCATTCCTGGGCAGCTTTGAGAGCAGGTCACACAGGGTGGGGTGGGGGTGGCATCGGGGGAGGGGACTCCCTTCCAGAAGGCTGTGAACTTGAGCAGGCTGGGGGACGTGGTTTCTGAGCTGAGACGCCTTGTCGTTGTTCAGTCACTAAGTCACATCTGACTCTTTGTGACCCCATAGACTGCAGCGCCCCTACCCTTCACTATGGCCCAGAGTGTGCTCAAACTCATGTCCCTTGAGTCAGTTATGCCATCCAATCATCACATTCTCTACTGTCCTCTTCTCCTCCTGTCTTCATTCTTTCACAGCATCAAAATCTTCTCTGATGAGTCAGCTCTTTGAGTCAGGTGGCCAAAGTATTGGAGCTTCAGCTTCAGCATCAGTCCTTCGAATGAATATTCAGGGTTGATGTCCTTTAGGATTGACTGGTTTGATCTCCTTGTTTTCCAAGGGACCCTCAAGAATGTTTTCCAGCACCACAATTTGAAAGCATCTCTGCTCAGCCTTCTTTATGGTCCAACCTCACACTTGTACATGACTACCAGAGGTGTCCTGAAAGTAACTTAAAATTGGGATCAAAGGATAATGTCCCTGCCTTTGGAGGCAAGATTGGAATCCGTGTTCTGGGGTGAAATTAGGAGGCTTGGAATATCCCAGCTGTTTCACTGTTCATTCCTGGCCCTGTGATGAGTAAGTGAGCCTGGCTTCACAACTGGTGAAGTGAGAATGGTTGGACCTCTTACACTGTTGTTCTGAGGAGCAGTTATAATAGACATTAAACACCAATCCTAAATGTTAAAAGTTTTAATTGTGGTAAAAACAATGTGAGATCTACCCTGCCAACAAATGTTTTAAGTGTGCAGTATGTTGCTGTTGACTATTGATATGAAGTTGTTAAGTAGCTCTCTAGGGCTTATTCATCTGGCTTACCTGAAATTTTATGCCTGTTGATTAGTAATGCCCCACCTCCCCACCTCCCCATCTGTGGCTGTCACCCTCCAGTCTCTGATTCTGTGAACTGGACCGTTTTAGATCCTTCACATAAGTGGACTCAGGCAGCATTTGTGTTTCTGTGACTGGCTTATTTCACTTAACATAATGATCTCAAGTGTCTTCCGTGTTGTCATAACTGCAGGATTTCTTTCTTTTTAGGGCTGAATAATATTCCATTGTATGTACAGACCACCTTTTACTTTACCCATTCATCTGTTGATGGATGTTTAGTTTCCTTATATTGGCTCTTGTGAATTATGCTGCAATGGACATAGCAACAGTGATATCTCTTTAGGACCGTGATTTCACTTCTTTGGATCATACCCAGAAGTGAGATTCAGCAGTCACAGGTGGTTCTATTTTTAATTTTTTAAAGAACCTCCATACTGTTTTCCATAGTGGCTGCACCATTTTGCATTCTCAGTAACAGTGTCCAAAATTTCCAGTTTCTCCACATTCTTGCCAATGCTTTGTTGTATTTTGCTTTTTTTTTTTTTTTTTCATAATGGCCATCCTAACAGATGTGAGTTGATACCTCATTGCAGTTTTGGTTTGTATTTCTCTGATGACTATGACTGATCCTGATCATTGATTCTTGTTAACATTCAGGATATCTCTCCCCCTACCCAAAGCAGAGGCTTATCGGTGAGTTTCCTTTTCTGAACATTCTGTTTGAGCTGTGTGTAGGGGGAAGGAGAGACGCGGTGAGCCGAGGTGGGGCATGTGGACAGAAGGACTGCCTGTGGTCTGTGATCTGCACCTGCCACACCAGGAAACTGGGCACATGCTGTGGGTCACCGAGCTCAGTCTATCCCCATGCCTACCTTCCTTTTAGCCCTGCAGCTTTGTCCCAGCCTGTCCCAGGGCAGGTCAGACCTGTGCCCTGCCCTGGGCTTCCTAAGCACATCAGGGGCTGTGTGGTCACCCCCTTGCACTGTGAGCTGCCCTGGGACACTGCCATGCCCTGGCCAACAACTCTCCTGGCCCTGGGGTGTCCTACACCCTCTCTTCACACCATTTCTTGCCTGTCAGCAAAATTCCTGCCCTGTGGGTTTCTGGGAAATCAGTAGAGAGATGATGGGAGCTGTCTGTGGAGCCTGGATGCCACACCCTTGCAGACCATGAAGGGTGCTTCACCCTTGCAGGGATGAAGGCAAGTGGGTGGTGGAGGGCGGGGCCAACATCCGGACAGTGGCAGCAGACCCCAGAGATGGGCTCTGAGCAGATCCAGAAGTCCCACTGTATCAGAGGGCTCAGAGGGGGGTGAGAGATAAACAGCAGCCATGGAATGAAGGTGTCTGTTGCCGTGGTAATGCCGAAAAGCTCACTACCCCCAAGACTCAGTGGCTTGTGGAATAATAAGAATTTCTTTCACTCTCGAGCCTCAAGTTGGCAATTTTGGCTGATGGTTCTGGTCTCTACTGGGCCTGCTTGTGTGTTTGGGGCTGGCAGGTTGTCAGCTGGGGTGATAGGTCTGCTCAAGTAGGCCACCTGGGGTGAAAGCCAGGGATCAGAGCAGAAACAGAAGTGCGGAAACACATCTTCAAGCCAAAGCAACTCAGACAGCAGAACTCAGAACCCAGAGGTGGAAAAATAGACCCTATTCTTGATGAAAGGGGTGGCAAAGCCCATTGAAAAGGGTGGAGTACAGGAGAGTGGAGAATTGGAGTTCTTAACACCATCCTCCTACCAAATCCGTGCCAAGTAGTCTGCTGGGCATTTGCAGGGTTTGTGTGTTTTTCACAACAACTCCAAGAGGAAGGTATACATATGCCCATTTGATAGATAAGATATTGAGCTTCAGAAAAGATCCATAACTTACAGGGTTGCTGAGTTGTCCATCCCTAGAATGAAGGCCATGTTTTCTACCCCGAGTTCTGGGATGGGGGTGAATGCCCTGGGGCCTGTATGCACTCTGGTATCTGTACCTAGCATGCACTGAAAATTCATAGATGCCGGCTGCCCTTGGGCCTGAAACCACATAAGCCTAGAGACCACATGCATCTCCATGTCACTGCAGCCCCAGTGCCTGGCAGAGTGAAGAGGACCCGATAAATGGCTGTTCAGTGACTGTCTGATAACACACAGGGTCTTGGAAAGGCAACACTTCAATGTCAGGCAGATCTGGGTCTAAGTCTGATTAGTTATTTATTAGTTATGGAGTCTGGGAGACACAGTGTTTTTAAGGTCAGTCTTGGAGGTTTCCAATCTCATCTCTTCCACATGAGTGTTGCCAGTTGATATGTTTTGGAGCTCTGCTCCCTGGGGCCTCTGTTTTCCAGCTCCACCAAGGCACCCATGGTTATACAAATGAGGACAGTGTCTGGTCTCCTTTGACACCTGCCTCATCTGTTTTTGCTACTTCTGCAGCAGCTTGGTCCTTGACCCACTCGAGATCAGGCTGGAAAGCCGCGCCCATGGCTCCTCAGTGATGGTTTCATCATCGAATTTGTTCCTTGGGTCTCAGTGTTTACACTGCTGGTTCTTGATTTCCATCGTTCACTGTTGAAGTCCCTACCATCAAGGAAATTTGGAGATCTCAAAGGCCTGGGAGGTAGAGATTGTAAATCAGAACAGTGGACCCCTCCTTTTTACTGATCACTTACTATGAGCCAGGAACTATGCTGGGTGCTGAGTATGCAGTGTTGAAAATGACATCATGGAACCTGCTCTTCTGAAATGTATATTCTAGAGGCTCAGGATGGACAAAAACCAAGGAAATAGACAAATAAGCAAGATTAGTGCAACAATGAGATTAGAGAGGAAAACAGAGGGGGACCTACTTAAGGTCAGGAAGGTGGGAAAGGAGTTCTCTGCACCAGGTGTCAGGGTGGGGTTGCTTCAGGAAGAGGAAGCAGGATGTGCAAAGGTCCTCAAAAGGGAAGAGCCTGGTACGTGCAAGAAGCCAAAAGGAGACCTGGTGAGGCTTGGTCACACTGAAGAAGGGGAGGAGACTGGAGGAGCAGACTGGAGAGGGAGCAGGCAGAGTCTAGAGGGCAGTGCCAAAGGGGTGAGCCTTTGTTTAGCGCAGAAGCAGTGAAAGCATTTGCGAAGAGCAACCTGCGGGACTCACTTTGTGACAAGGCCACTTGTGTACTCTGGGGTACGTTTGGGTGCTGGGAGGCCTAACGCCGGTATCATCTGGGCAGACTTCTGTAGGAAATCGGGTACGAAGTGACAAGTGCGGAAGTGCAGGGCCCCCTGCAGAGACTTGGAAGAGCGTCCATAGGGGTAAGGCCCTGGAAGCTCCCTGCGGTTGACGCGCAGGGTCAACCTTGATGGCACGAATGAAGGGGGGCGGGAGTGAATGCAGGTCTGCAGCAACCATCCAGACAGGAGAGACTGGTGACCAGGGTGCTGGCCTTGGCCAAATAGATACACTTGGACAGGTATTGAAATAGAACCTGAAGATTTTCTCCAGGCTTGGGTGTGGGCAGCAGGGGATGGAGAAATTGAAGATGACTCCCACAAAGCATCTCCTCTCCTTTAGTCCTCGCCAGATGTCTAGGAGATGCTGGAGATCACTTAAAAAATTTTTTTTCTTTATTATAGTTGATGTACAATATTATTCTAGGTATACAATATAGTGATTCGTGGTTTTTAAAGATTGTACTCCATGTAGAGTTATTATAAAATATTGGCCACATTCCCCATGTTATACTGAATATCCTTGCAGCTTATTTTATACAGAGTATTTTCTTCCTTTCATCTCCTCCCCCTCTATACTCCCTTCCCTTTCCCCACTGCGAACCAACTGCCTGGTTGTCTCTCCGGTGATGGTCTTCAGTCCGGAAGAAGGAGGTTTTGTAATCTGCCCAGGACTCAGAGCCTCCCGGTGAGAGGTTGAACCCTGGCAGGGGCCGCCCTACAACAGCTGCCTGTGAGCCTGTCATCATGTGCTGGGGTTGCTGCAGAGCTGGGGCGGGAGGCAGGTCACGGGGACGCTTGGCTTCACACCGCACACGTGCAGGTCTTGTCGGCTGGCTTTGAGAGAAGACTCCCCTCCAGATCTCATCCGGGGTGGTCACCACTCCCTCCTCCTCTGCCAGCCCGCCTCTGCCCCCATTAGCTCATTCCAGGGTGACCGCGTGAGACCCCACTGTGGGACTCCTTCATGCCAGCATATGTAGGACTCAGGGCACAGAGTAGGGGCCAGTCAAGCTTCGCAGGATGAAGTTCTATTACATACAGTTGGAGCAGCAAGCTCAATTCTGTGCAAGGGCTCCAGGGAGCAAAGCTCTCTGGCCTATTTTCTTGTTATTAAAATGGGACGATGATAGTCCCTCATCACAGGGTCACTGAGAGGATTAAACAAAGTCATGCTGGCACCATGCCTGGTGCAGAGTGCACACGTGGACAAGGGCTATTTTTTTTTTTTAATCTGTATTTTAAGAGGAAAGGAAGATGAAGAATGTCATACAGTTAATGTAAGGTGAAACGCTAAGGAATGTGTCCACGTTAAAAGAGAAATTGGTGAATGCAAAAAGGAGGCCATAGAGGGGGAGGTTCATAGGCATGTCCTTGGGGTCCGAGCCCCCTGCCCCCACTCGCTTCTCCATGCAGATGACATTCATCACACCCTGCACTGCCTGGCCGCGGCCCCGGAGAGAGCGCTGCAGAGCTGGTGGCTCCCATCTTTACTGAATACAAAGTAAGTGGCTTTTCTAATGGGAAAGGATGTCATATCCGCGCAGAATACAAAGCATGCCTAGCCCTACTTTTCATAAGCTCGTTCTTCTACAAATGGCTTCTCCTCCCTGGCGAGCATCAGCTTTCCCGATCAGTTGGACTCAAATTTTAACTATGTGGGATTTAAAGTCACTTTGAAACCACCCCCCCCCCCAAGCCATCGTAAGAAGAATAGATTCCTTAAGTGTCTGCATCTGGCGGGCAGCTGGAAGCTGCACTCCCGCCTTTGCCTTTAACACCTGCCATTTGTCTCTGCACTGGCTTTTCCTGATAATTGAGATGTGCCGGGCATGAAGCAAGGGTCTGATCTCAGGGTGCCGACACTGGTCTCCAGCCAGATGTTCCCCTTTCATTGGAATGTGTCCATCAGAAATCTTGGCTGGAGGGTGTCTGCCTCTGTCCTCCTTACGTAGGAAAAGCTGGCCTCCTTGTTCCCTCGCCAAAAAGACAGAGTTAGCATTTACGAAGCTGTCGTCACAGAAGCTTTCACCCTTCACAATTAATGCAGGAAGAGGTCAATGATGGAAAACTAATGCTGCAGAAATTTGCCTTCATCATTCATGAGCTGTGGGGGCCCTAAATGTCACATCTGAAGGCCGCCTCTGCCTTCCAGTCCCGACAAGGATGTGACTGTATGGAGCTCTGGCTTGCAGCTGGAATCTTAATTTCTGGATTGGCAGTGTTGCAGCAAGTTCCAATGTAGGTGCCAGCTTCTCACACAAGGACCGTTGAGGGGTCCACTCAGAAGCCAGGTGTATCACAGGGTAGGGGAAATGGCAGATGGGGGGCTGCTTTGTGCAGTGTGGGGGGACCCATGGAAACAGCTCAGTGTCCAGAAGGAGCAGGGTGGTCACAGCCTGGCCCTCCTGTAATGAACTGGGATTACCAGTTATACTCCGGTGGGTGAGGAAAATGTAGGGTGAGGGGTAGCTAGGGAAGGCTGGTCCTGGAGAGGTTTCAGGGGCTAGATGAGGGAAGGAAGATGGTGTTACTTGCTTGGCTAAAAAGACCCTCAACTCAGGAGAGGTGACTGTGGACTATTCAGAACCATCCGCTCAGTACAATCAGCCCCAAGCTACTTATTATTGAGCAGTTCTCAACTGTGGTGCTGGAGAAGACCCTCTAGAGTCCCTTGGACAGTAAGGAGATCCAACCAGGCCATCCTAAAGGAAATCAACCCTGAATATTCACTGGAAGGACTGATGCTGAATCTGAAGCTCCAATACTTTGGCCATCTGATGCGAAGAGCTGACTCATTGGAAAAGATCCTCATGCTGGGAAAGATTGAAGGCGGGAGGAGAAGGAGATGACAGAGGATGAGATGGTTGGATGGCATCACCGACCCAATGGACATGAATTGAACAAACTCCGGGAGATGGTCACGAAGAATTGGGCATGATTTAGTAGCTGAGCAACAACAATAAGGCCAAGAGGCAGGAGCCCACAAAACACCTGGGAGGCTGGCCTCCAGCCAGACCAGCACCCCTCCCTTGGCTCAGGGTTCCCAGTCAGAGGCTCATCACAACTGCTGACATTCTCCACAAACATGGAGCCTGTGAAGCAGTGACAAACAGCATTCAGTCACCCAACTCCACCCTTTCCTTCCTTCCTTGCCCCTCTCTCTCCTTTTTTCCATCCACGCATCCATCCATCCAGACTTCCCTCCATCCAAACTTACATCCACCCACCCAACATCTAATAGGTGTTGACTTTGAGAAAGGCCCTGAAAATACATAAATAAATAAGACAAAGACCTGGATATTTTGAATTTGGGAGACCCTAAGAATGTAATCGGCCAAGAGTTCTTTAGAGTCCCCCATGTCCTATGTGACCAGTAAGAACAGATGGTGACCCCATCCTGCTGGGCTGGAATCCAAGCCTCCTAATGGGGGGTTGAAGTTTTCATGCATCAGTCTGAGGAGTCCATCCCCATGATGAGTGAGAAGGTGTACTCTATAGATTCGGTGTGATTCCATGCATTTCCCTGAGAGACACCTGCTGGTTTTGATAAGGAGAATAAGCAGGCTTCTGATTCTCAGAAAACTGGCCAAGTATGTTCAGAAACAAACCAGATATATTCACACTGTTGTAAAAACACCCTCTGCCAAACACCTGGAATCCTGGTTTTCTCTTACCTGGGTGTGGGGCGGGGGAGGGCAAGAGAAATGATAGTGTGTCAACCTGAGCCCATTAGACCTCCTCCTTCTGATCTGCTCCTGCCAAAATGCACAATGAACTGAGTGATTTTTCTCTTACTAATTGTGGAAGGCCCTCTATCTCTTCAGTTCAGTTCAGTCCCTTAGTCATGTCCGACTCTTTGCGACCCCATGGACTACAGCACACCAGGCCTCCCTGTCCATCACCAACTCCCAGAGTTTACTCAAACTCATGTCCATTGAGTCGGTGATGCCATCCACCCATCTCATCCTCTGTTGTCCCCTTCTCCTCCTGCCTTCAATCTTTCCCAGCATCAGGGTCTTTTCCAAGGAGTCGGCTCTTCGCATCAGGTGGCCAAAGTATTGGAGTTTCAGCTTCAGCATCAGTCCTTCCAATGAATATTCAGGACTGATTTCCTTTAGGATGGACTGGTTGGATCTCCTTGCAGTCCAAGGGACTCTCAAGTGTCTTCTCCAACGCCACAGTTCAAAAGCATCAATTCTTCGGTGCTCAGCTTTCTTTATAGTCCAACTCTCACATCCATACATGACTACTGGAAAAACCACAGCTTTGTATCTCTTAGCTTGCCTTTTTTTTTTAAACTTGGAGCAGCCAAACCTCTGGAGTTTCAGTATGGCTTCAGGACTGGAGAAACGAACCTCACAGAGACGAGGGGCAAGGGAAGCTTGTAGGTTTCCCTATGGTGCTTCTCCCCTAAAGCAGATGCTTTTGTGTTGCTAATTCACGAACCTGGACCATGCTAGAATTTTCCTAATCGTCCATGAGGCATATTAAAGTGGAACCAATCCTTAGCGATGAAAATAACCAGATTATACCCATTATTTAAAAGAATCATCTCTCTTACATGCTCTTACCTGGTCTCACTGAGCTTTGTTGAGCAAGATGGCCTTTGTCATGGTGGCCGAGGCAGCTGCTGGGTGGGAAAGCCCTTGCAGACAGTCAAAGACGAGTTGAGATGTGTTGACAGCCCCAACGACAGCTGCACGTCCGCTTAGAAATCAAGGTTACATGTTCCTGGTGAGGTGGTTTTAATGTCAACTCGTTCCTTTAAACGCCAGCACCAGCCTACCTGGGCTGCCTACAGCAATAGTACGGTAGAGCTCAGTTATTGATCCCTGTGATTCAGTGTTTCTGCTCTAGGCATACTTGAGTACTTTTAACAGATCAGCATAATAGTTCAAGGATCAATCATTCTTTTTCCCTACTGATCCATTTTAATTGTGATATCAAAGATGCAGTAATCCTTTCTTAAGTTGGAAGAATGTATCTGAAGCCAGAGTAGGATTCTATTATCACAGTAATGAGCCTTTCATAGGCCAGGCAAGGTAGGGGGCACCGCAATTCCTGAACTGACCTCAGGCATCCACAGCTGTGAACTTCACGAAAGCTGCTGCACTCAGCATTCAGCCAGCCTACCTTCTCTGCCTCCCCGCCAGGACCACTGTGGGTTCTGAGAGGCAGATGGTCTCTGGAGAACCATGGAGATCCAGGATTGGCCTGGCCTAAGGAGGGTGGACGGAGAGGAGGAGGTAACAGCCTGCTTTCCGTGATTACTTGTCTTTAGTTCAGAGGAGAGTGGCTGATTGACCAGGAAAAGAAAGTGTCTCAGGCCTTCCCACATTTTGAGAGGGAATCTAGCACTCCTTTAAAGTCTCCAGTCTCAAAACCACTCACTGTAGGAGTTAAACATGATGATAAAATTCTGGCAAACAATGTGAAAAGATGAAGTGATTGCATTTCTTTTTTTTTCCTTTTAATTGTTGTTGTTCAGTTGCTAAGTCATGTCCAACTCTTTGTGACCCATGGCCTGCAGCACACCAGGCTTCCCTGTCCTCCACTATCTCCCAGAGTTTGCTCAAACTCATGTCCATTGAGTCAGTGATGCCATCTAACCATCTCGTCTCGTCCCCTTCTCCTCCTGCCCTCAATCTTCCCCAGCATCAGGGTCTTTTCCAATGAGTCAGTTCTTCGCATCAAATGGCCAAAGTATTGGAGTTTCAGCTTCAGCATCAGTCCTTCCAATGAATATTCAGGACTGATTTCCTTTAGGATTGACTGGTTGATCTCCTTGCAGTCCAAGCGACTCTCAAGAGTCAAAGATTTCTATATTACCTACTCTTTGAGTCTTTGACAGCTTTACAGAAAGTATAGGAATTGCTAAATGAGATGAGTCAACACTTCAGAGAGTGTGTGTTGTTTTTATCCAACATTGTTTCCTTCTCACTTCCATCCTCCCAACTCCTCTTCTTTCTCAGGATATTTCAGAACCAATCAGATATGAGATGGGTGGCAGGGGTGGGAGAAGAACATTCTATTCTGCTTCAAGTGTCCTAAGGATGCTTCATCCATTACCAGTTAAGCAGGTTGTTAAATCCTTATCACATTTTATAAAAACAGCACTTGGTCAAGTCAGTGTGGGAAACACTGGGTTAGTGAAGTGAGCTGTTTTCTTTGCTGAGAGGCTCTTAGACACCTCATTCCGCTAACGGGCATATTTGTGCAAGTTCTGCAAGCCTGCTTGGCTTTTGCAGGGCAAGCGTCATGAGGAGCGCATCAGGAAGAGCTGCTCTGCCTCAAGGGCTCTGGAGACATTTACTGAACGTCTATTTTAGACGTCTTCTAGTGGGAAAGGACAGACCAGTGTTTGCTTAGATGTAATCTCCTACTTCCAATAAGGAAGATTGGGGGTGAGGATCCTGGAGTCCCATTGGGCGCTTCCCTCAGGAGCCCGGCAGCTCCTGCCTTGGGTTGGCCACCAGGCCCCTAGACCTGAGGCATCCTTCACTTGTGATTCAACAATAAGCAACTGGCCACTCCCTGAGAGGACAGAAGAGTAGGTGATCATCTGTTGTTGACTGCCCTGGGCCTGGCAGCCCACTCCAGTGTTCTTGCCTGGAGAATTCCATGCACAGAGGAGCCTGGTGGGCTACTGTCCATGGGGTTGCAGAGAGTCAGACATGACTGAAGTGACTTAGCATGCACGCATACACGACTGCCCTGGGTCCCTTTCTATTTCCTACCAATGCACTGAGCTCTTTCTAGTGATAGCTTAACTTACTGGGGCCAGCCTTGTGGGATAAATACAGATGCCTGATAGGGAAGGTAACGTGGTCCCGGGGCAGGTTTCCTGCCAGGCCCTCCCTCTTCCTGCTCTGTACACTTAGCATGTATCCTCCAGATGACCCACCAGGTGCTATTGTTTAGAACTTTGACCCTGGAGTGAGTATCAAGGAGAAAAAAATAATCACAGGTCAGATGGCTCAATGTTCTTATCCTGACTGTGCATTTGGCTATAAGACCATTCTTTTTCAAAAACTTGTATTTTATTAAAAAATTTTAAAATTGATGTATGATTGATAAAGCCATTCTTGACTGTCTTGGCTGTTTAGTTCCCAGGAGCCTGTTTGGTTTCTGCAGTTTCCACATTCACAGTCTTCTCTTGAGCTCCCCTCATCACATGGGCTTAGGTTAGTCAGAGGCAATTGTGATGCAAACGCTGAATGGAAAAAAAAAAACAGACCAAAAAAGGACCAGGTCCTCCAGTGCTAGTGCTCGCAAACACCTGGGATGATTTTAACACCTATTTGCTGAGTTGACCAACAAAGATCCCCATGTCTTTGCATTATGGAGTGTGGACCCCAAATTGCAACTGTGGAGTCATTCATTCAACAATTTTTATTAAGTCAATATTGTGATCTAGAAAGCATTCTAGGGACTGGGACTATAGCCTTGAACAATCAAAGACCCTGCCACATAAGCTCTCATTCTACTTGGGGAGACAGACAAGTAAGATAAAAATTGTCATAGTGGCAGTGGACTCTGCAAAGAAAAAGAAACAAAGAAGGATGGTAGAGAGGATTGTACAAGTGGATGGAGAAGACCTCGGGGACAAATACATTAGAGAGACATGAATGAGAATAGTGACTTCATACAAATTGAGGGGAGGGTGAAATCCTGAGACTGGGGCAGGCATAGAGGATTTGAGAAGAGCAAGGAGGCCAGTCCGGAGGTGATGAACAAGGGGTCGGGGGGTGACATCACAGATGGAGGAGTCCCTGAGGCCACGGTGAGGCTTTTGGCTTCAAGTTGAAGTCTGAACCCCAGGGAAGGTTTTGGGCAGAGGGAGGGGAGTGCTCCTACTTGTATTTTGACAAATTCTTCCATGGTCTGCAAGTTATACTGAACTGTGAGCTTAGCCAACAGTCCTCAGAGCTGCTGGGGGCGGGAATGGGGCCTGGGGCCATGGACTGTGCTGTTCGGTCTCACTTCTATGTCTCTTCTGCAGGGAAATTGCAAAGAGCATTTTAAAATCAGATTATATTGTTAATATTTCATGTGAGGCTTTCCAATATTGCTACTTAATTTGTGGCAATGATAAGTATGTAGGGAAATATGGGCTTGCACATGTAAATTAAATGGTTTTATGTCACATAGATATCTGAAGGTCTGTTGAGTTACTTTGCATAATAGGCATGTGTGCACTTTTCTAATGAAGCACGGATGATGCTGTCAGAGCCGGGCACCGTGGCTGTGTGTAGGGGCATTCTGGACACTTCTGGTGGTTTCTGGGGAAATGGAGACTGCAGAGTGGTGGCAGGGACCTGCTGAAGGAATGGGAAGGATATCATAGGGCAGGGTTTCGTAGCACTCCTGACTAGACAGATCATTCTGTGTGGTGGGGTTCATCCTGGGCTCTGTAGGATGTTAGCAACATGCCTGGCTTCTACCAGAAGCACCTCCTCCCCTAGCTATGAAACCCACCTGTGTCCCCGGACATTGACCACCATCCCCTAGAAGGTAAAATTCTATATATAAAATAGATAACTAACAAGGGCTGCTGTATAGCACAGGGAACTCTACTTGATGCTCTGTAATGGCCTATATGTGAAAGAATCTAAAAAAGGCACGGATATGTATGTGTGTTTGACTGATTCCCTTTGCTATACACCCGAAACTAACACAACATTGTAAATCAACTACATGCCAATACATTTAAAAAAATAGAACGTAAAGTTACTTTACTTAAGAACTGCTACCACAGACTGTCCAGACTTAAAAGCAATACTAACAGAAAGAAAAATCTGGATTTTTTTTCTCCTTATTTACAGGGAAGAGACAGCAGCACCTGCCAATGGGCAGGGGGCGATAGAGAGTGTGAAGTCGGGTCTGGGTCTCCTTTCTAAGCCTGGTGACATTATTCATCAGTTGAGCTAGAGAAGGTTGCTCTACATGGAGTTTATTTGTTTTAAATTTACTTTATTGAAGTATAGTTATAGTTTATTGAATATAGTTAATTTAAAATGTTGTATTAATTTCTGCTATACAGCCAAGTGCTTCAGTTACACACATGTATATATATGTATGTGTATATACATATATATGTTCTTTTCTCATGTTCTTTTCCATTATGGTTATCATAGGATATTGAATATAGTTCCTTGTGCTATACAAGGACTTGTTGTTTATCCATTCTCTATATAATAGTTTGTATCTGCTAATCCCAAACTCCCAATCCATCCCTCCCTCACCCTCCTCCCCCTTGTCAGCCACAAATCTATCCTACATAGGGTTTATTTTAATGATTTCCATTCACTCAACAATAAATTTTTGATTGTCACTATGTCCCAGACTGAAGGGTGGGAATAAACGTAAAAATGAACCAGATACCACCCCTGCAGACAATTCTAATACTTGATGCAAAGAGCTATGATAAGGGAAATACTGGTATGCTAGGAAGACAGCGGGGAGGAGCCACCCCAACCAGCCCACAGAAGGATAGTCCAGGAGTATGTTTGCTAAACTGGACATCAGAAGGAATTACACGTCAGTGTCAGCCACATGGGGAATGGAGATGGGCCAGGGGTGTTTGAAATGGCAGAGAACAGTAACTTCTAAGGCCAAGAAGCAAGAGAAAGTGTTGTGCCTTTGCATTCAGAGAGCTACAGGTAGTTTACCATCACTGAAATACAAAATAGCATGAAAACAATTGTTGATACATTAAAGCAGTCAACAGAATTCTCTCTAAAATTTCCTATCTGTACTAAATAAGGGCTTCCCTTGTGGCTCAGCTGGTAAAGAATCCGCCTGCAATGCAGGAGACCTGGCTTCGATCCCTGAGTTGGGAAGATGCCCTGGAGAAGGGAAAGGCTACCTACACCAGTATTCTGGCCTGGAGAACTTCATGGACTGTATAGTCCATGGGGTCACAAAGAGTTGGGCATGACTGAGTGACTTTCACTTTCTTACTAAATAAATCATTTAGAGGAATTTTGGTTAATGTTAAGAATGGGTGGAATGGCTCAGGAAAACAATCTGTAAGGTTGTCAGACTGAAATAACTAAATTGGGTACTCTTTTTCATGGCAAATGCCACTAAAAATAAATATACCATATGTCATCATTATCATAACAAACAATCAACATTTATTAATTCTTTCATGTGCAAAGCACAGATGGTAACCATAGAGGGGGAGGAACCCTTGAAATAAACATGGCTTCACTCACTCAGAGGATGCTGACGGACACATGCTGTGTGACCGCTGTGTGCCAACCACCACTGAAGACGACAGGTAGATTCCACACCGGCCCTGACCTGAAGGAGCACAAGGTCTTACAAAGGTCAGTTAACGACTGTTTTTGCCATCTAAAGATGTATTGTGCAAATCAAAAAGAAACACGTTAAGACCTTGCTACATCAATGTGCAAAGGACAAAAAACATGCAACTAGAAAACATACAGAAAAATATTTAACCTCACCTTAAAAATTTAAAATAATTCATAATATGCATGTTGAGACTGAACACCAAAGTGGTCCCAAAAACTAGCAAAACCTCCTGGGAAGAAATAATTCAATAGAAGGAAAATAATCATATGCTTGAAGATGTCCATTGCAGTATTTTCTATTTTAAGAAAAATCAGAAGCAGCCTATAAGCTTAAGAGTAGGGAAAATATTATGTAAATTTTGGCAATATACTTAATCAAATATTGTGTTCATTTATGACAGAAGTTGTCAATAAGTTGCAATAATGCAAGACATGCTGTAATGCTTATGTCATATTAAAAAGCAATGGCTAATCAAACATGTGAAATAAAGATCAGGCAGAGATGCATTAGGTTTATAACTGTTGAATTAGTTGAGAATATAAATTACTCTTCTCCTTCCACTTGCTGAAATTTATATAATGTCTATATGGATATTATAACTTTAAAACCAAACAAATCAAAACAAATGATTAACAGTGAGTATCTCTAGCCTTTTTCTCCTCTCTGACCAGCCTGGATTCACTAACTTTTCTTTCTCTCTGCCCTACCCATCCTCCAAGGAGGGTCTTCTATTTTTTTTCTGACTTCTGGGATGGAAAACAGGAGAGAGGACTAAAGTGGGATAGAGAGAGATGTTCAGGAGATGATGCTCAAGGAATACCAAGTTGTTGAATTATTTTAAAATTCTTTTAGCTTCAATGGACTCGGTTCTTTTGCTCAAGAAACTGTTGTGTAGGTGAGTCACATGCGTGACAATTTGATAACACATTTTATTATGGTTTAATATTTTGTTAGCATGTGTATATTTATTTTTGAATTGGAGTATAGCTGACTTATAGTATTATATTAATTTCAGGTGTATGGCATTGTGATTCAATATATTTACAGATGATACTCCATTGAAAGTTATTACAAGAAAATGGCTGTAATTCCTGGTGCTAATGCATATATCCTGTTGTTTAGTTGTTTTATACATAATAGTTTGTATCTGTTAATCCCATATCCCAAATTTGCTCCTACCCCCTTCCCTCTCTTCCTTGACTAGTTTGTTTTCTATATCTATAAGTCTGTTTTGCCTATATATTCATTTGCTTTATTTTTTATATCCACATATAAGTGACATCCTAAAGTACTGGTCTTATTCTGACATTTTTCACTAAGCATAGTATTCTCTAGGTCCACTCACATTGCTGCAGATGGCAGAATTTCATTCTTTTTATGGCTAAGTAGTATTTCATTGTGTGTGTATATATGGACATTGTGTATGTATATGATATATATATATATATCACATCTTTATCCATTTGTCTGCTGACGGGTGCTTTGGTTGCTTCCATATCTTATACATAGTGCTGCTGTGAATATTGGGGGTGCCATGTGTCTTTTCAAATTAGTGTTTTCATTTGGGGGGGATATATATCCCCAGGAGGGGAATTACTGGATCATATGATAGCTTATTTAGTTTTTTGAGGAACCTCCATATTGTCTTCCACAGTGACTGCGCCAGTTTACATTCCCACCTACAGCGTTCCCTCTTCTCCATGTCCTTGCCAGCATTTATTATTTGTAGACTTTTTGATGATGGCCATTCTGACCAGTATGAGGTAATATCTCATTGTTGTTTTGATTTGCATTTCTCTAATAATCAGTTATATTGAGCATCTTTTCATGTGACTATTATTAGCCATCTGTATGTCTTCTCTAGAGAAAAATCTATTTGGGTCATCTGCCATTTCAAAATTAGGTTATCTTTTATTAATTAAAGCAAAAAAGCTAAAGTAGTCAAGGCAGTGAGGAATTCGATAAGGGACAGAATAGACAGACCAGCTACAACCCAAATACAAAGATTCACCTGATGTCTGACAAGGGGGCCCCAGTGATGATGTGGGGAAAAATCATCCTGAATTGGAAATATAGGGAAAAAATCAGTTCCAGGTTGATTGTAAAATGTTTGTCTAAATGTAAAAGCTAGACAACTAAGCTTTAGAAGAGAACATGGGACAATATTTTCATGATTATGGAGTAGATAAAACATAAAACACCTCCTGTAAAGGAAAAGATTGTTCAAATTGATTCTTTTTAAATTAAATTGAAATTGAAAACTCTTGAGCATCAAAAGATACCATGTAAGATAATGAAAGGCAAGCCATAGAGTGGCAGATGATAACAGTGATTGATAAATAGATCAAGGGATTTGTATCCAGTATTGAATATATAAAGAATTTCTATAATTTAGTAAGAATAAACAACCCAATTTTTAAAGGGCCAAAGACTTGAACAGGTCCTTCATCAAAGAGCATATCCAATGGCCAACAAATATTCAAAGAGGTTCTTAATACCATTAATCTCAGGGAAATGAGAATTAAAACTGCAGTGAGTTATCATGCACCAACGGCTAAAATGAAGTAGACACAATCAAGTGTTGATGAGGATTTGGAGCAGTTGGAATGTTGTACGTTGCTCATGCGAGTATGAGCTAGCAGGATGACTTTGGAAAATTCTTGACTGTAGATACTAAAGCTGCTCGTGTGTATGTCCTGTGACCAAGTGATTTAGATCTTATGTGTATTCCCAGCAGGACTGTATGCCCTGTGTCCTGGAAGAACTTTATGACAATATCCACAACATAATCTTGTTCATAACAGGTATTAGTGGGAAGTGACCCAGATGTCCATCAAGAGTGAAATGGATAAATATATTGTGGCAATGAAAAGGAGCAAACTCCTGTCACTCATGGCAAGATGGTGAGCATAAAGCTGAGTAAGAGAAACCAAATACAAAGTAGTACACACCGTATGCTTCCATTATACACAGTTCAAAACAGGCAAACAGGTTTCTGGTCCTGGCTGAGGTCACAATGATTAACATGGGGTGGAGAATGAAGCGGGGATGACGTGAGGGAAGCTCGCACTTTTTAAAAATCAAGTGGTGATTGTCCAGGTGTGTTCACTTTGTAAAAATTATCAAGCTCTACATTTGTGATTCCTGCAGACGGGCATGGCAACCCACTCCAGTATTGGAGAGAGGAGCCTGGCGGGCTGTAGTCCATGGGGTTGCACAGAGTCAGACACGACTGAAGTGACTTAGCATGTATGCATGCACATTTGTGATTAGTCCTTTTCTGCGTGAATGTGTCACCTTTCAGTTAAAAAGAATTGAAGTCGTTTGATTCACAGAAGAGAAGACTGGGCTGCTTGATTCTTGTCTTTAAGCAGATACAGAATTTTATTTAAAATAAGGAAGGGTACCTCCTTGTTGGTCCAATGGTTAAGACACCACACTTCCACTACAGGGGGCACAAGTTTGATCCCTGGTCAGGGAACTGAGATCCCACATGCCACACAGCACGGCCATAAAATAGAAATAAATAAAGGAAGGAAGGATATATCTAGCCTGTATCCAGGTAAGTGGAGAATTTGGCCAGGCAGACAGGAGGATTTGTTGAGAGTGAGGGTGATTCCAACCCAAGAGTGATTTGCAGGGAGGTAGGAGTCCACTTAGAATCTTCAAGAAGGAAGCAGTGTCCTAGCACTAAAAAGCTTCCACATCAAAGTCAGGAGCAAAGCTAGATAAAATAACGTAATGCACTGATTCTAAGATGCACACTTAGTCACATTTTAACATTTCTGAAACCTGGATGCATCGTATTGTCTATAGCACTTTGCAATTAATGGTAGTATCTTTCTTAGGTCCAGAAAATAATGGTGCATCAATATAAGATCATAAGATTGATAGGCACCTTCAGTTTGATGAAATATGGTAATAAAACCCCTTGCAGCTTCAAGATTCCCTTCTGAGCCTCATAGTGAGGAATGTTTATTCCCTTAGGAAGGCATTTTCTATCCCTCCTGAGGGTTGTTCCCCTAGCAGGTCAGAAGGGGCATCATCCATTATGGGCCACTCAATAAATATTAAGCATCAACTGTGGCCCACAGCCAGCTCTGAATAGAAATTGGCATACGTTAACATTTATTGCTCATGGATTTTGTGACTGATGAGCTCCGTCCACCCCCCTCTCGCTCACTGTATAATCCACGTTTGTAATGGCAAATCCAAAGTAGGGCAGAGAGGCTGTGCTAGATGATGCTTTTCTCTGTAAAGATAAAGAGGATGAGAAAGCAGATTAGACTTGGCAGAGAGAGAAGAGCCCAGGACACAGATAAGGACAAAGGTCTTGATACCCAGGCTCCTTGCCCTGGCAAAGACCACAGGAGTCATCAAGCCAATGAGGCACAGCGCTGGGGAATGCTTTTCTTGCAGAGAATGAAGTGAGGGGCTTGCGTATCACTGTGCGTGTTGATAACCAGAGACTGAATGTTCAACTGTGAAAGAATACACCTGCAAGGAAAACTGGCCCCGGACTGGAGGAGTATCAGAGCCTGTGCATGATGACTTGACCCAAGGGCTTGGAAGAAGCCAAACCAGCTATATGGGAGCAAGGCACAGCATCTCTGTGTAGGCATCTAGGTCAGTGGTGTTGTTTTGCAGTGGTGCTTGCTCTTGCCAATCTGTAAGCAGAACATTCTTTTCATCGGCGCCCTGGGGAAAGCAGTGGGGATCAAGCACTGGTCTTATAACTCTCCCTGGTCGGAGATCAGATGGGAAGAAATGCCCCAGATTGTCTCATTTGGGGTGGATGTAAGTGTATAATTTGGGGAAGTTAAAGAGGAGACAACTCAAAGAAAATCAGCCCGGCAGATAGAGAGAAATTTGTACAGTTTAGTTGTGTACAGTGTGTGTTTTACTTTGTCCCTCTTTGGGTTATGAGAATCAGGAGACAGTTTCTCTTGGTAGGAATTAAGTCAGTTTGATTTTCTGACAGCAAATGGTGCCCAGTGGATTTAGCAGAAACACAGTCCAGGGATTTAAGTCTCCTGTTGTCTTTTAAGGTAGATGAAATAGCACCGGTCAGACGGTGGAGGGGCAGAAAGCAAGATGCCAGGTCACGTATCAAGGTTTTGGCCCTGCTTTGCTGGGGAAGTAAGGTCACTGGATCAAGGAGGGAGGGTTTGATGCTATTTTTCTTTCTGCTTGAGATTCAGTTAGGAGGAGACAAGCAAAGAGCAAGGGTCAGAAGTTTTGTTCTTCAAGTGGCCACAAGCTTGACTTGCACCATGAATGGCCATTAATTAAGGAGATGGATTGTACAGACCAGAAAGACAAGGCTCGAATACCCCAGAGCCCTGACCTGACCTTGAAAGTTAAGTTCATGGACAAGGAGCCCCCACACTGCTGAGCAAGGGATGATGGAAATTGCCAGGGGGTTCACGCAGCATGACGGCCCTTATGCCTTCACCCACGTCTACAAGGCTTCCTGCCTCTTGAAATCCTCTTGAGTCTCAGTTTCTGTTCCACCGCCTCTCTGGACAAATGCCGTCTGGATGCATGGCTCTCCAGAGACTCAGTGGGATGGGCGGAGTTGTATTTGAATGATTATTTCCCATGCCTTATCCCCCACCCAGGTGAGCCCTGAAAACCTTTCCCCTCAGACAGCTAGACGTGGGTCACCTACTGCTTGATGAGGGAGGGTCGCTACAGAGGTGGTGGCCAATGCTTCATTATTCAGCTTAGCAGCCATTGGTTTAGGTGCAAGGCAGGCAGATTTGAATGCATATTGGCAGAGCTAGTTTATTCCACCCCCAGAAGAGATAAAAGGCTCATAGACTTGGGAGGAGGATACAGTCAGTCAAGAATGGCAGAGGATCAAGAGATTATCAGCTTCAGACTGATCTCAGGCACCAGCGGTAGGGGGCCTGTGTGTCAACTGTCCAACAGGACGATGCTCACTGGTGCCCTGAGACATTGCTCAGCCCTCCATCCTGCCATCCCAGGGGATAACCCCCTGTCCAATGGTCTGGGTCACTCAGAAGCACCCAGTCACTGAGGCCAAGATCTCAGGCACCAATAAAGTACCCAAAGGTACCCTAATGGGAGGTGCCCAGCACGTGGCCAAGTTGGGACCAGATGAAAACTGGGGATTCCGTGAAGCTGGAACAAGATAGACACGGGATATACCTAAAGCCTAATCTTGGTGTTCTTCGGACTTTTCTCTGCTTCTCTACTCTCATAATGCCTTTCCCTCCCCTTACGGCAGATGCAGTGATCTGAGTAGAGACTGCATTTCTCCCAGTGGGGACAGAGCATATCTCACTCATCTCTGAGTCTTCACAATACCTAATAATCATAGATGCTGATGAAAGATATTTGCTGAGTAACTAAAAGAAACCTTAAGGAGATTTCATTAGAGAATGAAATGTAAGGAAATTAAGAGTCAGATCATTGTATTTAGACTTATATTTTTATGGCTTTGATTCAAGTGCATCTTCTTTCATGGGTAATAGTAACTGAAGTCATGTTATGAAATATTACTAATAAGTATAATAACTTGGACTTAGATATGATTTCAAGTCTTCTCCACATCTTGTTCAACAGAAGAGATGTACTTTACTGGCTTAGGGTGCTCACAAGATATCTGGGTTTATTTGTGATAGCTTCCTGCAGAAATCGCCTCCAGTGAAAAATGCCTCCCTCTAGCCATGCCCTTGGGTAGCTCCTCCCAACTGACTCTGGGCTTGGCTATGTGACTTGATTTGGACAATGGAGTATCAGCGGCCTCAATGCAAGCAGAAACTTGGAAAGTTCTGTGAGCAGGACTGACTCCCTCCAGTTTCTGGGAACCTTTGTGCCTCCATGTGGATGAGTTCGGGCTAACCTCCCAGAGGATGAGAGAGCACATGGAGGGAGCCCAGGGTCCCAGGTGAGAGCCTGGACATGTCAGTGACACCCCTCTAGACCATCTAGCCTCAGCCAGCCAACTGGAGCAGAAGCAGCATCCAGCCAGTGCACAAAATCATGGGAAACAGTAAATACCTATTATTTTAGGATTTTGTGATACTAAGGGCTAACTGAGCCCAGAAGCTGGTGCAGAAAAAAGTATTTCTGCTGCTGTATCTCACAGGTGATCTCAGACTTCCTCTAAGTATGTAAATCTATCAAACAGAAGCCGAGGCCCCTCCTCTTTCTGGTCCTCTGTCATCCCACCTTCTGAGGAGCAGTGCCCTCTGGGGCAAGTACTCCTCTCTGTTGACTGGTGTTAAAAGTTTGAGCTGAGGATAGAAAACCATGGAAGGGTCTTAGCCCTGGCCTAGAACCCACCTTCAGAATGGGAGAGCTGGTTTTCTTGTTTAATTCCCAGAGTCTCATGCCCACCCCCAAATGACACCCTCAAGCCACAGAAGTGGGAAGGCCAGGGGTTATTTGGAATTGGTAGCTCAGTGTTAGGATGGAGGAAAGTGTGTTACAGGCCCTGTGGACTCCTGCTGCCTCTCTCTAGCCTTGTCCTGTGCTTGATCTTCTATTTATTCACTTGTTTGTTTGTGTGGATCTGGCTGCCTTGGTCTTCATTGCTCTGCTCGGGCTTCTCTAACTGAGGCTGCTCTGGTCGTGGTGTGTGGGCTTCTCATCGCGGTGGCTTCTCCTGTTGTGGAGCATGGGTTCTCCTGTGCCCAGCCTTCAGTAGTTGTGGCACATGGGCTCAGCTGCCCCGCAGCATGTGGGATCTTCCTGGACCAGGGATCGATCCTGTGTCCCTTGCATTGGCAGGCAGATTCCCAACCACTGGACCGCTAGAGAAGTCCCTGTGCTTACTCTTGACCTTGCAATATTCTTGGGAGGTAATCACCACATTTCATGAATGTTTTTATTCCCTTTTTGTATGGTGACCAGATACCTCGAGTCCCGTCCTATCTCAGTGACCTTGAGTAAGTTGTTCAATTTCCGTGACCTTCTCTGTAAAGTGGGGACAATAAGACCTTACTTCCTTGAACTTGGGCAGGCACTCACAGGGGCCCAGTGCAATGACCTCTGTGGTCTTACGCTGCTTTCTCTCTGTCTCTGAAAGACATCAGATGCACCCAAACTTGAACCTGCTTCACAGCCATGTTGACTTACCTCCATACTGTGCTGCAGCTTTCAGGACCCACATGTGAGGAGATTAGACTTGTGATAGGACCACAAAATTAGCCCTTATGAGATGGGTATGAGCTTCAGTGGAGTCCACGGTGTCCTGACTGCCTTTTGGGGGAAGTATGGGGCGAGGTTGCCCTTCGGCCTTCCTGTGCTAGTGAGAGGCCCGGCCATCACAGTCAGCAGCTTCTCCCGGGGGCGCTCACGTGCTGCCCTCCTGCGCTCAAGAACACATGAGCAGCTGTGCCAGAGATGTGTTCCCCAGCCGCCCTTCAGTCTTTGCTTGAAGGTCACATACTTGTGGATTTGATTTGTCCTGATGGAGATGTTACTGGTTTCCTTTTTAAGACTAGACCTGGCAAGAGTTAGTTTGTCCTCAGGGATTCAGAGTAAGGGGAAGCTCTGTGGAGAACTTGACTTTTAAGTTGCCTTATGTAATGTCTCAGATTTGAATTAGTCCTTGCAACCTTTTGTATAGGTGGATTGAAATGTTCATCTGTAGCTTTGGCCTTCAGACATCATAAAACTTGTGGCAAAGGATAGATAAGGCCACTGCCCACTGATATCTTCTGTGCAAATAGTAAGGAATGCTTGCTTCCCTTTCAAGGTATGAAGAAAGTACTCTTTGAATATTAATGATAATAAAGATGTGTAGAATCCAGTATTTTGTGTGCCCCACCAGCCCCAGAATTCAAGGCTGACTCAGCTTCACTATGTGGTGCAGTGTTGCTGCGTCAAGGACAGCTTTCTTCTAAAAAACATCTGTTAACATTTGCAACATGCTGGAAGCTGAGAAGTGTTAATTGACTGCTAATTATGAATAACACATAGGCAGCATATTCTTCTTCTTTTTTTTTTTTTTGAAAAAGCCTAAACGTTGGCAATCCTTCATAGAGGAGTTTCCAGAAAGAGATGCTTTTATGTTTTAAGTATTTCTCACCTCAGACACTGAGGATTGGGTAGCTGGGCCCAAGGAGTGAAAAGAATAGTTCACATGAATTGATTGGAAAACATGGCCGTCCACCTTCGAGGTCTTGAGATCTAGTTTTTGGCATTTCTACATCAAAATACACACCATTCAACTTTTTTTCTGGCATCCCCAATAAACCTGAGCTTTATTGACAAATGGAAAAATGGGCCCTAGAAGTGTGTGTTACAGTGTTCCTAAGTGGAGGGGTCTGTAGACAAAGCCCCTCTGACTGATGTTCCTCACAGGTGGTGATGTGTAGGGTCCCTTGTCTTTCCTCTTCCGTTCTGTCTACTGGAACTTTCTCCAAGGAAGGAAAAGTCTTACATCTGCTCCATCCAGTATGGTAGCCACCAGCCACAGGTGGCTACTGAGCACTTGAAATATGACTGGTGTGACTGATTTCATTTCACTTTAAATAATTTAAACTTGAATGGCCATCTAAGCTTAGCACTTACCGTATTGGACAGGACGCTTCTATGCTCTAGAGCATGTAAAATTCATGCATTTGTGGAATTTATTTGGACTCTCAATTTGCTACTTAAGGCCACATCTATTCAGCACCTTTGGAACTTGGACTGACCTCCATAAACTGTGAGGTGCTGTGGAGTCAATTCAGAATAATCCCTTGAATGTGTGGTCACTCTAGTGGGGAGCCCAGATAGCTAGTTGAAGCTCCCTTCAACAAGAATCCCATCTCCTGGGATGGAGTGAGTATAGGGCTATCAAAAAATGATGGGAATATGTGTTGGTAAGGGTGTGGAGAAATTGGAATCCTTGTACATTGGTAGTGGGAATGTAAAATGGTTCAGTTGCTTTAGAAAACAGCCTGGCATTTCCTCAAATGATTAAACATAGAGTTGCTATATGACCCAGCAATCCCACCCAAGGGAAATGGAAACATATGTCCACATAAAGCTTGTACACAAATGTTCACAGCAGCATTATTCATAATAGCCAAGAAGTGGAAGCAACCCAAATATCCACCAACTGATGAACGAATCAGTAAAACATGGTGTATCCATCAAGTGGAATATTATCTTGCAATAAAATAAATGAAGTACAGAGGCTTGCTACAGCTTAGATGTCTTGAAAATATTATGCTAAATAAAGGAAGCTATCACAAAGGATCACATGTTGTATTATTCCATTTATATGATATTTCCAGAATTGGCAAACTTATAGACAGTGGTTGCCTAGTACTGGGGAGTTGGAGGGAGAGAGGGAATGGCTGCTAGTGGCTATGGAGCGTCTTTTTGGGGTGATGAAAAAGCTCTAAAACTGATCATGAATATGGGTGAACAACTCTGTAAATATACTAAAAAACATTGGTTTGTACACTTTCAGTGGGTGAGTTGTAGATGTAGGTGAATTATATCTTAATCAAGTTATGTTAAAAAAAAAAAAAACCATGAATGAAATTAAAAGGCAAATAGAAAAAAAAAAAAAAGGAAAAAAACTCAGAACAAATACAGAGACTTCCACCCTTTCCCCATGACAAGCACAAGTCTAGAGTGTGGCGTCCTAGGTGTGATTTCCAGGTGGGGCTTCCTCTGAGCTCTTCTCTCTGCTAATTTGTTATGGGTCTCTTTTTCACTTACGAACTGTGTGTGTATGGAGGTTTGATTGTAGCTATGGATTAAAATAATGACTACAAGAGTCAATTAATCTCCATTCTAAAGTGTTTGAAGCACTGGATTTAATATATGGGCAGAATGAAAATGGAAATTCATTTATCATTCTTGCATCCAACAAATGTTTAATAAGTGCCCGGGATGTTCTTCAACCCTGGAGGGTAGCAGTGAGCTGGAAAGAAGTGGCCCCAGTCCTCCCCAGGGCCATCCACGTCTGATGGCCATCCATGTCGAGACTTCAGGTTGGACCTGTGCAAGTCCATTAATCAAGGGCCTGGAAAGAAATAAAGAGTACGTTCCTTCTGGGTAATTTTAGGAGGGTTTTAAAAAGGGGCCATCTATAAGATATGGCAGGGGATGGGGCAGAACCCTAGGACTTGTGTCAGCAGCTCTTTCTATTCCCACCAGAGGTGATGACTTGAGGCTGGATGACAGGTGGTAGGATGTAGGGGACTGGGAGGAGAGAAAGAACCACCCACAGGATGAGAGAGCACCTCAGCTGCTCATGGGAGGCCCAGGAGGAGGAGCCAGGGAATAAATCCTGTCTCCGCCTCTTCTTGTATCCTGCCTGGGGCCCCCTCTGGTGGCCCTGTTATTGTGACCCATGCAGGGCCGCCTGCCATGTCAGCGCAGGTGGAGAAGGGTGGGGTAGATCTGGAGAGGTGAATGGGGGACGTGCAGAGCAGGGGGACACAGGCTGAGAAGGAGGCACTGGTTTTATCAAAAGCATTGTTAGAGAGGTGGGCAATGTCTGTTCTCCTTTACCTGACAGGCATACTGTGGTGAGGATGATACAGTGACGGCCAGTAGAGCTCGGTGCCCCTGCTTGGGTTCATGTTAAAGTGTTTTACTCACCAGTAGTTTTGTACCTTCCATGCAAGTGGCAACGCAGTGGGGAAGGCAAATAGCATCTTGGTAACATTATAGAAATGTTATTTTGACCCTGTGGAGCGCGGAAAGGATCACGAGGGCCCGCATACTTTAAGAATCACAATTTTAAGAGATGCTCACTTTTAAAAGCTTCCCTTTTAAGCCTTCTAGGTCATTGCTTTGACTATTCCAATGGGTATTTTCCCTGGTTATGTTCTTCATCGTGTAATTGAACATGAGGTTTGGAAATGAAATCCAGGAGCTATATTGCTTCTTCCACATCCAGCAGGTTCATTGTGGAAGTCGGGGATATTCTTCAGCATTTGTGCAAATCATCCAAAAACAAACACCTCAACCAAGTTGTTTGACTATGCTAAAGCCTTTGACTGTGGATCACAACAAACTGGAAAATTCTTAAAGAGACGGGAATACCAGACCACCTTACATGCACCCTGAGAAACCTATATGCAGGTCAAGAAGCAACAGTTGGAACTGGACATGGAATAAAAGACTGGTTCCAAATTGGGAAAGGAGTGTCAAGGCTGTATATTGTCACCCTGCTTGTTTAACTTCTATGCAGAGTACATCATGTGAAATGCCGGGCTGGATGAAGCACAAACTGGAATCAAGATTGCCAGGAGAAATATCAATAACCTCAGATAAGCAGATGACACCACCTTTATGACAGAAAGTGAAGAATAACTAAAGAGGCTCTTCATGAAGGTGAAAAAGGAGAGTGGAAAAGCTGGCTTAAAATTCAGCATTCAAAAAACTAAGATTATGGCATCCAGTCCCACTACTTCATGGCAAATCAATGGGGAAACAATGGACTTTATTTTCTTGGGCTCCAAAATCACTGCAGATGGTGTCTGCAACCACAAAATTAAAAGACACTTGCTCCTTGAAAGAAAAGTAATGACAAGCCCAGACAGCGTATTAAAAAGCAGAAATATTATTTGTCAACAAAGGTCTATCTAGTCAAAGCTGTGGTTTTTCCAGTAGTCATGTATGGATGTGAGAGCTGGACAATAAAAAAGATTGAATGCCAAAGAATTGATGTCTTCGAACTGTGGTGTTGGCAAAGACTCTTGAGAGTCCCTTGGACAACCGAGAGATCAAACCAGTCAATCCTAAAGGAAATCAACTCTGAATATTCACTGGAAGGACAATGCTGAAGCTGAAGCTCCATTCTTCTGGCCACCTGATGTGAAGAGCTGACTCATTGGGAAAGACCCTGATGCTGGGAAAGACTGAAGACAGGAGGAGAAGGGGACGACAGAGTTGGATGGCATCGCTGACTCAATGGACATGAGTTTGAGCAAACTCCAGGAGATGGTGAAGGACAGGGAAGTCTGGCGTGCTGCATGCAGCCCATGGGGTCACAAAGAGTCAGACACGAATGAGTGACTGAACAACCACCACCACTAAGACGGCTACATGACTGAAACTGGTTCAATCAAAGGCCGAGAAATTCTTGGTTCTGCTTCCGTCCATACCCCACCCCAAAATCCTAGAAGGATAATTATGCTGCTAATCTGTATCCTAGCAGCAAATCATTAGAACCCCTCAATGTTTCCTGGAAGTGGACTATAATGGGTGGAATGTTGAACCTCTTTTGCTTTTCTGACAGTCAGTTACCTGATTTTACTTGCCAAGAAAATTGATATTGGAGAGTTCACTCCAGAAAAGCCTTCACAAATAGCCTGGATGACCTGTAGCATCTTTATATTATTCAAGGAGCAGGAGAGAAGAGGGATAGTCAAAACCAACATGACGTACCCTTGCAGCCCCTGGTAGAACCAGACTGATCCATGGTGTGAATCACAGGAAAGTGATTCAGTTATATGCATAGATACATACATACACACCCACACACCCACCCACACACACACACACACACACATATATATTCTTTTCAGATTCTTTTTCCTTATTAGAAAATACTGAGTATAGTTTCTTGTTCTGGACAGTAATCAAAGGACATTCTTTTAATCATAACAGCAGCACAATCCCTGGTGGCCATTCTCTTTTCCTGACGGTTGCTTATATACTGCAGGCAGAGCTCCTGGGAATCCCTGGGCCCCCAAGGCATGGTGGGATAGTATCCACATACTCCAACTACAGAGCTTCCCAGGTGGCACTAGCGGTAAAGAACTGCCTGCCAATCAGGAGGAGTAAGAGATTCAGTTTTGATCCCTGGGCCGGGAAGATGCCCTGGACAAGGACATGGCAACCCACTGCAGTATTCTTACCTGGACGGTCCCACGGACAGAGGAGCCTGGTGGGCTACAGCACATAGGGCTGCGAAGAGTCGGACACGACTGAGTGACCGAGCACTCACTCATTCACTCACTCCAACCCCAAAGTGCATTACCTCTGAATCACTCGTTTGTAATTTGAATTATTTCTTCCACTTAATTTCACGGTTACTTATTTGGGTCCCAACAGTGGCCACCTTCTACTTCAATTCATGCATGGATTTTTAAAATTTAGTTAGAGAAAGTAATTTAAGAAATACTGCAATTGAATATAGTTATTATTAGTGGTCATAATAGTAGTAGTTGTGTTTTTTTCGTTTTCCCTTGTTTCCTCTGATAGTTCTGTTTCAGGAGGAGCCACCTCATCTGGGTCTCTGGTGGTTCCTCCACTCTTGGGGTGTCAGGTCCCCTAACCCCAGGCTCTGATCCTTCTCAGGCTCTGGGTCCAGTTTCAGAGGCGGTGATGTCACAACTGGCAGGATGCTCAACCTCTACTTTGGAGAGCATGTGTGGTCAAGGGCCCTGCAGGATACCAGGAGACCTGGGAGCCTACCTTTCTCCTCGACCACGAAGGCTCCTGGACCAGGGGTTGGGTGGTGCGTCCCATCTTTCCCACTGTCCTGTATGTTCTCCCAGGACCACTCACACAGCCTGTTCCCACCAGGGGCCCAGGGGTCACCAAGGGGTGGCTTTTTTGCAGGACTAGTGGGACCTCTTCGGAGTCCTCTACAGCCAGACTCCAGAGGGAACCAAGTCCCCCTTGGTAGCCTGCAGGCCTGCCCCACTGGGCCAGGGCTGTCCTCTCCGAAGAGGGACCTGGGCTGGGAGGGGAGAGTGTCGGGAGTCGGAGGAACCCACCCGTATCCCCGCATTGCCTCGGCCCGGGTGTGCGCGCTCCTCGGAGGTGCTCATCGCCATCCGTATTCATGACTTGTTGGCCCACGTTCTGTCTTTACTTAGAATAAATATGAAACCATTTTTCAGAATGAAGTTTCATGGTTTTATTTTCCCCCCTGTCTTAGTTACAAGGTTAAAAATGGCCATTCAGTGATCAGCGTGACTGAAGACACCAAGGAACATCCATTTGAAAAGCGAGTTCCTCTTAATACATGCAATCCATTTTATTCTAAAACATCTGTTCCAGGGAGTTTTGTCTTTTTTTTTTTCCCCTGAGCTTTCCTGGTGTGGCACTGGATCAAAAGAGTATGCTGGGGTGAAATGTCTACATTTTATGCAGGGGCTACATGACCAAGTCCCAAGATCCATTAATGGAAAAATATGTATACCTCTTGTGCCTTATTATGAAAATGTGCCTTATCTTACCTGATTAAACTGTCAGCTCTTATTAAAATGGATCCGTGTAGCTAAAGAAATTCAAGCTTGGTGGAACTTGCAGAGAGGCGTAGATAAATTGTTACCATAGTGAAATCTGTGTCTTTTATCAGAACTGTAGCCTTTTTGACCCTTAGGGTGTTGCGATGTGGTAAAAACGGGTAGTCTTAACCCTGTGACTTCCAGAGGAAAAAAATTCTGCAATGAACTTTGCTCGTGGTCTGGGAGCAGGGAGGGGCCACATCCGGCTTTGCATTTCTGTGTTTTGTAGATTATCTTCTCAGACTTGAATAGCAGAGATGAGGTTCTCCTGTAGATGAAAGTCTTTTTGCTTATGCAGTTTTCTCTCTTTTAAAAAAGTGCATATATATGTATGGGTTTGTACTTTTCCCCTTCAATCACAGATCAAGTCTGAGAAAGGAAATGAAGGTTCGAGATAGCCAAACAATTCAGATAAAAATATTGGATAAATTACCTGAAGGCTGTTTTTTTTTTTTTCCTCCTTTATGAAAATGTGGCACAGGCGAGGACTCCCGGGTAACTCAGGAGCTTGTGTTTCCTCCTGTGGCACAATTTTATTTAGGAATCGAGGGACAGTCAGTTTAGGGCCAGCCAGGCTACCACCAGCGTTGCTGAGAGAGGCCAGAGGGATTCGCCAGGTTGCATTTCAGGAAGGAGGCTGGCTGGCTCTGGGAGTGTCCTGTGATGGCGGGAGGAAATAAAAACATCCTGGAGGATCTGAACACCGTGGAGAGACAGGTTCAGGGGAAAGGAAAACATTCCTTCTCTAGCCTGTCCATCTCATCTATCAGGTCCATCTCAGCCTTTGTACTGACTCACCCCGGACAAGCGTGCGTCTTCCTTCATCTCTGAAGCCAGTGGGGAAGGTGGCTCCCAGGCAGCCTCTGACGTCAGCTTCCTTGTCACCCTCCTGTCCTTATGGTTCTTTTCCACACCCAGCAGAAGCTTTCCACAAATCCAAATATTTGTGTGGAGTCAACCACATTTCTGTGACTGCCTTTTAGGCCTGGAAGGGGTATACGAATCCTTTCATGGATAAGATAGAAATACTTCCCAGGGCTGTTTTCATGACTTTAAACATATGAACAGATTTCACTTTTGCACTAACCTAGGAGCGAAGTGCAGCAATCACCCCTTTTACAGATAGGGAAACTGAGGCACAGAGGGCTGCAGCAGCCCACCTAAGGTCACACAGCTACCAGGTGGGGGCAGCCAGGAGTCAAACCCAGGAAATCTGTCTTATCCAAGACATCGGAGGACCCGGACGATGCCCAGCTCCGTACCTCGAGGCTGGAGCTCTCCTCTGGCTTCTGAAATGTGACTGATGTGAAGCGCTGTCCGCTCCCCTGTAGCCTGCCCGTGTTCAGTGTCTGTCTGCCTCTGTCTCCCGGTCAGCCTCCTTACTTTCTCTCTCTCCCCATTTGCTGCCTTATCCATATCACCAATTGTTTGTTATTCTGAAATTTGAAAACCGCCCATCTGAAATAGATTTCAAGAAACGGCTGAACAAACATCATCATATTTCATCAAATCCAAGACCCACCGATTGTTAAGACTGACCGTTATCTTTATGTGCCACTAAAAATGATCAGAGAAGAAACCCCAAACCTGCCAGTTATACTGTGACATACCACGTCGTGTGTATCCTGACCTTGGAGAGGTTAAATCGCTGCCAGAAGCAGGGCACATCAGTTTACAGATCAGATCCGAAGCACTTGTCCTGCTGTGGGCTCTGGCCAAGCTGTGAAAGCAGCGAGCTGGGAGCTTGGCACTCTCCCCTCCCCCCACCAGGGGCTGTGTGTTCCTGGGACCCCGCTGTGTGCCGGAGCGGAGCGTCTCAGAGCAGGGGCTCTGCAGCTGGACCGGCCGGGTGGAGAGGCAGGTGAGGGAGCCCCCTTACAGCAGGTGACCTCGGGTCTCCTGCCCCTGCTTGGTCCCCCGTGTGGGTCCCAGGTGAGACGGTCCACGTAAAGCACAGGGCTGCAGTGCAGCGATTGTGCACTGTTAGCTTTCCATGTTATCGTGGTCATCATTATTCTCTTGGTGGTTTCTTCACCAAAGTGGAAGCTCTGGGGTTAAGGGAAGAATGTATTGGCGGTGTACCTAGCACCCTCGCTGCAGCTCAGAGCCTAGGAAAGGGTGGTGCCTCAGCTCAGCGATGGCATTCATCACAAGCTCTCATCCTGAAATACGAGCGGACGGTTCGGGGACCGTCCTCCCTGGGCCAGTCTGTGGGCCTCACCTGGAGGAGCCCCGCTGCGCTCAGGTGGGTGGGGGCTGGCTGCAGAGGGACGTTTGCGCGGTAACAAGGAGGAGGGCTGTGTGCCTAACCCTGCTTTTGCCGAATGCCCAGGACTTGCTTGGTGTGTACTCATTCTATGGGGCAGTTTGAGGGCTTAGAGCGGTGACTACTTCCATGCAAGCGAGCTAGCATGTGAGGCGGTCTTAGGATGTTTTCCTGCTTCCTGACAACACGGGGGCAGGCACGGGGCAGGCCACGCTCCTTGAGTGCCCTGGCCTCCTGAGATGTCCTCGTGGCTCTCTGCGGTAAGAGCATTAAATCATAGAACTTTATCCAGTGTCTGAATTCCAGGACATAACTAGGAAAATCACCTCACTCTATTAAAATTTTTAGAAAGTCATTTAGATCAAATGAGATAATTGGTGCATAAGTACAGTAAAATTGCAAGAAGACAGAATAGCTGGTCATTTGAGGTCAGGCTTCATTTATGGTGGTTTTGGGGGAAAAAATGAAGATAAGTAAAACAGTCCTGTCTTCTGTGTCCCTTAATTAACGAAAGATATTGCAGTTATTCCCTGGTGACTTAGAAGGTAAAGAATCCACCTGCAATGCAGGAGAGCTGGGTTTGATCTCTGGGTTGGGAAGATCTCCTGGAGGAGGGCATGGCAACCCACTCCAGTATTCTTGCCTGGAGAATCCACATGGACAGAGGAGGCTGGTGGACTGTAGTCCATGGGGTCACAGAGAGTTGGACACGACTGAGCAGCCAAGCACACACGGCAGTTAGGAGAGCTTCTCTGGTGGCTCAGATGGGGAAGAATCCACCTGCAGTGCAGAAAACCTGGGTTCCATCCCTCGGTCGGGAAGATCCCCTGAAGTAGGGAATGGCAACCCACTCCAGTAGTCTTGCCTGAAGAATTCCACGGACAGAGAAGCCTGGCGGGCTACAGTCTGTTGGGTCACAGAGAATTGGACATGACCAAGCGACTCACACACACACACATGCCTTGTAGTTAAATACAGACATGCAGGAACATACGGACACAAACGACACACACATACAGAATCTTTTAGTGTGTAACTGGACCTGCAGAACATCTTGTACATTTTCCAGTTTGAGAAGGAGGGGCATTTAGTTATCTTTTGTTGGTTTGAAATTCAGGGCATTAATGAGACGGGTTTTCCCTAGGTGGGGCGTGGGGGTGCTTCTCACTCTCCTGGTGCCTCCAGAGTCGGCACGTGCATGCTTGGCTTTTACTTACTTGCATTTGCTTTGCTCTGGACACCCTGAACTTCTCACTGCATCCATCTTTTGTTCCGGAGCATCTTCTCCCTGCACATGGTGCAGGGTTCTGCACTCTCCAGGGCTCATGGGTGTTTTTGTCTGACCGGCGATGAGAAGAGATTTTCAATAGCATCTCCCCAAGGAAGATGGGACCTGCCCAGCTCAGAATCCCTGCACTCAGCACACCTGTTTAGCGGGGAGCTGGCCACCTGTCTGCCCTGTTGGCCACAAGGAAGTCACCCGTCTGCACCATAACCCTCATGGAAGCTTCCTGCTCATTGAGCTGTCTCTGTGATTTAATCTAAATAGTTGGCTCATGGTGGCCAATAAGAAACTTCTTGGGGAAAATGAGAGGCAATATGTCTTATAACTTAAGAAATGTCTCACCAGTGAAATGGTGAAAAGTAAATGGGGTTCTCTTCCTCCTCCCATGTTTCCCGTCCACCACGAAGCTTTGTTCCAAGAATGAAAACAAATACATAACGCTTTCTTGGTTGGAAAAAACGAGCCATGCATATAACTCTAACCTAGTGCATTCTCTATTTCCTTCTTTAAAAGCAGCACTTGGTGTTTGTTGCATGAGGAAAGAAAACAGCACTTTAATTAATATGAACAATCGGAAGGGGATTAGTGCCCCAATCGCCTATTACCAGCTTTGTTAATCCATCGCTAATTGTGCACACAACTCTGAGTGAAGCCCTTAAGACCCTACAGAGCGGGGAGGCTGCCGGAGAGTGGCTGTTCTCCCCGGTGTCTTGGGCAGGGGGTGACTTGGGCCTGGTCCAGGCTCTGTTTCCTAGTCTTTCCCGTGGATCTGCCTATCCACCCATTAACAGCTCCACGAGCTGCTTCCAGCTTTGCTTTCTCATGAGGAGAACGCCAAGGCGCCTGGCCCCTTATCGCTGGAGTGCACAGAGAGTTCTGCTTCTTGGGTGGGGGAAATCTTACCAGAAGGTGCAGAGACTGGGGAAGCATGAAGCAGGCTGAAGCTACGGCCCAGTGACCCCAACAGAGTTGTCTTGGAGTGTCTAAGTTATTAACAAAACAGCGACTAGAAGTTTGCCCGCAGGTGTGTGTAAAGCTTTGTTTAGAAGATAGAGCAAGGTTGAATTATAGACAATGACAAGCCAGCAAATCCTTCCTCATTTAGTGTGGTAGGGGAGGGAGGGAGAGAAGGGGTGAGACAGATAAGAAGGAGGAGGAGGGAAGGAAGGAAAGACGGGAGGGAGGCAGATAAGGAAGGAAGCTTGCAGGCTTAGTTGCTCAGTTGTGTCTCTTTGCAACCCTTTGGGCTGTAGCTCACCAGGATCCTCTGTCCATGGGATTTTTCAGACAAGAATACCAGAGTGGGTCTGAATACTTCAGATGAGAACAACTGAAGTGCCATTTCCTCCTCCAGGGGATTCTCCCAACCCAGGGATCAAACCCGAGTCTCCTGTGTCTCCTGCATTGCAGGTGGACTCTTTACCTGCTGAGACACTGGGGAAGCCCTAAGGAAGAAAAGAGGAAGGGAAAACAGTAGGTCTGTTTCATTTTCTCCCTCCCAACCCCAGTGCCAGAGATGGGAACATCACCTTGTAAATTTGTGACTATTTTCACTCACTTTTGACAGCCTGCTTAAATCAGTTCAGAAGTGCCACCACTGAATAAGCCCATCCATGAGTTGATGATTGCTTCCCTCCTAAAGACCAGCTCACATGCCAACTGCAAATGAAACAGTGCACAGAAAGAGTAGCTTAATTACAGGTCGGGAAGAGGAAGACATAGAAAATGTGTAAGAACTGAGGAGCCTGCAGGCAAGGGGCGTGAAGCCATACAGGTGTGATGGATGCTTAAATCATAACCTGTTGGGGGGCATAACGGGAGGACAAGGCAGGTTTTGTTCTAAATATCTGCTTCCAGTGGATTTTGTGTTCAAAGGCATTAATTCCCAGATGGTCAGATTATAGGATGTTCAAAAAAAGAAAGAAGTTGAGAAGATATTTGCTGCTTCTTTCTCTGCACTAAGAAAAGTCCATTGGATGGAATTATTCACCTGGTTTCTAGCCCACCGCACAGGAGGGTCAGAGGCTGGCTCTGCTGGATGTGCTGTCTCGGTGCCAGCGCTGCTGGAGAAGAGAGGGCTGTGAGCGATGCTCCGCGTGTGGGACCATGTCTGCCATTGGTTGCTGAGGAGGCAGGAGGACCAGGAGCGAGCCCTCGGAGATCTCTGGGCGGCCGGGGCCGTTTCCAGAAGAGTAAGTCACGCAGCTCTCCATCTTCCTCTCCTGCTGTGTCTCTCCTGCGTCTTGTTTTGACATTTGCAGCAATGACTCAGTTGACACAAACAGACGCCGATCAGATTTTTGCAAGGAACTTCTTCTGTACCAGATGAAGGAATCCAAAACGCAGGGTAGAAGCCAAGGAGATGGCGTTTCACAGGGATAAGTAGAGTCGTTTCCCCACCTCCAGTCGGTCCTTCGGTTCTGTTGATACAGTCATGCAAGGCTCTCTCAACTGCAGGCCTCTCCCTCCCCCGTGACCATCACAACCCCAGCCACTGTCACCTCGGGTCCCCCCGTGGGTCTCTCATCCTGTACCCTTGCCCCCTTTCCAGTTTACTCTCTTTCCAGCAGCCAGCCGTGTTTTAAATATGCACATCTGAGCAAGTTCATCAGCTGCTCCTCTTTTGCGGCCCTTAGAACAAATCCAGGCTAATTAGCACGCTTCCCGAGACACGAGGCATCTGGCACCCAGCCTCCATGATCCTCCCCTCTCTGCCCCAGCCAGGCAGGTCCTCAAGCATACTGCATTCTCTTACCTCCAGACACGGGAATATGCACACCCTTCAGGCTTGAACATCCACTGGCTCCTTTTTATTACCGAGTAGTACTCGGTTGTATCCATTGCCTGGACACAGCCCTGTATGAGTAATGCAGTTATGAACTTTCTTATGCAAATCTTTGTCACAATAGATGTTATTTCTTTCTGGGTAAATCTCTAGGATTGGAATTTCTGGGTTGTGTAGTAAACCTATGTTTAATCTTATAAAAAATTCCCAAAGTGTTTTTTTTTTTCCCCCAAAGTGAACTGTGCTAGTCACATTCTCCCTGCAGTATATGAAAGTTCAGATTTCTCTGCACCCTTGTCAGTACCTGCTATTGTCAGTTTAAGCTATTTTTATAGGGTTTTTAATGGTATCTCATTGGGGTTTTGCATTTTCGCTCATGTCTTAAAACTGAGTTGCCTGTCTTCTTAGTGAGTTGTAAAGCTCTGTATAACATGGGCACAAGTTCTTTACTGGATAGATATAGTGCACGTATTTTCTTCCAATCAGTGGTTTCCTTGTTCATTTTCTTAATGGTATTTTTCAAAGAGCAGATTTTCATTTTAATGAAGTCAAGTTATCGATTTTTTTCTTTTGTGGTCAGTGTTTTCGGCATTTTTTTGACTACGAAATCTTTGCTACCTCAAGGCACAAGGATTTTTCTCTTGTGTTTAATTCTGTAAGGTTTATAAGTTTTAGCTTTTACCTTCGGGCCAATGATCCATTTAAAATTAACTTCTATGTGTGATGTGAGATACGGGTTGAAGCGTGTGTTTTTCTTAAATGGATAGTCCAGTAAACTTGAGGATTCCCAGTGCCCAAGATCAGAAGTCACCCAACGCTGGAAAAGGGTACCTAGAGAGGTCTGTGGGACCCTGGGTCCTCTGCCAAACCCAGCCACATCCCTCCAGTTTTCTCTCTGCCTTCATTGGTGGGTCTTCTGCATCAGGTTTCATTTGAACAAAGGCTTCCACATCTAACAAGGTTAGAATTCTGCCTGAGCTCTAAGTGGCAAGATAGGGAGCCTTGGCCCAGGGAAAGCTCCGTGAGGCCCGGGTGAGCCCCGCCAGACCTGGAGCAGGGGCTCACCCACCCGTCCTGAGCGTTCCCCACCCCTGCCCCTTCCTCAGCCCCTTACACTGCTTCTGGTTGAGAGCTTCTGCAAAAACCCTTCTTTGCAGTTTGCCTTTTCAGCATTTTAAATGAGGAATATGGGCAACCCACACAGCTAAATAATTTAGATACTCTTTTCCTGATGCTGTCACTTGCAGGGGAGATAAAAGATGGCTTTGTCAGGAGCGGTGGCGGTTGTCCAAAGGCAACGCAAGCACATTCCGACTCTCAGTGGAAGAGCCCGATCTATCAATCAGTGTGGGGCACAGGTCAGCTTCCTGGGTATCAGCTAGGACTCCCCCCCACCCGCCGCCCACCTTTCTGAAATGCGCCCTGATGTTCTAATGATCTGCAAAGACTCTGTCTGCTTGCCACTGAACTAATAACTGTGAGTGCAGGTGGGAACACAGTAAGGGCTGAATCCCATGGCTCAAGAGCAAGGCCAGGAGTTCCTGAGTCCTTCAAGAGGGCCTTTTGACGGCAGATTGGAGCATGAACATAGTCTTTTGCAGCCCATTCCCTCCAGATCATCTCCCTCCCACCCCAGAAACCACTGATGTCCAGGTCATCGGTGACGCCCATGTCTTGTCTCTGCCCACCACACCCCCCACTCAGGAGCAGCCGAGACAGTGGGTCACTTTCTTCTTCCTGAACCTTTTCCCACTCTAGCCTTCAAGCCACTCAGTCACCCGCTATTCCTTTTCTTTCTGTGTTCATGGCTCTGCCTCGTTCCCCAAACACCATCTCTGGAGGTGCCCCTGGCCTCTAGCCTCTCCTCTACCTCCTGTCTCTGCAGGAGCATCATCATGCCCCATAGTCTGGGCACCACCCAGGAGTTTCTGTGGCCTCTCTCACTGACAGCTTCTGTCTGACCTTGTCCTGCGTCCACACCCTCCCAGAAGACTGTCCACTTGCCCCTCCTCTTGGGTGGCAACTCACCCTGTCACCTCTGCTGATTTCTCCTCCAAATCTTGCCACGCTCCCTGCCTTCTGCCAGTCTGACTGATTGTAAACAGCTTTCATCAGGAAAGAGCTTTATGTAGGAGGTTCCTTTTGTCTGTCGCTTTAGCAAAACTATATTGTAACTAACCTTAACCAGTCGCCCCCCTGCTCTCTCTGCTCATCTCCCGCCTGAGCACACCTTTCAGATCTTTTGATCACACAAAGCCTTGCCTAACCTCTTAGTTCTCCCTATAGGCCAAAGAAGTAGAAATGAAGAATAAGTAATTATTCTTCCCTAGCTTGCCCTTCAGAAATCTCACAAACTGTGTGAACACTATAGCATCTGAAGAAAGATCCTGAGAAGTTGACCAGCCTGCATGCAGTAGAAGGTGTAAGGAGCCTGGTCCCATCTCCATGATGAACTGAGGTGACTTCTCCTTTTTCCCTTTAAAAACTTTCATGGTTGAGGAGAATCCTGGGAGCTGGTTTGGGGACCCAAGTCTGCGTTCTTCCCAGAATGCCAGCTTTCTGATTAAAAGCAACGTTTTCTGTTTCTACCAACACTCGCCTCTTGAGTATTGATTTTTGAGCGGTGAGCAGCTGGACCTGGGTTTGGTAACAGCCCTTCAACAGTGAAACCATCTTCCATCCAGATGCGCAGGCCTTCATCCACAGATTTTTAGTTGATTCTTCTCTTCTGCCACATCCCACATTGAATGTATCTGTTCGTGCATGTTCAGTTACTCAGTCATGTCTGACTGTTTGTGACCCCGTGAACTGTAGCCCTCCAGGCTCTTCTGTCCATGGGATTATCTCAGCAAGAATACTGGAGTGGGTCGCCATTTCCCCCTCCAGGGGATCTTCCTGACCCAGGGATGTGGGTTTGATACCCACATCTCCTGCAGCTCCTGCATTGGCAGGCAGATTCTTTACCACTGAGCCTCCTGGGAAGCCTGAATGCATTTGTAAGTCCTGCCAAATCCTCCTTCAAATATAGATCTTAAAAACAACCACTTTAATCCATTTTGAGTTTATTTTTGTGTATGGCATTAGAAAGTGTTCTAGTTTCATTCTTTTACAAGTGGTTGACTAGTTTTCCCAGCACCACTTGTTAAAGAGGTTGTCTTTTTTCCATTGTATATCCTTGCCTCCTTTGTTGAAGATAAGGTGTCCATAGGTATGTGGATTTATCTCTGGGCTTTCTATTTTGTTCCATTGATCTATATTTCTGTCTTTGTGCCAATACCATACTGTCTTGATGACTGTGGCTTTGTAGTAGAGCCTGAAGTCAGGCAGGTTGATTCCTCCAGTTCCATTCTTCTTTCTCAAGATTGCTTTGGCTATTTGAAGTTTTTTGTATTTCCATACAAATTGTGAAATTATTTGTTCTAGTTATGTGAAGAATACTGTTGGTAGCTTGATAGGGATTGCATTGAATCTATAGATTGCTTTGGGTAGTATAGTCATTTTGGATTAAAGATCTAAATATAAGACCAGAAACTATAAAACTCCTATAGGAGAACATAGGCAAAACACTCTCCAACATAAATCATAGCAGGATCTTCTTTGACCCACCTCCCAGAATATTGGAAATAAAAGCAAAAATAAACAAATGGGACCTAATGAAACTTAAAAGCTTTTGCACAACAAAGGAAACTATAAGCAAGGTGAAAAGACAGCCCTCAGATTGGGAGAAAATAATAGTAAATGAGGCAACAGACAAAGGGTTAATCTCAAAAATATACGAGCAACTCCTGCAGCTCAATTTCAGAAAAATGAATGACCCAATCAAAAAATGGGCCAAAGAACTAAATAGACATTTCTCCAAAGAAGACATACAGATGGCTAACAAATACATGAAAAGATGCTCAACACCACTCATTATCAGAGAAATGCAAATCAAAACCACAATGAGGTACCGTTACACGCCAGTCAGGATGGCTGCTATCCAAAAGTCTACAAGCGATAAATGCTGGAGAGGGTGTGGAGAAAAGGGAACCCTCTTACACTGTTGGTGGGAATGCAAACTAGTACAGTCGCTATGGAGAACAATGTGGAGATTTCTTAAAAAACTGGAAATAGAACTGCCATATGACCCAGCAATACCACTTCTGGGCATACACACTGAGGAAACCAGATCTGAAAGAGACACATGCACCCCAATGTTCATCGCAGCACTGTTTATAATAGCCAGGACGTGGAAGCAACCTAGATGCCCATCAGCAGATGAATGGATAAGGAAGCTGTGGTACATATACACAATGGAATATTACTCAGCCATTAAAAAGAATTCATTTGAATCAGTTCTAATGAGATGGATGAAACTGGAGCCCATTATACAGAGTGAAGTAAGCCAGAAAGCCAAAAGACCAATACAGTATACTAACGCATATATATGGAATTTAGAAAGATGGTAACGATAACCCTATATGCAAAACAGAAAAAGAGACACAGATGTACAGAACAGAGTTTTGGACTCTGTGGGAGAAGGCGAGGGTGGGATTTTTTGAGAGAACAGCATCGAAACATGTATATTATCTATGGTGAAACAGATCACCAGCCCAGGTTGGATGCATGAGATAAGTGCTCGGGGCTGGTGCTTTGGGAAGACCCAGAGGGATGGGGTGGGGAGGGAGGAGGGAGGGGGGATAGGGATGGGGAATATATGTAAATCCATGGCTGATTCATGTCAATGTATGACAAAACCCACTACAATATTGTGAAGTAATTAGCCTCCAACTAATAAAAATAAATGGTAAAAAAAATAAATAAATAAAAATAAACAAATAAAAAAAACAAACAAAAACAACCACTTTATACATTTTCTACTGCCACTCCCCTTGTCAAACCATGTTCCCCCACCCCACCTTGGGGATTGAACATGCTCCTGTGAGCCTGTCCGGCTCCCCCTGCCCAGGTAGACCATCCTCATCACAAACCGGCTCCTACCTGTCCCCACTGAGAACTCCCCAGGTCGTTCCATCCCACTTTGCATACAATCCATCCCCCTGGGCTTGCTCTCCGAGCCTGTCTTCCACCCCTTCTCTGTTCACTACTCCCTGGCCTGCTGCGTCTCCTTCTTGCTTCTTGAACTTGGCAAGTTCTTCTCTCCTGACCTTTGATCTGGATGACCCCCTTGACCTCCTACTCTGTATCTGCCATAGTTTGTCCTCACTGCCATTCTCCATCACGCACTCCTTCACTCCTGTCCGAAGCACGGATCTGCACCTGGTTTATCTACCCGTGTGTTTATTTATCTCTCCTTCCACCAGAATGTAACTACCTAGAGGCGCTGTTCACCCCTCTGTAACATCAAGAACCGTATCCAGGACAGGTGAGGTGTTGATACCTGCCGATGGCTGTAAAGGAACCGCACAATTCAAGAGATCATTCACCTCAGCCCACTCTTCCTCCTCTAAACCTCCTCCCCAGAGGCGACCATTGCCCATATTTTTATGTATTTTCCTTCTTATCCTTTTCTGGACATTTACATTTGTGTACTCGTACTCATATTGGACATATAGGTGATTTGTCTCTGTTTTCAGCTTCTCTCTTGTGCTTTACATAAATGAGATCTCTGTATCCATGCTGCCCTGCAGCTCGAGTTTGTCACTGGAGTTTATCCCTAGGAGTGTGCCTGGAGAGAATCTCACCACTTCAGCAGAGATCTGCCTCTCTCTTGGTAGAATCTGCCTGCTTTTCTACAAGTAGGTAGCTGTCCTACAGTGGATGTGCAGGTTGTCTCTGCTCTCACCAGCCATCCGCTCCCTGGGGTGGTCCTTCTTTTCGGGGTCATCTTATCTTTTCCACATGGCTCTCACTGTACTCACCCCCACTCTCCCCGGGCAGAATTAAGGCAGCCAGTCTCTTGCCCAGAAATGCCAAGAAAGCTATTCCTGGAGCACAGGTAGCCTAACACCCCTTCCACCAACACAATGTTTGAAAACAAACAAAAAGGATTTTTCAGACTATCAGGTAGCAGACAGCCTAATGCATGATAGGGAATAAATAATTTAAAAATAATATACATCTTAGAAACCATATTCCTGATGATTCTGAGCAACGCTTATCCTGTAATTCTCTACCATCCTTCCTACATCTGTAGAGTGAGCTCAGTGCTCTTTCTTCTGTTCCCACGTGTCTCCCCCTTGAAAACCCTCTGGAGTGTCCCCTTGGCAACTAATTTCCTGATGTAGATCAGGAACTGGGATGCTTATTACATGCCTCACTATTGCAATTCACAAGGACTTTGTTATTTTAGTTTCTGTAGCCTCTACAGCCTCAGCCTGACTGCATTCCAAAGATCTGTGAAATAGTTAGGACCTAAAAAAGATCATTTTAATGATTCCAAAATGTGAAAAGGAAAAGTATAAAATTAGTCATTGCTTAACTAAATGCCTACAAAATATCACTTTATGTCAATAAATCAACCATCTCTCCATCCTAAAAGTTCTTACGGGGCATTTTAATATATTTCATAGGATGTGACCCACAAAAGCCTTAAGAGGCTCTGGATCCCATCTGTGCTTTCAAACATTAATTATCCAATAAAATATATAAGCAGCCAGGAACAGGAGACCTCCCTGATGTCACTACTGTGATGTCACTGGACTGTGACATCACCAGTGATCCTAGATCAGTGGATTCCGCCATCCCTAGGCATGAAACCTCATAGCTAACATTTCTGCAGCTATCATAACAGTGTGGCTAGAAAAGGAGAGTCACAGCATCATCTTTGGATTGGACTGATTGTCCTGACACTGCTGTGACCTGGCTGCCTTCTTTGTTGATGGAGAAGAGGCCGTGGAGGGTCCTTTCCTGCTCTGGCCTCTGAGAGCCTCTTATCTAGGACTTCTGTCCAGAGTCAGATTCCTGAGGTTTGGGGGTGGGGGCGGAGGGAGTAGAAAGTCACCAGGAGCAGAACCCATGGTGGCAGGACAAAGCTCGGACATGAACCTTGAGGTGCCACCTCACTGAACCGCTGTCTTGATCTCCATCTCAGTGCTTCTCCTCTCCATCCTATCCAGGAAACCGGAAAGTCTCCGGGGTCTCCCAGCCTCTGCATCTGATTCTACTGTCTCTTACCTTTAGGGGACTAGGGGACCCAATTAAGAAAATGTTCTCTAGGCAGATTCCAAGCCACTGTAGGAAATTTAAGACCTTCAGGAAAGAAACAGGTGCAAATGGCCATTTTGAAGGTGCTGGGCAGCAATTACTGGCCTGGTTTTTATTTTTCTGAACAAAATGAGGCAAAAAAAAAAGGCATATCCTGGCAGTCACACAAACCGTGAATTTACTCATGAGGGAGCATCACGTTTGCTCAGACCACCTTCTGATGTTCTCTCTTGACCTCGCAAGTGAGTGCCTTGGGGGACCCTGCCATCAGGGCTCCACAGATGCTCTTTTGCTTAATTAAAGCAAAGGTTTTACAGGCTGCAGCTGCTGGGGGATGCTGAAGGCTTTGGTTTCAAGAAAGCATCATCACTTCTCTTTCTCCTTGAACAGATTTTCTGTGGCTCCTGGAGGTGTTTCTTGTTGTCCAAGAAGGTATTTCTACATTGTAAATATTATAGTAACAAAACTATTCCTCAGGTTAAAGCTGCATATTAGAAAATGTGCCAAAGGTAAAATTAAGGAATTAGGAAACCAGCTTAAACTTTGAATTTACCATTTCTATTTTGTTCAGTTCAGTTCAGTCGCTTAGTCGTGTCCCACTCTTTGTGACCCCATGGACTGCAGCATCAGGCTTCCCTGTCCATCACCAACTCCTGGAGGTTACTCAAACTCATGTCCATTGAGTCGATGATGCCATCCAACCATTTCATCCTCTGTTGTCCGCTTCTCCTGCCTTCAGTCTTTCCCAGCATCAGGGTCTTTTCTAAGGAGTCAGTTCTTTGCATCAGGTGGCCAAAGTATTGGAGTTTCAACTTCAGCATCAGTCTTTCCAATGAATATTCAGGATTGATTTCCTTTAGAATTGACTGGTTTGATCTCCTTGATATCTAAGGGACTCTCAAGAGTCTTCTCCAACACCACAGTTCAAAAGAATCAGTTCTTTGGTGCTCAGCTTTCTTTATGGTCAAACTCTCACATCCATATATTTCTACTGGAAAAACCATTTGACTAGACAGATCTTAGTCAGCAAAGTAATGTCTCTGCTTTTTAATATGCTGTCTAGGTTTGATCTCTGGCAATTTGATCTCTGGTTCTTCTGCCTTTTCCAAATCCAGCTTGACCATCTGGAAGTTCATGGTTCACATACTGTTGAAGCCTGGCTTGAAGAGTTTTGAGCATTACTCTGCTTGTGTGTAAGATGAGTACAATTGTGCGGTAGTTTAACATTCTTTGGTATTGCCTTTCTTTGGGATTGGAATGAAAATTGACCTTTTTCAGTCCTGTGGCCTGAAAACCGCTGAGTTTTCTAAATTTGCTGGCATATTGAGTGCAGCACTTTCACAGCATCATCTTTTAGGATTTGAAATAGCTCAACTGGAATTCCCTCACCTCCACTAGCTTTGTTCATAGTGATGCTTCTTAAGTCCCACTTGACCTGCACTCCAAGATGTCTGGCTCTAGGTGAGTGATTACATCATCGTGGTTATCTGGCTCATGAAGATCTTTTTTGTATAGTTCTTCTGTGTATTCTTGCCACCTCTTCTTAACATCTTCTGCTTCAGTTAGGTCCATACCATTTCTGTCCTTTATTGTGCCCATCTTTTCATGAAATGTTCCCTTGGTATCTCTAATTATCTTGATGAGATCTCTAGTCTTTCCCATTCTATTGTTTTCCTCTATTTCTTTGCATTGATCGCTGAGGAAGGCTTTCTTATCTCTCCTTGCTATTCTTTGGGACTCTGCATTCAAATGGGTATATCTTTCCTTTTCTCCTTTGCCTTTAGCTTCTCTTCTTTTCTCAGCTATTTGTAAGCCCTCCTCAAACAGCCAGTTTGCCTTTTTGCACTTCTTTTTCTTGGGGATGGTCTTGATCATTGCCTCCTGTACAATGTCATGAACCTCCATCCATAGTTCTTCAGGCTCTCTATCAGATCTAATCCCTTGAATCTATTTCTCACTACCACTCTATAATCATAAGGGATTTAATTTAGGTCATACTTGAATGGTCTAGTGGTTTTCCCTACTTTATTTAATTTAAGTCTGAATTTGGCAATAAGAATTTCATGATCTGAGCCACAGTCAGCTCCCAGTCTTGTTTTTGCTGACTGTATAGAGTTTCTCCAGCTTTGGCTGCAAAGAATATAATCAATCTGATTTCAGCATTGACCATCTGGTGATGTCCATGTGTAGAGTCATCTCTTGTGTTGTTGAAAGAGGGTGTTTGCTATCACCAGTGTGTTTTCTTGGCAAAATCTGACAAAATGTGGTCTACTGGAGAAGGGAATGGTAAACCACTTCAGTATTCTTTCCTTGAGAACCCCATGAACAGTATGAAAAGGCAAAAGTGTAGGACACTGAAAGATGAACTCCCCAGGTTGATAGGTACCCAATATGCTACTAGAGAATAGTGGAGAAATAACTCCAGAAAGAATGAAGAGACAAAGCCAAAGAAAAAGCAACACCCAGTTGTGGATGTGACTGGCGATGCAAGTCAAGTCAAATGCTGTAAGGAGTAATACTGCCTAGGAACCTGGAATGTTAGGTCCATGAATCAAGGCAAATTGGAAGTGGTCAAACAGGAGATGGCAAGAGTGAACATTGACATTTTAGGAATCAGTGAACTAAAATGGATAGGAATGGATGAATTTAACTCAGATGACCATTATATCTACTACTGTGGGCAAGAATCCCTTAGAAGAAATGGAGTAGCCCGCATAGTCAACAAAAGAGTCCGAAATGCAGTACTTGGATGCAATCTCAAAAATGACAGAATGATCTCTGTTTGTTCCCAAGGCAAACCATTCAATATCACAGTAATCCAAGTCTATGCCCCAAGCAGTAATGCTGAAGAAGCTGAACAATTCTATAAGACCTTCTAGAACTAACACCCAAAAGGGATGTCCTTATTATCACAGGGGATTGGAATGCAAAAGTAGGAAGTCAAGAGATACCTGGAGTAACAGGAAATTTGGCCTTGGAGTACAAAACAAAGCAGGTCAAAGGCAGAGTTTTGCCAAGAGAACACACTGGTCATAGCAAACATTTCTATTCTGACAGGCTGAAAAAACTAAGTTGCCTAAGTTTTAGGACAGAATTAAGTTACTTCTCTGTTTAATAATCTTCAACCATTTCCTTTTGTTTACAGCAGTGGGTCTCAAACCTTAGGAAGCAGCCTGGAGGGCTTTCCTTTTTTTAAAAAATATATTTTATTAAAGTTTAGTTGATTTACAATGTTGAGTTAATTTCTAATGAACAGCAAAGTGATTCAGTTATCCATATATACATTCTTTTTCATATTCTTTTCCATTATGGCTCATTACAGTATTCTGAATATACTTCCCTGTGCTTTACAGTAGGACCTTGTTGGGTCCTACTATATATAATAGATATACAGATATAATAGGAGATATATAGCAGATATAATAGCTTATATCTGCTAACCCCAAAGTCCCACTTCCCGACCCCACTTCTTGGCAACCAGAAGCTTGTTCTCTATGCCTGTGAGTCTGTTTCTGTTTCATAGGTAAGTTCTTTTGTGTCATATTTTAGACTTTAAATATAAGTGATAGCACATGATATTTGTCTTTTTCTGACTTACTTCACTTAGTATGATAATCTTGAGTTGCATCCATGTTGCTGCAAATGGCATTATTTCATTCTTTTTTTGTGGCTGAGTGGTATTCCCTTGCACATATGTATGCATGCTCAGTTGCTAAGACATGTCTGACTCTTTGCAACCCCATGGACTGTGGCCCACCAAGCTCCTCTCTCCGTGGGATTTTCTAGGTAAGAATCCTGGAGTGGGTTGCCATATCCTCATATGTATGATATCTTCTGTATCCATTCATCTGCTGATGAACATTTAGGTTGTTTCCATGCCTTAGCTATTGTGAATCATGCTGCACTGAACATTGGGGTGCATGTATCTTTTTGAATTATAGTTTTCTCCGGATATATGCCCAGGAGTGGGATTGCAGGATCACATGGAAGTTCTATGTTCAGTTTTTTGAGGGAGCTTCTTGGGCACTGGGTAGCTGAGGATCTGGACATCTTTCCTGTGACAGTCTAGCCGGTGGCTCCAAATGCTGGAAAAGCCAAGAGAGCCGAGTGCAGGCACGCTGTGGCAGCTGGAATGCTGGGCCAGCTTTAGTCATCTGTCCTCCCAGAGCTGGAACATCGACAGGGCAGCTCATTCCAGATGTTAAGAGGACCTGCTCACCACTGACAGGCTGAAGTCTGAGCACAATAATGCCAGGATATTATTTAAAAGAACAGAACTGATATTGTTCATCCTCATACATAGGAAACAGGATGAAATTTAAGAATATAAATTCAGCACCTTTAAGCCCGAAATATAAAGCTGGATAAGGGATTTTTCAGATGATCCAGGATCTGTTTTCCATATAAAATCTCAAGTAGAGGGAAATGACTTTTGAGGATGAGAGATTTTTGAGCTCTTTGTATTAGAATTCATAATGATTTTCCCTCTCCAAATGTTTCAGAGATAAAAGAAAATTACCTTGAGATTTAATGTACAGCTCTGGAGTGTGTGACTGAAAAGCATTATTCCTTAAGCTAGAACATTTGTGTACCTCCATGCACAGACACACACGTGAGCACACTGTTTCCTGCCTCTCGGTTTGGTGGGAAAGGGGTCCTCCCAGCAGGCATCTCGTGAGCAGAGGCCAGGAGATGCTGTGACATGTCCTTAAGGGCCCAGGGCAGGTCCCACAGCTGATGATTATCCAGCCCCAAATCTCCAAAGTGTCCACCAGGGTGGAAAGACCTTCAGAAGGACTTTGACTTGAAGGCACAGTCTCTTGACTTGTGATTTTGTGACACCACCACCTCTTCCTATGAGTAGCACATGATACTTTGAAAGCTTTAAGTGGTCCCGTATACCTTGCAAGATTTTGGCCCAGTCCTTGGGATCATTGGTGTGATCTCTGGGCTACATCACATTACTTGCACCTCTGAAAGAAAGAGGAAGTGTTAGTTGCCCAGTCATGTCCGACTCTTTGCAACCCCATGGACTGTAGCCTGCCAGTCTTCTCTGTCCATGGAATTCTTCAGGCAAGAATACTGGAGTGGGTTGCCATTTTCTTCTCCAGGGAATCTTCCTGACCCAGGGATCAAACCCAGGTCTCCTGCATTGCAAGCAGGTCTTTACCATCTGAGCCACCAGACCACATCATTTTTAGGATGTTTAGAAAACAGGAAAGAAATATAATCATTGGAAGACAATAAAAAGAACCAAATAGGAAGATATGCATATCCTCCTTCATTTCCATAGTTGTATTGTTATATATGTGCATCGAACCTCTCAAATACATTGAGGGGCTTCATCTTACACTTAATCATGGAAAGAAACATGCAATTTGGAGATCCCAGCCCTCTTTCCCTGTTCTGTGGGTTCTTTCCCTGATCACAGAAGAGTGAACATGGATGGTTTTTGTTATGTCTGAATCCCCGAGAGGGAAGAGAGAAGGCCTCCAAGACAATGCAACTCGCAAAAAGGGAAGTTTATTGCTGACTCGAGTCAGGGCTCCTGCCGCATCCAACGCAGGGGTGCAGGGTCAGAGAGCCCCGAGCCCAGGCTGTTACACAAATTTATAGGGTGAGCACATGACATTGGTAGTTGGTTTAAGCGGATTGGTTACAAGTTTGCAAAGCAATTTCATTGGTCAAAACTTTCACGCGCGGGGGACTTTCCTGGGGGTCTCTGCCCCGTTCCTAATTTCCTAATTGGCAAACAGCGGTCAGTGTTAAGCGAAAGCTGATTGGTTGTATCCAGGTGGCCTGATAATCTTACCACCCAGAAGTAGGAAGGCCTACTCCTAATCTAAGCTGCCTGCCATGGCGTTACCTCTGCTCGCCTCACAGTTTTCAGCAGGATTCCGATGTGCACGTCCATGCCCCTGTGTATCCCACACCTTCCATGCATGCTTAATGACTGTCTCAGGTTTCATCTGAATTGTGGAAAAAGGAAATTGAAAGAGATATAGCAGGGAAACAGAGTAAGCTAGGTAATCCCACACCCCAAATAAAAATTGTAGAAGCTATTGAAGAGGGGAGCTGGGGAGAAGCAGCACTAGTCCTTAAAAGTGACCTTAATACAGCCTCAGCACTGACCTGGGGAACCCACCTGGGTTTTTTGTTGCAGACCATAAAGTCCCCTGCTGCTAGCTCAAGGGATTTATTAACGTCATCCTTGGAGGAGCCCTGGGAGCAGGCTAAAACCAGAAATTGACCCCACAGCTGCCAACCTCAGAATCACATTACCCACAAGACTGGGATGCCCCAGTAAGAGGGTCCCACAAGACTCCTGTGGCCATTCTCTGACCCAGTCTGTAACAGGGTGTCTGATTGGTGGCCTCTGAGTCACATGGGTGCAACCTGGGAGCAAAGTATGCTGGGAAATGTAGTGTTTTTTTGGTTGTTTGTAAGTCTACACTAGGAATTCACAACATGGGGAATTTTCAGGATATGAGAAGGAGTTCATCATAGTTTACATGAAATAGTTGTCTGCAAGTCCATGTATACTTCTGGCAACTGTGAGTTGAAGGCACTATGGCAGGCTGGCTGGCAAGGACCCCACACCACTGGGCAGCCCCCTTGGGTATGCTGATCTAAGGATGTGTTCCTAGGGAAAAGGCTCTGCTCTGGTGCACACCTGCCCATCACACTCTGGGCTGGGACTCTCCTTGTAATGTGATCTTTTCCCTTCTAATTCCTTTGAGTTCTTCAGAACAAAATTCCCAGTGTGAGTATTCCTTAGACCCATGGGTCAAAGGAGGGGACTCAGTGAGGCCAAGGAGTGAGAAAACTGACTCCGCAGAAGGCGCAGCAAGTGTTCCCAGGGCTCCCGCTCTGCAGGGCAGCCAGTCTGAGCGGGTTTGCTCTCAGCCAGGCTGTGAATGTGTTCTTTGCTTGGACACCTGCAGTTCTGCCCTGTTAGTGTCGCCTCCTATGACGACTTGAAATGTTGGTCAGGACTGATGGCAAAATGGGGCAGAGAATGTGGGAGAAACCGACCACATGGCTCCGTGACACTGAGCGAGGGAAGGTGGAAATCTGTCCAGAAGCACAGGGGCACGCACATATGCACTTCTTGTCTATGCCATGGACAAGCAGAGAATTAGCCTCTTCTTCCTTTCCCTCCCTTCCTTTCCTCTTTCCTCCCTCCTTCCATCATCCTCTTGTTCCTCCTCCTCCTCTTGTTTTCTTTCTTTGTGGTGAAAGAAACCAACTCATATTAGCTTTTGGAAAAATAGATTTATTAGAGAAGAGGCACATTTGCAACAACATGGATGGACCTTGAGGGTATTATGCTAAGTGAAATAAGTCAGACAGAAAATAAAATATTATATGAACTTTCTAATATGTGGGATCTTAAAAAAAAACTCAAAGTCTTAATGCAGAAAAAAAATCAGGCTTGTGGTTAGCAGAGGTGGAGGGTAGGGGAGAAGAAATTGCAGTCAAATATTCTGTCCCTGAGCTACACCCCCAAAGTGGAGGAGAAATCGAAAGAAGGTGGTCAAAAGGTACAAATCTCCAGTGATTAGGGATGCAATGTACACCATTATGGATGCAGTTAACACTGCCATATGATATATAGGAAATTTGTTAAGAAGATAAATTCCATGGAGCTCTCATTACAAGGAGAAATTTGTTTCCTGTTTTCTTTTTTTCCTTCTTCTTGTAACTATATCAGAAAATGGATGTTAACTGAACCTATTGTGGTAATCATTTCATAATACATGTAGATCACACCATCATCCTTAAACTCATAGAGTGATGGATGTCAATTATTTCTAAATGAAGTCAGAAAATTTCAAGTTAAAGAAATAATGGAGTCAAAATCTATAAAGAGAAGAGACAGATCTCGTAGGATCCAAAGAAGAGTTGAAAATCCAGGTTTCAGGAGGAGAGTCAGGTTCCTGAGGGCCCCAGCATAAGAATCCAGGTGCTCCTGGGTCTCCCTGGCCCATTTATATTGAGTGCACCTCCATCCCACCTCGCTTACTTGGTAGCTTTTAGATCAGATCCTGGATTCTGTCCCACAAATGGATCAATTCCCATCATCAGGTGTCTACCCCTAGGAAATCGAGGCAGAGCCAAGATACACAGGGTCATGCTCATGGGTGAGAATCATTCCCAGGCAGATTCATGAATGCAGGAACCAGACACCTAGGTTTGTGTCCCATCAGAACATTCAAGAGATTTGTAGCTGTGAATAACTGTTTAACCACTCAGCTTTCCCACCTGTTAAAGTGGAGCTGAGAATATCCCTACACTGTGGGCTGTCTTGCAGATGACTGTGGGTTAATACCTGCCAGTACCTGCATGAATGCTTTCCAAATGAGTGCCAAGTAAGAACAGGCTCTTTTCCATGACTTCACCAACATACATGTGACATATTATACATTATGAAATATAGTGTGAAGTCTTCTGCGACAAGATGGCAGTAGCTTTCAATAAGAGATTGCTCCAGGAAAACCATACTTCTGTTGTTTTTGTCTGAATAATAAAGAAGCTAAACTTTTTCAAAGTTTCAAACAGTCCTTGATTTGAACAGAGTTCGGTGAAATTTGTTTAACATAAAATTGCATCAAGAAATACAGATTTGTGAAGTGAAAGTGTGTGAAGTTGTTCAGTCGTGAACAACTCTTTGCGACCTCATGGACTGTAGCCTGCCAGGCTCCTCTGTCCATGGGATTTTCCAGGCAAGAGTACTGGAGTGGGTTGCCATTTCCTTCTCCAGGGGATTTTCTTGACCCAGGGATCGAACCTGGATCTCCCACACTGCAGGCAGACTCTTTACCATCTGAGCCACCAGGGAAGCCCAGAGATTTGTGAAACTCTTTCAAAATGAAATCTCGCTGAAACAGCTGTATGCAAGTGGTTGATAAGTTTGACCTGGTGGCCCTGCTTCCCGAGGGAAAAGGCTATAGGCTGTGCTGTTGCTACCTGGGCAGCTAGCACTAAGTGCCTGCCAATAAAAGTGGAACCTACTTTAAAAAAACTTTTAATTGAGGTACACTAAATAAAAGTGCACAAATCATAAGCATACAGTTCCATACATTTTTATAAAACACATACACATACAGATTCTTGTGTGTGTCTTCAGGTTAAACATATGAAGCATACATAGAAATGAACATAGAAATGCTTCATATGCTTACCTGAAGACACATACAAGAATGTTCACAGAGGCTATTTTCATGAGAGCCCTAAACTGGAGAACTGAAGCATTTCAGTTTTGCAAGATGATTTTCCTAAGACACGCTGCCAGCAGAACCATGTGAGAATTCCAGTGGCTCCACACTCTTGCCAACACTGGGCATTTTCCAGTTGTTCTGCTATGGCCATTTTTGCTGGGAATCTAGTGGTTTCTAGATTCTAGTGGTTTTAATTAGCCTTTCCCTGACGATCAGTGAAGTCGAGCACATTTCCCTTTATTTATTAGCCCCTAGGGAATTCTCTTTTCTAAGAGCCAGCTCTCTTATCCCTGTGAACTACCCATTTATGCCTTCTGTCCATTTTTCTCTTCTGCTGTTTTTTTTTTTCTTATTGATTGTAGAGGCTCTTTATGCATTAAGGAAATTCATCTTTTGCCTAAGATATGAGTGCTCAGTATCTTTCTGCCAGTTTGCCATTTATGTCAGAAAGTCAGTTTTTACACTTGATCTTAGCCAAAAGGCCGAGAAGCGATATAATGTCAGCTTTTTATTTTGCTTATGGTATATTTTTTTGTCACCATGCAGAACATTCTAATTGTTTAGATTGTCAACGTTTTCAGGTTTTCATGAATTCTGGGCTTGGGGGGTCTTTCTAGCTTTGAAACATGTTCTGACTCAGTTTATTAAAATATTCCCTTTTCTGTGCCTCTAAGACTTCTTTTCTTACTGTCTAAATCTTTAATTCATGGCGCTTGTTTTGGAACAAGAAGCATAAGGCCGTTTTGCTAAATCAAAGTGAACTGCGGTAAACTTGGACATAGACGTTCCCCCGGAGCAGGACTGAGATTGCATTCTTCATGGTGCTGGCCTCATGCACCCTCAGTGCAGGGGGTAGGATTTGAACAAACCTCTCAAATGGCAACCATTTGTTAAGGGTTAAAAAGGCAAAGTTTAATGATCTTTCCTCTGCTTGTAAGTTACTCTCTAAGTGCTCCTCTTGCAGAAGCCCTGGTGGGTGCAGGCCGGAAGCAGCAGACCCACTGGGTGGAGCTGTGGGCTCTCCCTGAGACTTCTCCGGGGTGGGAAGGGGACGCAGGGGTCTATAAGGCAGAGATGGGCTCATGGACAGGGGCAAAGCAGGATTATGGAGGGCCCTGTTGTGCTCAGGGGTGGGCTATAAATGGAGTGTGAGTATACGTTGTTATGGGACTATTTCTGGAGCCGGGGCTGCTGAGAACAGAGGCCAGATCAGAGTGGCGCTCAGAGGGCCGCCTGGGGCTGTCCTGGCCACCATCCCCGTCAAGGCCTTCCTCAGGGGGACACAGGTTCTCTGCGCTGACTCTGCAGCCGTGAGGGCACAGTCCTGACTGCTTGTACTGTGATTGGGTGCTTGGCACCCCGTTGTTTCGGCCAGAGGTGTGGGGTCTTGGGGTGACTTAGCCCCAGGGTGATGTTCCTTTCTGGTCACTGGAGGCGAACCATCTGTCTTGCGATGCCTGGTGGGTAGAGGATCAACCCCTCCTCGGGGAGCCAGTCCGGGTCCCAGGTCCCCCCCACTCCCCTCTGTCCTGGAGGCAGACGCCGTGCTGCTCCTTTTAAGCCAGCGATGGTAAAGCTTCGCTTGCCTGGTTTGAGTGAAATGCTAGGCTGGCAGGTGAGAGCTTATTCCTTATTCATGTGCTGCCTACCTCCCTCTGGCCTCCTTCCAGGGTGCAGGGACACCAGAGGCTCCTTGAGGCCCAGCGACAGGTGATCACCCTGCCCAGCTGCCCGGAGTTTCTGCTGCAGGAGCGGCAAGGTCGCCCCTGAGGCCCGGGTTCCCAACGGCGCTTATTCTGGGTGACTTGGGCCTCAGGGCTCCAGGCTAGCCCTCCCAAGAGAGCAAGTCGTCCCGGTGAGTCTCACCTATGCTGTGGGCTGCAGTGAGATTGTGGGAACCCCTTGCGGGGATGAATATAAAGGATTCCTGTCTTTGGAAGGTGACTGCTCACATGACCGCACTTAAAAAGAAGGCTCAGTGTCCCCGGAAGGACACTCTGCTCGTGGCCGCATCTTCTCATTCCTTTACGTTTCTGATCCTGACTTCTTTAAAAGGTGCCAAACCCAGCATTTATTTCCCTGGCCATCTCCTGCAGGCAGGAACGTCTGTTTTAATGCAAGTAGATGAAGCTGTGGGCCAAGGGGGAGTCTGTGTAGCGAAGAAGGGATGGAGATGCTCTGGAGACCACTGGCCAGGGGATGCCGCTGGGGAGTGAACTGGGAAAAGATGCTTTGGGATCTTGATGAAGATTGTATTATGACTCAAACAGTTTCATCTTTTTTCTTTTCAAATAAGATTATGTTAGTTTGAAAGACAGTGAAAAAAATGGGAACGTGACAAAGGGCACAGCTGTACCCAGTTTAATGAAACATAAGGGATTCCTAGGGACCTCCCCAAAGAATACAGGAGGGACACCGTAATGTGGATTGGCTTCTCATAGGAGCCAGTCTTGTTATTTTTTTCCCCCAGTAAAATAGATTTGGTGAAACTGCAAGACAGAGGACACTTGAGAATGATTTTGCAACAGTTCAGAAAACCCTTGCTGGGGTTTCCATTTAATAAATCTCAGAAATCTCAGTGAATTATTCCAAAGTTTTCAGAAATTCAGTAAGAATCCTGGATAGTCTCTAAATTTTCCTAATTAAGTTTGAAAGTAACTCCTTTATTGCTTAAAAAATCATTGAGCATTACATTATACTACTATGAAATAAAACTGCACTGTCTGGCAAATAATATATTAACTTCTAAGGGTTCATTTAAATGCATCTGATTCCTGCAACTTAAAGAGAGGGCCGGCGTGGTGGGAAGATAAAGGAGGGAAGTCAGGCCATGTGCAGAGTTCATTGTGTGCTGGAAAATGCATGCGACTCTCCATTGATTGACACCAACCTTAATGAAGTCCCTGCCCCAAGGAGTTCCTGGGTCTGCAGGCAGAAAGGATGCTTTGCAGGGAATTAAAGGAAGAGAGAGACTGCAGCATAAACCAGGATCTGCAATAAAGTAGAGAACAGGTTCAGGGCACAGCTCCACGCGGAGCGGAAACACCAGTGCTCACGGCAAGCTTTTGCTTTACTTAAGTTTTAAAGCAATATTTCTTTTAGATGCACACTGTTGCCTCCGGTTCACAAGGATTACAATGAACCATGAATATATGAATACAGCCAACGTGCAATGTGCTGGGTAACCAGCTAAGGAGGAGCATCACTTTTCTTTTTTCCTTTCTTTCTTTCTGTTTAATAATAAAGCTTGCAGGTGACACGTATCTGCTTTCTCAGTGGTTCAGAAATACTTGAGGAGCCTTGGGGCCCCTTTTAAACTTGATTTTTTTTTTCCCATGTCAAGTTTGGATTTTAATGGAGACAATCCTAAAAGCATCTATTGTGATGTTGTTTTGGTTGGCGGAGCGTTTATAACACGCAGAGCCATTAGCCTGGATTGGCCACAGACACTTGACAGGTTTGCTAAGAGATAAGATTTCTCATTGCCAATTAAGTCTTGCTCCTGTCGTTTTCCGACAGCTCACCTTTCCCTCTGCCTCTCATTTTTAATTTTCACGCTTCTTCTGAAAACTTTGTGCCAGGGCACATACTTGTCTCCTGGCCTCTTTGTGGTCCGTCTGGGTCTGTGCAGTGATGACCTTCTGGTAAGCTTGCACGGAGACGAGACCTCCGTGGAAGGACCAGGGACCCAAGAGAGGATCGTGTCTCCCTCCCTTCTGTACTGGACACAGAGCCCGGCATGGGTGGGGTGAGTGGGCTTTCAGGTTTCAGGAAACAGAGACCCTCTCCAGTTCTTCACACAAACCCTATTTATTGCAAGGATTCGTGTTGCGATCAAGAAGGCAGGAGTCTCCCTAAACCCAGAAAGGGCTGCTGCTTTTGCATCAAGTGCTAAGAACAGATTCCGTGTTCTAAATGAAATGTCCCGCTTCCTTCCGCCCTCCCCCAGTCTCTACCCAAGCCTTCCTGCCTCAGTAGGGAATGTAGAAGTCATGTCTAATCCCTTCCCATCTTCTCTGCCTGGGTCTTCACATCCTGCCTTGAACTGTGTTCCCCACCCTGTCTCCCTGCCTCCACTTTTGTCCCCTCTTGGTTCATTCCCCACACATCAGCCAAAGTGCTTTTCTGAGCGTCTACACCTCTGATCATCTATACCGCTGCTCCTAGCTCACCAGACCAGTCCCCTCCTCTGCAGACCCTCTGTCTCCCCAAGTCCTTCCAGCTTCTGCCCCAGTCACGGCCTCCTGCTCAGAAGACCCTTCCCCTTTCCCCTGCTGGCTGTGTCCTCCGTGTTCAGCTGGCTCTCCCGAGAGGCCAGCCCTGCCCACTCACCCAGCTGTGCTGCCCTCACGGCCTTAATTTCAGATCCTTTGTGTTGCCATCACAGAACTTTCTGAAACTCAAAAGTAATTCTTCATGGTCTTGCCTATTTCTTCCCTCCTTATCTCCTGAAGGGCAAGGATTCAGCTCAACTTCTTTACTGTTCTGTCTCCAGTACTTAGCACGAAGCCTGAAACATGCACATTGGTGTGTGCTAAGTCGCTTCAGTCGTATCTGACTCTTGTGACCCCAAGGACTGTAGCCCTCCAGGCTCCTCTGTCCGTGGGGTTCTCCAGGCAAGAATACTGGACTGGGTTGCCATGCCCTTCTCCAGGGGATCTTCCCAACCTAGGGATCCAACCCATGACTCTTATGTCTCCTGCATTGGCAGGCAGGTTCTTTACCATTAGCACCACCTGGGAGGCCCCATGCATGACCCACATGGGGGTCCTCAAATAATATTCGTTGAATTTAAAAAAAAAAAAGCAACCTCAATTGTTGGTTGCTATGTTTCAGGCCCAGATTTTCTATTTGATCCACTCAATAACCCCGTCACGTCAGTATTGGGATCATGAATATTTAAGAGGGAAAGAAACCAAATCAGAATGAAGTGAAATAATCCACCTGAGGTCATCCTTTTAGGAATACCAGGCTAGAAGGCAGGCGTTCTGGCTCTGGGTCCTGCCTCTCAGCCCCACACCTGCTCGGTGAGGGTCCTCTCACAGGACTGGTGAGGGGCATGAGTGGAAACGACTACAGAGCAGTTTGAAAATACACAGAGACTAACAAGGGACATGGCCTGCAATATGCGCTCGGTGTAACGGGAGGGAAATACGGACGGAGGAGCAGAACAGATTTCAGCCAGCATCTGTCCTGTGGCCGCGACATCCCATTCGGTCCCTCGGCTCGCGTGTGCTGCAAGCTGGATTAGCCCAGCTTCAGAACAGCAGCAGGAGGACGTGGGGACCAGCGTCCGGAGCTTTCAGAGAAGAATGGGGCCTGGGGGCTGCATCAAAGGCAGATGGGACTTGGCTCCATCCAGGATGGAGTGTGTTCGCATGGACATACTTCTTTCTCATCCCTGTTTTCTGTTTCCAATTTGTTCAAACGACAAGGAGCTTTGAAGTGCCCGAAACCAGCCCGGTCTGCGGCCAGGGAGTGCTGAGTGGTGAGAAGTTTTCCCATTTCAGTGGAAATGGGCCAGTTTTCCAGATGCTAATTCAGAAGGACCCTTTCAAAAGCAGAGCTTGGGGCTCCTGTATGTGCCTTGTTTTTAGGGAGGGTGACGGCAAATATATTGATGTACCTGCTTGAAGGGCATATATTAGCATATCTATGTTAAGTCTCAGGTCAGAGTCTTGTTCCTAAACTTAGAATTGAGTCAACACGAAGATGTCTTCACTTAAATATTTAATCGGATGACTCGGGAAGGGAGGGCTGCAGGGAAGGCACGGGGCAGTCACACCACACAGAGCGGGCTGTGGAGAAAGGGAGGCATTAACACAAGGCCGTTCTTCCTGTGAGCCTGGACGTGGGGAGGGCGGGCCATTCCCACGTGAGCCGGAGGAGGTTGCTATGGTTTCAATCGGTGGACTTCTCCAGGTTGCAAAAGGCAGGCCCTTTCTTTCCTGTTGGAGATAAGCGCCCTGAGCGTGTGCAGAGGTCCTTTCAAGCTGAGTTGGGAGTGAGGGCTGGTTGGGAAAATATGCCTGATTTGCTGGCTTTCTGTGTGATGACCTGCAGTCAGGCCCTCCCTGCCCATCACCTCTCTCCTTAGTGGGGCATTATGCAGCTTGGGGTCAGGGATATGGGCTCTGCTTATATCTCATTTCAGGCTCTGCCCTTTCTGGCTGCAGGACCCCGACATAGTGAGTGACACCCTGTGGAATGGCGGGAATTGCCTAACTCAGCGGTCCTCAACATTTTTTGGCACCAGGGACAGGTTTCGTGGAAGACAATTTTTTTCAAGGAAATGGCGGGGTGGAGGGGTATGGTTTCAAGATGATTCAAGCTCACTTCATTTGTTGTGCACTTTGCTTCTATTATGATTACCCTGTGATACATGACGAAGTAACTGTCTGACTCACCCTCATGCAGAAGCAGCGAGAGCCCTGAGCTTGTGTTCCTGCAACTAGACGGTCCCACGTGGGGCGGATGGGAGGCAGTGACACCCGAAGTGTGTTGCTTATGTCCACTCACCTCCTGCTGTGCGGCCCGGGGAGCAGGGGAGGCGGTTGGGGACCCCTGGCCTAGCTCACAGGGAGCCTCTAAGACCAGCTACTGTGACGTCTTCAACACCCTTAGCCCAGCCCTGGGCCTCGTTGGCACCAGCAGTGGTGGCCATCCGTGTCATTACTGCTGTTCTCACCGCTTACCCTGGTTTGCTACTAACACGTTCTGAGACCTGGGAAAGTCACTTTGGGACCAGTGACCTTGTTGGCTAAGCAAAAGGGCGTTGGTCCCATAAACCCTGCAGGAGCCGGGAGTGAGGCAGGCCTTGGCAGGTGCCACGGACACAAAGCCTGATGGAACCAACAGCTCCCTGCTGTGGGGACCAGCCTGTGTCCTGTATCCTGGAGAGCCAGGCCCATGCTCACTGATGCATTTAGGTTTGATTGTCGCTTGTGTTTGGCGTGGAGGCAGAAAGACAGCACCCATGGGCGCGCTTTGTCCTTGGTGCTGCCATGGTGGGGCCACCCTTACCACTTCTTAGATCCCGGCCTCCAGCACCTGGGTCTGGTTGCTGTGTCTGGACCCTTCTCCCGGGCTCATGGGAACCAAGGTCAGGTTTCACCTTGTTATACACCAGGATATTTAGAAAGGCCAGACAATTCCAAAATCACTCCCTTTGGAAAGTCACTGCCAACACCTTGGTGATGCATTTCCAGACTCCTTCTAAGCACACAGATCGGCAGAACCTGCTGGTCTAGTCACCCAGCCCCAATGGCCCCTGGAGCAGACACCATGGTTCTCGACCAAAGTGAGTTTGCCCCACAAGAGATACTTCATCGTGTCTGGAGACAATGTTGGTTGTCACAACTGGGCTGAAGGGAGTGCTACTGGTATCTGGGGAGTGGAGGCCAGGGAGGCTGCCCAGGTGGGCCCCACACACAGAATGCTCTGGCCGGAATGTCCCCATGGCTAAGTCTCAGAAGGTAAAGAATCTGCCTGCAGTGCAGGAGACCTGGGTTCAATTCCTGGGTTGGGAAGATCCCCTGGAGAAGGGCATGGCAACCCACTCCAGTGTTCTTGCCTGGAGAATCCCATGGACAGAGGAGTCTGGAGGGCTACAGTCCATGCGGCTGCAAAGAGTCAGACAGGACTGAGCGACTGAGCGCACGCACACAGAAGGTGGCGAAAGCCTGTCTCAGCTCTCTTGCAGTCGCCTCCTGAGCCTCTGGGTCCTGCCCAGAGCATGCCCCTCCAAGTCCCTCAAAGGCAGGGTCTGTCTCTGATTGGTCCTAGGTGCGCACTGGTGGAAGGGAGGAGGAAGGTGTGCGTCTCAGGACACTCGGGACACTCCCCTTCTCTGGTCTAAGGACCAGGTGGCTCTGCTGTGGGCAAATGAGTGAAGACCTGATGCCGTGGTCCTTCTGCTCAGAGCTTGCAGGCTCCTCCGCTGTGCGGGCCGGCTAGGGGCACCTTACACGGCTACCTCTGCCACTCCAGCCATGTGGCCTGGGTGCGAGCCACAGGCGGGCCTGGTCTCGGTCTCTCCTCACAAGAGCCCTTTTTAAGGCAGAGGTCCCCAACCTTTCTGGCACCAGGGACAGATTTCACGGAAGACAATTTTTCCATAGACCAGGGCAGGGGTGGAGGGGATGGTTTTCTGAACCTTCAAATGCATTTTACATTTACTGTGCACTTTATTTCTAACCTAAGGCCACCGCTGATCCCACAGGAAGCACTCTGTGGCACAGAGGCTGGGGACCCCTGCTCTAAGAACGAATGGACCAAAATTATCCCCATTCCCTAAGTGGCGAAATGGGCTCTGGAGCTCAGAGCTCTTCTCACCCAGTACAGTGGTGTCAGCACATCGGGTGGGTGCGGAGCCTTGCACTGGGGCCACTTACAGCTCCTGGGGCCACCCTGGTAAGGCCAAGGCTGGACTTGTGCTGCCCTGGATCCATTTTACTATTTGTTTGGGGTGAGAACGGGGGCCCCAGGTCCCATTCCACCACGTGGTGGCGGTCGTAGGAGGATCAGCTGTAACCACGCAGTTGACTTTCATCAAGACTGAGGCGAGGACCCCACACCACTAGCTGAGCGCCTGCGGGTTGCATTGTTTCCACATGCCAGGTAGGGGCCAATCTGCATAGCAGTCAGGTGGCCTGGGCCTCCCAGGGTGCCCAGGGTGGAAGTTAACAGAGCCAGACTTCCCAACTTGAGTCTGGAGCGGCTCTGTCTCGCATCGTATGCGGAAGCTGAAGGATCCTGCTTGGAAGAGTGTCTCCTCTGCTCCAGTCCTGGGCCAGCCCATTGGTCTTGCTGGCAGAGGAAGGCCTCAAGCCTCGGCTAAATGTGTCCACCCTGGGCAGAGCCTGGCTCTGATGCTTCATGTTCACCTGCCTGGGCGAGGGGAGGGGTGGCCGGCCAATCCTCTTGGACCTGAGGACAGTGAGGAGCAGGGCGACCCCTTGCCTCCGCTGGGTCCCTTGGGGCTGTGCTTACAGGGCTGGGCTCTGGATAAACTAGGACAGGTAGGAAGCCACTGGGCCCGAGCTCCCCCTGGGCCGCCCGTCCAGCAGGGACAGAGTGAGGGGGTCAGCCAGTACCTTGACTAAGGGGTGGGCACTCTGGGTCTTCGGAGGCCAGGAACGAACGCTCCATCCCAGGCCTCTGCTTTTGCAGGCGGTTTCCTAATTGCAGGGACCTTCCTGGTCACAACTTTTACCCTCCTCATTCAGCTCTCAGTCGGGGGTTCTCTCCCACTTGACTTCCAAATTGACACCTCTCCTCTCTCCTGCAGTTCTATCAGGAGGTGTTGATGGGTGCTTAGCATCAGACAAGGACCCGGAGCCCTCCCGGAGGGGAGGAGCTGCTTCCCGAAGGCCCCCTCCGCCTGCCGCTGGGCCCCTGTCTCCGCCCTGGTTTCGTTTGCAGCTGCACTTCCAGGCGGTGACATGTCAGTCACATCCGTGCCTCATTGCAGGATGGCCGTCCTGCTGTTCCCTGGAGGTCGGAGAGAGAACAGTGGCTTTGAATTTTGTCATCAGGACCACCGAAATTCCAGTCCCCCGGTCCTATCCAGAGAGCAAATTGTAATGAGTTCAGCAGAAGCGTTTGTAGCGGGGATGAAACTAATTGTCTGCGATTTCACACCCATACTCCCCATGTTCCCGCAGAACTCCAGGGAGGGCCGCCGAGCTCGGGGCTGCAATTTCATCACCGCAGAGTCACCGGCTCCTCAGATATTCAAGCCTCGCAGATGTTGGAGTGCAGTGTGTGCTGGATTTCATCATGGTATCATGAGCAGAAGCAGGCAGGCTGCCATTAAGATTAATTAGAGGGTGAGGGCCCACACTTTGGAACCAGCAGCAGGCTAGGAATGATACTCCTAGTATACTTTCAAAGATGCTTCCAGAACGTCCCCCAGTTTTTTTTTTCCAGCCATTCTGATATCCTTCACTGCACACATTGACTCACTTTTTTTGTCCACTCTAAACACCTCTGTGAGAGAAGCTAGGGTGAAAACCAGCACATCATGCCATCATCCTAAATCTCCAGCTGGGGGCTGGTTTTGAGTTTATTTACACCAAGGGGTGTAAGGGATGGATGCACTTTCTACTTGGTCTTTGTAGGGCCAGTAGATACTATCCTAGGAAATCATGTTGCCTATTTTGGGAAGATCTCTGGGTTTCCCTCATAGCTCAGTCGGTAAGGAATCCGCCTGCAATGCAGGAGACCTGGGCTCGATTCCTGGGTCAGGAAGATCCCCTGGAGAAGCAAATGGCAACCCACTCCAGTATTCTTGCCAGGGAAATCCCATGGACAGAGGAGCCTGGCGGGCTACAGTCCAGGGGGTCACAAGAGTTAGATACAACTCAGTGACTAAATCACCACCTCTGGGCTATAGATGGGGGCTTCCCTGGTGACTCAGATAATAAAGAACCTGCCTGCAATGCAGGAGACCTGGGTTCGATCCCTGGGTCGGAAAGATGCCCTGGAGGGTGAAATGACAACCCACTCCAGTACTCTTGCCTGGAGAATCCCATGGACAGGAGCCTGGTGGGCCAAGTCCATGGGGTCACACACATACACACACACACACACACACACACACACACACACACACACACACACATGTTGTGCTGTGGTGCGCTTAGTCACTCAGTCGTGTCTGACTCTTTACTACCCCATGGACTGTAGCCCGCCAGGCTCCAGGCAAGAATACTAGAGTGGGTTGCCATTTCCTTCTCCAGGGGATCTTCCCGGCGCAGGGATTGGATGCAGGTCTCCCACATTGCAGGAGGATTATTTACCATCTGAGTCACCAAGGAAGTCCATATATGTATACACACACACACACACACACACATATATAGGAGTTTTGTCGCTATGTTGTGGCCAACTCATTGCAACCTCGTGGAACGAATGTAGCCCTCCAGGCTCCTCTGTTCATGGGATTTCCCAGGCAATATATATATTTATATATATTACCATATTGCCTTCTTAAGTGACTGGAAAGAAAAATCTTTAGTGACATTGAAAATTACATGAAATTCATGTGTCAGTGCCCATAAGTAAAGTTCAAGTGGAAGGCAGCCAGGCGCATCATTTCCTATTGTCCGTGGCTGCTTCTGGCTGCCAGGGGCTGATGAGCAGTTGTGATGGAGACCGTATACTCTGCAAAGTCTATGATATTTGCCCTTTGCACAAGCGTTTGGTGAACCCTGGTGTGGAAGAGCAGGTGTGGAGATGGGGATGACTTTGGATCCGCTAAACTAGTGTCTCTCTTGCAATGAAGAGAGCTGTATTTTGGGTGAAGTCCATGAGGTCACTCTGCTTGAGACCCTTGCCCTCCAGTGGCACTAACAGCCAGGCCATTGTGAGTCAGGACCAGACCCATAGCCAGGTTTCCTCCCAGAGAGGGGACCACGTGACTCTGTCCATTAAGGTGAAGTTGAGGGGCCTCCAACTCCACTTGAGAGCACTGGCGGCTTATTATTTGCCATTTATCACCATGCTGTGAACGTTCAGCAAAGTGAAAAATAGTTTGCCAATGAAGTAAAGTGGAAAATTAATTTCGGTTTTCCTCCCGTTGCAAGTAAAGGCAGAAATTGAAAATGAAAGCTCTAATCACTGGTGGGTTTTCATCTCAGGCTGAGTCTTACCCACTTAAAGAATGAGAGGGGGGCTTATTTTATTCTGAAGGTAATTCTTGCTGGCCCATGAGTGCTGTCCAGTGAGAAGGGACAGCACTTCTTATATGTGGCTTTGCTCAAAAAACGAGCTTAAGATTACTGGGGGCAGCATGTGGCATGGTTATGGTGAAACATGACATCCGTTCTTAAGAGCAAATACTATAAAATAAACGTGTGCCCCCGCCAGACAACCTGACATCGTAGACACTGTTGTTGTGACGGGAAAATCCAGAAGAACGTGCAGCTCTCTCAGATGTCTAATTTCACACCCTTGTCCATGATAGGAAATCCAGTGTGTGTTTTCTCTGAAACTGATGAGGGTCTAACTTCAGTAGAACTCTCACCAAATATTTTTAGCATGACCAGAAACTGTTCATAAGCTCCAAGAAAAATATTCCTGACTGACTTACTCAAGGAAACCAACTCTAGATTAAGCTGCTGTACAGTGTCCTGATCCTGCCAGTTGGCATCATACGAGAACAAGTTAAGCCTGGGGGTTAGTAGGTGGGTTAGTCGGTTTTTTAAGCCATTGGGCTGCGGCTCAGGTACAGCAGAGATGATCCAGCTTCTCTGGTACCCATCATCTGACCAATACCACCAGCACCGACTTAGTTGTGGCAGGTGCAAGAAGCTCTGCCAGGGCAGAGCTCTTCTGGGGCAGAAGGAGGAAGAAAATCAGAGAGGGTCAGAGCAGTGGGCTGGGCCTGCCGCTGCTCTGAGGGGTGGCTTCTACTGGCTGCCTTGCTTCAGTCCTGCTCTCGGTGGCAGCTCTGAACAAACCCTGGAAGGTGCCGGATGCAAACACAGAACTTTCCCTTGTAGACTGAGACGTGCCAGACGACAGAGAAGGCCACTGGCAGATGGGATGTTAGCCGAACATAGAGAAGTTCGGCCATGTGGGACCCATGGTGTAGGGGCAGATCCTGCTGTGGATTCTACCACTGAAGGATGGGTGCTCATAGTAATAGGGCTCAGGAGGTGCTGGGAACATCGTCAGTGCTTGCTTTACACATTCAAGAAAATGAATAATCAGGAGTGATTTTCAAAATGTTTAACAACTGTAGAGCACAGGTACTGACCTAGGAATGATGAATAAATGTGGCTGGAGACAGCGGTTCAGGCACACCAGAGAATACTGGCTAAATATCAGTGGCATATACTGTTTGTAGAAAATTTTCTGAATGTGTGTGTGTGTTAGTCAGTCGTGTCCGGCTCTATGTGACCCCGTGGACTGTAGCCCACCAAAGTTCTCTGTCCATGGGGTTCTCCAGGCAAGAATACAGGAGTGGATTGCCATACTAAATAAATTACTAAATAAAAGTATTTCTGACTCAAAGGGATGAATTGTGATTATGTAGAAAATCTACTTTTACAGAGGGCCAGGGTTCTCAATAATCCTGGTGGTGAGATGACTGCCGTTCAGGGTCTCCAGAGGCATGTGGCCATCACTTCCCCAGACAGCCTGATGTAGTTCATCCAGCCTTCATCCCACAACTACCAGATGTGGGCCTTGAGCTGGGTCCTGGGAATACAACGTGCACAGCTCAGCCCTGGGAGCCCAGCTCATGGGGGTTAGAAGATAGATGAATAGGTAATGACCTATCTGTGTGGGCGTGCCACAATAGAGGCAAACATGGGGCTTGCCAAGGGACACGGAGTGGGGGGCCACGCTTCGATGGGGAAGGGTGCTCAGAGGAGACCTCCTGAGGATACTGAGAGGAGCTTGAAGGCGCAGAGGCCAGCGCTGGCCAGGGGAGGGGCGCGCATCCGGACCGGGGGTTTCAAAGCCCTTTAGGGGAGGATGAGATGAGACTGGCCAGATGGATGAGGATCAGATTACAAGGCGTCTTATGCCTCCTGCCTCAGAGTTTGAATTTCACCCTGAAGACAATGAGGAATCACTGAAGGATTTTTAAGATGGAGGGGAGGGTTTGATGAGGTTCAGGTTTCTGTTTAGAGAGGTGCTTCTGGCAATGAGACTAGCGACAGGAGACAAGTAATGAAGCTGGTAAAATGATCCTGGCGTGAGGGGGTGGTAGCCGGAGCTGGGGTATTAGCAGTTGGAATTAATAAAAGTGGATTTGATCTGGGGCAGGATGAGAGAAGAAGGCTGGGCAGATACAGCCCCACAATCCAGACAAAAAAAGGATGTGCTCTTGTTTTTGAGGCTGTGAGAGTGAATGGGGGAGAAAGAGAGGGGTTTGAGACCTGTTAGAAGGGGTGTCTGGCAAGCCTGGTCACTGGCTGGGAGAGTGGAGGGTTCTGACCCGACAATGCCATCCCCAAGGGAGAATTTGGATGGAGGAGTCGGGGTGGGTTGTGGGAAGAATGTCTCCCCTTTTTGTAGCTTTTTCTCCTCTGATGGTAAACGTGATACTGGTCTAATATAGGAAACTTGAAAAGGGCAAAAAAAAGAAAAAAGAAAGAGGGAGAAGAGACTGTCCATTCATACTACACTGTAGTGAAAAGGAGCTAATTGGAGCTATTAATACATGTATTAACCCGAATGGGTCTCAATTACAATGAGCAAAAAAGCAAATCCTAGCAGAGTGGAAACAGTATTATACTATTTATCAAAGTTTGACAACATGCAGAGCAGTATCATTTGTTGCTAAAGGAATCATCCTTTTGTATAAACATAGATCATGGGAAGGATAAACACCAAATTCAAGGCAGTGCTTACCTGAGGGAGGGGGTAGAAATATTACAAGCTGTTTTGGTTAACATTTATTTTTAAGCTGAGTGATGAGTTTCCCTTGGTGCAGTTGGCTATTCATTATACCTCTGTCTGCCTTAAATGTGTGATGATTTTTTTAATAAGTACTTTATTTATTTATTTATTCGGCTGTGTCGAGTCTTGGTTGCGGCATGCGGGTCTTCATTTCGGCAAAAGAGCTCTCCAGCTGCGGCGTGCAGGATCAGTCCCTGTGGTCTGTGGACTAAGTTGCTGTGTGTCATGTAGGATCTCAGTTCCCCAACCCAGGGCTGAGCCCGCATCCCGCTCATTGCAGGGTGGACTCTTAACCACTGGACCACCAGGGAAGTTCCTCTCATGATTTTTAAGCCATAAAAACCCCTCGCCTGAGGCCAAATTATTAATGCATTTACTAGGAACAACCCTTCTCTCTTATCCAGAGCCTTCACAGAGATAGCTGGGACCTACAGCCCTACCCATCCCTCTCAAAGTCAGGGGTTTGGGCTTGTAAACAAGTTCCTTGTCTGGGATCACACTTGGGGTGCAGAGACGTGACCCAGGGTCTGGCCGTCTTGGCTTTTGTGAGCCCTCTCCCATGCCCTTCTTTTCAGAGATCACAAAACAGGTTGAAGAGAGTGTCTGAGTTGCCATTATTGATTAAGAATCCAAAATCCATGATTCAACCCACTGGAAATAAACCTGAAGCCACCTTACCCCTAAAGGGTTATTTGTTCTCACCCAGAAACCTACAGCAAACAAGACTCTGCTGGTGACATGTGCTCAGCTGGAGTGTTCCACACATTGGCTTAAAAATTGAATTCCATTTCCAGAACCAGGATGAAATGAAGAAATAATTTCACATACTGTACATTTATTGAAATTATATCAAAATAAGCAATGAAGGAAAATTTCTCTGGGTAATATAATTTCAAGGATCGTTTCATGAGTTTGCAGCTAGAAAAGCATCTAAGTTTGATAAGCATGGGAGAAAAGTGTCCATGCTCTGTTTTGAGCAGGAAAGGAGATGGTGTCACTTTGGTTCACTTTGCTGGGTCCGCCCAGTGTTATTTCTTCCTGTCCCTGATTCTTATATTTTCGTCCCTCTTCAGTACCTGCTGTTGGTATTTCCAGTCTTCTGTATCACAGGTCAGGTATCATTTCTTCACCATGATAGAGGACCCGGAATTATTATGGGACTCAGCATTCAACTAATGGACATTTTATCCCAGGCATTGCCACGGCTTGGCTAAGTGCCAGGTGACCAGCTGCTTTCAGTCATATCAGTGAGCAAAGATGCATTTATGATCTGAAGCCGGCTGAGCCAGACCTTTTCCACCAATTTTGGCTTACCTGAGGAGGACTCGCTTCACCAATTCACAGGCATTCACCAAAATGGTACAATTTCACAGAAGTCTGATGGCAGGTTAAAATGTGAAATTGACTCAGGCACAGACAGAGTGATATCTTTGTGGAGTGTAATCATGTCTATAAGCATGAGCACCATCTGAAGCGAGCCAGCCGTTCGTGTAGAGAGGGGGACTTCAGGATGCCTCCTCCTGTCGGCATTTCTGTGGGATGCTGATCTCATTTCATTGACCTGAGTGTGGATTTGAACGGTCTTCGCTTGTTTTAAACAGTGAATGATGAGCCACGTAAGCCGATGTGTCAGTCTCTCCCAGTTCCTTTGCTTTTTTGGAGCTGCTGTATTTTACATTTTTCTTTACTGCTGTCTGCTCCCTCTCCCCCAAAGCCCAATCTGCTCACACTGTAAACATTCAAGGTTAACTCAAAGTCAGGTTGTGAATTAGCAAGAAATGAAATGCGATGAGCCAGGTGGGACCAGCTCTCTCATCAACACAATCTGCCTTATTTAATTTCCTGGTTTTAAGGTGGCATCCCACCCATCATTTACAGATGACACATCTCAGGAGAAGTTGCTTCTTTTGTGTGGACCACGTCAGATTGTCTTCCCTGAGTAAAAGGGATGTTCTGGGGAGATTTTCCAGTGTTTTAAAAGGTTCTGAGGAAGGTAAGTGCTGAATTAAAGCCAGCAGCCAGTGTTTCTGCAGATCCCAGGTTATCCTCTGCATCAGATAATCAGCCGTCCCTTCGGCATTTGTTTCCGACACTGTCTTGATGCTGGCTTGATTGTGCTGCACGTTTAGCTGAAGGTAAAATCAGCAGGAGTGGTCATTTCAAATAAAGGTGTCTTTGACTTTCATACACATTTTTGGAGACAAAGGGGAAAACAAAAGGAGTTTAAAAACTACAGAGTAGAAGTATAAAATGTGTTGCCATCTCCTGCAGTTTCTGCAGAAAACTAGTAGCACAGGGTGGGGCTGGGAGGAAATCTATTATCGTGATAGTAAAATTAACTGTAATGACATGTCAGTTTTTGAGTGATTATTGTGTATCTGGCCCTATCTTTAGTGGATTTTTATTATTACATTTATTGAGGTATTGTACACACGCAGCAAAGCATGCTAGGTGTGCAGCTTGGTGCAGTTTTTGCATGTGTATATACGCCTATGACCTCCTCCCATGTCAAGATAGAATATGTCTAGCAAATCAGGAGGTGCCTTCATGTCTCGTCTCATCCATCACCACTACCTCCCCCCTGCCTCACCAGGGGAGGTAACCACTCTCCTGGCTTCTATTGCAGAGATGACTTTTGCCCATTGAACTCGATGCAAATGGACTCATGCAACCTGCTTGGCTGGCATCTGGCTGCTTTTGCTTTGCACCGTGTCTGAGATTTCCTCCGTGTCCTAGCGTGTTTCGTTATCCTAATGTTCTTCTCATAACCACTTAGTATTCCATTGTATGAGCATACCACCACTGATTTATCTGTTCTACTGCTGGTGAATATTTGGGTTATTTGCAGCAGGGGTCCCCGACCTCTGGGATCTAATGCCAGATGATCTGAGGTGGAGCTGATACAATAATAATAAAGGGCACAATAAATGTAATGTGCATGAATCATCCCAAAACCATCCCCACACCCTCCAGTCCATGGAAATATTGTCTTCCATGAAAACAGCCCCTGGTGTCAAAAAGGTTGGGGACTCCTGATTTATAGTGTTTGGATGTTGAAAAAATCTGTGACAAATATCCTTGCTTGTGTCTCCAGCAGACATGTGCATCCGTTTCTCTTGGATATATACCTAGAGATGGAACAACTACACAGTAGGTAGACGTAGGGTTTTTTAAGGTTTGTGGATAAGGCCCAACAGTTTTCCAAAGTGGCTGTATCGACACACTCATACACTGGCAGTGTCTTCACCCTCTAAAATGTGGTACTGCCAAGCATACACATTTTTTGTTTTTCAGCAATGTTTTCTTAATTTAGTTATTCTGATGACTACTGGTATTGAGTACCCATTTGTAAGCTTATTAGACAGTTAATATCCTCTTTTATGCAGTGCCTTTTCAAGTCACAAACTTTTAAAATCATGTTTTCTGTCTTCTCCTTATTGATTTGTTGGAATTCAATATATATTGAGGACAAATGTATATGTATTGTGGGGCTTCCCAGGTGGTTCTAATGGCAAAGAACCTGCCTGTCAACGCAGGAAACATAAGAGACACGGGTTCGATCCCTGGGTCAGGAAGGTCCCCTGGAGGAGGGCATGGCAACCTGCTCCAGTATTCTTGCCTGGAGAGTCCCAGGGACAGAGGAGCCTGGTGGGTTACAGTCCATGGGGTCTCAAAGAGTTGGACGTGACAGACGTGACGTAGTATGCACATATATGTATTATGGATATCATTTCTCCATTTGGGGCTTGTTTTTCATTCTCCTAATGGTGTCTTTTGGTGAATTGTTTTTTCTGAAGTCCAACTTACCTATATCCTCTTTCTAAAAGCAGAGTTTGTTTGTATGCTTTTCTAAATTAATTGATTTATTTTAATTGGAGGCTAATTACTTTACAGTATTGCAGTGGTTTTTGCCATACACTGACATGAATCAGCCATGGGTGCACATGTGCTCCCCATCCTGAACCCCCCTCCCACCTCCCTCCCCATCCCATCCCTCAGGGTCATCTCATTGCACCAGCCCTGAGCATGAAAATTATGCCTGTTCCAAACTCATGAAGCGATTCTCCTGCATCTTTTTCTCAAAGTATTACAGTTTGACTTTTCTTTTTTAGGTTTATGATTTATTTGGAATTGATTTGTGTTTACAGTGTGAGGCAGGCATCAAAGTTTGTTTGTTTGTTTTTCTTATTAACCTGATGTCCATTTGGCCAGAACCACTTTTTGGAAATATTTTCTCCCCCCTACAGCATTGCGGTACTGTGCTAGCTGTTTTAGATATACTCTGTCATGTAATTCTCATAGTAACCCTAAGCCATAAATATTGATTCTATCCCTGCCATGCAGATGGGAAAGCTGAGGCTCAGAGGGATTAAATGACCTATCCTGGCCATGCAGAAGACCTAAGGTTAGGACTTCACACTCTTCCTTTGCTAAGGCATGGCACTCCTTCATTTCCTTTCACACTGGGCAGCTGGTCTGACCAGGTGGGAAGGAAAGACCGCATAATCAGATTACAAGCCAGTGGCGATGCATCACAGCTCAGGTGTGTGTCCTTTAAAGCCAGCATCTCTAGCAGGGCTCCGCCCTTCCCCATGATGAGTATGCTGTATGAGAACCAGCCTTCTCTGGGTTCAGCGGCTGATGAAGGTGTAGCCAGGTTCCAGCCTTGTGGAGAGAATACCTAGGTAGAGGACCACCTGTCTTGTCCTTTTCTATGTCCCAGGAGGACTTCCTTGACTGAGCATGCACAGTTCCCTTAAACTGGGAGCATGCCAGTCATGTTTCCTCCTATTTTGTGGTCAGATGTTTTGGATCAATGTGGAGATATCAGGGAGGAGGTCTCTATCCTGGACTGGATTTAACAAAGACAAAGGTAGACCACATTTAGGACTACCATCAATAGTATTGAGGCACTTGGGGGTAACCACGGTGAACCCCTCGTCCATTCAACAAACATTTATTGCATGTATTTTACATTTGCTGCCAGTTCCAGGCACTGGCAAAATGGAACAAAACAGGTGGAGACCCCTGCTCTCAAGGAGTTTATAATCAGAGAAAAAACTTGATATAAAGGTGCTTTCAAGCTGGTGAACCTGAAACCTTTTTCTCTTAAATATCAGTTGAGCTTTAATAACTTCCTTCCCTCCTTTCATTAGTATTGTGTCATTTTTAGCACACACCATTCATGATTTGTTAGATTTAAACCTAAGAACTCCATTTTTTGAACAGTTAGACATGGTATTTTAATTGAGCTTTTGGCACCCAACTGTTCAATGTTAATACATAAAAATCCAATTGATTTTCACATGTTTATGTTGTATCATGCAACCTTGTCGTGTGTGTTCTAACTTAGTTTTAGGAACTTTCTTATAGACTTCGTGAGATGTTCTGTGTAGACAATCATGTCATCTGTAAATAGAATTTTATTTTATTTCTAGTCTATATGCAATTCATTTCCTTTTCTTACCTTATTGCACTGGCTAGAATTTCTAGCATTATGTTGAATAAGAACAGTGTAAGCAGACATACTTGCTTTGTTACTGATTTAGAGGGAAATATTCAGTTTTTCACTTAAGTATAATGTTGGTTTTAGGCTTTTTGTGGCTTTTTTTTAACTTGCTTTTAAAAAATATTTTTAAATTTTATTTAATTTTAATGGGAGGATAATTACTTTACAATACTGTGATGATTTCTACCATACGTCACCATGAATCAGCCATAGGTATACACATCTCTTCCCCTTCTTAAACCTCCCTCCCCATTCCACCCCTCTAGGTTGTCACAGCACACCTGCTTTGGTTTCCCTGCATCATATTGCAAATTCCCACTGGCTATCTGTTTTGTATATCATAATATGTATGCTTCAATACTGATTTTTCTGAGAATCTTGATCATGAATGGGTGTTGGATTTTGTCAAATTCTTTTTCTTCACTGATATGATTATGTGATTTTACATTTTAGCCTATTAATGTGATAGATTACATTAATTTTTGGATATTGACCTAGACATATTTCTGAAACAAACCCCATTTGGTCATAATGTATAATATTTCTACATATCATTTAATTCCATTTACTATTAATACCATTTTGTTACAGAATTTTGTATCCATGTTCATGTGTGATATGGGTTTGTAATTTCCTTTGTCTGGTTTTGGCAGCAGGGTAATACTAGCTTCATAAAATAAACTGGGAAATGTTTTTTGTTTTTTTTTTTCCTGAAAGGAATTGTGTAGACTTGGATTTAATTCTTTAAATGTTCAGTAGAATTCTTGAGTGAAACCATCTGGGCCAGGAAATTTGTGGGTTGTGGGGGAGAGTCTTGACTTATGAGTTCAGTTTCTTTGATAGTTAGCTATAGAGTCAGTTAAATTATATATTTCATATATTGAGTTGTAGTAGTTTATATTTTCAAGAAATTGGTCCCGTTTCATCCCAGTTGTCAAATTTATATGTATAGAGTTGTTTGCAGTATTCTCTCATTATCCTTTTGATATCTGTCAAATCTGCAGTTATAACCCCCTGCTTCATTCCTGATGTTGGCAATCTGTTTTTTTTGTGGTTTTTTTTTTTTTTTCTTTTTTTCTTGAGAGAAGTTTGTCAGCTTTATTGGTCTTATCAATGCACCAGCTCTTTGTTTCACTGACTTTATTGTGTTCCTGTGTGTGTGTATTTTACTTTCATTGCTTTCTGCTTAACCTCTATTATTCTCTTTATGCTGCTTGCTTTGGGATTAGTTTGCTCTTCTTTTGCTCATTTCTTGAGGTAGAGCTCAGATTATCGATTTAAAACTTTTCTTCTTTTCTATTGTGTGCATTCAGGGCTATAAATTTTGCTCTCAGCACAGCTGTAGCTGTGTTCCCCAAAATTTGATATGTTGTATTTTCATTTTTATCCAGTTGATTTTATTTTTTATTTCCTCTGAGACTTCCTCTTTATCTCCTTGATTATTTGGAAGTGTGTTACTTAGTTTTCAAGTTTTGGGGGATTTTCCTGTTACTGATTTTTAGTTTGATTTCACTATAGTCAGAAAACATACTCATCATTAGTTCAGTTTCTAAAAATTTGTTGATATTTGTTTTATGATGAAGGATATGGTGTATTCATGCCTTTGTTCATAGATACTTGGAAGTAATACATATTCTGCTGTTCTTTGGTGCAGTGTTCTATAAATGTTGGTTAGATCTTGTCAGTTCTTGATAGTGTGGAGTTCTTCTGTATCATTATTGATTTTCTGTCTAGTTTTTCTATCAACAGTTGAGAGAAGAATGGGAAAATCTCCAAATATAATATCAGATTTGTCTATTAATCCTTTCAGTTCAATTGGCTTTTGCTTCACATATTTTGCAGCTCTGTTGTTTGAAATATACACATTTATGATTCCTATATCTTCATGATAGATTGACTCTTTTATCATTTTATATTGTCCATCTCTAGTGAATCTCTGTTGTTCTGAAATCTACTTCATCTAATATTAATATAACTACTCCTGCTTTCTTCCAATTAATGTTTGTGTGCTTTGCCTGCCTCTAACATTTTACTGTCAACTTGTCTTTATTTCTCTATTTGAAGTGAGTTTCTCATAGATAGCAAATGGCTAGGTCATGCTTTCTAATCCACTTCAAACACTTCTGCTTTTGAATTTGTGTATATAGACAATTTGCATTTATTATAATTATAGATCTGTCAGGGCTTAAAGTAACTATTTTATTTTTCCCTGTGTTTCATTTCTCCATCTTTTTCCCTGCCTTCCTTTGGCAGGAATTTCATCATGATTTAACTATACTGTTTTTTAGTATAGTTTTTGTTTAGCTTTTTTAATGGTTAGTATTAGTATCAGGTATTAGGTGTGACATGCTGGGTATCATATATACATATATATACAATATATAATAAATGTGTAATCTATGCATGTAGACTATATGTACAGTGTATGTGTATAACACAAATGCAATAATCTAAGGACACAAAGTAAAAGAGATTCACAGAGTGGATTATAAAACATGACCATGACCTAACCATTTGCTATACACAAGAAACTCATTTCAAACAGAGCAGTATAAGCAAGTTAAAAGTAAAAGGGTGGAAATAGATATAGCTTGCAAAAAATTAAGCAAAGGAAAGCAGGAGTAGCTATATTATCCACATACACACAGATATGTTGAGCTGGCCAAAAGATTCTTTGGGTTTTCGTAAGATGTTATGGAAAAACTCAGGTGAACCATTTGGCCAACCTAGTTTATAATCACAGCCTTAATGTTGTCAATTTGCCAGCTCCAGTATAAAGGTTTTACCTAAAATACTTCCTCTACATATATTTAGAACCACCTCATTTTTGGTTCAACTATCATAATTTACAAAACACAATTTGCAAAACCCAAAAGGATAAGGAAGTCTATTCTGTTTACCCTTATTTTGCTCACTGTATTCTTTCTTTCTTCCTGACATTCCAAGTTCTTTGTTTTATCTTTCTGTTTCTGTTTAGAGAACTACTTTTAGACACCCTCATAGGGTAAGTCTTCTGGCTAGACATTCTCTTAGTTTTTTATTTTTCCATCTGAGAAAGTCTTGATTTTCCCTTCATTCCTGAACGATATTTTCACCAAGTATAGAATTCTAGGTTGAAAGTTCTCTTCTTTCAGCACTTGGAAAACATTATGTCACTTCCTTCTAGACTCCACAGTTTCAGGAATTCCAGTAAATGGGTTTGCCAAAGGGAAGCAAAGGGGAGACAGTTGGGTTTACTTCAGTCGCTCAGTCATGTCCGACTTTTTGCGACCCCGTGGACTGCAGCACGCCAGGCCTCCCTGTCCATCACAAGCTCCCAGAACTTGCTCAAACTCATGTCCATTAAGTTGATGATGCTGTCCAACCATCTCATCCTCTGTCGTCCCCTTCCCCTCCTGCCTTCAGTCTTTCTCAGCATCAGGGTCTTTTCCAATGAGTTAAATGCTATGAGAAATGTTTGCCTCCAAGTTCCTCGGCTGTCCTGTAACCACAGGAAATGGACAGAGTTAAGCATGAAATAGCCAGAGCATACTGGTAAGAGTAAAGTGTCCAATTTTAAAGGACTCTTAATCACTCATCCAAAGAATCAAAGTATTTGTGTCATTCACTTGGCCAGGGATGCAGAACATGATGCTTCCTTAATATAATGAAAGGTGAGGAACAAGGAATTGGATAAGACCACAGAGACACCTTGACCAAGAGGGGTTAGGACACTGGACAGCCAACCTTGGCTTGTATATCTTGTACCCGAATAGTAGTTTATGGGAGATTTTTACTATGCTCAATCTCATCACATGTTCCAGGGTCCCTGCGCACATGGCCTGGCTCTGGGTGAGAGATCAGAGGAGGGCTGGGTGTGGCGAGGTACCTGCAGATGAAGGAGGATGTTCGTGGTGCAGTTATGCCCTTCATGGGGTGGGGGTGGGGTGATGATGTATGACCTTGCCTGGGCTATAAGTCACCTTCACGCACAGGATAACATGCACCATATCTTTTAAATAATGGCTCAGCATTTATCTTCTAAAATTGACTGTGGTGTTTAAAAATCATTTTGCCTACACCAGGGATGGGAAAACCTCACCTGGAAACTGGCGAGAACACCAGTCATCCTGCCAGTGCTGATGAAGAGGGAGGGAAAGATACTAAAAATCATGGGATGATCAAAGGTCCTCCACCTTTGGGGCACCCAGTGGGCAGGATCAATAGGGCCAGGCGGGGACACTACACCGTCTGGGAAGAGAGTGAGTTTCAGAATCTCTCCCTGGCTGTGCATTATGTGATTATTCACTCGCCTCACTTAAGAAAAAATCAATTCTGCTGCTGGCTGTGTAGAATTCCGTCATTCTTCTGTGTATTCACCGAAGATAACCTCTCTAAAAACGCTCCTGACAAAGGGGAGATGGCCAGTGTCACCAGTTCTGTTGACTCTAAGCGGAAAGGAAGACAAAACTCTCTTCTGCACTTTCTTGGTGGAGAAGGCATCTTGTAATTTGTTTTTCTTAAGTGAGGGGCATGTATAGAGTTACAGGTGTTATTTCAAATGACAAGCCCCCGCCCCCCCACCCCCAACACATGCCTGGGCCACAATGAGGGGGCGTGGTGTGGAGGGGAGGATGGAGCCAGGAGCAAATGATTGACAGGCTGGGGATGAGAAACCAACTCATGGGCAAGGACGGGCTTGCCTGGACCCAAGGAATGCATGCAGATTGTTTTCCGGCGACATCCAAGGCCACGGTCTGTGACACCTTCAGGTGCACAATTTCTAACCTGAAAGTCTAAACACGTGTCACAAAAGTTACCAACTGGGGCCCTGGGGTGAGGTTCACCCACAAAATTATTTGGTTGGGCTCCGAGAGTGTTATTTTACAGTTTGCTCTGAATTTGTTCACAATATTTTTAAAAATTGGGACGTTTCAAACTCAGGTGTACAGATCCTCTTTAAAAAACGAGAAGGTCTGGCGACCCCAGATGGGTGCTTCCATCTGCTGAACTGAGACGCACCCCTCTCCACCCCGCCCCAGTCCCCGCAGGAGGCTCCCCGCTTCGCCCAAGCCCCACCCACAGGCTGCGGCCGCCCCAGCAGCACGGGTGTGCCCCGGGCATCCAGCTGGGGAGAGATGACCACCGTGAAGCTGAGTCAGTAACTCACTGAGCCCCGCAGGGACGTCAGAGGGACACCGGCTTCGGGAGGGTCCTCCACCGCTTTTCCTTGAGAAAGGCTTTTCTTGAAAGTAATGGCTCTGCTAATGAACATTGATTTTTCTTTCTAACAGTTTACTTTCCAGAGAACAAACGCAGAGAATTCTTAAACATATGTGCTGATGGTAGAGAACAGAGGCACAGAGAACGACATCTGTGATGTGGGGAGCAGCCTGTTGGCGCTGGTCGCGGGGCAGGGATTGGTAGGCAACTTCATGTAGACTGAGAGGCGGTGGGAAGGGTCCTCTGCACGGTCAGCCTGCTTCTCTGCTCTCCACAGGACCTGTGCCCACAGCTGCCAGGGTCCTCATCACATCGCATGCTATAAAACTCTCAGTTATCTCTTTCCTCTTCCAGAATAGCAACCCTCTGAAAGGCTCACCTATGCCACATTTATTGTAAGGCTTACTCTGCACCCGGTACAGTGCCAGGCCTTCTCTGAATTAACTCACTGTGTCCTCTCTGTGACCTTCTGGGGCAGTGGTGTTGTATCCCCATTTTTCAGATGAAAGAACCAAACCGTGGAGATGTTTATCCATCAATGGGCAAAGCTGGAAGCTTTGAATATTTACGATTTTGTGGAAGGGTGTCTAAGCAGTGTAGCACTTGAGTGATTTAATTTTTGTTGAGGCCATTTTATGGAGCTACGTATTATACATTAGAGTGTAAATTATATATTTTTAACATTTTTATCGCTGTACTGAGTTGTTTACACAAATCATGTGTGTGTAACTTATGGGTGATTTAAGGAATGTTCAGGGCAGTTAGAGACCAAATGGTCTTTCAGGTTTTGCTTTGAGGTTCTCAACAAAATCAACACCACCCCTTTGCCAAGTATCAATTTTTAAATTTTGTTTCCTTTTTTTTTAAACAAAAGCAAGCACCGGTGAACATGTACATCTCTCTTGGGGCATGTGTGGAATTGAATCCTGTAAATGAACTTGATGCATCACAAGGCATGCACATCTTAAATATGGATAGGTGTTGTCAAATTTCCCTCCCCTAAACTCTCTGCCAGCTTACATTTGAGCCAATAGTGTGGAGAGAACCCACTTTTCAACACCCTAACACTGAGTTTTAAAGGGGTGTGTGTGTTTACCAAACTAATAGAAAGACACAGTATCTCATTGTTGATTTTTAACTGAGATCAAATTCACAGGACCAAAGATTGAATCATTTTGAAGCATGCAGTTCAGTGGCATTTTGTCCATTCACGATGTCTGCCCCCACCGCCTCTGTCCTCTCCTAAATCTTTTCATCCTCCCCAAAGGAAACCCGGTGACCCTCAGCAGTTCTGTCCTCTTCTCCGTCCTCCCCCCAGTCCCTAAAAACCACTGATCTGTCATCATCTCTGTGGACTTACCTGTTAATGGATATTTCACATACGCGGAATCATACAACATGTGACTTTCTGTATCTGATCTTCTTTTACTTAGCCCGGTGTCGTCAAGGTTCACCAGTGTTGTAACAGGTACTAGCGCTCATCTCTCCTTATGTCTGGGTGTTACTCCATCGTAAGTACACATCGTAGTTCGTTATCCATTCACCTCAGGTTGGGTGTTTGGGTTATTTCCATCTTTTGACTGGTGCGAATAGCTCTGATATGAATGTTGTCTACAGTATTTGTCTGAGTACCTATTTTCAGTTCTTTGGGGTTTGTGTGTAAGATACCATGGTCACGTGGCAATTCTATGCTTAACTTTTTGATGGACTATGAGACTATTTTCCACAGCTGGTATACCATTTTACACTCCCACTGTTACGGTAGGGTGGAGTCCATTTCTCCTTATTCTCTGTTTTTCTAATTTCCTATTCTGTTTGTTTTGTGTTCTTTTAGATTTAATTATACTCATCCTGGTGAATATGATGCAGCATTTCATTGTAGTTTTGGTTTGCATTTATTTAATGATTTATATATGAAGCATCTTTTTTACGTGCTTGTTGGCTATTTATATGGCTTCTTTGGTGAAATGTCAGTTTGAGTTCTTTGCCCATTTTTAAAGTGAGTTTCTTGTCTTTTTGTTGCTGAGTTGTAAGAGTTCCTTATATATTTTGGATTCTAGATCCTTATCAGATAAATGATTTGCGAATATTTCCTCCTGTTCTTTAGATTTCACTTACTTGATAATATCATTTGCTGCACAAGGTATTGCCTTATTTTATTTAAAAGTTGTTGTTTTAATTTATAGCATCCCAGTTGCTAAAGAGCCCTATCATCTTTTCAATGTATGTTATCCTATTGTATTTATTTTTCTATGAAATCCATGTTCAGAGCATTTACTCACTTTTCTAAAGTGTTTTCTTCTAATATAATCATAAGAGTTACTTTTGTAGCCTGGATACTAATAACTTTAATATTTTCCTTCAGTCTGTGGCTTGTCTTTTAATTTGTAGGCAATAACATTTGTCATATAAAAGTTACTCATTATTTTATAGTTCAGTGGTTAATCTTTTATGGCCTCTGGATATTTGTCTTCTTTAAGAAGACTTCCACTGTTATGAAGAATATTATTCTATTGTTATTTTTTAATTTCACTTTTTGATGTTTACACCTTTAATCCATTTTAAATTTAGCTTTGTGTATGGCTTTAAATATGTACCACAACATTATTAACATTATTTTATCCTCAAATGTATTACTCATTTTATATGCCATCCCAGTCTCTTTGATCTGAAATGTCTTCTTCACAAATTCCCAAATGTACGTGGATGTCTGACTCTCCGCATGTGGGCTAAGTTGCTTCAGTCGTGTCTGACCCTTTGTGACCCTATGGACTGAAGCCCACCAGGCTCCTCTGTCCATGGGATTCTCCAGGCAGGCATCCTGGAGTGGGTTGCTGTGCCTCCTCCAGGGCATCTTCTAGACCAGGGATCGAACCTGTCTCATACATCCCTTGCATTGGCTGGCAGGCAGGTTCTTTACCACTAGCACCACCTGGGAAGCCCGTGTTACTCTCTATTTTACCCAACTGATTTATCTATCTTTTCCTTCCCTGAGACCACGCTGCTTTAATTAATACAGTATTAGAATATCCCACTCCCATTGTACATTATTAAAATTGTCTTGGGTATTCTTATGCATTCTCTCTCTTCCACGTGCATTTATGAATCCACTTGTCAATTTTTAATTTATTTATTGCCAGTTTTTAGTTAAATATGGAAGTTATAAACAAATTTAGGCACAATTGACTTTACAGTTTGATTTTTTCATCCAGAATCATGTCATGCCTCCCCATTCATTTTGTATTTATTTCATTTCCTCCAGTCTAGGTTTATGACTTTCTAAATGTAGCTATTTTCTATTTCATGGTAGATGTGTTCCTGGTTATATTATGATTTTCTTTGTCATTGTTAATTTTTTTCTCCTGATGTTTTTTAATTGATTAGTTCCCCTCTTTATGAAAGTTATTGATTCTCAGAAATTGCTTTTGATTGCGGTTAATCACTCAGCTCTCCTAGCAGCTGTAAAAGTTTTCAGCTGAAATTCTTGGGTTTATAGGCAGAGAGTCATATTACCTGAAATGATCAGTGTTGTCTCTTCCATTTCAACTTCGCGCCTCTTCCTTCTTTATCTTCCCCTTCAGAAGCACCCCGTGACCTTGGAAATGCATGCTTTTCCCCCTAGTTCAAAAGTTACATTATTTGGCAATTTGTTTTTGTCATAGTCAGTCTCATAAATTGCATGGTATCAAGAAGTCAGTTTTCACAATATTGATTCTTCCTACCCAGGAACATGGAATATCTCTCCATCTGTTTATTATGTAATCTTTGATTTTTTTCATCAGTGTCTTATAATTTTCTGTATATAGTTCTTTTGTCTCCCTAGGTAGCTTTATTCCTAGATATTTTATTCTTTTCATTGCAATGGTGAATGAGATTGATTCCTTAATTTCTCTTTTTGATTTTTCATTATTAGTATATAGAAATGCAAGTGATTTCTGTGTATTGATTTTGTATCCTGCAACTTTGCTAAATTCACTGATTAGCTCTAGTAATTTTCTGATACTATCTTCAGGGTTTTCTATGTAAAGTATCATGTCATCTGCAAACAGTGAGAGTTTTGCTTCTTTTCCGATCTGGATTCCTTTTATTTCTTTTTCTTCTCTGATTGCTGTAGCTAGGACTTCCAAAACTATGTTGAATAATAGTGGTGAGGGTGGACAGTCTTGTCTTGTTCCTGATCTTAGGGGGAATGCTTTTAGTTTTTCACCATTGAGAATAATGTTTGCTATGGGCTTATCATATATGGCCTTTACTATGTTGAGATAGTATGACCCAGCAATCCCACTCCTAGGCATATACCCTGATGAAACCAAAACTGAAAAAGACACATGTACCCCAATATTCATTGCAGCACTATTTACAATAGCTAGAACATGAAAGCAACCTAGATGTCCATTGACAGATGAATGGATAAAGAAAATGTGGTATATATACACAATGGAATATTACTCCCCATAGAAGGGAACACCTTTGAGTCAGTTCTAATGAGGTAGATGAACCGAGAGTCTATTATACAGACTGAAGTAAGTCAAAAAGAGAAAGGTGAATGTTGTATACTGATGCATATATATAGAATCTAGAAAGATGGTACTGAGGAAGTTATTTGCAGGGCAGCAGTGGAGAAACAGACACAGAGAACAGACTTATGGACGTGGGGAGACGGGAGGAGAGGGTGAGCTGTATGGAGAGAGTAACGTGGAAACTTACATTACCATGCGTAAAATAGATAGCCATTGGGAATTTGCTGTGTGTCTCAGGGAACTCAAACAAGGGCTCTGTATCCACCTAGAGGGGCGGGATGGGGAGGGAGGAGGGAGGAAGTTTCCAGAGGGAGGGGACATATGTATGCCTATAACTGACTCATGTTGAAGTTTGACAGAAAACAACAAAATTCTGTAAAGCAATTATCCTTCAATTAAAAAATAAATTTTAAAAAATTGCAAGGGAAAAAAAAAGATGATGGGAAGATGCAGTTTTGGAAGGTGTTATCAGCCAATAGTAACATGTAGGATCTTAATCAAACAATCTGTAAAATAAATTTATGACCCTTATGAAATGATTGGCAATTTTAACAACTACTAAATACTTGATGATATTAAAGGATTACTGTTGATTTTTTTTAACATACGATAATAGCACTGTGGTTGTGTCCAGAAAAAGAGTCATTATCTTTAAGGAGCTATACAGAAATGTTTGTGAATGAAATGAAGTGATTTCTGAGAATGATTCAGAATAATAAAGGCTGATGTAGTGGATGGGGGTATGGAAGAAATAAAATTATCCATGAATTTGAAATAAAAAAGTCAAGCAGCATGTTTAATAATTGCATGCTGGAAAAAATTTACCTTGCAAGTTTTTCCAAATATGTTGGTCTTAGAAATTTTACCTGTTGTATAAAAATCACGAAATAAGCATTATATTTGCTTGGCCTATTAAAATGTTGTGATCAGATTTTCTGATTTCCTTCATACTATATTTAGATAATAAAGTTATTTACACAGCAGTTTGGCTGAAGGTTTGTGTGGATGGAAGAATCACAAAAATTCATTTATTTATCTGATCTCACCTTTGAAATAATGTATGGGCTTGGTCAAAATTTTCTTTCAGGTTTTCCATAACATCTTATGGAAATGAATTTTTTGGCTGACAAAATAGATGGAAGTGGCTATCTTGATATGAAACCTTTGTTTGTCTTAAAATGCTACCACCAAGACTCCCATTAATGATAAAGAATTCCTCCACACCCTCCCCCATGTGCTTATTTTTCCAAACACAGTGGCCTTGTTTGTAGTAGAAACTCAGCTCCGCCTGCTCCCGGTAATTTCAGCCTCTTTCTGTTGTGGAGCAAAACCCTAGCGTGGATTTTTGCCTGTGTCTCCGCAGCTCCTCTTTTCTGCTAAACACACTAAACCAAAGTCCAATAGAGTTGCTGAGTATTCCAAATGTGAAAAATACATCCGAAATATCCTGCTCTGCTGGTGGGGTAGAAAGGTCCCTCCAGGCTGCCTTGCTCAGCTGAGGACCACAGGAGCCACCCCTGACTCTTTCTCCCCCTGGCCCCAGAGACACAAAGATTTAATAAACTTCAAAGCTAATTTCACTCCAGGCTCAGCTTTCTGCAGCAGAAATCTCTCGCCCATCAGCCAAGGACCAATTCCTGGCCTCCACTCAGCTGGCAATATGCCTCCTGTCAACATGTTGAATATTTCATAGTGCCTTGGCTTTGTGGGTTTCCCTGCCCTGGTTAGCAGCTGGCTGGGCTCTTAGCTGCTTTGGGAGGAAAATCTTCACTGTGGGGCGACCTGGGAAGCTACGTCTAGAATCAGCAGAGGGGGAATACCATGCAGGTTAAGAGTGTGCGTTTCCATGGTGTTCCAGCTTGAATTTGAATCCCAGATCCTTCATTTAGGGTCTGTGGGTTGGTGGACGAGTAAGTTCACTCCCCCAAACCACAGCTTCTTATGTGCTAAGTACATTGCGTCATACGTGAGTCGTCCCGAGAGTTCAGTGAGAAAGGAAAACGATACACCTGTCACAGTGCACTGGGTCATGGGAAACGTGAGTGAAAGTGTCCTTGTTGTTGTTGTTGCTCAGTCTTCGCAACCCCATGGGCTCGATCCCGCCACGCTCCTCTGTCCATGCGAGTTCTCAGGCAAGAATACTGGAGTGGGTTGCCATTTCTTTCTCCAGGGGATCTTCCCAGACCAGGGATTGAACTTGAGTCTTCTGCATTGGCAGGTGGATCCTTTACCACGGAGCCCCCAGGGAAGCCCATCAGTGTCCCAGCCCTGCCAAAAAAGAATGTGGCAAATTGGGTGACTTAAACAATCGAAATTTACTCTCATAGCCCCAGAGGCTCAAAGTCCAAAATCAAGGTGTCAGAAGGGCAGGTTCCTTCTGATGCCGTGAAGGAGACTCCTCTGTTCCAGGCTTCTCTCCCAACTGCTGGTAGTCTGCTGGTACCTTTTTGGCATTCCTTGGCTTGTAGAAGATCACCCCGATCTCTGCCTTCATCTTCACCTAACACTCTCCCTGGGTTAGTGTTAGTGTGTTAGTGTGTTAGTTAGTGAGTCAGTGAGTCAGTGTGTCTCCATTTCGCCTCTTCATGAGGACACCCATCATATTGATTAGGGGCCCACCCTAACTGCTTCTGTAAAGACCCTAACTCCGAAGAAGGCTGTATTCAGCGGTCCTGGTGGTTAGAACTTCCTCAGGTAAATCAAGGGGAGGTGTGCTCCTTGTGCTCAGCCTCTCACTCGTGTCCGACTCTTTGGTGTCCCCCCAGTACTGTAAGCCCTCCAGGCTCCTCTTTCCCTGGGATCTCCCAGGCAAGAATACTGGAGTGGGCTGCCATTTCCTTCTCCAGGACTTCTCGACCCAGGGATCAAACCCACATCTCTTAATGTCTCCTGCATTGGCAGGCAGGGTCTTTACCACTAGCACCACCTGGGAAGGGGGAGGGAAGGGACACAACTCAACTCAAGACCACATCAATTTCAAAAGTTTCAATAATAAATCAAAACCTGGAGCATTGCCACCAGATGAAAGAGACACGTTCTCTGCTAGGCCACAGACATTCCTGCATCCAGAGAACACTGAGACAGAAAAGTGTCCGTTTTTGTCAAGCCGAGTCACATGGAAAGCTGGAAAGTGGTGGGAAACCCGGAAAGTGGTGGGAAACCCAAGGATCTTCATCTTAAAAGAGAACAACAGCCAATGAAGCTCAGACTAGACAGGCGCTCACCTCCATCAGCCGGAAAGCCTGAGGGGGAGAGAAAGCGGGGCTTCCCTGCAAAGGTCCTGCTCAAACAGCTGCAGGCGGTTGCTGTGTCTATCAAAGATGTTCTGTTTTCAAAAGAGCCAAGTACCAGGCTGAGTTTGGGGAGGGTTGGGTTGCTAGGCAACAGCTTTCTCATTTCCTGGGAAAGCCACAGACCATTGCATTCCCCTTGTGCGAATGTCTCTTCTTTGGTAAAGGTTACCTTTAAAGAACTGATGACAATTTAGAACTTTTTTGGTGGGGTGGGGGGTGGCGGGGGAGGAGAGGGAACGTATGTATGTAATCGTTTCACAAAATCTAAACATAAATCCCTCCTGTTGGAAATGACATGGTGACATTTCCTTTGTTACTTCTTGGCTCTTTTCCGGATTGAGTTGTATGAGCACCAGCGTAGTGTGGCTATTGGTCCTTGGCAGAAGAAGTGGAAGGTAAGGATCTATGGACTGCAGAGTTTAGGTGTGATACCAAGTCCTGCTCCTTCTTTACTTTCAAATTTCAAGTGCTGGTGATAAAAAAGCAATTACCTATTATCTTTTGTTGGAAAGGAAGATGAGTGCCAAACCCACTTACACTTCTCTTAATTTTTATGCCCCTGCATTGCATTTGTTTAATCTCAGGTATCCCTATTCCAGCTTCAGTGGACTCGGCAGGGTAATGGACTTGCCAAATCCAGCCCTTGGAAGCTTTCGGTTTTAGGGGAAGAATGAGAGCTGTGTGATGGAGGACCACAAGCCTCCTCTCTGGCCAGCCTTCCTGCTGCAGAATCTTCGGGGCTACCTTTGACTGGCAGATGTTTTATCAGACCCCAGTCAGGGCTCTGAAAGAGTTCAAGGGCAGTCTTGTTTTTGTTGTTCAGTCACAGAGTCATATCTGATTTTTTGAGACCCCATGGACTGTAGCATGCCATCTTCACCATCTCCTGGAGCTTGCTCAAACTCACATCTATTAAGTCAGTGATGCCATCCAACCATCTCATCTTCTGTCGTTTCCTTCTCCTCCTGCCGTCAATCTTTCCTGGCATCAGAGTCTTTTCTAATGAGTCAGCTCTTCTCATCAGGTGGCCAAAATATTGGAGCTTCAGCTTCAGCATCAGTCCTTCTAATGAAAATATTCAGGATTGATTTCCTTTAGGATTGACTGGTTAAATCTCCTTGAAGTCCAAGGGACTCTCAAGAGTCTTCTCTAACACCACAGCTCGAAAGCATCAATTCTTCAGCAGTCAGCCTTCTTTATAGTCCAACTGTCACATCCATACATGACTACTAGAAAAACCATAGCCTTAACTATATGGCTCTCTGCTGGCAAAGTATTGTCTGTGCTTTTTTTTTTATTTATTTTTTTTATTTATTTTTTATTATTATTATTTTTTTTTCCCAGTGGGTTTTGTCATACATTGATATGAATCAGCCATGGATTTACATGTATTCCCAATCCCGATCCCCCCTCCCACCTCCCTCTCCACCCGATTCCTCTGGGTCTTCCCAGTGCACCAGGCC